>NC_141699.1:989545798-990185388 GCF_964263255.1 Lissotriton vulgaris
CGTGCTGAAAGGCAATGGAGGATTGCCTACTCGATCCCCGCCAAAACAGAGTATATAGACTGTAGGCGAAACTACCACAAATTGATTAGAAAGGGCAAATCGTTGTACTATTGCAACAAGATTGAAGAAGCTGAGCAGTCCACTAAGGAACTCTTCTCAATCTATAAGTCTATTGCGGTAGGGAAACCTGTTGCGGCGCCTAAGAAACTCTGCACGACGGAGGGCTGTGACCGCATTGCTGAGTTCTTTGCAAACAAGGTTATCAACATCTATAACTCCTTTCCTCAGAGCACAGATAACGGTTCTAGACACCCGGAAGCCACTAAAACCAAAGGGGAACAACGATTAACCACCTTCGTCACTCCCCCTACTGAGGAACTCCTCCGCATTTGTGCATCGATAAAATCTGGCTCCCCAAGAGACCCGACCACTCCTAGTCGGTTGAAGGGCGACCTACCAGTACTTGAGCCCTATGTTCGCCATTTACTGGACACTTCCTTTAAGACCCAGACTGTCCCTAATGCTTGGAAGCAAGCAGTGGTACTTCCTCTGCAGAAGAAAGCCAATGTCAGTTTTGAAAAACTCGACAACCTTCGCCCAATCTCCCTCCTGCCCTACATGGCTAAAGTGGCGGAAAAAATAGCCAATGTTCAACTTATGCAGTTCGAGGAGGCAGCTTCGCTTCTCCACGACTCGCAATTTGGCTTCCGCCCCCGTCATTCGACGGAATCGGCACTTCTTGTGGCGGTTGAAGCGCTACGTCAGGGTGTGGACGAGGGCCAAACCATGGCATTGATTTTACTCGACTTAAACGCAGCATTCGACACTGTAGCACATTCCACCTTGCTACAGTGTCTGAATGAAGGTGGGGTTACAGGAGCAGCGCTTGGCTGGATCGGATCCTTCCTTTCTGACAGGTGTTTTCAAGTCAGACTGGGTGAATGCTATTCGAGGGAGATTGAGTTGGGCCAGGGCGTGCCTCAGGGCTCGTCCCTGAGCCCAACCCTATTTAATATCTACGTCTCCCCCCTGGCGGCCATCGTGGAGGGTTACGGTCTTCGCCTGGTGTCCTACGCCGATGACACGCAGTTGGTCATCTCCCTATCGCGTGCACCCGGTCTCGCAGCGGACATCTTCAGGAATTGCATGCAAGACCTTGCTGCCTGGATGTCCGCAAATTGCTTAAAACTGAACGGTAGCAAGACCGAGGTGCTCGTGGTGGGGGGAGGGCTGTCTGCGTGGTCGTCGGCGTGGTGGCCGCACTGTCTGGGTGAAGTTCCCGTTCCTTGCCGTGAGGCCAGGAACCTTGGCGTGTGGCTGGACAAGGACCTTGCCTTTGGTCCCCAGGTCAGTCGGGTGGCGGGGGTTTGCTTCGGTGTCCTGAGAGCCTTAAGGAAAGTGTTAGATCTTCTTCCTATTTCTGCTCGAAGGACGCTGGTGCACGCCCTCGTCACCTCACGACTCGACTATGGAAACCTGCTCTATCTGGGGGCTACGGGCAAGGTCATGGGCCGCCTGCAGGTTCTCCAAAACGCTGCAGCGCGGCTTGTACTCAGGCTCCCTAGGAGGTCATCCACTAAACCAGCTTTGCGGACCCTCCACTGGCTTCCCATTGAGAGGAGAGTGGAGTTTAAGGCCCTTGCTGCATGGCACCGCATTCTGAGCGGCAAAGCGCCTGCTCCGCTCCAGAGTCTGGTAACCCACTACGAGCCCACACGTAGTCTACGGTCCTCGCAGACTGGGCTGCTAAAGGTCCCCAGAGTATCAAAGGCGCGTATGGGAGGTAGATCTTTCAGATACCTCGCTCCCAGGTGCTGGAATATTCTTCCTCTGGAACTGCGACTAGAACCATCTGAAGTCCTATTCAGAAAAAAACTTAAAACACATCTTTTCAGTAAGTAGCCTTCTGTGAGAGGGGGGGGCAGCTACTTCACTTATCACAGCGCGGGGACACGCCAGTGGCGTAACCAGGCGCTTTACAAATGCCCAAATAAATAAATAAATAAATAAAAATAAATTAAATTGATACTTGTATAGCGCACTACTCACCCACAAGAGTCTCAAGGCACTTGTACGAATACCGCTGTGGAACCCATCCTGGCTTTCCCTGTGAGGTGTCCACTCCTGGGCACCCCCAAGGTGGAGGCCAGGCATCCTTAGCGTTGTGGGGGCCGTTGTGGAGATTAAGCAAGCTATTGCCCAGAGTTGCAGAGTGGGACTCCATGGTTGTAATAGGCACCGAGGCGAGAATTATCAGGTCCGGGGAATTTTGAGCCCAAGACCCGCCAAGGCAGGGAATTGAACCCTAGTCCTGGGCCAAACCTCTGCATCAGGGTCTGTCGCTCTAACCATTGAGCCACACTTCTCCACCCTATCCCTAATACCAACTCAACAACCCACTACAACACTATAAATTACTATAAAAAATAAAATATTTGAAGTTGCCTAACATTACAAGCTATATTTAAAAAATATATTTTTATAAACAAAAGTAACACATAAAATTTATATATCAACTAAAACACATTCAAATACATAGAAAACACTATTTTTTACAACTATAATTTTGAAAACTATATTAAAAACATCGATATTTCTAAAAACTATATCACTTACTTAAAAAAAGATATTGTTGTCAATTATATTTGTGCATCACGATATTTCTGTTTCACAATATTTATATTTAGAAATTTCTGCCTTCCAATATTTTGAATCCGATATTTAGTCAACATTATCTTTTTATTGATTAAATGCGCTTCGTGTTTACATTTTACACTGGAGAGCACTAAGCAAAATGATTTGTTCAAAACATGGTAGAAAAACTACAGCATTGTGATGAAAGTCTCTTTTGCAAACCATTAATACAAAAATAATTTAAGACAATTCACAGGATGGTTCTATTTTTGAGGGCACAGCGTTAAGTGAGATTCTGGATATTTTACAGTGTTAAGTGGGGTAAGGGGGCCTTTTGCACTCAACAAAATTTAACAATTGGCAAAGACTTTGCTATCATCGTACCAGGGATCCTAAGGCGAGTGACAAGAACAGAAAATAAGCATGTTTACTATTTTTAGTTTCCACTTCTCTCCCTAAATCACAGTCAACCAATATTAGGCTTTTCAAAGGATTTGTACAATGTATCAACCTTGTCAGTTTATCAACTGTCAAGGGATTAATGATATCACATCTGCTACCCTTACAAATTAAATAATCCTTCCAGGTCTCATTACATGGAACGTGTGGTGCTGAAACTTATTCAGAGCTTTAAAGCTATGGGTGCTCACTCCCTTGGCATATTGAATTTAATTATACGTCCCTAGTAAAGTGGTATGCCATGTACCCTAGACCTGACAATTTCCTCTTTGCCAAGCCTAAAACTAAATTTTTAATACATATATTTTACCCCTTAGGCAAGCCCTAAACAGCCTATAGGCCTGTAAATTAAATTCTACTAGGAGGCCTGCAGTTCTCATGGTGCCCTCCACTTGGTACAATAACCCCTTTGCCAAGCCTAAAATTCAATTTTAATACATATATTTAACCCCTTAGGCAGGTCCATAACAGCCCATAGGGCAGGATACATTTTAAGTAGAGACGTGGGTATGCACTTTTAGATTTTACCTGTCTTGGTAGTGAAAAATCCATATGTTTGTTTTTCACTACTGTGGGGTCTACCTCTCCCATAGGATATATAGCATTGGGTTTCCTTATTACATGTCTGAAGTGGTAACATTTGATTGGAAGTAGGTAGGAAAGACAAGTTTGGTGTCTGAGGAATTGTAATTTAAAAACAATCATTAATTGCAAAGTTTTATATTAACTCACAATTCTGAAAATGCCACTTTTACAGGGTTGGCATTTTCTTGGCATAACCATTTGCAGCCTGCAACCTGTTCCTGGGTCATGACTAGGTATAGTTGGTAGTTAACATTTGTGTATTCCTCCCAGGCATCACAGGATGGGCCATCTCTGACTTGATGGGGGGGGGGGGCTGCCACCTACCACACTTGCACTTCAAAGCCACTGGCTCAGCTCACACACAAAGGACTTCACATTAGCCTATTGTGCCCTCAGACAGACTGGGACCGCAGTAGGGTGGCAGAAAATTCCAGACACCTCTGTAGGGGAGAACTCCAGAAGCTTCTCCCACTTCAAAGTGAGCATCAGGTATTGATTTGATTTTGATTTGGTTTTACAGTTTATATAGTGCTTGAATGCCCCGGGGCATCTTAGCACTGCTTCAAACACTGGTCTAATACCTTATATTCCACAGCCGAGCTAGTTGTAAAGTAACCAAGTTTTCATTGATTTCCTGATGGATAGTAGATTAGGACTGTCTCTTGGTTCGGGGGGGAGGGAGTTCCAAAATGTGGCTGTCCCTGCAATGAAGCTTCTTTCACCCCATTGAGTTATTTTGGTTCTAGGGACAACCAAGAGCATTGCTTTGGATGATCTTAAGTGTCTAGATGGGAGGTACCAGATGAAATGGTTGTTCAGAAAATCTGAACCGATATTGTGTAAGGTCTTAAATGCTATGCATACGGATGAAAACTTAATCTTTTTGCAAGTTGGAAGCCAATGCAACGTAGCCAGTTCTTGGGAGACCGATTGATGCTGAGGGACTCCCAGAAGCAGTTGTGCCACTGCATTTTGAAGCATCTGTAGTTTCTGTAAGTGTTTTTTTGTTTTGGGATTTTAAGGAATAAAGCAGTCCTGTAATCCAGTTTGGACTGGGCTAATGCAGTGACCACTGTCTTCTGAAGGTCTGGGTGGAATAAAAGGGCAAATCTTTCTGATCATTTTTAGTATGAAAAATACTGTTGTGTAGTACCTATAAAACCTATATTGGATCTGCGCATTTAGACAACATACACTGTAGGAATGGTATATGACTGATTCAAGACACCCCCACCGGGTATGTTGGCCTGTGTACCAGCTAGCTCACAGTGCCACTAGAAACTCCTCTTATCAAGGAGAGAATAGGTCTTGGCAACTATCGAAATATGACAACCCTGATCCCTCAGGACCGTGGAAACAGTGTACTACTTTTCGCTCAGTCACTCGTGCTCACTTAGGCCCCCATTAGGATGGCGGGCGGACTTTGCCCGCCCACCATCCCTGTGCAAAACGGGACCGCCCACCATAGGAGCGGCGGTCCCGCCTTGGCAATTAGGATGCGCCTGCCACACTGGAGGGCGCATCCTGTATTTTTACCATAGCAGCGGGCGGTTCTGAAAGCGCCGCCCGCCGCAATGGTAAAAATGCACGTTGTGCATTTCAAAGCACAACATGATAGGCACAGCACGGTGCCTGCCATGTTGCACTTTGAAATGCAGGGTACCCCTCATGTGCAACACCCCGGATCCCTGGAGGCCCGCAACAGGCCCCCACAGGGATTCTCTGCATGCCTTTACGTGGCGGCATTGCCGCCATGGAAAGGCATTAAAATTTGCCCATCATAATATGGCTGGCAGTGTCTGATAGACACCGCCACCATATTATACCTTTTCCGCCCCGGTCGCAAGGCGACCGGGCGGAAAAGCGGCAGACGGTCTTACCGTCTGCCGCGGTTCCCCCCGCAATGCTAATATGGTGGGGGGTCTTTAGAGCAAGGATGGCGGGCGGATCGCCCCGCCAGGCCGGAGGTGGCTACCACCATCCTAATGGGCCCCTTAGTCTCAGAGAGACACACAGAATAAACAGTAGGGACTTTTTTAAATAAGTATTTATTGAATAGTCGCTATTCTAGAGTAAAATATGTATGTATGTATGTATTTATTGCTTGTTGAGCGCAGCTGTCACCCAAAGGGTATCCTGGCGCTGAGACCTATCCATACATCTGTTACATAAGCTACATTACTCTGGGGAACAAGTAAGTCTTAAGGTCCTTTTTAAAAGTAAGCAGATCAAGGCAACTCCTCAATGCCAGAGGGAGAGTATTCCACAGCGTGGCAGCCGTAAAACTAAAAGCGCGACCACCCATTCTCATTCTATTAATTTTAGGGACTTTTACCAGGAACGCTGAAGACGATCTTAAAGGTCTGGCTGCCTGATACCAGAGGAAGAGATTCTGAAGAGGTATTGGTCCCAGTCCATGCAGGGCCCTAAAAACAAGGCAAAGAGCTTTAAACGTGATTCTCTGCTGGACTGGGAGCCAATGCAAATCGGCCAAAGCTGCCGATGAAGAGGCAGACCGCGGTTGAGACAAGGCTAATTTGGCGGCCATATTCTGGATCCTTTGGAGCTTTAGGACCAGAATCTTTGGGGCACCCAGAAGTAGTGCGTTACAGTAGTCGATCCTACTGAGAATGGAACTACGCACTACCTCAGCTCTGGAGCCCCGTGGAAGAAGTGGCAAGATTTTCCGTAGAGCATGGAGCAAACCCATACACGTCGCTGCCGTCTTGTTTACGGAGGCATCAAGCTGCAAATTGGGTTCGAATAGAACTCCCAGATTGCGAGCTGACTCTGCCGCCTCCACCGAGCCCGGGATGGACACTGGCCAAAAATCGGCCGGTAGTGTACGGGAAGTTTGGTCCGAGGAGCAGTAGAGTACCTCTGTTTTTGACCCATTGAATTGCAACGCATTGGCTCGCAGCCATGCTGCTGTAGCTGCCATACAACGGTGAAAGGCATCCCTTGAAATGGTCTCTGATCCCTCAAATGAAAAAAATCAACTGATTGTCATCGGCATAATTGATGACAGATATGCTGAATGACTTTATCAGTGCTACCAAGGGGCGGAGATATATATTAAATAGGATCGGACTAATTGCCGATCCTTGAGGGACTCCCTGTTTCACCTGCCTAGTGGCTGATCGAAATGGTGGTAATGCCACGGCTTGTTGTCGGTTGTCCAAATAAGAAGTGAGCCAGTCTAGGGCCAGACCACTCACTCCCGCACTCCGAAGACGGCCAAGTAGTACTTCATGGTCCACCGTGTCGAACGCGGCCGACATGTCAAGTAGCACCAAAAATGCAGACTTGCCCTTGTCGACTCGCGTTCGCAGATCATCCAACACGGTGACCAAGGCCGTCTCTGTGCCGTGCGCTGGCCTGAAGCCAAATTATGCAGCATCCAGACAGAGATTTGTTTCCAGGAAGTTGGATAAGGCTCTTGTGACCCATCTCTCGAGAATTTTTATCGCAAATGGTAATAGCGAAATTGGCCTGTAATTAGCCGAACAGAGAGGGTCCAGAGAAGCCTTTTTCAACAAAGGTGTTACAATTGCCATCTTCCAACTGTCTGGGACTGTCGCTGTGGTCAATGATTGACAGCAGATGGAGTGCAACGGAGGGAAAAGCTCATCTTGAAAAGCCTTCCAGATCTTATGAGGCATTGGATCAAGCGGTGATCCTGACGATACACTACTTGCCAGGATAACAAAATCCTCTAACGAGGGAACAGGGAAGCTGGACAACTGAGGCATACCTTCCTTGCTAGGTGCCCATTTGGAGCCCAGATTGTCAGAAGGGTCCAGAAGAGAGACTGCAGATGTTACAGATTGTTCAGAACTTTTGAGTCCAGTCAGGATGGTCCTGATTTTCTCCTCAAATGCAAGGGCCAGCGAGTCGCACAGTGCCTGCGAGGCCGGGATAGTAGACGCCGTGCATGGCGGGTCAGACAAAGTCTTAACCAGTCTGAACAGGGTCTGAGATTTATTAGAGGCCTTCGCCAAAGTGTCTTCCAAAAACTTAGCTTTTGCGATTCTTAACTGGGCCTTGTATGCATGCAGGGCTGCTTTATAAGCCGCCTTATCCTGCTCCATATATCCTCTCCTCCATGTAAGCTCTGCCTGTTTGCAGCGAAGTTTAAAGTGCCCAAGCTCTTCACTGAACCAGGCATTTAGGCCTCTGAGCCTGTCTCTCACCTTACGCAAAGGGGCCAGGTCATCAAGAGATGATACAATATGCCGGCAGAGAGAAGCATAGCTCTTGTCCACGTTCTCCTCCATCTGAAAGGTTCCCGGTAGCAGTGTGGGTCGAATCGGCTCCCTAAGGAGACGATTCCATTGCCGATTCAACTTTCTGCTGGCCGGTTTATTAGGTCTCTATGGGGCAGCATGAGAAGGGACAAAACAATCAGTGAATGATCGGTCCAACCCTGAGCCTCGACCTTATCTACCACAACTAAGTTTTTATCGGCAAATACCAAGTCTAGTATATGTCCCCTATCATGGGTGGGTACCTGGACCAGTTGAGCAAGTTGGATATTGCTACAGGCTTGGCACAGTTCTCGAAAAGCCAGGTCATGAGGGCCAGAAGGCCACAGGTTAAAGTCACCCAGTACTAGAAAATTGGTATGCGAGTTGAAAAGGTCGTAGACCAAATCAATCAGGGATTGAAGGGCTGTCGTGGGCAGAGAGGGCGGTCTGTAGCATAAAAGACCTGCTACCAAAGTACCTCCCTGAGCCACGATAGAAAAGCCCATAAGCTCAAACCCTGCTACCTCCTTAACCACCAATTCGGTCAAGGAGATAGAGTCTCTGAAAATGTAGCCTACCCCACCACCCCTACCCGAGGTGCGGGGAGTATGCCTTATCAGATAGCCTGGCGGGCAAGCCCAGCCCAGTTCCATGCCACAGTCTTTCGTGGCCCACGTTTCAGTCACGAACAGTATATCCAGCTGTGACGATTCAATTAATAGAGCAGTCTCAGCGTGGTGCTTTATCAAAGAGCGTTCATTCAACAAGCCGCAAGACAATGTCTTGTGCGGGGTGAGAATGGCCTCGGGCTCCAAGTCCTCAGTGGAAGCAGGGCAGGAATCAGCAGGGTATGAAGGGGCAGGTGCGCCAGAGGCGCCCGGGACGCGAACGGGCGCAAACGGGCTTACCTCTGGCGCACCTCCGGCGCATCTACGGCGCATCTACGGCGCCTCCGCTGCGCGCACCCGCTGCGCGTCTGCCTACACATCCTAGTTATGGTATTACGCCGAGCGGGCTTCCGGCTGCTCGAGCCTCTGACCCCAACCAATATGGCGCCTGAGAATCTCCCAGAGCGTCAGTACCTACCCAAGATGGCGGACGAATCACCAGGACCAGGGACCCTACTAACTAAGTCCCGCAAAGGCGGCTTGTGGGGGCACAATTTAAATGCAGGTAAGCCTGTCTAATCCCCAGGTGACAGCAGTAGCAAGCGCCCAGAAAAAAACCACAGCAAATACAGCAGCGCAAATACGGCGACGCAAGTTTAAAAACTAACAAACTGTGCAGGTTAAAATCAATAATCTATGGTAATGCGCGTGATGGCAGGAAAAGGTCTAAAGAGCGAGAGCTAAGAGCTGCTTTTATAAGCTCTCCAAGAGCGGGCTTCCGGCTGCTCGAGCCTCTGACCCCAACCAATATGGCGCCTGAGAATCTCCCAGAGCGTCAGTACCTACCCAAGATGGCGGACGAATCACCAGGACCAGGGACCCTACTAACTAAGTCCCGCAAAGGCGGCTTGTGGGGGCACAATTTAAATGCAGGTAAGCCTGTCTAATCCCCAGGTGACAGCAGTAGCAAGCGCCCAGAAAAAACCACAACAAATACAGCAGCGCAAATACGGCGACGCAAGTTTAAAAACTAACGAACTGTGCAGGTTAAAATCAATAATCTATGGTAATGCGCGTGATGGCAGGAAAAGGTCTAAAGAGCGAGAGCTAAGAGCTGCTTTTATAAGCTCTCCAAGCGCGGGCTTCCGGCTACTCGAGCCTCTGACCCCAACCAATATGGCGCCTGAGAATCTCCCAGAGCGTCAGTACCTACCCAAGATGGCGGACGAATCACCAGGACCAGGGACCCTACTAACTAAGTCCCGCAAAGGCGGCTTGTGGGGGCACAATTTAAATGCAGGTAAGCCTGTCTAATCCCCAGGTGACAGCAGTAGCAAGCGCCCAGAAACAACCACAGCAAATACAGCAGCGCAAATACGGCGACGCAAGTTTAAAAACTAACGAACTGTGCAGGTTAAAATCAATAATCTATGGTAATGCGCGTGATGGCAGGAAAAGGTCTAAAGAGCGAGAGCTAAGAGCTGCTTTTATAAGCTCTCCAAGCGCGGGCTTCCGGCTGCTCGAGCCTCTGACCCCAACCAATATGGCGCCTGAGAATCTCCCAGAGCGTCAGTACCTACCCAAGATGGCGGACGAATCACCAGGACCAGGGACCCTACTAACTAAGTCCCGCAAAGGCGGCTTGTGGGGGCACAATTTAAATGCAGGTAAGCCTGTCTAATCCCCAGGTGACAACAGTAGCAAGCGCCCAGAAAAAACCACAGCAAATACAGCAGCGCAAATACGGCGACGCAAGTTTAAAAACTAACGAACTGTGCAGGTTAAAATCAATAATCTATGGTAATGCGCGTGATGGCAGGATGTGCGCTGAAACAATCAATAGACAGCAAAAGATATAAATGATTGGAAGCACTAAAAAAGTAAAAGGGTGTAGATTTCTACCATATTGCTATAGCCATCAATACAGGCAGGTATATAAAATACACGACAATAAAATGTGTACTCCTACGATGCTACCCTAACTACATGTAATTAAGTGTACTTAGCATGTATGTAGGTGTTAAGCCAAAAATCCCTCTAGGATAAAGTCAACCCCATTACTTGAAGTGAGAGACTGTGGGACCCCATCTAGGTCTCGAGTTGGACATCTCGCAAGGGGTGTTAGACCACTGCAAGCTGGAGAATCTGCATGCAGGAAGCTCAGCGTCTCGCGTCAGTGTGTGTCGGCAGGGAAGTTCTGATCTCCTCTCCTTGTCTCAGCAGGATGTGATGTTTTTATACCCAAAGGTCTCCCTGGGGGTTCTACCTTGCTGTGCCACTTGTCAGACTTACTGTACAAAGAACAAATGGCCCTAGTACATTAGGACAAACATCTTAACATCACACATATAATTTAGCCAAAGCAATTTGAAGATAGATTAAGTGCATTTAGTCAAATGGAAGACAGATTCTCATGTCCACTGAGAATACAACAAAAGTGCATATTCAAAATATTATCAGAAAATTCAAAAGTGGTGCCCCATTAAGAGAGTAAAGGTAAGTGAATTGTGGTGAAAAAGGGAAAGTTAATGTGAGAGGGAGTGCAGTAAACAATATATACATCTAAATCATTCAGAGTGCCAATCTGGCCTAAGGTACATGGTCAACCTATTTACAAAACCAAAATATGTGGAGACATGAAAAGCCTATCACTGTTGTCCACATGGGTGAATGTAAGGTATAGCCGTTGACGTTTCGACCATGAGGGATGAATGCAGATAGCTGGAGATCTTGCAGTCGGGTCTTCATCAGGACCAACTATGGGGACACCTAGGAGTAGTTAAGGGACCTCCATTAGGTACAGGTGATGTAGCACAGGATTTATTCACTGTTAGTGATGTAGTAAAGGAAAATTACCCTGAAACCACCAGAGGTGTATGGTGGTAAGTAGATAGAAGATGGGCCCTCAGGCTCTGATGTCAGGAAAGGACATTGAATTGGGGCTGAAAAAAACATATAAGTACCCATCAGCACACTTCCAATCCGGGGCTACATAAGGTCACAGACACAGAGAATATTCACTTACTTTCTTCGAGCAGTATATTAACTGTCCTGGGCTTGAATGAATCTAAAATTCGGAATTTCTAAAACAAGAAGAGACAACGAATTGTTAGTCTCCACCACTGAAAGCAAATTGTAAAAATTCAAAAGAAAGATTCAATGATTAGAGAATTAAGTGAGTACTTTGGGCACAGCATTGGGCCCATTCCTGAAAGGGTGGCTCGCATCCATCTAGCTCGAGTGTAGACGGAGCACTGAGCCTACAGTTCCTTAAATACTACCTCACGGCGCCAGACTGTGTGCACACTTTACGCTACAGCAAGCAGCAGCAGAGTGCTGCTTGCATGGTGGCGGTGCGTCAGAGAAATCGTCAGGACTTACAATTGCTCAGTGTTTTTACAAAAGGATTCCTCACATTACGAGTGACCATACTTATAATGATTTCGGGAATGAACTTTATGCATCCATACTAATATAATAAAGAGAGATCCCAAAACTTTGAGGCGGTTAATCTCAGGAACCACAGCACCAATCACAACACCCTATACAGCGTTGGAAAGGGCAGTTGCAGCAGAAGGACATAGGCTATGCAGACGCCCACCATATACATTTAAAAGGTAAAAGAACCGTGCCAGCAAAGTAGTCCCTTGTGGGCGTGTCTGCGTTGTGCTGTGGGCATGTGCTGGGGGCGTGACAAACGCTGGGGGCGTGTTGTACGTTCCGCCCTTCATACCATGTCTCATATCGTGCGCTAATCCTACCCTGCTCCCTTTAAATACCCCTGCACCCCATAATCATAACCCACCCTTACTCCTTAAAATACCACAGCACCCTTAAACACTAACCCATCTTAACCCTATAAATATACCCTGTACCCCAAAACCCAAACCTATCCCTAACACCTAAAAATACCCCGAAACCCCGAAACCCAAACCAAGCCCTGAACCCTATAAATACCCCTGTACCTCAAAACCCAAACCTACCCCTGAACCCTAAAAATACCCCTGTACCCCAAAACCCAAACCTGGCACTGAACCCTAAAAATACCCCTGTACCCCAAAACCCAAACCTAGCCCTGAACCCTAAAAATACCACTGTACCCCAAAACCCAAACCTACCCCTGAACCCTAAAATACCCCATAACCCTAAAATATCCCTGTACCCCAAAACCCAAACCTAGCCCTGAACCCTTAAAATTCCCCTGTACCCCAAACCCCAGACCTTCTCCTGAACCCAAAAATACCCCTGTACCCAAAACCCAAACCTAGCCCTAAACCCTAAAAATAACCCTGTACCCCAAAACCCAAACCTACCCCTGAACCCTAAAATTCCCCTGTACTCCAAAACCCAAACCTAGCCCTGAACCCTAAAAATACCCCTGTACCCCAAAACCCAAACCTAGCCCTAAACCCTTAAAATACCCCTGTACCCCAAAACCCAAACCTACCCTGAACCCTAAAAAATACCTGTATACCCCAAAACCCAAACCTAGCCCTGAACCCTAAAAATACCCCGGTACCCAAAACCCCATACCTATCCCTAAACCCTAAAACCACCCCTGTACCCCATAACCCAAAACTATATCTGAACCCTTAAAATACCCAAACACCCCAAAACATATACCTCAGTACCCCAAAACATATACCCCTATACCCATACTTACCTTATCCAAACATTTTTAAAAAACATGCTTTTACAATTCATGCATTTACAACGAATTTCGTTGTAAATGTATGCGTGGTAAAAGCATATAAAATATAATTCCATGCGTTATAATGGAATTGCGGAGTCATGGTACTTTCATAATGAAAGTATGCAGAGTGATGGTATGCGGAAAGAAGGTTGCGGAATAATGGGAGTTTACCCTTCCCCGGTAAGTACATTGGTGGCACGGCGGCCCACATCTCCAGCAACATACTCATATTTTTCCCCACCCATTTGAAAAATGCACAGGTCTCTCTCATTGATGGCCAGCACCGACATACACTTTTAGACACACCTCCCGCCACAAGTTCTAGAATTGCGAACTTTAGAGCTGGCGAGCTACGTTCAAATCTCGGCATCAGCTCAACATCTTGTGATTCCAGGCAAATCGCTTTGTCTACCCGTGCCTACCACAAATGAATGTGTTCTTCTGTAATGTAAACTGTGCTCATGCCATGTTGTCGAGTTTGCACTATATAATATTGCAAGGAAAAATAAAGTAGGGAAACTCACACACACTACTGAACACGCACTCTTAAGTGCATCAGCAGTGCACTGTGAATCGGAGTGTTTCACAGGCCTGTCACAGATAAGAAATGCTATCAAAATGAAATCCTACAAAACAATATACTACTGGCCGGCAGCAATTCATACCCGGACAACGACGGGACGGGCTGCTAGTAGATATTATACAGGGGGTAGTAGTCCTGCTGAGTTTCCTAGAATCCTCATGCATTATGTAGGAGGCCTTTACCAGGGAAAATCCTGGGTTCTGTGCGCAGTGTCGTATCTAGGTAAAAGGTCAGTCTCTAAGAACAGTTATGTATGTAATGTAGGGAAGAATATAGGTGAAAGGTTAGGATGTTACTTCAGCCTGTAGTCAGGTACCTATATGGAATATAACAATACTGAAGATATCAAGGTGTTAATGTATCTTTGAAGGTCAATTTGTCATCGAAGTTGAACTCTAAGTTTCTCACCTTTTTCACAGGAACAGTGCCCAGATCAGTTTCCCACCAGGTAGGAGACCAGAACGAGGTGTCAACCTAAGTCTCCCCAGAATTAAGTTGGAAGCAGTTGATCTTCCTCCACTCATTGATCTGTGCCATGCAGCTGTTGTAGTGCTCTGCTGTTTCGCCAGGGTTACTAGATATCGAGACAATTAATCGAGTGTCATCGGCATACGACACAACTGAAAAACCACAAGATTTAATCAGCTTTGCCATTGGTTTAACACATAAAATGAAAAGGGTGGGGCTTAAGGACGAGCCCCGCGGTACCCCACTTGGCAATCTTAATTGATCAGAAGAGAAAGATCCCATTGTTATCTGTTGGACAAAAAAAGTTGTGTAGTTTTAAAGCTGTACCTTTTATTCCAAGCGCAAAACGTCGATTGATTAAAATGTCCTGATTGACCGTATATAAGGCTGCCGACAAATATTATTGGATCCTAAGACCCACAATTCAGATCACTTTTGGACCTGTGGAAAACTCAGAAGAAAGACTGCTCTGTTGCAAGAATGACTGGTCTGCTGTCCTAATGCCTGAATAAGAAGGACTGGACCTGCACTTTGAACCCAGGACCACCAGAGAGAATCCAAGGTCTAGCTGGCTGGCCTCCTGAGCAAAGTCTCAGGGACAGAAAAGGTTCCAAACCTCCTGAGCCCTGTACCTGGACTCTGCCTACCTTGAGCCCTGCTCTTACCCCAGGACTGGAAACCAAAATAGGAATAAAGGTGCTCTGCCATCCCAGCTGTGGTCCTCTTCAGAACGAATGCAGTGTGACACAAACTCAACGCAGCCCTCCCAGCTCCTCATTGGAACTGACACAGCACAACGTAACTTAATGCACACTTCACATCGCAATCTTCACAGCTCCTCCTCAGAAACAATGCAGAATGACACAACTGAATTCAGGACCCACATCGCTGAATGCAACCAGTGCTGAGTGAGCATCTCAAGGCGGGACATTGCATTGTCCCTCAGAACTAGCTCTGCGTGGTGCAATAGCTGACATCAAGGACATAAGATTAAATTCACAGTGGACCTAACCTCGTCCCTGCATCCGACCCATTCCCCATTACGGTCGGCCTGAACTTGTGGCTTTGTCCTGGATCTGTCCCGACCAGATAACCACAGTTGGTGCTTTGTGCTTTCAAGCACAATTTTTACTTAAACCTTTAAAATTGTTATCTTCAGTTCCACTAATTGGATTTTTGTCATTTTGATGTCAAATAATGTATTGAGTTGTACTCTATGGGCCTTATTTATAAAGGCCTTGCAACACTTTTGGCAGATGCATCACCTTGTAAAGTCCTGCGCAGCATTTTACCTGCATTCCCTAGCAAGAAAACCTCGTAGAAGTGTGGCAGTTAAATCTATGAGATTTTACTGCAACACTTCTAGGACGCCAATGCGTCAAAACATTATGCCTAGCTCATGGCAGGCGTAAGGGTGAAGCAGTACATTAGGCACAGGCCTACCCCATGCATTGCTGGAGTTACGTCATGCTTGAGACACAACTCCAGAAATGCGTGACTTTTGTGCTGACAGATACGTAAGAATTCCTGATGTATCTGTCTTTCCTTGTGACATGGAGCGCCTTACATTAAATATGGCGCATCCATCGTTCCGCAGGGAGGGCGCAGTGAAAACTTTTGCATGGCTATTTTGTTGCAGCGATGTAACAGTTTTCATAAATGAGGCCCATTATTTCTATATTGGAGTGGGATTTTTCTTGTGGTGTGTTTTTGCTTTATGACTGTTTGTGTGCTGCATACATTTTTTACACATTGCCTCTAATTTAACCCTTTGGTAGCTTGGCACAGGTTAATTTAGTGACTTCAGTGGTTCACCTTGACAGGGATTGTGGTTGTTGCTTAGGCAGGGCTCACCTCCTTTTCAACTAACTACCCAGTTTCTCACTGTAACGATCTGTAGATTGTCGACACCTTTTATGGCAAAGGGGTTAAAAAATGTATTCTCAGCCCACTTTATGATGCCACCTGAAATTTCTATTATAAATATTTTAGATTGTGAGACATGTTGAGAGGCAGATTAAAATTGGAGCCTGCAGCTCATATATGTCTGCATGATCTCCTATACACAAATTCTATCCATACAAATTTGGAGAAAGCAACAAACTGGAGTCTGGTCGACCTCCATGACGGGCTTAGAAGTTTCCAATGTAGATATTGTTTCGATGGTGACAAATAGGAACATTCGTTTAACAGTCAAGTCTGACCTCGGCATATGTCGGCCTATAAGTTCTACTGTAGTTATTCATACATTTGGTCACACTTCGGGTGAATGCTGTTAAAACCTGATATGTGTTCAAACTTTCTATAATATCTAGTGAACATATATAAATACAACACACCTGTAAAAGAGCTGTTCTAAATTGAACACTGGTCCCACTCTGATTTTTGATTAATTTGAGGTTCTTTTTGTGTAAGACTTTGATTTGCTACAGCTGAGAAGATGACTTAAGGGAGCAGCCATTAAGGGGCATATTTATGGGATAGTGGTGCTGCACAGTACGTCACCTTGCTGCGCTTTGCTGCGTCACAGGAAAGTGGCAGGAATGTGTTTTATTTAAAAGAATCCAACTCATTTCTGTCCTTGCCCATGTTCTGGTGCCAATTTGGCTGCCTATCTCCAACGCAAATGCAAAAACAACAGTTGATGGACAGAATGCAGAACAATGTCATACATTCACCCCAGTACAGAGATCTGGGCCTAAATCCATCGTTTTTTTGCACTCCACACCACCCCAGTTCGGACATGGCCATATGCAAATCAGCCTTGACCCTGTGCCTCATGGGAACAGTCCAGCCCGAACTGCCAAGCCATGTCTTCCCTGGACCGGAATCAAGCATCCTAGGACCGGTTTCTGGCTATCAGCCGTCATCAGCCAGGATAGCTTGACTCCAGTGATGCGGAGAGCACGGGACTCACGTCTGAGCATACCCTTCCCACTCAGGGTGACAAATGCAAAAACAACAGTTGACGGACAGAATGCAGAACAATGTCATACATTCACCCCAGTACAGAGATCTGGGGCTAAATCCATCGGGCATATTTACGAGTTCTGGCGCATCTCTGCATATCAGCAGAGATGCGCCAGAACAAATAAGTCACGCAAAACTACCCTTGCGTCACGGCACATGCGCCGCATTTACAATGCGGTGCGCTGTGGCGCAAGGATAGGCAGATGCGTGACGCATCTCGTGACGTAAGGGCGGCGCAACGCTGGAGTCGCGTCACAAGCGCGACGCAACTCCAGCAATGCTCAGGGCCGCCCAATACTTAACATGCTGCGTCAGTCCTTACGCCTGCTTGAAGCAGGCGTAAGGAATTGACGTAGCAGCGACGCAGAAGTGCCTGCGTGAAATCTTGTAGATTTCCCGCAGGCACTTTTGCAAGGCGCACAGGCGCCGGAATGTCCACCCTGCGTGGGAACGCCCCCATTGTGGCGCTGGGCTTTATAACGTGACGCATCTCCCTAGATGCGTCACGTTGTAAATGCCTCGCAGGGATGCGCCACGTTTACGCTGCTGTTGCTTCACGCAAGGCGGCGTAAACGTGGCGCTAGGGGCTTGTAAATCTGCCCCATCGTTTTTTTGCACTCCACTGTCCATCACCTGTTGTTTTTGCATGTGTCACCCCGAGAGGGACGGGTTTGCTCAGACGTGAGTCCCGTGCTCTCCATGCCACTGGAATCAAGCTATCCAGGCTGATGAGGGCTGAAACCCCGAAACCGGTCCTTGGATGCTTGTTTCCAGTCCAGGGAGGACCTGGCTTGGCAGTTCGGGCTGGACTGTTCCCATAGGGCACAGGGTCAAGACTGATTTGCGTATGGCTGGGTTCAAACTGGAATGGCATGGTGAGCAAAAAAATGATGTATTTAGGCCCAGATCTCTGTACTGGGGTGAATGTATGACATTGTTCTGCATTCTGTCCATCACCTGTTGTTTTTGCATTTGTCACCCCGAGTGGGACGGGTATGCTCAGACGTGAGTCCCGTGCTCTCCATGCCACTGGAATCAAGCTATCCAGGTTGATGAGGGCTGAAAGCCCGAAACCATTTCTTGGATGCTTGTTTCCAGTCCAGGGAGGACCTGGCTTGACAGTTCGGGCTGGACTGTTCCCATGGGGCACAGGGTCAAGACTGATTTGCATATGGCTGGGTTCAAACTGGAATGGCATGGTGAGCAAATAAACGATGGATTTAGGCCCAGATCCTTGTACTGGGGTGAATGTATGACATTGTTCTGCATTCTGTCCATCACCTGTTGTTTTTGCATTTATCTCCAACGCAGGCACCCTTGCACCATGGATTCCTGTGTTGCATGCAGGATTGTTTTTGTGCAGGAAGGGACACCTTCCTGCACAAAAACAATGCTGAGAGGAAATATCCTCTTATTAGGTGCGCTGCAGAATGCAACACACATAGAAAGAGAAAGTAAATAGGAGAAATAAAGATATTGCTCCTTGTTACGCCTCACCTCGGGAAGCGTATCTTTTAAAAAAACATGGGAGGTGCATGGGACTACCTAAGCACCACCCATGGAATGTCTCCCTGGCACAGAGTATGGCAATGAAGCAATATGTGCTGTGTTGCTTTACTTGAGGTTTATGAAGCCACTCAGGGCCACGCAAGGTGGCCTTGCGTGGGTTCCTCAATCTCAATCTGGAAGTTCACATTCCTTCCAAAGCATTTCAGTTAAAGCAGTTGGTGCGGGTTGATGTGAGTAAGTCTTCTTACATTCGTATCTCCTGCTGACCCTAGAAGCATTCTCCCAACCCCATGATCACCAGGACTTTACAGGGAATTATAATCTTCGGTTCCTGATGGCACAGTAAATTCTCTTTAGCGTGTGGCATGTAGAAGCTTCCAAAGTGTGAGAAAGTAGTAGTGCTAAAGGGTGTTGCAGGGATTCTGCGCACTCACAGAACTATGCATGGAGTTATGAGAGCTTAGTATGTAGAGGCTGAGTTATAATACCACTTTAGTACTCATAAGCCTGGGATCGAGTAGCTATAGTGTCTCACTTGCCCTCCTACTCACTCACAGAGGAATAAGTAATTAGTTACCCCAGCACACAACACTCCTGACTCTCAGGAATTACAGTTGCAAGACGTACCCTTTTGTTCACACTTTTGTACTCATCCACAATAAGATCTGGCAGAGACACAAGCAAGTTTAAAATATTTATTTTAACTAGTGTGATCTAGTATGCAGTTAATGTGCCACAATAAGCAGAAAAATTAATAAAACAAATATGATCAGCATAGCAATAAGTCTGTAAATCATAAAAAGAGCTGTCATAGTGAATGACAGCATAGCCTAACCTCCCTCCCCTTGTATAGAAGCAAGAGGATTATATATCAGATCTCTGGGCATTATCAGCAGAACCCGAACCTCAGTTAATAGATGGTAGATCTTCATCAAAGGTGCTGCATGACGCCTCTGGCGTCTTTCCAGGTTCCATCACAAGAGGAGTTTATCATCATTGCAGCCAGTATCTCTTCAGGCTCCCCCCTAGACACGCTCCCTCATAAGATGTGGAAGGTGCTTAACACTGAGCTTTTTCCATATCTCTATCAAACTTGCTCCCAATCTCTAAATAGTGGCACTGTACCTGAGTACTGGAAAAAAGCAGTTGTCTCTCCCCTATTAAAGAAGGCTACTTTGGACCCTCAGTGCCCTTCTAATTACAGACCTATCTCCCTGCTTCCCTACCCGATTAAGATCTTGGAGAGAGTAGGGAGTAGATCTCTTACTAAACATGCAGAAGAAAATAATCTCCTGGACGAGGTCCGATTTGGGTTTCGACCAGGACATGGTACCGAAACTGCTCTGGTGACTGTCCTGGATGACCTGCAAATACGTGCCGACAGTGGCCAAACAGCCATTTCAGTGCTGCTGAATATGTCGGCTGCTTTTGATACGGTCAACCATAAGATTTTGATTGAGAGGCTTGAGGAATGTGGCATTGTGGCCAGGGCACCGGATTGGCTGCGGTCTTTTAGAAGGACAGCAGGCAGTGACCTTGAGGCCCTTCCTTTCTCAGAGCAGATTAGTAAAACACAGGGTTCAGCCAGGCTCAGCGATCAGCCCAATTCTTTTTAATTTATACCTATGCGCACTTATCTCTCTTATAAAATCTTATGGCATTGAGGTTATAAATTATACGGACAACACCCAACTCGTCTTTTCCCTTGAGGGCAATGATGCAATTCCTCTGGAGAATTTCTATAGCTGCATGTGAGAAACAGCAGGCTGGCTTAGGGATAACTCATTACAATTTAATGAAGACAAAAATACTTTGCTGCACTGCAATGAAAATCCCTTGCCCCCTGTCAAAAGATTTCAGGCCAGGTTCTGCTAATAACTCTCCATTGCCTGTTAAAACAGTCTGCAATTTAGGAGTACTGCTAGATAGTAATCTGCAATTGGACTCACAAGTAGATAAAACTGTGATTACCTGTTTTTCTCTGCTCCGAGCCCTTGGAAAAATACCTTTTGTACCTGTCTCAGCTATACTGCAAATGGTAAGGGGTATTATTTTGAGCAGATTAGACTACTGCAATGCCCTTCTCCTATGAGCCCCAGCTGCTTTGCTAAAAATACTGCAAAGGATACAGATTATTGCAGCTAAACTTGCATTGAAAAGACAACGTAGAGCATCGTCCTCGCTTGCCTTGAAAGATCTCCATTGGCTGACCATTGTACAGCGAGTCCAGTTGAAGGCACTATCAGGCACATGCATCAATCTCGGCATTTGCGATTCCTTAATTGCGATTTTTAAGGAATCGCAATTAAGGAATCGCAAATGCCTATGCATCAAGAAATCGCTAAATAAATTGCGATTCCTTAGAATTCCTTATTTGCGATTAGCATTTTGCGAATCGCAATTAAGGAATCCCTTCCCATTCATTCCTATGGGCCTAGAGGCCCATAGGAATGAATGGGAAGACAATCTCAATTTGCGATTCGCAATTAGCTAATCGCAAATTGAGATTGCGATTTCAAGGGTGCAGGGGTGTCCAAAGGACACCCTGTTGCACCCCTGAAATCAAACAATGCACATATGTTGTGTACACACATGCCCTAAGGGCATGTGTGTGAACAACATGAAAGTTAAAAATATGAACAAAATTGCATATTTCTAACTTTTCGCAAAATTACCATGAGGTCCAACCTCATGGTAATTTTTTCTCTCTAATTGCGAAATCGCAATTTTTTTAAGTTTCATGCATTGCTTTTAAGGAATCGCAAAATTGCGATTCCTTAAAAGCAATCGCACTTTAATAAATCGCTAAAATAGCGATTTCTTCACTTTTAGGTTGATGCATCCCAAATAGTGATTTGGGAATCGCAAACGGCCGAATTTTGCCATTCGCACCGTTTGCGATTCCCAAATCGCTTGATGCATGTGCCTGTAAGTATCGTCTATAGGGCAGCACATTAAATGGAAGCTAAGACCCTACACAGGAAATTTCTATGGTATTCCTCAGTAAGAAGCCTACGTACCTACTCCGCCAGCCTGATATGTTTTCCACATGTCAATAAAGTTCAACTGGGGGGGGGGGCAGATTATTTAGTTTTGCAGCCTCCCTACTCAGGAACATTCTGCCAATAGAGCTCAGACAAATGAATACACTGTCCCACTTCAGGAACGAATTGAAAACAAAACTTTTTCCTAGAGATTAATTCCAGCCCTATTCTTTAAACTCAGTTACATACAGTGTTTTTTGGTAATCTCAGCGCCAGGATAGGGTGGAAGCTGCGCTATGGAAGTATTCCTTACAATACACTACATTGTCCTTGGTGGGTGCCCCACTAGGCTTTTGGGTCATCATTGTCCTACATACAGTGGTGGATCATTTTGCTGAACGATTAGAATGCGAAAACAGAATGCCAACTTGGCTGCCCTTCTGTTGCAACTCGTCTGGCACCTTTGCAACTGTGAGCTATAAAAAGCAGATATTACGTATAAGGATCCTGAATAACCCTGGGCAAAGCACTACGCTACGCTCGCGTAGTTTGCGAAGTTTGCGCAACTTCGAACTACGCGAACTGCACGTAGCACAGTGTGAACACGTGTAGCATAGTGTAGTGCAGCGCTAATTTTTTGCTTGCTCGCAGTCCTCAAAGTCAAGTTGGCGACCACGAGCAGGCAAAATGACATCCTGGCGAGCCCTTTTTCCTCGTTCATGATCAGCAACATCAAGTTGCCGATCGCGAGCTTGGAAAATAAACCTCCCGGCGATATTCTCAACGCAAGAAGGTCTGGTATCTCATTGCGAGTGGTCGCATATGATCGCGACCGCTCGCGATGAGACACTACCAGTCCGCGTTGAGAAAGCTGCTGCTTGAGTAAAAATCTCCTTGAGTGGCAGAAAACTACTGCTCGCACTGTGCAAGATGCCGTTTTCAATAATTGCAGTGCCGGATGCTTGTCCGCACTGTGCAATTATTGAAAACGGCATCTTGCACAGTGCGAACAGGGTACTACGCAGTTCGCGTAGTGCTACGCGTAGTTCGCGTAGCGCGAAGTGCATTTCACATAGCTACGCGTACCGCTACTACGTGAACTACGCCCAGCCCTAATTGAATGTCTTCCATTAAATTCCTTCTAATGTTTATGTCCAGTAAGCTCACTGGTCAAATGAGGAGTAAAAGTCTAATGAAATATTGCTTATATCAGAGAATCTATCTAGTGAAATGTATTTTTGATTGCATCAAGAAAGCAAAAGGTATACATAATATTTTGTAAAGGTTCAACTAAATAAGACATCACTATTTAGCAAAATATACATCAAATCACTTTAAGAGGACTATCCTGCTTTCGTAAATATATTTAAAATGTCATTGCTGACTGTTGCTTGGAAATCTAGCCCCAAGAGATATTCAGCTGTGATATTTATGTAAATAAAAAATATTTGAAATGCATTTGAAAATGCATTCTAATTTCCTTGGCTTTTGGCTAGCATACAATTTATGAAAACGAATACAACATTCAAGGAGAAGCAATGGAACAGAAAGATTTCTGTTTGATTGTAATCAGCTTCTAGGATGGATCGCAGATGTTTGCAACAATATTTGTTTAATACTGTTTGGGGTTGTTTTCTGCTTCATATAAAATGGAAGAGGGAAGCCAAGGGGAATCAGGTATTGTGATCTCCCATAAGTAAACTTCCTATGCAATGTTTTCCTCCAAAACATCATGCGAATTGAAGGGTATACTAGACTCCATTTATATTTATTCACATTGTTACACGATTGTCGTGTTTTTCTAGATTTAGCTCTTTCCATATTATGACTTTGAGATGGATGGGTCTTCTATATTGTCTACTCAATTTCGTTGGCACATCCATGTTTATGTGTGTTAAAGAAAGTTATTTGGCCCCTCGGAATGTCAAATTATGATTCATGGATTCTGGATTAATTGAATTTTTGAATAGTAAAGTGTACTCGACAAAGGAAAAACGTTTAGGGTTTCATTAATTAGGGAGGGTTCTAGCTGTAACATGCAGTGAACAACCACAGACTCATACGTTTGTGAGTATTCATAATTTCCTGTCTTGGAAACATACTTTAATCTATTCTTGTTCCTGTAAATACCATTTCCAGGGTGAAAAAGAGACAGGAACGTTCTCATATTACCATCGGAGTATAGGTAAAATAGTTACTCGATAGATACGTGTGTTCTTCCTCTAATAAAAGGAAAGGTTTAATTTGCCTATTTGTGCATGAATGGCATGTAATGGTTTGGAATAGTAGGAATAACTCCAGAAAACTCTTTGGGGCAGATTTACAAGAACTGGTGCATCCCTGCATATTAGCAGAGATGTGTCAGTGAAATTGTGTGACAGAGGAAAAGACTTGCGCCACAATGGATGCCTCGCATTTACAATGTGACACCGTGGCAAAAGGATAGACAGATGCATGACCCATCTTTTGGCGGAAAGGCAGTCCATTGCTGGAGTCGTGTCGCAAGTACAACGCTACTCTAGCAATGGTCAGGAATGCCTATTCCTATCATGCTGCATCACTCCTTACGCCTGCTTCAAGCAGGCGCAAGGTTTTAACGCAGTGGTGTCGTAGAAGTGACGTAGTGAAATCTTGTAGATTCCACTGCGTCACTTTTACGAGGCTTTCTTACGTGGAACGCCCACCCTGCATACATTATACCTGACACAGGTATAATGTAGCGCGGGGCTTTACAACGTGACGCATCTCCATAGATGCGTCACATTGTAAATATGTTGCAACGTGTTTACGACGCCGCTGCGTCACAGAAGTGATGCAACGGAAGTGTAAAGTTGTCGCAAGGGGCTTGTAAATCTGCCCCTTAGATTTCTAGAAGGTATACTGGTACTCATTCAGTGTCTCTAAAATGTCAGAAATCTCTTTAATTGTGGAAGTGAATTAAAGAGAGTAGATTTGAGGCTCTTTGAACCATGTCTTGTGAATCAGAGCTGTAGCTGCCAGGACAAGTCACAAGGCATTCGATCAAGTTCTGCCCTCTAGGAATTCAAAAAAACATTCAAATATCATCGCATGTGAAAAGAGAGCAATGGATTACTATTTTTTAGTCACCCCATATATAACTATATGTATACATGCATATCTGACTAGATAGAATAAAGTACTGAAAAATGTATCTGTCTTCACTAAATGTATCCACCCAAGTGGTGCAATAATTTACACCAAAGCTAATCAGTTTGGCTCCAGCCTTACCACCTAATAATTGAATTATGTGCTGGTACTGCTTTTTTTTGTAATACATTTCTGTTCAAAATATTACAATTGATAACAACAATATTTCGTAGTGGCAGTCTCAACTGCGTAGTGATGGTTCAGCCCTTTACATGGGAAGGCATTCTTTGGTTGGCCTATTTCGTTGATGGATCTGAACCAAAATAGGCACTTGGTTATTGTATTCAAAACAGATTCCAAATATCGTGCAATTCTGAGCAAGGAAAAAAAGGTTACGTCAAAAAAGATGCATTTTCCTATATTAGCTCCAATAGGAAAGTTTGATCACACCTACAGTCACAACTACTGAACAGATTTACACCAAATATACCAAGAAAGTAAAACTTTAATCAGGAGGCGTGTTTTTGTTGGGTTGGTGTGAGAGTGAGTAAGTTTGAAAGAGTTAACAAATTTGTATATCTTGTCAGTTGAAAAAACATGTGTTGATTTGCTTACAACATTGACACATTTTGAGGAATATGCATGAAATATGGAAGACACTTGGTGCTGATTTACTAAAAAAAAATCCAAAAAGTGATGCAAACTGAAACAAAGTGTATTTGAACTTTAATCAACTTTTTTTTATCTGCTTTGTATCACTTTGCATGGGGGGGGGGGGTTCTATAAGTGATACTTGAGCATTTTCATGCCATCACCTATGGCTTTTTCCTCAAATCCCTGCCTACCAGCTATAGTAGTCAGGGTTTTGTGCCAACAAATAACGCTTCTTTGACATTGGCATTAACTTGGAGAGTGTTTTTATTTCTCCAAACTTTTGGGACTATGCACATGCGCTGCACTGTACAGAACACATCCAAATTGGGAAATGTTTTAACATTTGTCTAGGCATAGTATTTTGTAATGGAAGGGTATTGGTATATCAGACGTTTTGGCATTCCATTAAATGGGGCAAAGTTACAGAAGGGTCAATATGAATCTATTTTCCTTTAAACTTTGATGATGTTTTATGAATCTGCATCAAAAGAGGCAATCTGTTTGCAAGTTACACACAGTGCACATACTTCAGGTTTCATGATGATCCAAAGGTGGGCAATGTTTAATGGAGGGGGTCCAAAGTATTTTTCATTCACTAATAACTTAGGCACTGTTTGATGGATCTGCACAAAATGTGACTTTGCACATTTAGCTTCACTTGGTCTTTTCGTGCAGATCCATCTGTAGGGTGGAGGTCAAGTTAAAAAGAGGGGGCAAAGAGTGTTCAGTTGCTAATAACATTGACAGTAGGTGATTAATCTGCACAAAAGTTGGCAGATGCTTTAAAGAATTGGTTTTCTATTCGTATGTCTAGGTTTGTGACAGTCCAATAAAGGGAGGCCAGTGTATGTTTAAATGCTTATGACTTTAGAGCTATTGGGTGAACCTGCATCATATGTGTCAGGTTGATAGCAGTCAGAGCTAGTAGCTCAGGGTTCATGCATATCCAAGGGGAATAAGTTAAAAGGGGTCCAAATATTTTTGCTTTTCAAATAACCTTGACACCATTTCATGCAGGTCCATCAATCCGGGGCAGTTTTTAAGGAAGGATTAAAGAAGTATTCATTTGCTAACAAATTCAGTACTGTTAAATCACAATGTTTTTACTATTTGATTTGCAATCATAACATTATTTTAGTAGAGCTTTTCAATATTTGTTTGTATTTTTAACAAATGTTATTTCAATTTTTTAGTACTTTACCATAACTGTTTCATTTTTGGCAAAGCTTTTTTCAGTCAGCTGTTGTGATGATGTTCTTTAGCTCCTTTATACAGCTGTAATCTCCTTTGGCTGTGCAAAGTGGGTACATCTTGCACACAACCACTTTTTATCCTGTCCGTAGATCCACAAAACTCACTGTAGAAGGTATTTGTCTGTGAGCATTGGAGACTTGGAGCAGGACTTGGCCCTTTATCACATGTAGCACTTTACTTGGACCAAAGGTATGGTTTTTGTCCAAACTCTACATTCTACTCTTGGCCCCCATAGCTAAAAAGCATTTGAGCAGTTTCCATTCCTCCTGCAGATTCTTGGGAGACAGTCCTACATAGAAACCCCTGGAAAAAAAGATAAAGGCAACAGGAGTGGCATTTGAGCCTAGATCATTCATAATGAGCAAGCCCAATGATATGAAAGAGGAATAATAATTGGGGTACTGGAAGTAACTATGGCATCATTGTGATGCCAGGTGGTCTTCTGCCGACTGCTATTGCGGCAGTCAGGAGACCTCCTGACAAGAAGTTGGCAGTCCAACAGCCAAATTAGGATGAGACCACCAGGTTGGCAGTTGGAAAAAGCTCTTTTACATTATGCTGCTTGTGCTGTGGTCTAGGAAAAGGGCCGCAGCACAAGCTGCAGTGTAAAAGAGGACTTTGCGCTCATCCATGTACCGTGTGCCACGCACCATGTGGTGCCTGGTGCACTGTGCATGTATTAGTGTGGGGGCACTACATGTGCAATAATTAGCAGAAGGAAACAAAGCATTGATACCAGCATTACAAGAATGTTGAAGAAGATAAACAATTCAATCATTATGACAATATTGTGTGATTATGATTATATGATGATACAAATATGAATACTCCTACCTAATCCTACCTACACTATCGAGAGCATAGTGAGCATACACTCTGCCCTTGGGGTAACCAAACTCCCCATACCTGTGTATGATATATCAGGAAGCCAGTGTGATGTAGAAGAGGCAGCTGTACTTTGCAGGATAGAGATTGGAATCAGCATGGCTGCATCTCAGTCACAGCATCCAGGATAATCCATAGAAGTGTAACTCTGGTGCATATAGATCAGAGGCGGTTTATATAATAAAACCACTTTTGCAATCGCACTGTGTCAGAGGTGAAGTGCTGATGTGTTTGTTTGTTTTTGCGACTCAGAGCTGTCTCCAGCCATACAACCAAAAAGGAAATATTACTTCATTTTTCTAGCCTTGGGCAGGGTGTACTAGGTAACTTATAATGTGCCTACTAAGAAATGATCCCTTCACAGAACCATTTTAAAATATGCTATAATGTGCGTGCAAAGTATGTATAGAGTCACAGTTTAGAACAGATGTCAAGTTTAAAATGTGAAACTAAAATGGCAATTTGTGCTCGTCCCTGTTGAACCTTACACTACTCTCCTGGGCTCCAAACTGCTATGGGGTTGCTGTTAGGGCTTGCCTGACCGGCAACTCTCAACAAAAGCAGGACAGTGGTGGCACCTCTTGAGTGGCAGAGTGCAATGCTGTGTGTGATTGGCTCAATCTGCCCATTGGGAAGCCTGGAAATCACTCCAGGAGATGCTGTTGGCGTGGCTGTCATTATGTCTTCCAACAGAGAGAAGAGATGTGGGGTTGCTGCTGGGAGTAATTAAAATGTGTCCGAAGACTCCGAAGGCTCAAGGTTCTGACTGCAGAGAGGATACTGCAACAATGTGTGTGAAGCTGATCACACTGAGCAATCGTACATAATTTAAGGACTGACAAAGTGAAGGCCTGTGAGATGGTTAGTTTCATGAGTTGTAGAGGGCCAAATCCCTGTAGAAACAAGGCTGGATATACTTTAAAGACCAGTGTACATCTACTTACCTTCTTTTCTCTGAATATCCAGTAGCATTTCTAACCTGTGGTTATCTCTCCTATTAAGTAACCGGATACTGCAATTCTGCCCTGCTGAGCCTAACTATGGGCAAGTAATACAAATATAAATATCTGATAGAGACTTCTAGCTGCAGATTCCTTACCCTTGAATATCCCAGGCATCAGACTGGATCCAGAAACCCTTGAGTAAGCAGTACCCCTGCACACGTCAGGTGGCTCAGTTTAGTTCCGCGCAGCATCTCCGGTGTCGTTGGTGCTGGATGTGACATTGTGGTCAGCTATATAAGTGCAGCCCAGGAGCGTGGATGTCAATTATTTTCTTTCCATGCCATTTAAGTGCTGATCTGGAGATGAGCTACCCTTTTATCTCTTTTTGACAGACATTTTTGGATGTTTTGCCAAAGATTTTTTCTTGTGTGTCGAGGGAATGTTCTCTAAAAAGTTAGGTTTCAAGATGTGTTGGGCCTGTCTCCGCGCCATGTCAGTTACCTACTTACATCTTGAGTGATTATGGTCTCTCAAGCGCGACCATGACTCAAAGTCGTGCTCGGACTGCAGGGCCATGGTTCCAAAGGCTTTGTGGGAGGAGTCCCTAAAGTTGCTTGTAGCCCAGCAGTCAACACCATTTAGTGCAAGCCCTAGGAGGTCTTGATCCCGATCGAGGAAAAGAAGGCCGGAGGGACTGCTCCAGGAGCCCCAAGTCTTCTTTGTTGCACTGGAGGTCCTTGGGACACTTGGGTAAGAAGCACAAAAAGAAGTCTAGATGGACTTCAACTTCACCACAGTGCCCCCCTTTGCCTTTACCAACTATTCTGGACGCAGGTTAGTTTCAGGCTTAACCTCCCGAGCAGCGAGTTCAGGATATTCAGGTTAAGATACTGATATTTCAGCCTCTATCCTGGATTTCGGTGAGATTGACTCTGAGGCTGCTGGGCCTCATGGTCTCCTGCATCCCGTTGGTAAATCATACCAGATGACACGCAGGCTTTGCAGTGGAACCCAACGTTCCAGTGGACGCTCCTTCAGGGGAATCTCTCCTACGTGATCCAAATCTCAAAGGGAACTGTAAAGGACCTGCAGTGCTGGCTAACAATTGGGTCAGAGGCAGACCCCTCTCCCTTCCGCAACCAGATCTCACATTAGTGACAGATGCATCACACTTGGGATGGAATGGCCATCTGGGAGAGGTGGAGATTAGAGGACTCTGGTGTCTGGCGGAATCTGGACTCCACTTCAACCTGTTGAAGCTCTGTGTGATGCAACTAGCATTGAAAACATTTCTTCCCTTGGTCAAGGGGAAGCTGGTGCAAGTGTTCACAGACAACACCACCGCCATGTGGAACTGCAACAAGCAGGGCAGGGTGGGATCATGGAACCGTTGTCAAGAGGTCCAGGGTCTCTTGACATGGCTGAAACAGCACTGCATAACCCTGGTGGTTCAATACCTGGCAGATTCCCTGAAAGCCAGGGCAGATGAACTCTTCCTCCATGCCTAGCTGATTATGAGTGACATCTTTCAGCAGTGTGGAGAGCCTTGCTTAGATCTGTTCACCTTTGAAGTGAACGCTCAATGTCAGCAGTTCTGTGCGTTTGAGTTTCCAAGGCAGCCATCGCTCAGCGACGCCTATCGTCATGGGTGGAGATCAGGCCTCCTGTACACCTCCCCACCTATACCACTTCTGCCCAGAGTTCTGAAGAAGTCAGGAATGACCGGACCCAAGTCATTCTTGTGGCTTCGGACTGGGCATGGAGCGTTTCAGATCCCGAGCTTCTGAAAATGAGTATCAATCCTCAAATCAGGCTGCCCCTTCTGTAGGATCTTCTATCACAGCAGCAGTGGGGGCCCTCCATCTGACTCTGTCAACTCCCCTCCTCCTTGCATGGAGATTGAGTGGAGATAGTTGATAGCTTTTGGCCTTCCTCCCGAAGATTGTAAAGGTTTTCAGGTAGCCAGGCAGCCAGGCATCCCTCCACCAAAACGGTAACGCCTGCTGTTGACAAAAAAGATTTTGTACAGGAAACTCTATTGACCCTCTTTCTGCCATTCTTCCTGATATTCTACTCTTTATTCTTACTCTTGCCCAGCAGGGGTCTGCTCTGGGTACTCTCTAGGGTTATCTTTCCGCTCTGTTCACTTTACTGCGGCTGCCTGACCAACCCTCTTTATTTAAGTCCCCTATTGTAAATATGTTTCTGAAAGGGCTAGTACATATATTTCCCCCTTCACCCTTCATCATGCCTCAGTACGATCTGAATTCATTCTCCCTTACCTCATGTGTGCTCCCTTTGACCAGTTACACAATTGTCCCCTCCAGCTGCTTACCATCAAGTCAGTGTTTCTAATGGCGATAACATCTGCCCAGAGGGTGAGTGACCTGCAGGCTATATCATTCAACCCTCCCTATTTTATGGTATTCCCAGACAAGGTGGCGCTTTGCACCCAGGACTCTTAAGTTGGTGACCCGATTCCATTTGGGGCAACCTGTCACCTTGCCCACCTTTTATGCTCCTCCACCCCTCTAAAGAGGAGGAACAACTCAACCATCTGGACCCTTAAAGAGCGTTGTCATTCTACCTTGACCACACAAAATAATTCCGAGTGGATGACTAACTCTTCGTGGGCTATGTAGGGGCTAAAAAAGTTCCGGCAGTTCAGGAACTAACCATTTTGCGCTGGGTCATTCTCTGTATTGAAGATCTGCTACACCCTGGCTAAAAAGAAGCCCCCTGAGGGCTTACGGGCCCATTCCAACAGGGAAAAAGCTACAACCACAGTGTTGGCTCATGATGTTGCCGTTCTGGATAGCTGCCAGACAGCAACGTGGACATCCCTGCAATCGTTTGCCAAGTACTACTGTCTGGACCAGGGGTCTCCAAACCTGTCCTGGAGGGCCGGATCATTGCCAGATTTTTAAAATAACTACATGTATCTCAATGGGGATATACACAAAATCTGGCATGGATCCGGCCCTCCAGGATCGGTTTGGAGACCCCTGGTCTGGACAGTCAAGTCTGCAGATATGGGCATTTCACCCCTTCGATCCTGCAGGACTTCTTAGTTTAGTCAATTTGTTCGCAGCCCACCACCTCAATGCTATGGCTTGGGTATCTATTTAAAGGTAAGGAATCTGCAGCTAGAGGTCTTTCATCAGATGAGCAAGTTACTTACTGGCATTTCCATGCTGCAAGAAACACAGAGACTGGTACATATCCATGAAGGGTATAGAAAGAAATGGAGGTCCCACAGAGACTTTTTTAAGTTCAAGATAAAGTTTATTTGGTAATAAAAAAGAAACAACAAGGTGTCAGCATTGAATGCAGTAAAAATATACAACATTGAAAAACTGCAGTATGTAAAACAAGCATGAAATTGCAAATAGTAATAAAAACAGAATCTGGGCATAAAGAATCAAAAAGGAAAAAAGAAAAGGAGTAATAAACAATGATCATAAAAGCAGGAAAGTATCTGAGGAAATTGAAAAACAATACAGTGGAAAAAAGAAAAATGGAATGTATTGAGCAATTAAGGAGGCTTAAGAACTTCTTGTTGCGAGGGAAGTAAAGTAAACTTGCGGGCTGCACAAGAATCCAAATAAAGCGTTACAGGAAGCCATAAGTCCATGCCCCACAGAGACTTTTAACATTATACAAAATAACTCTACAATGGTTCTCACAATTATACATTTCAGACAAAATGTTAATAAAATAAAAGTAATAGCAAACCTTAACAGGTACATGGTATCATATCCAGCCTATCCATGACATTTATTAATATTTACTCCCCAAATAGATTCCTGATCTTCCCAAGATGAAATTGGACTGTGTGAGAATTTCTTGGATTCTTTCTGAATTTTGGGTGGGAATTTAATACTACTACGCAGGTATCTCTAGACCTAGGTAACCCTAATGCACATGGTATGTCTAGGAGCACTAGGAAAGTACTACACTTTTTTCTTAAAAACAGATTTTATTGATTTTGTTGCATACACATCCTGGCTTGTGGTCTAGCAATGTCAAGTTAGTCTTTTACATCACACATTTACATTTCTTCTGTGTAAACTTATGATCATATTGTTAATTCATAACACTAGGGAAGTAATACACTTAATGGAGCAACTCAATCTCATTGATTTGTTGAGACCTTTCCATGGGGGCCTTGCACAAGTTACACATTTTTCAGATAATTTCAATGCATTCTCTAGGATAGACCTCATACTGATGTCACTGTGCCTAATTAATGGTCTATTGAGTGTAGCCATCTACCCAGCCAAACACATTCTGATAACTCCCCATTAGTGACCCTAATGAAAATATCTGGCTTGTAATTTCCTAAGAACACATGGCAATTTAAATGACAAAGCATCACAAACCCAAAATCCAGTGTCCCACTCAAGGTGGAGATAATTGGCTTCTTTGAGCGTAATTTCGGTTTGGTAGACAAAATCCACGAAGTATGGGAAGCTTTCATAGTGTTTACATGGGACTATTGCATACGACACAAGCAGGGGTACATAAAGAGGGAGTACAAAATTGCAAGCAAAAGCTGAACAACTCAGCAAGCCACATTAATCCCCCGATGGCAGAGGAAATCAGGCTAAAACTACACAGAAGCTCGACCAATCGCAAGAATCAGCAGAAAGAAAGGTCAGATTCTTGGGCATAAAGGTTAAAGTCAGGAAGTATTGAGGAGGAACCTGTCCAGGCCGTGTATTCACATCAGTGCTGCAGGGGGAGAGATATCCTCAAATAATAACAGGGGTTAGGAGTAGTGATGGAGGCTTGGCCACTACCGACTGCCAGATCAGGGATATTTTTATGCTCCACTTCAGCATACCGCAACAAGATATTGTTTTTTTTTAATTATTTTTTATTGCAGAGTGGTAAAATATACAGTTATTCCGGTCAGCATCATGACAACCAACACGTACTATATATATGCCACGTGATCTTACAGTACACGGCCATTCAGCCCACAACCCGGAGGGCGGGCGGCATTGTCCATAAAAGTGGCATGTGCATGCATGACATACAAATATATCCAAGACCGGTCAACAATGTAACCTTGCCTCTGCTTTTCTTTTTCTCCCATAACCCCAACAAACAAAGGTAATAGCTCATCGAAGCCAGTTGAACACCTGAGAACAAGTACAGTACAGTCATGTCTTTGTCAAGCAAGAGGCCCCACTTCCCATACCAACCCCCCCTCACACATCCCATCAAAGGTTAAGAGCTTCCCATCAATAATCGAATTTACGTGCAATAATCGTTGTTCGGTACCCTCATAGCGCATAGTCTCTCGAGTTCGGGTAGCTCCGTCTTGTGTATACATCTTGGCCACACACAACCGGCATACCTTTTAGTCCCCTATCCAAACCATGGTAGTGCCTCCACTTGCCCCATATTCTGATAAATTTCTTCGGGCATCCCCTCGCCTTATACGTAACCCTCTCGGCCGCCATGTACATGTCCATTCCCCTCCTCCATTCTTCTAGTTGAGGGGTACTTGGCGCTCCCCAGTTCCTAGCTATGTCCCTCTTGGCTACTAATAGCGCTAGAGCTAAAAAAAATCAGCAGAGGGCGGGTCAGGTCTACATCATTTGTCATCCCTAGAAGTATGAGCTTCGGGTCCATCGGAATCTCCATTTCCAGCACCTTCCCCACGTCAGCAGTGACCTCCACCCAATAGGTTTGTATATGATGGCACGACCATAGTATGTGTAGAAAATCCCCAGTTGCCCTCCCACAACGCAGACAGCTAGGGTCAGACACTCTCCCCATCTTAAAGAGCCTCTGCCTGTCAAAGTATGCCCTATGTAAGATTCTGAATTGTATCAGGCGGAGTCGTGATTTGATTGCTACCTCCCTAGGGTGCATCAGCACTACCCCCCCAGTCCACATCGTCCATCTCTCCCAGCTCTTTCTCCCAGGTAGCTCGGAGTCCAGTCAGTCTATCTGGTTTATTATTCATGATCGTTTTGTATGTCAAGGATACAGTCTTTTCTGGGATCTTTTCCTGCAGCAAGCGGCCCTCCAGGGGGGCGTTTTCAGGGAGTGCCTCCTGTACTGCCCTCTCCGCCCGCCAGGCATGTCTGAATTGTATATATTTGAAAAATTGGGAGCGGTGCAGTCCAAATTCCGTCTGCAGGGACTGAAATGATTTCAAAGCCCCGCTTTTAACCACATCTTCCAGGGAGGAGATGCCGGCATCATCCCATCCTCGGAAGCCTTTTAATTTACTGAGTTCCGTGAGCCATGCGCAGTCCCATATCGGGGTCTGCCTCGAAGGCCTATGAGTCCACCCTACAGCTTTCGTGGCCTTCTGCCAAGCCCCCAGTGTGAGTCTGGTGGCCGGTAGCAGTTTATTTTGTCCTCTCCCCTCGTAAATGTAGTGTATGCAGCTATGCATGCCCATATTGTGTTTTTCTAGTGCGTAGATGGGATGCGAAGCCGGTGCGTGGATCCAGTCATTGATGGGGGCCAGATGTTCCGCCCAGTAGTAGGCCTCCAGATCAGGTAAAGAAATTCCTCCATCATATTGGTGCCTCTGTAGGGTCGCCAATGCCACCCTGGGGTGCTTTCCTAACCATAAGAAGGACCTTAGTTCCGCATGGACTTCTGAGAAAAACTGTTGCGGTATCGGAAATACTTGTTTTGGAATGCATAGAGGAATCTCGGCAGGGAGACCATTTTGAACATGGCCGCCCGCCCAAGAAGTGTCAGGGGGAGCAACTGCCATCTACCTGCATCTAACTTAAAGTTATTAGGCACACCGACAATATTGCGCTCGTAGGCTATTGTCCTATCTGTTGTTATAAATACCCCCAAGTACGTGAAACCTACAGTAGTCGTCTGCAGTCTGTCCGGTAGTTCAGGCCAATCCGTCCGTACTCTGGGGTCATAGAGCGTTGACTTATGCTAATTAATTTGGTATCCCGATCTAGCCCTGTACTGGCCCAGCTCCAAAAAGAGTGCCGGAATAGTGGTCTCCGGCTTTGTCACATACAGCAGCACATCGTCCGCCAGGGTGAGGTTTCCATTGAGTGCATCAATGGTTTTCAGCCAGTCTGCCATTTGGGGGTTCCCTGCTTTGTTAGAAATGAGGAGTAGTTCAGTTTTGTCAGGGTTCAGTTTTAGGTGATTGCTTGTCAACCAGAGTTGAACTTCCTTCAGTATGCCGTTGAGCCTTTGAATGTCCTTCGCAGATGAGATTTCCAAGTAGATCTGCGTATCGTCTGCATACAGATGGAAGGAAATGTTGGCTTTTTTTTAGTAGGGTGGTGAGGGGGTGCATGTAGATGTTGAATAGTTGAGGGGAGAGCACTGACCCTTGAGGAACTCCCCTGATGATTGGGTGCAGGTCCGATACAAAGTTGTTGATTTTGATTCTCTGTTTTGATTCTCTGAGAGCGGTTGTGTAGGAAAGAGGAGAACCATTTGAGGACTATCTCGTCAATCCCCGCCCTTTCTTGCAGAGCTTTGATGAGAAGTTTGTGGTCAACCGTATCGAAAGCAGCCGATTGGTCGAGGAGAATGAGGAGACAGTATTGATCTGAGTCACCAACACAGAATCAATCCTGGCACAGCAGAAACATGTTCGAAAATGGAGTAGTTGCCCTGATGGTTTTATGCTCCAGGCATGGTCCTGTCCACTGGTGAGGAGGTTTTGCCTACACATTTCTGATTCCATATCTCACATAATATGAACCCAGTTAGCCCATGATCTGATAGTAGCGCTGCCAAGTGATATATTCGAAATCCCTAAAAGTAAGACAATTAGTGAATTCAACGCTGGTATTAGTAATTAGGCGAGTAGCAATACCTTGGTTTAAAGAGCCAGCATTGTCTAAGGACTGTTGGTCGAAGGGCACTTTGTTTTACCACACTATGAACGCAGATTACTGTAAAATAGTAAAATAGACTTGATTGCAAGTAGAACCCAAAATATTTGGAAGGAGTCTAAATTGAATAGGCTTAGAGATGTTACCTAATCTCTTTGTAATGAGATGGTACCTGTGACTGATACCTGAGGGTACTAAGTGAAGTCTTAAACAGTTGGGTGTATGTAGAACATGAATGAGTTATCCCTGCTCTCTTCCCTTTCACGCATCGATGTAAATACCCCTTTGAAAGAATAAGGATTAGCAACGTCCCAAACTGACATATGTCAAATATCTGAGAAATTGATACATATACGGGATGGAAGATGACAGAGAACATGCAATAAACAAAATAAAAGCACGTGAAGCTATTGGTTTTATGGAAACTCACAGGCAGAATTGTAATCAATGAAATAACATTGTACACAAAAACAAAATTAATAAATCATCCAATTGTTTCTCCTGTTTTGTCAGTCACAAAAAGAAATAGTTTCCCTGTAGGGCTTTGAAAACCGTCTCTACTACCAACACACAAACATTTACCCTGTGGGATTTTTGTTTGCTCATCATATCAGGTGAGAAACAGGAGAACTAAGTAGTGTTTTTTAATTCAGGAATATCTTTTGGTATGTATAAAGATCATTGCTTTCAGTTAACATCGCAGAAAGGGCAGTAGACAGCCCATGTCAATAGACTGCACTTTGGGGGGCTGGACTCAACTCCATGGCATGCAAAAAAAAAAATACTCTGCTGTGCCCCGCCCGCACAATAGGCATTCTCATTCATCCTTCCTCGCCCCCACACAAACACATCACTCGATAAACCGTTAGGAATATTTTGTGAGCTGAACGAACATAAACACTACAGTGATTTCATGCATCTGGAAATTAGTTCCTATGCGTGCTGCTCATTTACAGGTTACATTCTTCATGACTTTACCAATAATGGGGCATATTTATTAGCCTAATGCGACACTTTTGCGCAGCCGTTGCGTCACCTTCCATGACGCAGCGACATCGTAAATAATGTGCCACACAGTGTAATATTTACAAAGTGACGCATCTAGGCAGATGCATCACTTGGGAATCCCCTGTGCCATATTATACCTGTGTCAGGTATAATGTATTCAGGGTGCGCTTTCCCCCGCAAGAAAGCCTCGTTGAAGTGGCGCAGTGAAATCTCTCAGATTTCACTGCACTACTTCTAGGAAGCTGCTGTGGCAAAACCTTACTCCTGTCTCAAAGCAGGCGTAAGGGTGACGCAGTATAATAGGTATTGGCCTCCCCCATGCATTGCTGGAGTTTGCGTCATGCTCGCAACACAACTCCAGCAATACATGAGTTTTTTGCCAACAGATACATCAGGATTTTTGACACATCTGTCAATTCTTGCGATATGGAGCACTGTACAGTAAATTTGCGCATCCATAGCAGGGCCGAACTGGCCATAGCGGGCACCGGGCAATCCCCCGGTGCACCGTACGGGTGGGGGCCAGTTTTGAGCCCCTGGGGGCAGTTTTTGTAACAGGGCCATTTTTGCAGCATAGCTGCAAAATCGGTCCTGTAATAAAATCGGCCGAAAACCGGCCCGGCAAAGAGCTTGGCGGCACCTCCAACCCCCCGAGTGGGGAGGAGGGAGGGGGGGGGGGGGGCAACCGAGCCATTTGTCAGGGCCGGTTGTGGTTCCTAGTCCGGCCCTGATCCATGGTGGCGCAAGGAGGGCGCAGTGAAAAGTGTTGCATTTTATCGCAGGCATGCAACACTTTTTATAAATGAGGCCTATTGTGTGTTTTGATGTTACTTGAAGTTATAAACAATGGATGCTAAATTCAGGACATTTCCCTGTTTCTTTGTGAGCTCCAGGAAAACATTTGCTTTTTTGGTGTCCTGCCAAAAGCATTATTAGTAAAAGTAACTTTGCATGTATTATTCACAAGAAACAGGAAACCATATAACTGTTATTATGGTCTACTTATGATTTAGGGTACGGCAGAATATTTACTCATCACACCTTGTGTTACAGACTCTCCAGTAGCTCTTTGATTTTGACAATGTTTAAGCTAACTTTCGCTGCAAACTAGTATGTTTTATCAGCCTTAAGAATGGCACGCTTGACAATGCAGCATTATTCGGGATTTATATAGGGAGAAATGGTTACTTTTAATGATAAACCACTCTCAGACACGCTCCGTAGGAAGGCGTTCACCACTGATCCAGTACATAAACTGTAAAAAGATGGTAAAACGCACAGGAACTCGAGGCCCTACTGGAACTATTGTACCTCTGAAACATCACTTTTTTGACGTTCCGGTGGTGCAATGTGCCACTGGCATATTTATAAGGCCACCTAAAGCCAAGTTACAATGTATATTCATGGCCTCATATATATGTGCCCCTTTCACTCAAAAAACTGTGTGAAAGGGGCGTTCCGTGGGTGTAGCAGGGGACGTTCCCAGCAACATCCATGGCTTTTTGACATTGCCCCAGATTTATGAGAAATCAAAAGTCTGAGGCAGCGCAAAAAATGTACTCCTCCCCTGGTGAGGCGTAAGGGAGGCACAAAGAGGATACATATCTTCATTTCTCCTTGTTTTTCTTCTTTCTATGTGTGCTGCATTCGCTTCCTGCACAAAAATAATCATCCCTGCAACACAGGCACCCTTGCACCATGGTGCAAAGATGCATGCATTGGCGCACAGCGGCCCATTGTGTGCTGGTGATGGGGAAAGTGAGAGGAATGTGCATTCCGGACCTTTTCTTTTGCCATTGGGCAGCACAGAAGAAAGGCCTCCGGCGCTGCCCAACGGCAAAACCTCATAAATTGTAAGTCTGAGGCACTGCTAAAAATGTACTCCTCCCCAGGGGACGTGTAAGGGAGTCACAACGAGGAGAAATATCCCACATAGAAAGAGGAAAAAGCCTCTTTTGAAAAGGGGCATGCGTTGGCGCTCGACAGCCCATTGTGCTCCAGCGAAGGATACAGCGCATTCCTGCCCTTTTCATTTGCCACAGGGCAGCGCAGCAGCAAGGCCTACAGCGCTGCTCTACAGCAAGAATCCGCAAATGAGGCCCAAAGTCTGAAAGCAGGGGTGCATATATAGAAAGTGAACCGGGTGTTACAGAACAGGCTGCAGACACTAGTGTGAGCCCTTTCTAATACCCATTATGCAAAACAGTGGCAACACTATCAGGAGTGAATGTGGGTCAAGAGCACCAACACCCCACCCCATTTAGTAGCTGTGTTTTACTATCACACAAGGAGATGGGGGACAAATATACACTAGTATGTTCACAAGTGGGCATTCCCTCCTGGGGATATAGCCCCACACAATGAAAGAACCCTTTGCCATTGTACCCTCGCCTTATTATAGACATGGACACAATGGCAAAGAAGCTTCTAGGAGGCATACTAATTGTGTCACATAGATTGGTGGTGCACCGTGCGTCCTTGAAAGGGGATTGTGGGGTTCCGTGGAACCCTAGGTGTGCCCTTGTAGGAGGCGGTGAAGTCACTCATTGCACCCTCTTGCAGGAGGATTCCTGACCCTTCCCCTTTCAAACTGAGGTCAGGGGCTCTTTCTGCAAGGGAGACAGGCTGGTGGCATCAAATCTTTGGGATTGTGTTACAAATAGTGTCCTGGGGCACAATGAGAGTGTATGCCAGTTTTTTCCACTCCTGGGGCCACTGTAGTATTACCGAAGAAGGTGCTGACGCTATTGCTCCCTCTTCTGCAGTACAGATGGCGCCAATGCCCATAGGGTGCTAGCATTATCTTCGGGGAGTTTTCTGTCATGAGCGTGAGGGCGTGGAAATGAGGGTAACACTTTGCCTCTGCAAACCTTGCCCTATTATGGCCACGGATGCAGAGGCAAATGCGCCATGAGGAGGCACACTGACAGACGGTGGATCTCTTCACCCTCTTTAAAGTGTAGGCTGGTGCTGGCTGCACAGAGACCGATTGAGACAGCCACTCTGCATTTCCTAATGCGCGCCGCCCTCGTGACAGTACGAGTTTGCAGCTGCCCTGGGGGCAGCACGTTACTTGTAATAGGGCTCACTGTCCCTATTTGCTCCTGGTGCAACAGCTTAAAGGTTCAGGTTCAGGTTTTAAAGTCTTTATTTCAAGGATAAAATCATAAAAGACAAAATTTAAAACATTTTAGGACATTTTAACCACTAGACAATCGATTGGGAAAACAATAACCATATAGTCGTATTTCATTTCAGTTACACTAAAATCACAGCAAAAAATAATTATTAAACATCCAAAAATTACAAAGACAAAGATAAACCTGGCCTTAGAAAAGCTAAAATGTACAGATTACAAATTACAGGTTAATAAGGTCATACACATTACAGCTTACAATATTCCTTAAAAAGAGCATTGGGGCAAATATCAAAGTTAAACCTGCTAATGATGTGAGTTCCTTCTAGCCCTTATTGCCCACGCCCAGCCTAAAAATTTAGCCAAGCATACCACAAATACTTCTGAGGTATTAGTTTTTAGAACCCAGATCGCCTCAGAAGACCTTCTATATGAGAGGCGCTGAAACAGGGGTTTTATCCATTTAGTGCGAGGCTCTGAATACAGCGGGCAGGCAAACAGGAGATGACCCTCGGTTTCCTTTTGGCCTGGGCACCAACAACAGGAGCTTGTTGTTCCTTTGACCCAAGATGATGTAAAGGAATTCAGCGGCAGGGCACCTACTCGAAACTGGTGATAAAGTTTCTTGTCCAGTGGTCTGGTGATGGTATCCCAATAAGTCTCGCGGGAGGGGTCCAGCTTGAAGCTTAGGAATCTTCCCGTAAGACTACCAGAGCTGGAAGCAGTTACCAGGGATTGGCGGACCGAGGCCCAATATAATTCCTTGAATTCCTTTTTTGAGGGAAAGGTGTTGGTACCAGGAGAAGCCCACAAGTGTTCTAATCCCATATCTTGTAGGCTCTTTTTTACAGAGCGAAGCCAAGGGATTCTTCCAGAGCCCCCCATCGACCTCACTTCTACTAACTCCTTTGCAAAAAGGGTGAGATCCGGGGAAGTCCACAAACGCCTCCAGAGAGCCACTACTCTAAATCTTGCCATATCATTAATTGGAAAGCAGCCCAGATCTTGGCAAAGAGGTATCGATGGGGAGGATTGAGGTAACCCTACCAAGTTCCGAAAGAATTTACACTGGGTTTTGTAGAGACTCGAGAGATCCATGAATCCCCATAGATCAGCGCCATAGAGTATGGCAGCATTTATTTTGGTATCATAAATTTTCAAGGCTGGGATAACCTGTTTTGTTATGGATCTCTTCTGCTCTCGTAAAGACAGCCGGTGAGTTGGGCAAGTTTTAGCTGTTGAGCAGCGATTTGCTCTTTCCATAGCAAGCGGCGGTCCAAAGTGACCCCTAAGTAGGTCATGGTTTCAACTTGTTCCAGGTTGACCCCACTCATAGTTACATTACTACGGACAAAGTTATTCCTAGTTAGAACCATGAACTTGGTTTTCCCCACGTTTACCTGAAGGTCATTTTTCACACAAAACTCCTCAAAGCAGTTCAAGGCCCGCTGTAAGCCTTTCCGTGTTTTAGATAGGAGTAGAGTGTCGTCGGCGAAGATAAGCATTGGGAATCTTGTCCCTGCCAACGATGGGGCATCGGTATGGGTAGCTGAGAAAAATTTGACTACCTGATCACTAAAGAGCAGGAAAAGTGTGGGCGCAAGGACACACCCCTGACGAACTCCACGAGTGACTGGGAAAGAATCTGTACGTTGTCCTTGGCCTCCCCACCTCACCCTTGCATAGTTCTCTTCATGCATTTTGATAATTAACTCAAGTAGTTCTCCTGGTAACCCAAGATCCCTCAGTACCCGCCACAGTTTGCCCCTAGGCACTAAATCAAAGGCTGACTTCAGGTCTATAAATGCGGCAAAGATGGTGCCACCGCCGAGCAAAACCACCTTCCTAAAATTAAACAGAATCGAAACACCTGGTCAATAGTGCTCGTCCCTGATCTGAAGCCTGCCTGCATAGGTGACAGTATATTTTCCGATTCCATCCACCCTTGCACTCTAGCCAAGATCATTTGTGCGATGACCTTGTGGAGGCAGTCAATTAGGCTAATCGGGCGATAGTTGCCCGGATTTGACCTGTCTCCTTATTTGTATATTGGGAGAATCTCTGCCCCTTCCATGATTTGGGAATACTTGCACCTTTTGCTATCGCATTGGCTATGTTGGTTATATATGGCACCCAGAGATCGATATTTGCTTTGAACAAGTCTGCAGGTATAAGATCCAACCCCGGTGCTTTCCCCCGCTGAGTCAAACCGAGGGCAGACTCCGCCTCAATATTAGTGAAGGTCAATTTTTCCCCACATGTGGGCGTTATGTACAACTTATCCAACATAGGCGGAGGATCAGAGCCCTCCATACTAAATTGGGTCGAATAGTGTTTTACCCAATCTTCCGGGGACACATGATTGGTTGGAGTACGGGAATCAACATCCTTTCCCCATTTTACTATATCCCAAAATTTAGTCTGATTGTTCATCTTGGAGCATCCAAGAGATCGGCCCAATAGCCATCCTACCACGTCCTTTTGGCTTCCCACTGTGCTCTTTTATACCGGGCCCTAGCCACCTTTACAGCACACATATTTCTAGATTTAACAGTGTTAACAAGATTGCTGTGAGCCTCCCTACATTTTTTGTTGTACCACTTTTCCCGAATACCGTGTGGTCGTACTGTACCCTTCTGGCATGGCTTAGAAAGAAGAAGCTTGAGCTGGTCAAAACAGCGTTCATGCAGATCCATAATGGTGTTAGGTTCTAAACTGCCCCTCCCTGTAACCTCTAACATCATTTCATTTAATGCATTCAAAACCACATTCTTAATATTGGTCTGTAGGGTCTCATTACCTGATAGGTTTGACCATTTCAGCCTCCTGCGATCATTAGACAGGACAGCAACCCCTGACCCTAAGGGAACTGGGTCTTCCAGTCTTTCCATACCATGCAGCCTTAATTTCAGTGACAGGGGATTATGGTCGCTTTCTGGGCGAGGGACAACTTCCATATCGACCATCAGTGACCAGAATTCCATTTTCAAAAGGAAGTAGTCTATACGACTCTTCCTCAGTCCATTGTCAAAGGTAAAGTTGGCACCAAGATCTGAGAGAGAGCGTCCATTTACTGCCCTTAACCCCCAAGTGAGGCATAGTGCAGTCCAGTTCAAGGCAGCCTCCGTTGCTTTGACAGTTTTACTGGTCAATAAGTCCGGTATGTTGCATGTTGCATCCTCAGCGGATGCAACATGGAGTATTACCGAAGAAGGTGCTGACGCTATTGCTCCCTCTTCTGTAGTACAGATGGTGCCAGTGCCCATAGGGCGCTAGCATTATCTTCGGGGAGTTTTCTGTCATCAGTGTGAGGGCGTGGAAATGAGGGTAACACTTTGCCTCTACAAACCTTGCCCTATTATGGCCACGGATGCAGAGGCAAATGCGCCATGAGGAGGCACACTGACAGACGGTGGATCTCTTCACCCTCTTTAAAGTGTAGGCTGGGGCTGGCTGCACAGAGACCGATTGAGACAGCCACTCTGCATTTCCTAATGCGCGCCGCCCTCGTGACAGTACGAGTTTGCAGCTGCCCTGGGGGCAGCACGTTACTTGTAATAGGGCTCACTGTCCCTATTTGCTCCTGGTGCAACAGCTTAAAGGTTCACTGTGGCGCAAACAGGAAGAATAATAGGTCCTGAAACATCCAGCTAAGGGTGCACCTAGGCACAGCGTGGGATAATCAACACTGTATGTAATAATGTCCTAGCAGGCAGGTAGACAGACAGACAGACAGGCAGGCAGGCAGACTGGTAGATAGACAGACAGACAGACAGACGTGCGGACGGCGCGGGTGGGTGGATGGATGGATGGATGGATGAATGGATGACAAGTAGATGCCCTAACTAATGAAGTAAATCTTTTTTCTAATATGCCTCTTGTCTTTTTTTCCCTAGAAACACAACCTTCATGGAAGTAACACGCGTGCTCAGAGGTCTCATTTTGCAAACAACGGAAGTTCTCGCAAAGAAACCAGCCATTTTTCTCAGCATGTTCACGAAACAGACGGAAACTGTAATAAAAGCTCAAGCAATAACTGTGCATCCGGACCCGCGGATCAGAAAAGAAAATATTATGTAAAACCCATTAAATCTTCGCTTTTTTAGTTACAATCATATCAACTTTCCAAGGCTGAACGTAGCCGTGGGTGAAAGCAGGCACAGGGTAATGCTAGGGAAGGGGCGAGAAGCGGAGAAGTTTCCAGAGGTCATCCATCACTGTCAGAAGCTTTTTAGCCTATAAATATCATAGGCTGCAAACAGCAGCGAGCAGTCTGAGATACTGTTTCTACGGCGATGCTGAGGCGAGCTGGCTCTTTCAGAGAGCACAGCTCCGTTCTATGCGCCTCATCGAATGGTACATTATGTTTTCATCAGTACTTTGCAGGCTCACACACTGATGTCATGGCCGCCATTTTCGCGCGCCCAGGCATTTGCAGATTGAAGGAAAAGAAGGCTAAAATCTGTATTTAAAACTGTTGGGTAGTTACAGAAGCAGCTCATAAAAGCCAGTGAAGTCTGTAAAGTGAAATATACACATACAGTTTCACAAATTAGTCATAACTTTTCACCTAAAAGTGTTATCATTTGGGATATGGATTGTTGCATTTAGTGGTTCCCATGAACTTACAAATTCATGAATATATATATATATATATATATTTTTTTTTAAACGCGTTTTAGGACTCTAAAATGTTATTTTAGAGTCCTAAAGCGTGGTTTATTTTGTGCTATTGTTGTATTATATGAACTACGGTATTGCACAGGACAACGGTATGTCTGTTTACCACTTGAGGGGGGAGGGGGGTTGATTAAGGTCAGATTCGGCTGCCCATGATTCAGCTTCCATTAGATGCGTATTTCCAAAAGGAACATTTTCATTGCTTGACTGCTGAGCTTCTAGGATGCACTGGACTAGTAAAAGGCTCATCTGGGCCACTTAACTTCTTAGGCTTTTTAATAATGCAAGTCCTCTTATTATTTAATATATCACAACCCATTAGCTGAGCCGGTGCAACTGGTTTATTATAGCAAAATCTAATAAAATGGTTTACACCAAGGATTTTGGCGATTTTTCGTTCTTTAACATCAAATGTGACAAGCACGTTTAGCAAAATAAATATATCTTTGTCTAGCATTTTATGATTAAGTGTGCTTCCAATACTTAAACGATATTATGAGCATATTTCTTATCATTTGAAACATATTATTAATATTAATATTAATGCTAATACTATTACTACAACTCTTAAAATAAATAATTATTATCATATGTATGTTCATGATGTTGTTATATAGGACCTCAGAGTTTAGCAGCTTGGGATTACCACATGGGGTTCAGCAATAATACCATCCTGAATAATTACAAGTTTACCAGCTGTGTCTTTGCACCCGGTTATTCTGGGTGAAGAAAAAGAAAACCCACTTAGAATTTGCTTCTGATCACCGCAAATCTTCCCCACGTCTGAACAGGTAGTAAATGTTACAAAATCATCTAGTGAAATCCATTTTTTAGCAAAACCCAAAAAACTGGTTGAAACACTACTACTCAACCCAAATAAATGCGTAGAATCAGAAAGTTTAAAAAATACATAAAAAATAACATTTTGTAATGCCAGGCCACATCACTTTGCGTAATTTGAGTGCTTCTTAAATCACTGAAAACACAGCTCACATTGACATTAAGGTGAACACAATTTGAAAATCTGTGCACGGGAGGGGCCGATTCACAGAACTAACTTAAAAAATCCTAAACTTACTACTTTTGGTATTCACAGAAGTTAGGATTTTGTCTTAAGTTTGCCTTAAAACAGACTTAAGATAGACTTAAGTTAGGATTTTGTCTTAAGTCTGTCTTAAGACAAACTTAAAACGAAATCCTAACTTCTGTGAATACCAAAAGTAGTACGTTTAGGATTTTGTCTTAAGTTAATTCTGTGAATCGGGCCCTATAACTGGCGGCAAAAGATACACACACATACCACAGCCCTTCCACCTCCCCCCTCCACTGATGAAGTGTAGAGCAGGATCCCTTATGACTTCTGTAATTCAAACTGCTGATCATCCAAGTGCAACTGGAGGTACATATGCATTACCACATCCAATGACATAATCCCCAGACACTGCCGAAGAGTAGGTGAGGTCCCTGATTGTCAAGGAGAAAACATAACCCATTGCACATGCCCACAGAATATATATCCTTCACCTCTAACCTGGACCTGAAAAACATCCAACCAACACTACTGCCTAATGTTCGGATAAGTACTGTCCTGCCCCATGAAGATGATGGCTGTGCTACAACTGGTGGATTCCAAACCCACCTTGGGTAGCCTTCAGGCCCTGGAGCAGCTCAAAGAAGTGGTGAACGCAGTTCACAGTTGCCTATAGTGTGTGATGCATCACAATATCACCTTCCCAAGGGACCACTAGATTGTCAACAGTTTGAAGACCACGTTGTATGCAATAAGTACATTCCCAATGTTATTTGTGCCCTAGAGAGCACAATGTGTCTCACCTAGAACCGCCGAACAGGGGGCCCGATTCACAGAACTAACTTAAGACAAAATCCTAAACTTACTACTTTTGGTAGTCACAGAAGTTAGGATTTTGTCTTAAGACAGACTTAAGACAAAATCCTAACTTCTGTGAATACCAAAAGTAGTAAGTTTAGGATTTTGTCTCAAGTTTGTTCTGTGAATCGGGCCCATAGTTACCAGATTCAGAAGATGTAGCAGACTGAAATGTGCAAATTGTGTGTAACACAGATCTTCACATCAGTCGTTTCTGAGCCAGCATCCCATGATCGATGCATGATTCAGTGATCCCATTGAACAGTAGTATTTCATGTACCATGTCGACATACCACCCTCAAAGGAAATGGCTGCTCAGTGAGCACAACCCCACCTCCCAAATGCTCCCCTTAACAACCACATTGATGTATGTCAATCATAATAATGTTGCCCAAAAACACTAAGGAAGAAAAGTGTGGAGAAGATCTCTACAATTTATTGTGTGTGTTGTGGTTCAGAATCCCAATCAGTTTTCATTGTGGTGACACATGCATGCGAAATGTATCCTCACAATAACAAGCAACATCACTGATCACCAGTCATCATGAGCCCATGCTCGAACATGATAATCAGGTTGATGATGAATCTATTAATGGCTATGAACACCCACAGAGTCAGCAGGTTCAACAACATCAGGATCGAAATGGTGCAGCCATCAGGAATTAACTAATTTATAAATATTTTTAGTACATAATTTCTTCATGATATTACTTCCATGAGACTATTCATTAGCGCTATAAATTACACTTGACCCAAATATCCATTTGTGATAGATTAGTTTGTTAATTTGAAAAAATAAACCTACCCTGTCCAACAACCTGAAAAGTGCACCTAGACCCTCCCTGTAGTGAGTCCTGACCTTTCAAGTTGTGCCATCCAGCCCTGGACCCATGGAACCAGGTAAAAACCAAAACTTGGGTCCTGCCTGCTCGCCAACCTGCCCGAGGTGCATTGTTGGTCTTCCTGGCTTTGTGGTTGCTCCCGTTATGTTCTTCTCAACAGGAGAAAATCCTGTTCAGAGGCTCCTCTCTGGAAGGTATCAGGCCTCCTGGAGCCCTTGATGCATATAGCCAGCTACATCGACCTGCTGGAGAGAGACTAAGGGCCTGATAATTACTTTTGCGATGCTGTGCAGGCTCTCTACTCGTACAACACCTCCAAAGCCACGCAAACACCGCCCTCCTGATTACTAGTTCAACTCGTGCAGATGGACAGTCCTTTTGCCTTTACCACAGCAGTGCCCTGAAAAAGGGCACCGCAATGGGAACAGCAAAAATGTTCCAGCATAGCATGGACAGTGAAGTTCATGCCGTGCTGGAACTGGGGGTGCAAGCAGACAGAGGGGCACATGTTGTGCCCCCTGAATGCATCCCCATGGCTGGGGGGGGCTTGGGATTCCTGTAGGTCCCCCTTTGTACCCTCACCACAAGCTTTTTCATGACGGGCTCACCGCCATGAAAAGGCTGACGGTATAGGAATTTGTAATAATATCGGCAGGACTGGGCCAGTCCCGCTCTGCATATTGCGTTACTCCTCCGACATGCCACCGCCAGGAAACAGTGGTTCCATGGTGCAGCCAGCGGCCCACCGCTGGAACGACTCAGAGAGTCATAATCCATTGGGTGAACCACTGCCACCGCGAGTCTGGTGGTTCATGACCCGTCAGACTGGTATTCAGGCCCTAAGTTTGAATGCAGACATCTTCACCGAAACCTCGCCCAGCAGCTCCATGACATCTCCCCTTCGAACACTGTCAACTGCCTTGCCCCACTAAACTTTACGTTTTTAGAAATATTTCTCTGAAATTTCTTGAGACTCAGCCTAATCCACTTCTTGTATTTGAACAGAGATTCATCGCAGTTGACCATAACTTTATACTCTGCTAGGGTCTTGCATGGCTAAATTTCAGTGGTTAATGCTTTTTTTTTTTAGGCGCTAGATTGCACCAAACATTTTACAAATTCATAACTCCGAGTCTGCAGATTAGATTTTTTGCATTTTGGAGTCAAATAATTTATTAAATTCGAGCACTATAGTTCCTGCATGGTTCCCCATATAGGACGGTAGTATAAGAACCATATTCTATTTCTTCATCTCCACCTCCTTCCATCTGTTGCCCCTTCTTTACCCCCTTCCCTGTTTTAGTTAATGAATGCACCTTTAAAATCTAGGGCTCTCTAGTGACCCAGCATTGGTATACAGTATGTTGAAGTGAGGGGGGTTGTACTACAGGGGCACTCATATTCTAAAACTACATGTAGGATCAACTGGAGAACTACAGAAGGAGGGTAAACATTACTTGTGTTAGACGTGTAATGCAATAGAGTCATGCACAGATTTTTAAACTCTGCCTTTGCATTTATATTAATGTCATGTTTACGAGGACAATAAAAATAATGTAAAAAAATATAAATCTGTGGCATGCAATATTCTGGAGAAGACACATTAACCCTCCATTCTATGCTTCATCAGGCACTAAAAACACTAATTATTTACTGAGCTTTGGACCCATACTGAGGCATGTAGTGCTACTGGCTCCTGGCCAAAATCTGTCCCAAGATGCCTGGGATGAATTCTGCACTCAGACACTCGCTCCACCAACCCCAGTAAACATGTGAGAATCATGGCGCATATTAGAAAGAATCTCATTAAAATTATCGCAGTTATAGCGGCAGGAAACTGCCGCTAAAAGGGCGATAATGGGCATGCTAATATGCGTTATAGAAGTCCAATAGAAGCCCAGGTTAGATGTGCAGGACATCTAACCTAGGCTTTTATTGGAATTCTATAACGCATCTTAGCAAGACCATTATCGCCGTTTTAGCTGCAGTTTCCTACCAATAAAACAGTGATAATTTAACGAGGTTCTTGCTAATATGCCCCTATAAGTGCAGAGAAGAACAGGTGGTGACACAACACACTGAACCTGAGGCAACACTGCTGCAAGGACTCAGAGACCCAACTTCATGGAGTCTGCGTCTCACTGCATGTCCTGTGCGATGTATCCATAACAAAAAAGCTTGATGGCTGCAATGCACGGAAGATGTCAGTAAAAGAAACACTCTGAAACTAGACTTGTCCTTACTAGAATGAAGTGTTCAAACTCATAATCACCAACATGGTCCAGGAACAATGTGAACAGTTCCAAAATCAGTTCACTGGGGAAAATTTGGCAGACATTTATTGACTAATGGAAAGGAGCAAGCAAGTAATTTAAACTCTGATAGTGTTCCAGCTTCGTTGTGTCCTGTCTGGACAACACACGCTCACAGCTGACAGGATGAACTCTAACCCTAAAAAAAATCAACAGGGACGTTACTGGGCCTGATCCTGCCAGGGCATGCGAGCTGACTGCAGAGGTATTGGGACGGTGTTCCACCTCATACTCCTTCTCTTCCTGCAAATGCACTCATGCAGTCAGTTGAAAAGAAGTGAAAACATTCCTAGTCTTTATTAAACAGTTTACAAGCAAACTGTCCCACACATTTAATTTCCAGCAAGCAAACATTATTCACAAAAGCCCTTTTTGTTCCTGGCTGCTAAACAGAAACCAAGGTTCACAGAGGCACTGCCAGGGATTGGAGAGGGGACCTCTGGAAACCCATAAATGACACCCATAGTGTAAAAGCTGCAGTACAACCAGTCAAAGCATCCCTTTTCGCAGGTAAATATCTCCCTTTTAGATATTAGTAAGTCAACCCTATGTAGGCCTTGTAGCCCACAAGGTAGGTTGCATAGTACTGAAAGTGGGAAAGTAAGAAAAATATTATTACCATGTTCCTATAGTGGCAAGGCCCGAAATGCTAATGTTACTGTGATAGGTCTAGCTCTCCTATGTTGAAAACCAGAGTACTTATGAAATCAGTCATGCTGCATCACAGGAATGGAAGCACCTAGAAAATAATTCAACCATTATTTTAAATAGGTATTAAAATCTAATTGTTTGGAGAAGTTGGATTTTTAATAAATATTAAGGAAAGATAAAGTGAGTTTTACCTATTTAAGCTTTCAGAAGGCTAATTAGCATAAGCCCTTGCCAACTCAGAGCCTGTCCTCAGTTCTGAATATGGCGTGAACGAGGTGTGAAATTTCTTCCAGAAGCTACACAATAGGTTTACCTTAATGGGGAGGGATGACTCCTCTGAGCACAAAAGAACATTCCGGGTGGGGATTGTGGGTATCCTGTGGACAACACAGTGTCAAATCCTAACTTAAATGTATGTTTGAGCCACATGTAAAATGTTGGTGCACTTGAAATGGAGAAAACATGATGCAAAGTTACTTTTTGTGTTTCCCCTGACTAGGTGTTGTATGACCATGTCTTTATGACACAAGTGATTACCATTCTGCACCCCTCTACATACCCACAACCCTCAGGAGGCAAAGTTTAGCGTTAGGCCTAAAACTTTCACCAGTTTAAAATGCCCTGGCATCTGAATTATCGGCTGCAGGGATTGGTATGCAAAACTAAGTTACCAACCTTTTTATTTCATCAGAACACACCTAATTTAAGAATAAAATTGTGTTACAGGTGTGCCTGGTGATTTTAATCACTTGTTGCGTCACTTAAAGGAGCGATTGCGAGTGCTCCTTGCTTGCACTATATTTATTTTTCACATGCTAAATTGTTTCATTTGGACTACCAATGATGAGAAAGGGGTTTAAGTTGGTAACATATGCCATTTGCCACGTGGGTGGTGCGCCCGTGAGGTGTCATTCTTCTTCATCACACATTTTTTCACAGATAGTAAGTGTGGGTGGATGTACTGTCTCAGTGGAGCAGACATCGTATATCCCTCTGTGTGACTGTCTTGTTGAAATCCGCTGGGAATTTCCTTCATTTATACAAAGATTTGTTGTCGGATGAGACGCATTTAGCATACCCAGCTATATAAGAGGGGGTGGGAGACTGGAATCTGATAGTTTTGTTTTTCCAGGCGAATAATAATAAGCGCTAAGTAATTTAGTGTTATCCGACGTCCGGGGTACAGGGTTTGTGTTATTGTTATCGGTTAAGTGGAGGACTAACCTGTTGTCACCCCCATTTCCCTCTTGGCTCCTTGTTGAATTATACCTGAATTATCGGGCCTGTTTGAGGTAAAGCAAACAGGAACGACTGAGTAAGAGGGTGGAACTGCCCCAGGTAACTTTTACCCCATTGGTCATTCCCACACACTAGTTAGTGCCAGGTATAAATGTGGCAATCCATGGTATCCCATCAAAACACTTTCAGGACCTGCAGAAGAACAGAAGAGGACTAGATCTTCTGTCTTTTACTTGCGAGAAGCCCTGAAGGGCTAGACATGCTCACCCTGGTGCCCAAGACAAAGAAGTAGATTCCAAGGGTCAGTTAGGTGAACTCCTCCGCTGATGAAGTGTCATAACAAGTTTTTTAGAGGCATTTTCCCTAACTTCTGGGGCTGGCCAGTGGCAACAGGACTTGGGCTGGATTTTGTTCCTGGCCTCTGCCTGATACCTTGAGAGTCTCAAAGGGCCCGCCACTTAAGTCCTGGGAGCCTCAGAAGTGTAATCCTGTGGTAGATGTGGACTTAAAAGAAATGTCAACGTTGTTCTTCAGAAAAAGGGACCAAGAATCTTTTTAAACTGGGACTTAGAAACTTTTTTGAACTTTTTGGCTTCCAAATTTCACTGGGACCAATCTGCTTGTAGTATTCAACTATGGCACCATTGGGGTGGACCTCAAATCGGGCCTCGGTCTCCGTCTACCACTCCCATAGACTATGATTGGCATTTTAAGCTTTTTGGCACCATTCCTACTATAAAAAAATCATTTCTCCAATTCCCTTTATCGGATTTTTTGTCATTTTGGTGTCATTTTATTTAATGCATTTTACTCTATTATTCTCATTTGGTTAGATCTTGGACTTGTACTTAAAGGACTAAGGGCCTGATTACTGCTGTAGTCCCGGTGGAGGTGTGGTGGTGGTAGGAAACTGTTGTACCTGTGGTCCGACCGCCTGATTACGACTTTGGCGGTCGGATCTACATGGTAGCGTTTCAGCCGCCAGGGATTCGCGATCCCTGTCGGTTGCAAGGCAGTCAGAAGTAGCAATATGCTTACAGATGCCACTGCACACCACCACCAGCCCTTTCATGGTGGTGAGCCCACCATGAAAAGTGTGGCGGTGGGGAAAGAAACAGAGCCCTAGAGGGAGCCCTGTTGCCCCTGTGCATGGGACTGCATGCCCCTGTATGCATGCAGCCCCCATTACGTTCATGGCATGTGCACATTCCATGCCATGCAGGTATAGGCTATGGCGCTCCTATTGCGGTTGCCTTTGAAAAACAATGCAGTGAGACCACTGTGTCCACGCCGCCAGACTACAAAACAACTCGTCATCTGCCGGTAGGCAGGCGGTAAACTTTGGCGGTCTGAGAGGGGGGCGTGAGCGTTGTAATCAGGCCCTAAGTCAGAAGTTAAAATCTGTGACGAGGACGAACTTGGTTGGTGTATCTGACCCGCACTCCATCGCAGTCAGCCTAAAACTGCACCTGGGTCCCCATCTACCACAACCAATGACTACCATTGACGCTTTGAGGTTTTTGGACGTATTTTTACTTAAAACATTATAAATGAATTTCTTTGGTCAACCTAATTGATTTTTTTAAATTTTTTTAAAAACTTTTAATGTATTGTCCTAATTTGGTTTGGGGATTGTATTGCTTGGTGTTTTGTTCACTCTGACAAGAGCTGTGATTGTTCATTGAGGTGGGCAGTCACCCCCCCCCCCAAATAATATTCCAATTTATTACATTCATTCTTCATGAACATCAGTTCATTCTTGTGCACACTTCACTTACAGTGTTACTGGCTCCTGAGTGTCACCTACCCTTGCTCCTTGTGGGTGCACATCTCATGGTTTGTTGTTTCCTTCTAATTATATAGCCCATTGAGTGGGATTGAGTCCCAAATGTGTATTGTTTAGAAATGTCAAATATCTTGTAGCGACAAGTTGTAGCATTGTTATGGATTGCACAATGATTTAATGTCATTTATCACAAAAGTGTGCCATTATTCATGAGCATATACTGCTGTACAACCTAACCGCAAATACACCCTGGACACTTGGGGGCTCATTTTCAAGATACCTGTACCACTGAAGCGTCACTTTTTTTTTACACTCCAGTGGCGCAGGCCTCTCAATCATATCTATGAGGCAATGCAAAGCAATCTAGCATGGCTTTGCTTGGCCACATAGATACGGGGTAAGGCAAGATTGAGCAAAGCTCTATGTTGTCTTACTCTGTGCCAAGGAGGCGTTCCATGGACATTGCAGTGGGTATTCCCACGGAACATTCATGGATTTTGAAGGTGCCCCAGATTTACAAAATGCATAAACCTGGGGCAGCGCGAAAACCTTATGCCTCCTCAGAGCGGGCGTCACGAGGTGAAATGTTTTAATTTCCTCTCGTTTTTTCCTCTTTCCAGTGTGCAGCATTCTGCAGTCCACAAAGAATGAGAAAAATGCCTCTCGGGATTGCATTTGTGCAGGAAGGTGTCTCTTCCGCTACAAAAACAATCCTGGCGACAATGCAATCACCCTTGCAACATGGCGCAAGGGTGACTGCATTGGCAGCAAATTGTGTGCCAGCAGTGGCTGAAAGGACAGGTATGCACCATATCTTGTACATGCGGTGCATTCCTGCCATTTTGAATTAGCATAGGGCAGCGCAGCAGAAAGACTTGCCCTACGCCAATGCATTGTAAATGAGTCCCTCGGTTCATGCATAATAACTCAGCCGAGAATAACTTATCTTAATTTGTCTCTTGCTAAGGGACAGAGATGATACCCCTTCCCTCCTTACTACTAATGAGTCAGGAGGTCCCATGCACTCCACACTGCTTGAATCCAGTGGTGTGGAGTGCATGGGACTCACGTCTGAGCATACCCAGTCCACTCGGGGTGACAAATGCAAAAACCACAGGTGATGGACAGAATGCAGAACAATGTCATACCTTCACCCCAGTACAGAGATCTGGGCCCAAATCCATCATTTGTTTGCACTCCACACCACCCCAGTTCAGACATGGCCATATGCAAATCAGTCTGAACCTGTGCCTCATGGGAACAGTCCAGCCCGAACTGCCAAGCCATGCCTTCCCTGGACCGGAAACAAGCTTCCGAGGACCGGTTTCTGGCATTCCAGCCGTCTTCAGCCCGGCTTGCTTGAATCCAGTGGTGTGGAGTGCATGGGACTCACGTCTGAGCATACCCATCCCACTCGGGGTGACAAATGCAAAAACTATAGGTAAGTGGCCCGGCATACGTCTGATGCCCATTAAACATCCCTGTTGGTCTACAAGCTTAGATTATATAGTGAATTCCAAACCTATTCCCAGGAAGATAGCCACCCCCTCTGACTTGCTTTTATAGGTTGTGTGGAATTGAGTAAGAACCAATTTGACTGACACTGTGGGACACCTTTGGCTCACACGTGAGTCTCTTGTAAAAAGGCAATATTTACCTCTTGGTGCTATACAAATTTGAGTATCACCTTCCATTTGACTAGGAAGTTAATGACCTAGATATTCAGGGAGAGCAAGGAAAGTTAAGCCGCATACCACTGAAACCTGGCAGTTGCAGTGTAAAAACTGCAATTGCACCTGTCAAAATAAATCCTTATGACAGTTAACAAGCTTCCTCCTAAATATTAATAAGTCACCCCAAAGTAGGCTTTGTAGTGCAGGGGTCAGGGCGCATTGTATTTAAAAGTAGGACATGTAGAAATTGAATGCAAACATGTCCTTACAGTCACTAGCACTCAAACATTATTCTCACTGGGGCAGGCATTCCTGTCCTATGTATACATTCAAATACTAAGTAAAGTATCTTGGGAATGGGACCAGCTAAATACAATAATGAAAACAACTATTTGTAACAGTTATTAAACATACAATTCAATGATGAAGTCTGATTTGTAATAAATATTAAGGAAACATAACTTTTAGGACATTACCTGTTCCCTGCATACAGTTCTGGGAGGCTAATTTGCATTGGCTCTGTAGCTTCTACCAGCAGGTAATTAGCTTGGAATAAATGTGTTATAGGTATGAAATGCCTCCCATGAGCAAAGGCTGACCCGAATGAGCATAGATGACTCCTCTGAACTCCACCTTATATGCAGAGTGGGGGCTGTGGGCAGTCAACCAAACCCTGGATCCTTTATCCCTGGAATAAAAACAATAACTAATTGTCACATGTGTCAGTCATAGATGAATAATACAAACATTATACGGTAAATCCTCACACACTTTCTCTGATCACCAAAACTGGTCCTAGTGGTGAGCTGGCTTCCCTAAATCAGCCAAGCACTTGTCAAGGTCTCAAAATTGTAGAAGAGATAGAGAGATCCCAAATGAAATAATACAAATCTCCCGGATATCCTAAATCCACAATTTATATCTTGAGTATAAAGGAGATGATTAGAAACAAATGCCATGGTATGGTACTCATCTGTGACTGACACACATGCCTTTTAGTTATTGTTACCATTCCGGAGATAAAGGATACAGGGTTTGTTATTCTGTTTTCTTGTCGTGTTTTGCTTTATTGTTATTAAGTAACTGTGCTGGAGGGCACAGACCCCAATACCCTAATTCCTCTAGAATGCCTCCTCGCTATTTTGAGGGTTTTTGTTTTGAGGGCTGTGGGCCTTTTGTTACCACTACAGTGTCAGTACTGCTTAAAAGGTCTTCTGGGTTCACATTTACCACTTTTGGGCACACTTAAAAGGGGAGAGAGCAGGATGCCAAGGCAATTCTTGTGAATCCATTATTTGGTTGCCAACGGACTCTGCCTTTGTCCAACCAGACTTCTGTCTCTGGGTTTATTGTGGGTAAATTGGTTGCATCATAATGTATTTTAGTGTTAGATGTTAGATGTGGAAGGACACTAGGGATATCATAGTACCCTGAACCATACACACCTCAGTCCTTAGAGAACAAGTTTAGTGTTGCTGAAGACTTTCACCATCTTGAAAATACCCAAGATGGGTAGGGTTGGCCCCAAGAACTTCTATCCTATTGGTTAAGGTGCACCCAGGAGTCATACCCACCCACTAGCTAGTGCCAGGAAAAAATGTGGCACCCTCAGGCATCCACTTCAGAACACTTACTGGACGTTGGATATGGGAAGGATAAAAAGAGGACTGGACCTGCTGTCTTTGACTTGAGAGGAGCCCTGGAGGACTGGACCTGCTCCCTCTTGTACCCAGGAAAAAGGAATGGACTACAAAGGTAATAAGACTGACCTGTTTAAGCTACAGGGATACAACACGCAACAAGGGACCTGTTCCCGGAATGACCCAGATGACCAGTGGCAACTGGACCTGGACTGAACCATACTACTGGCCTCTGTCTGACACCCTGTGGATCTCTAAGTGCTCCCTGATGACCTGGAGGCTTTAGAAGTGCATTACTGTGGTTCTTTGGGACCTAAAGGACCAAGTCAGAAGGTAAAAGCTTTGATCTGAACAAACCTGGTTGGTGTATCTGACACATGCTCAGTCGTGGTCAGACTCCAATTGGATCTAGGTCCCTGTCTACCTGAAACATTGACTATCATTGTGCTTTTGGGCCTTTTGGGCACGTTTACTATTTGAACAAAATCATCCAAAATCCATGCTTTTGAATAGAATAACATAATCATAACACATACTTTAAAATACATAATTAATTGTAATAAATCAATCCAGAACCTCAGTTTCAATTGAGCAAGGATTGATTGTGCATCTTTTTACAGATCATTTGTCTCACGGGTGAGGAGGGAGCAAGCACCAAGGAAGTGTGTTGGACACTCTGCATCTTTGATTTACATCTACAAACAGGAAAGTCTCATATTGTCAGCATTTCAAAATTAGACAAAGAAGCAGAATCCTCTAGATTAATCTAGTAAGGATTTTGAAGTTCTTCAATCCTCCTCAGAAGAGCTGGGTACATGTCTCTCTCCTGATGTTGTTGCAGTCTTTGAATAACCTTGTGACTAGCATTCAATTTTTGAGTTTTTCATGCATCTTTATTTCCTCTGGGCCAGCAAGCTCAGTCTCTAGCAAAGTGGATGTCCAAGATGGCATACCTAGCAGTTCTTTTGCCGCACATATATTTTTTTCTGAATGGCATTTTCCATTGGTGGTAAAGTGGAGGCAGAAGGATAGCTTTACCTGAAGGGAATCTTCTCTCTTTGCAAGTGTAGAGAAACACCTTCAAATTCCCTGCATTTAGTCATTGAGTATAGACTGTATGAAAGTGCACTTTTTGTTTTACCTCAATGCTGATGGTTATGACTCTGAAAGTGCATTGGAGCTTGCTGTCCAAACCCCAGTCAGAAATTAGCACTCCCAACTGGCAAAGCCTTGAAACCCTTATAAGTCCTAAGTAAAGTGGTACCAAGTGTGCCAAGTGCATGGGTGTTAAAGGGATCACTAGGGCCTGAAGCACTATTTGTGCCACCCTGTGTGACCCAAGTAAACATATGACAGCAGGCGTGCCATTGCAGACTGCAGGAACAGTGCAAACTGCTCCAATTCAATGTTGCTTTCACCATGAATGGCAAGGTCAAAGCTATACCAGTCACCCCTAAGGTAGGCCTCCTAAACACAGGAGGCAGTGTGCATTATATTAAAGGAAAGCAAATCTTTGGAAGGTTCCCCTGGTTTGTCACAGGGAGGGGGAGAGTAAAGTCAAAAAGTGGAACCTACTACGGAGGAGCAGGGAGGCCGACTAAACCCACAAAGGCAAAGAAAAAACAAGACAGAAACCAGAATAAGCAATCAAATCAGATTGGCCTGGTAAACAAGAAATATAAACTGTTTGCACATAGTGATTCCGAATTGACGAAGGAATCCTGAGCCTTTGAAATTGACCTGACTATATATTCCGGTGGCTCCTCCGAGTAGAAATCAATTTATGTAATTATTCATCTAAGGTACCATATACTCCTAAACAACAGATACATAAAAACCTTCCAGTTGCCATAGAAGTCTTCTAAATGTAAACGGAAGCTTCAAACAATTCAGATTGTCAGTCAAAATGTCCTGATGAAGGTGTGAATATTGTAACACAAACACCCAAACGCCGCGTCGACTCTTTCTTTTGACTTTTTAGCATTTTTTCAATATGTGGAAAATTGATTTTAACGTATTTTAAATTATTTAGATTGTAACCCTTAAGGGAGGTATTATAATAAACTGTATTTTTTGATACACATTTTTTATCTTTGGTGGGTTTGTTTATTGGAAAATAAGTTATTTGTTATATATGATAAGTGTTCTATTTCATTGTGTTATAATAAGAGACAAACTACTATTGCCCGAAGTACTATCTGTCGCTACACTTCTGGACTTTAATTAATGTCTAGAACTCTACTATTTACAAGTAAACTACAGGGTCTCCACTTTTTGACATTATATTAAAGGTGCAGACATATAGGTGCAAGCTTACATCTCCCTATAGTAGCCTCTTTTCCTTAAGGACTACTATAAGTGATCAGCTTTCCATAGGATAACATGGAATGGAACCCTGGCACCCCAAGGCTGCCAGCTCCATTATGCTACCACTAAATATAGACATGGTTAGTATCAAACAACGTGCCTAATCCCCCCTGACATGATTCCAATGTCAGGTTTGTGGCTTACACCCAGGTGGCTACCTGAGAAGTTGCCCGCTTGGTTGCCCCAGCCTTTCCTGTGCCCTGGCTGGCAGCCTGCAGCTGCTACCACCAAGACAGGACTCAACATCATGCCTGGGAGTGTGAACACTCTCAGGAGTCAGAAACAAGGGCATACCTGCGAAGGAGGTAACACCTCCCTCCCTGACAGGATAGCTGGTGAAGTTTCACATCAAGGCAGTGAGCTTCAAAGCATGCATTGCCTCTGATATGCATACAGGCTGATTCCAAAAGGAGAAAGCCTCCCTCCCCCTGGCACATTTGTACCCAGGCAGGTGGGAAAATTAGTTAGTCAAGAGGCGTATACCCCCAGAAGGCTAGCCACACTACTAGGGTGGGGTACCTGGTCTGTACAGCCAAGGAAGGTTTCTGCTATTTTTAGAAGTGGCTGAATAGAGAGTTCTGGGTAGAAAAGGTGAACCACAACCCCAGATGTGCTCACCTCAGGGATGAAGCTGCCACTGGGGCAAGTAGCCCATTGGCCACTTGCACCCACTACCCTAACATCCATAAATCTAGGGTTTAACCCCTTCTGGTGCACATGACAGCCCCCGGCCATCATGTGTCACAGTGGGCATGTGCGGAGGACGGCCAGGGGCCGTCCGAATCCGGCCCACTATTCAAATTGCCCGCACAGGGCGAAAATGTGTACAGCACCGAAGGGGTTAAGGGACCTCCCTGGCATCAGAACATCAGATCTGTGAAGGCTTGCAACCAAGGACAAAGAAGAGACCCGAGTCTGCGACTTCAGGACCTGCACAAAGCAAAGGCACCATACCCTGCATTGATGGCAACCACCATTCAACTGCACTACTGCGACCCGTCCCAGACGAAAGACCAGCTCCTCAGACAGATGGATCCCTTTGAGCACCAAATGCAACTCCAGACTCCCTTGGGTTAGTGGCACTAGTCCCCTGCAGCCCGCAAGTAAAAACATGCTCCCAGAAACAAAGAATCACTGGCCATCTGCCCTCTGAGGGATCGCCCAAGAGTAGATGGCCCCGTGCATTGTGGAAAACGTAGTCCTGACCTCCAGCAAGTTTCAGGTGGTTAACATTTTCACCGGAACCTTAGGACGTTGAAGTATCATCTAGCTGACCTTACCACTTCCAAGGATTGTTGGTGACCAGTCTAGTTACCACCATCTTCACTCGATGCTGCAACAAGAGGGAACCATGCAGCACCTTCAATCTACCCCAGCAGTAGCTCCTTTGTTGACCTTTTGCATCCATTTCCTCCTCAGCACCATCTAAGTGGTAAACCCAGCTCTCCTGCAGCTCCTACTTCAGCACCAAGGACAGCCAGGGCAACTCTGCACAGGGGCTGCTTGGGCCATGTAAAATTGAACTGATAGTTGCGGATCGGTCCTGAGACCTGCATCACCTCAACCCCCTTTGGTTTTCACATAACTCAACATGCAAGTGACCGATTGTCACTAGTGCTTTTTCCCATTGACCGCAATGGTAACGTTTTACTGTAGTGAATTGCACCGATTTATTATTGCTTTTAAGATCCATAACTCCAATTATTTGCATCCGATTTTATTATTTTTGGTTTCTAAATTAATATAAAAACCTGCTTTATTTTTTTAGATTTGTCTTGGATTTCCTTTGAGTGTTGTCAATTACTTATTGTCCATGTTTTTACTCTAAAATTCTTAACACGTTCCTATAATAAAGCCTGACAGCTCTTTGCCACACTACCAGGACTGCTAAGGATTTATTATTGTGAATCCAAGCACCGTCTTTGGGGTATTGTGAGAGTGTTACATAGTAAGGCCTAACCAGCATCACTACAGAATACTCCACTTTCCTACTGAGACATCCTGTAAAAATGTAACTGTTTCACCTTCAGAAGGACATTGGATCCTGTTTGTGGGCCTCATAGAGGTTCTTTTCCTTTTCTTGGAAGGTGTGTGTCCAGAAGTATTCTTGAGGGGACAAACAAGAGGTTACAGATCAATCTAGTGGGGTCGTTGAATGCACATATGTTCACCTCACCACCACCCACACACAGCACTCACCTGAAAGCACTGGATTTTTTAAAACTTTTGCAAGGTCAATATTTTCACAGCTGTGTACCTCGTTCACATACTTTTGCAAATAATCACAATTACAGTTAGCGCACCTGACCATTGCTCTGTGCGCTCTGCAGAGAGACCAAGATTTGGAGTAGCATATATTCTGAAACCATTCCTGACTCACCGTTGGGCACCTTAAGAAACTTACACTGCGTTCAACTTAAACTCTACATCTCTCAGCCGTGGCCTAATCACAAACTGAACTCACATAGAGACGTAGAGGTAATTCTTTTCATATTGCGCACAATACAAGAGTAATAGGTTGCATGAAGAAAACTACAGAAACACAACATCCTGAAAAAAAAGCAAATACTCTTTTGGAAGTAAGGAAAACATGAAATGTAAACTTTTAGATTATCGCTCTTCCACGGTGAGAGGGCAGTGTTTGTGTTTACCGGCTGATGCTCTCACCAGGGGTGGGGGACAAGTGGGGACTGGGACATTAATATTGGAGCCCGACCGAATCAAAATCTCTTTATCTATTTATTTATTTTATTTTTGGCCTTTATAGAGCGCTCTGTTACCCGTGGGTGTCCTGGCGCTAAGTATTACTCCTGAGATAGAGGTGGGTTAGGGAATCAGATGGTAAACAGCCATGTCTTTAAAGCTCTTCTAAAGGCCATGAGGTCCGTCATTTTTCTGAGGGCTCGGGGCACTTTATGGATAAGTAACAGATTACTAGCTGATGGTCACTGGTGTGGTGCAAAATCACTCGTCACCAGATTCCACTCAGACTGAGTTTTATGCCACACTCTTACAACAAGACCATATATGGCCTAAGTAATTATTCAAGGGCTTTTGGGGCAAACTTTGAATATTAGTAGGAGGCAGGCTCCCTGGGTAGTGCTCTATAAAGTAATAAAATTGCATTCTGTCGGCTTCTGCAGATTTTTCTCACTCGCGTTCCCATGAACAGTGTGGCAGTACATAAGTAAATAGGAGCAAAGTAGTGTAGTCATGCCCCTCAATACTCAGTGATCACTCACAATTGAGGCCGCAATGGTCTAGTTGTCAGCTGGACCTACAAAAATTTCTGCCTGTCAGGTAAGTTCACGTCCAGTCGTGGCCATCTTGGCAGCCATCTTGAAGGTGGCAGCGCAACTCCCTTTACTCTGCTCCTGTCTGAGGGTCTCATTGAGATGGAGGGCAGAACGCCACTGACAGGCTGTCAGTAACGGTCTGCCTGACATCCAGGTCATTGGCCCGACTGCCAGTTTACAATACCGGTCGTTGGAGCGCAGAGGTCGGGGGAAAGACTGCTGCCTCCGACGGGATATAAGACCCCGTCAGGACAGTGGTCGGAATCCAAATCCTACAACAGAGGCGGCGTCTGCGCAGGCACCGGCATAGGGATTAGGAAGTCCCTTTCCGACTGCCTATTCATGGCGGTCTCACCACCATGTAAAGGCGACATTTCCATGTAGTGCCCCCCACACATCCATGTACTGTGTGCCAGGCACCACATGGTGTTTTGCACAGATTGCATGGATGTGCACAAAGTGCCTTTTTCTACTGCAGCTCTTTTCCTGAGCCGCAGCACAAACAGCAGTCAAAAAAGGCAATTTCTGACCCCCTGCCTTATCATAATAGGCTGGGTGAGATCGCCGACTTATTGTCGGACGGTCTTCTGCCCGATACAATGTCGGTCGGTGGTCTGACTGCCCGCTCTTGTAAGGAGGGTCTTAGTGTCCCCCACCGCTTGTTTCCATTAAGAGGCCCAAAAAAACAACATTTTTTTTTTTTTAAAAACCTTTATTGTACCTTCTTACAGTTACACAGCAAGTCGCCTACAACCCCGAGGGGCCGGCCGCTAAACGAAAAGAAAAAGCAATGACAGCCTTGCAGAAATAGTGTCCATGTGGTAAAGAAGCCACTGTAATGAAAGGCTCGCCACAGAAATAAAGGAAGGTCATTAGCACACGTTTCATACAAATTAAGTGAGGTTTTCGTTTTTGTTTTTTTGAAGAAAAATAAAAAAGGGAACCAGAAAAACAACAGGAAATCACAGTGCGATCAGTGGTAAATAACATTGCAGGTTAGCTGTAGGAAGAATCCCCAGGACAGGAAAAGGTGCCATGTATTAACTAGGATCTAGTGTAGAATGTATAGGAACTGCCACCCCCCCACTTCCCTCCCGAAAGGTCCCTCTACCTCAACCGCTCCCCCTCACTCCATCCCTCCCTCATCATCCGATTCCAAAAAACAACATTTTTAAAATAACTACATAAAAATAACTACATGTTGTAGGAGAGTAGGGTCTGCAATCCTATGATCACCCAGATTTTTTTGCTTTTGTTTCACTGGTTTACGACTTTCTCTGGCTGTGGGCCTGCCAATCAGACCCACAGCCTGGCTGTTCTCTTTCTAAATTACGACATGTACCCTAGGTGCATTTACCAATTGTTACTGGGCCACCTTATCAGACCCTGTAACTCAGGGCATAGGTGTACCCAGGGCCTACCAGGGGCTGAAGCATGTATTATGCCACCCCTGGCTGGCCTCCTAAATTTGACACAACTGGCTGCATGACAGCAGGGGCAAAGTCGTGTAATCACCCTTTGCTGTAGATATAGTATACCTATATCTAACCCTAAAAATGGACACACAGATTCCTATCAGTCACTCCTATGGCAGGCCTTGACAATCCTGAAGGCAGAGTGCTTGGAATCGTGTGAGATGGTGCTCTGGCATGAGCTGAGCCTGTCTGCAGCTTGCGGAACCAAGTCCTAATAGCTGTTCCATGATATCGCATACCACATACTCTTAAGTGCATTATAATCCTCGCGGTTATATGCTAACTTTGGTATTGCTTTATCAAAACATGTCGAGTAAGGTGTCATACGAATTGGAATACTAACCCCTCGCCAATTCTGGCGACGGGGTTAGCATTCCACCCTTCTAGAGGGACACGACATGTATGTAACTGTGAACCCCGGTTAAAGTTAAACGAAGCCTCAGCTCCACAAAATGGATGCTGCCACCACAGACACGAGTCTGACCTCCTGCTGCTGGGAGTCCTTCCAGCGAGGAGAGCTTGGACAAAGGGTTTCCTGTCCGGGGCGGTGCTAGCACCATCCCAGACAGGGTTTTGTGTATCCTGGGTAGGCAGGGCTTTACAGGAAGGTGACTGCTGAGTGGCACCCCGGTGCTCACTACGCATAGGCCGGCCAGAACCAGTTCCAGGGGCACACCAGCCCCTGGCCTGGGGAAAGCCCGGCATGGGAGAGGGGTGTAACCAGCCCCCTCCTAGTCCCACCCATAGGCAGGACCTAGTCACCGGGTCAGCCCCTTTTCTTAGTATAAAGATAGGAGCGGGCCCCCTGTTCAAATTAGATCATCTTTGGAATCAAGACACGACTTTCTTCGAAAGGACTTCAAGATTTCTTCTTCAAGATTCTCCCTTGTGACTAAGGAGTAGTCACCCTGCATCCGCAGGCACCATCTTAAGAACACTGCGGTCTGCTGCAAGTCCTTCCTCCGGAAACCGACTGCCCAGCTCGACGAGAACCGGCTTCCCTGGCACCTCTGACCTCTACTCACCTCTACAGCAAAGCTGAGAACCGTGAGTGCGACGAGACCTCGAGGGACCGGCCATCTTCAAGACTGCACGACTTCTTTCCAGCACGACCGCCGAGGGATCCTCTGGTGAGTGCTTTGGGGTCCGAGAAGCCCCGACCCTGAGCAGCTCCAGCACCGAAGTACAGCCTCCCAGCATCTCCACGATCTACGTGGGGCCCTTCTGCTTTTTGCTGCTCACCGCGTTGTTTGGCTACTAGCCCGCTGGCTTGTGGCCTTCTTAACGACGCCCGACGACATCACTGCTGCTGGTCTGGTTGCTCCAGACTGGCCCTTTCTCCCTTCCAAAGGAGGAGCACCCCGGACCCTCCTGGTCCACTCAAGACGCCATTTTAGGTCCACCGCGTGGGCTTGAATTAGCCAAGGCTTTGTTGCCCAATCCTGGGTCCAGCGACGCCGACAGCTTCATCCATCGTGGGACAGCTCGCACCTCCATCCTGGTCGCCGACAATGCCTCCTGGTCCGTGAGATCTGCAGAGCCCAGCGTCGCCCACTCACCTAGTCGAGGTGACTACCATCCGGTGCCCTCCTGGTGCCACCTGACTACTGGCTAGTAGTCACGAACTTGGTCCCCTCTGCTTTCAGGTGTCATCCATCTTCAAGATCCAGGCTTGGATCACTTCGAACTCTCTTCACTGGTCGCCTGCCAGCATCTTTCTTCCAGGCTCCTGGTCCATCTACGAGGATTCCCGACGTCTTTTGAGACCTATGCAGCTGCAGCCCCTGGGCTAGGTAACTTCGGCATTTCGGTGCCCCAGCATAGCCTCACTATCCAAGGGTCAGAATCCACTTTCGTTTTTCTCCTACCAGGTCGGGTCCGCCCGAGGACACTAACTTTGCTTCTACTAGCTACCATAGACTTTGTCCCGCATCACGCGTGAGAGTGCACACTCTGCACCCGAGTCCCCTGGGCCTCCTAGAAGTAATCTAACGATTCTATAGTCAAGTCCTAGTGATTCCAAAGCCTATTAGTACTGTACTTACCTGCTAGTAATTTCGCATTCCACTTTCAGAGTATATGGTTTTCCGTGCCCCTCGGGCATTTGTATATACTGTGCTAACTTAAGTATTTTCGTAAGAGTTTTGTTTTGTGCTTAGTACCCTGTCCTCATAAAGAGTACAGGGCTGTTGTGATTCTAATAAATACACTGTTTATTTTCATAACACTTGTGTGGTGTCATTTCACTTGGTGTTCAAGGGGTATATGTGTGGTATAACAGCTGGCTTAACACGCCCTCTCGAGTCTTTAGCCTTAGACTGCTCATATCCACGCTACTAGGATAGCTGGTCTATAAGGTTGACTTACAACCAATCATCAATAAGGGTTGTCTGGACTGATACATAGTGTTCACTAGAATAGTGAGCACTGCATATCAGGCCAACTTCTCACACATGTATCTAAATGGGGATATGCACAAAATCTGGCATGGATCCGGCCCTCCAGGACCGGTTCGGAGACCCTGTAGGGCCTAGGGGTTGTCTGCCCCTTCTACATGAAAACAGCATCATTGTGGGCTTAGGCAGGGACCCGGAGCACAGCGATTCATCGAACATTGTCTGTTTGTACACTCAATCACAGAAAAACATTATTGTGCTCCTTTCATGCACAACTGTATTTGACAGTATGTGAGCAGTGCAAAACTGCACTAAAGGCACCATCTGTGGTCATACCCTTAGAGGAATGATTATACAATTCTCCTGTTTTCCCAGATAAGGTTTGTTTTCCTTACTTCCCTTATAAGGTTTGTTTGTTAAATCGTTCAGAATCTACTATTGTGGCAATAACTGTGGACCAAGTTGGCTGCAGATTAAAAAGAAGAAGAAAATATTTGCAGTAGGTTAAAGCTATAAAGATTTATGAAGCAGATCTACACTTGCTGAGGATGTTGTAATTATGTTTAAAATGAGTCCAAGCAATTGATTATTTGCGTTCTAACTGTAAGAAACCCAGGGGCCAGTCTGGCATTCTGGGTGGCCCTAGTTCCTAAAATGTCTATAATGTCATTCCAAGTCACAGAGCAGTTATACATAGAGTTTCTATGTGTGGTATTTTAGTGTCTATAAATAATAAAAAATCTAGGTGAGGATCCCTAATCTGCAGAACATAAAGGCATTGAATAGTTTAGTGAAGGCTGTCTGGCTGCTTGTGTTAAAATGTGAGCTAACTTGCCATAATAGTCCTGCTCGCCTGCCTTGAACACCAACTTGCACAAAATACGCAGAAGACCCAGAGGGCTTCCGTTGCGGCTAATGACAGTGAACTGCCGATGAAAGTTCACATTTAATGATTCTGAGCAAATAGTTATCTGTTTAATTAAGGGTAAGCAGCAGTTTCTATTGTGCTGAGGGAGCTGAGTTTAGCACTCTGTGGAAAAAAATATGGAGGCATGAGAGAGTAATGAACATTACAACAGAGTAGTGATTTTGTGCATCAGATTTTATTTAACACATTTCAGATACTGGCCAGGAGGCATAGATGAGGTGGAATTAATACGGTGTGCATGGAAGCAAAGCAGGAGATGGAATGAAGGGTGCATGCTTTATAATCTACTCACTCATCCATTGATCCGTGACCGGAAACAGCGTTTACAACGGTATCAGAACAATGCAGTGCCATTACAATGCAGGCACTACAACAAATGAGTCATTACCACGCGTTCCAGTGCAACGCAAGTCATTACAATTACTTACTTTAGGGAACTCAGTGTTGGATTTTAAATCCAACACCTTCCTTACTGTTGCATAGACTGAAGTTGTAATAGTAAAATATACTATTCCAAACTCCAGCACGTCCTTAAAGCAAGTTGTTATAATGACTTGTGTTGTAATGGAACGCGTGGTGACAATGTGTTCGTTGTATAGCCCACTTTGTAAAGGCATGCGTGAATAGGTGGCCAATTCGTCCGTGATAATCAATGCAGAAATGCACTACGTTTGGAGAAATCCTGCAGCAGGTCGAGATTTTGAAATCTGTATTTCATTTTCTTCTTGCCTCATTTTTAGGTCTCTCCTAGCAAACGCAGCGCATGCGCTGCTTCGCCTTGGCGAAACAATTGTTGTGGGTTTTGCCAGCGAAGGGAGACAAACCATGTGCGCGCACGGACAGGCGATGTGCACGCGCATGGCATCTCCTCTCTGGCGATGTTAGCTTACAGCCGGACAGCAGATGTGCATGCGCACCTCACGGCGTCTATTTTTCTCGCGGGCATGTGTTTTTAATGCAGATACTAACTTGTTGTGGACCACTAGAGGGCACTGTGCTATTACTAATTGCATCCTTTCACTCATTGACTCAGTTTGACTGAGGACGAGCAGTAGCACAATCAAATTACTTTATTCTAAACCGGCAGCTTTAAAACCGTAGAAACACTTTAGAGGCGGTTTCAGTGTTTAATGTTGTGTAATTTACGTAATTGTGCACTGTCCTTTGTTTAACATAATAGCACTCATGAATACTGTTTTTCGACTTTAAATGAACGGGAGTCATAAAGTGCTGAAAACCGTTCCGCTTTCCTTGTTGATAGTCACTGTTCACATTTAAGAGGGACACATTTCGGCTCTGGGCAGTTAGGGGGGGCGCACAATTCTTTTTGCCTGGAATTTACCAAAGATTTTGCATGATTAAGTGCTGAAAATTGTTCCGCTTGTCTTGTTGATAGTCACTGTTCGCGTTTAAGAGGGGCACATTTCGGCTATGGATCGTTAGGGGAGGGAGGCACGATTCATTTGCCTGGAATTTACCAAAGATTATGCATAATTTAAGAGTTGCAGTTTATAAAAGACGAGGTTAAACTCTGACAGGCCACATTACAGTCATTGTGGCACGGATATTTGAATATAATAAACTTATGTGTTCTGGTTTCCAAGGTGGGTGGGTGGGTTGAGAGGGAGTGTCTGTTATCTGCCAGGGTTCGAGGGAGTCGGGGCAGCCACTGAAGGGCCCCCAGAGCTGGATTCTGAGTCTGCATGTGCTCTGCAAGCAAAGCCGGGGTCCGATTGCCAACCAACAGCTGCAGAGCTGCAAAGGGCTCGAGGTTCCTGTGCGCGACATTTGAATGTTTTAGTATGTATATATGGGACACCTTTTTTGCAGAGCTCAAGTCCTATCAAAAGAAGTGGGGGGACTGACCAAGTTAGGCGTATGCAGTGACATCATGAAGCATACCATCTACGCCTTAAACCGATAGACGCTAGTATGCATAGCTAACAGTGAATTATTGAGAAGACAAGTGTGTTTCTGTTTTATATGTTTGTAACCTGTCTCCTCTGCACTCATCAGCAGGCAGAGTTGCTATCATTCCCAGACAAGCATTTGCAATGCAATAGGTTTCGCATTTAAACAAGTTTAAGCTATTGGCATTGTAAATGGCAATGCCTTTTATTTATGTTTTAAAAACCAAAACATTAAAAAAATGCATTGTCATTTACAATACCAATAGCTCAAACTTGTTTAAAATGTGAGACCTATTGCATTGCAAATGCTTGTTGTTCTTTGAAATTGGGCTGAATGTTTCCTATTGGAGCTGGAGGGAGGCCCTTTCACTTTTGGTTGGTCCCTGTCTGGAGTGGCGCAGTGGGGAAAAAAGAGAGGCAATGGAGTGCGACCGGAGGAGTTGCCAGTGGTTGACACTTTTGAAAACATTCCACCCATCACATTTGCTTTCAAAGAAAGTCCAGCAGTTTTCCCTCTCCACAACCAATAAACAGACGCACATCTGCTCCTGAGTGCCAGACTAATCCTCTGCCTGCCACTTATTAAACGTTTTCACCGTGTGAAGAGGAGGCAAAGCTTTGGAGAAGTGAGCTTTGTGCTGAGCTCAGCCTGATGCGTTTCTATTCACCACCTCTGCCCACAGACACCAGAAAAATCACAAAGGGGCCTATTTAACCCCTTCACTGCAGCGGCTATTCCGCCGCAGTGCTAAGGGGCCGGGCGGAAGAGTGGCGGGCGCATGCTGGTGACGGAACCGCTCCGTCACCTGCCGCGGTTGCGCTGTGCTCATGACGGAGCGGTTCCGTCACGGCCCCGCCCGCTCAATAGAACGTTCAGCGCAGGCGCGGAATCCGCGCCGCACAGGTGTTCCGAGCGGGCCGTGACGGAACCGCTCCGTCATCAGCTCAGCACGACCGTGGCTGATGATGGAGTGGTTCCGTCACCAGCAGGGGAGGGGTTAAGAGAATGTCATGCAGCACAGCCAGTCACCTTGCTGTGCTGCACTGCATGACAGGGTAAGGGTGGGAATGCGCTGTATTTAAGGCAATACTTAGCATTCCTGCCTTTTCCCCTGCCCTGACACACTCTTGGCAGCCTAGCACAAATGCAGGCATCCTTGCACTATATGTCTGCATTTTATGCATGATTGTTTTTGTGCAGGAAGGGACACCTCCCTGCATAAAAACAATCCTGTGAGTCTTTTTCCTCTTTGAAAGAGTAAGTAACAAGGAGTAATAAAGATATTTCCCCTCATTACACCTCTCCTGAGAAGGCGTATCTTTGTGGCGCATTCCCAGGTTAACAGCTCTGGTAAATCTGGTAATGCATCAAAGACCATGGGAGTTAATGGGAAGACCCACACAACGCCCATAGACGCCTTCCGAGGGCACAGTTAGGCAATGCAGCGATTTGCGATGTGTTACCTTACTCCGGATTTATGGAGCCACTCAGGGCCACGCAAAATGGCTCATAAATAGACCCAAAGTTTGGTATTCACAAACTAGGAGTTAGTAGCATGTTTATGACTGCAGAGTCCGCTGTTGGGGCGCAGGACCCCACACTGAAGAAGATAGACCTGTTCTATCTTTTTAAGTGCAGAGCCCTCCGCCCCGACTGCGGAATCTCTGAGGTCCTAAACTTACCATTAACTTGTCGTTTGTGAATACAAAAAAATCCGTAAATCTTCACAAAAGTGTTAGTTTACCTCTGTGAATCACTCCCTTAGTTTTTCGCAGTGTGATATCACATAGTAACCGTGTGAGTTAAAAAAGTCTGGTATCCAATCCTGTCTTTTAATATTGCCGAATCAAACTGTTCTCAAACCGAGGGGCATATTATCAAGGACGGCGTTAAAATTATCGCTAGTTTAGCGGCAGAAAACTGCAGCTAAAGCAGCGATAATGGGCTTGATAATGTGCCCTGGAGAATTTCAATAGAAGTCCATGTTCACATCAGTTTTTCAGCAAACTAAGATAACATTTTCTACTGTAACGCCAGCCATGCTTTAAATCGATTTCGACATGCTAATGATTAATATGTTCAATCTATCTAATAACTGCTTTTCGGGTTTTGGTGTATAGTTACATAATACTGTATATTTAATATTGTGCTGCAAAAATACTTTCACTGTAATTATATGTAGGTTAGCATAGATTTACTATAGTAAGATATATATATATATATATATATATATATATATATATATTTTTAATGCATGTAAATGTGGAGGTAAGAATAGTAAATCTATACTTACCTAAGTTTACTTACCGTGACGAGATTTTGGTAGCCATTGTTTTGGCTACTTTCTTGCAAGGCCATGTTAACATCTGTGATTTTATTACAACTTCCGCTGTCCCTCCAGCATAAGATATTTGTGACGTAAGAGAGTAACGTCATGTTTTAATAGCAAACTAATGATGTACATGTGAAAAGTTATGCAACAAACAAAAGGTAACTTAGAAAGTGTTTGAAAAATATCGCAAAGATATTGCCACTATAAAAAATATATACAAACGAATTTTAAGGCAGGAATGCGGTGCCTTTAATGGAATCCAGCAATAAACATCTATTGTACTGTGTATTCTTTAGAATGAAAATGATAGAGTTGGCCAAGTAAGCCAACTATAAATTGAGAACTGCTTATGAGAGAACTGTTTTCTTGTAAATTTCTGTCATGGGTGAAAATACCGCATGTTCTAACTAACAGTGCCGAATTTATCAAGTTTGGAACTTTTTTCATATCGTTACGCCACAAGTATTCCCGCCCGAACCTTTGGAAGGGTGTAACACTGAGCCGTTTCTTCAAAACCCTTTTTTTGTTTTCAGCGAAGTACGATTTTGAAACTGCAATTGCTCCATCTAGTGGTGAGTCAACATACTTTCTTGGAACAGACTGAAGAAAGAAATTAAATTACTTCGAAGTTTGCAGTGTGAGCTATCAACGAGCCAAATTCTGGGCTTTGTTATTTAATTATTTGCTTCTTTATTTAATATTTATTTACGTATTTCGTTTAATTTTGAGTGTCAAGCGTAAGACGGATCAGCCGCTGAAACGCGGTTTATTGCCATTTTGTCTCCTAATATTATTGTGATTCGCAGGCAACATTGTGGGGCATATTTACAAGCCCTCAGTGCCACCGGAGTGTCACTTTTTTTGATGCTTCGGTGGCGCAGCGTAATTTTCCATCTTTACTAGGTGGCGCTAAGTCACTTTGCGTGGTTTAACGCCACCTTGTAAATATGCCCCTTTCCGTCGCAGTCCCCTGCGGCAAAGGGGAGTGCAATGGGTGTTGTGGGAAATACACAGCAACACCCATTGCTTTTTGACGCTGCCCCAGATCTACAAGGCTGAGGCAACGCCAAAAACTAACACCATGGAAATTATTCATTTCTCCTAGTTTTTTGCTCTTTCCACGTGTGCTGCATTCTGCAGCAAACATAAAATGTGCAAATTGGCATTATTGATTCTTTATGTGCAGGACGTCCCTACAGTGCAGGTACCCTTCCAACATGGCAGCAGGGTGCCTATGCTGGCGCTTTGAAGCTTGTTTTGCACTAGTGCTAGGGGAAACACAGGTGTGTGCCGCATTCTTGTGAATACTGTGCATCACTGCGTTTTGAAAATATCAGAGAGCGTTGCTGTCAAATTTAGCACAGCTCCGTGCTCCAACCTTTTCTTGTGAATATTCCCCTGTGTTTTACTTTATTGTAGTACAATATGATTACTGTACATACTATAAACATACTTTTATTATTAATTATTAGTATCAGAATCCAGGATTGCTGATTAAGTTGTCATATGTATACAGTTTTACAAATATTTCTGTTGCCTGAATCTGAGTTGCTTCTGAACTGTGATTTTTCAAGTACATATGAGAGTTCGACATTTAGCTATGAATGTCTCAGCTCTGCCCAATTTGTTATAAACATTTAAATATGATTTTCTAAAACTATTCCATTTCGTATGAGAGTCAAACTAAAATAATATTGATTTCAGATCAATGTCTGGTCAGTACCAAATTGCAGTATCAGTTATGAACCCAGGAGTTTCTTTATTTTGTACACTTCATATTTGGAGGTTCTCTTGAAAACACATTTAAAAGGCCTATTATCTAAATATTTGTTTTTATATGTTCACAAAAATTAAAAAGAAGATTTAACACTAAGGGCCTCATTATGATGTCGGTCAAAGTTGACTCTGCCCGACATTGCCGCAGAACCCAGACCGCCCGACCTTCGGCTGTCCAGACTGCATTATTACGATGCGACCACACATGGTGTGGTTGCAGACTCCCATTTCTCTATGGGAGCTTGTGTGGTGGTCACAACTGGCTGCAGCACAAGCTCTCATAGAGAAATGTGAGTTTGTGTAAATCCCTGCACCCTTGGTAGGCACCTCAGGGCACCTGCCACTTGGTACAGGGATTTACAGGGGGCACCATAGGTGCCACCATGCCCACAAACATTGGCTGCGGAGATAAAGGGGCCCTGCTAGGGCCCCCCAAAGTCGCTTTCCGACAGCCCTTCCATGTCAGAAATGCTGACTGAAACTGACATCCCAAACCCAACGGCAGAAACACCGTCCTTAAGGAATTAAGTAGTGGTTCCGACTGGCCAATAGGCTCCTTAAGCGCATTGGAAGCCAGTTGGTCAGGCCGGCGGGTTTACACTCTGTCACCTTCATTGTAATAAGGCGTCGGGTTGTAAACCTTAGATGTCGGTCGGAAAGCCTACGACCTGCGGTTCCGACCGACATCCTAATAGGGCCCTCAATCTATGCTCCAAAAGGAGACCATCAAGGAAAATGAGACACAGTGATGTACAGTGATTGGACTATGTTCAACAGCTAAGTACTGCAGTGACTTAAATAAATACATAAATGGCACCTTCAATCAAACAGAAAAAAAAGTCTTTCTAACAAAAAGAACAGGTGAGGAACCGCAGCGAGACCGGTCCTATATCAAACCAGACAGACTTTCCATACTAATAAACATGTAGCTGATTCTGGGGAAAGGACGCAATGCAAGCCACCATTCTTGCGTTAGAGAACATACAATTCTCTGGCTGTATTTATTACATCTCAAGCACAGTGGAGCCAAAACTGAATGAATGATACTTGGGAATATATCCCCCTCCCAATACATTCTGGACAGACCAACTCACCTGGGTTACACCCAACTGCTAAGTTAACTGTAAAAAGCCTGGGGTTGTGGATTGATGATACTGATGATGGTAGCCCAGGCCACCAAAACATCAGCCAGCTGTTGTGGTCTATTGTGGATGCTGCGCAACATCCTGCTACTGCTCCCCCAGCCTTTGAGGCAGGTATTAACTCTCTCTCATATGGACTACGGTAACTCTCTATACCTGGGCTCCCCCAAGGCTGCCATACAGAAACTGCAAGTGGTACAAAAAGCGGCTGCACATATGTTACTGAGTCCCAGGTCCTATTACGCCCGAGAAGGGTTGAGGAAATTGGCTCACCATTGCTCAAAGAATTGAATTAAAATCCCTGTGCATTGCCCATAGAATTCTCCATGGGAAAGGCCTGTCCATCATTCAGCATCTTGTCGCTCACTATGCCCCCAATAGGGCCCTTCGCTCATCTAACCTGCATCTGGTCACCCTTCCAGGAGCTAAAAGAGTCAGAAAAGCAGGGCGCCCCTTCAGGTTCAATGTTGCTAAGCTCTGGAATTCCCTCCCCTTGGCCCTTAAGTGTCTGGACAATGAGCTGCGCCTTCGCAAAGCCATTTAAGCCTGTCTCTTTCAGCAGTGACCTCTCAGATGATTGATCCCACCAGATTTCAGTCTTGCTGTGCTCCTTCTTTCTCTTAGCTCTGGCCTGCCTCCGGGTCGCTATGCCCTCTATAAATCCTATAGTAGAGTATGCATCTCATAAACATGACAAAGTTTTAGTTTCCATATAAAGTTACAATATGTAGAGTACAGCATTGTGATTATCACATGGACATACCTACTGCACTCAATTTCCTAGCCACTACCCCGTAACTAATGCATGACATTTCCTGGCAAATACTCCAAAGGAGTCATGGTTGACGACTCCTCAGGCCCTTGCGTCATCGACTGATTTGATTGGCTTGGGCCCAGGACAAATGCAGCTGGTCCCTCCATAAGTTGTCCTCTACAATGTGAACTCACCTGTCCCCTTGAGACAGAGGGAGCTTGGGCCAGCATAACAGCTGGTCCCCCAAACAACTGTGCCAGAGCCAACCCAATATAAGAAACCCCCCTGGCACCTATTGTGAGATGGGCTTTGGCAACCAGGCCATACCTTGGTCCCCTGGTGCAGCCACAATTCCTTGTATCCCCAGGGCCATTTAATGTAGTACCCTATGAACAATCGCTGTAGCAGGCATCCTCAGCCTTCCAGTAGAGACCATAATACCCCTGCCCCAACTTGAGCTAAAGGCTTGAAATCCAATTCCATCTTGAATTTACCTGTACTTATATTCTTGATGCCAAGGTCATCTTCCTGTTTTGTGGTCATCCATGACTCCCCCCTGGCACAAGCCTGGGGGGTTCCCCTACCGACCTGGCCTCCCCCAATCTCTGCTGCCTAGTTTTGCGAGAAATGTTATGGAGCTATTGCAACCAAGTTCTCTACCCGCCATGTTATTGCCTTGGGCTGACAAAGTAAACCTCTGTGAAACGATAACTGTCCCTTGTTGAAGGGGCCTGACCAATGCATTCAGCCCTTAGAGGCTTGAGACCGCATGCAATGGCCACGCCTGCACACTCATTAAGTTCTCAAATAAGGCACATCTTCTAACATTGGCAAATCGTTGCCACAAATCCGGAGAACGATGACTGCTGGTGGCTGAAGCCTCCTGCCTGGGACCTCCTGGGCGCCATGAAACCGTCCGGTGACCGAGCGCGGTACAAATAATTTTAACATAACATAACAGGCATAGACCAGCCAAGCAAAGACCGCCCCTCATAGCTCAGTAGAGCTGAACTGAAATCCATTTCTGATGCCCATCTGCGAAACTGGTTCTGGGGAGAAGTTGGCTTTGCATGCCATCCGAAAGCATGACCAAGGATCCATGCACTGGCAGCAGCCATGTGATCTAATGAAATGACTGACAGAAAACAGAATAAATGTCATTACTTATGGAGACCAGTGCGTGTCAATTGTATCAACATGTCAAGGAGCATGTAGTGCTTCTAACTTCTACTTTCCAATCCTCTTTCCCGCCTTAGGTGAAGCCCTGCTCTTATGAGGATGGCACTGCCACCATCCTAAATGAGGGTAACTGGTATTTCATGGGTGGCACGACGATATGGACCAATAGTGGGTGGATGCCACCTGCAGACTTATTTTCTGTAATTTGTGCATCACAGACCCTTGGGGCCCCCAATCATCCATAATAGATTCCTTTGCTCTACTCGTGCTGCTCCTACAAATTATTGTAAGGCGAGCTAAAAACCTTTTTGTCTCCCAGTGCAAATCCCTTCACATTTACAGTGTGTAAAGCTTTTAATGTTTGCTTACTTTTTGCATGTGCATTTTACAAATCTGCTGATATTGCTTGGTTTTTTTAACCAGTTGTGGTCCCCCCTGGGAAAGTGCCAATTGCCCCAGAGGTCCATAGAGCCTAAGTTGAGAACCGCAGCATTAGAGAGTTTTAGTCAGTGACATGCTCTCAGGAAAGTGGAGGTCTAGGCAGATTTTCTGATATTGAGCATTTGAATAGCACTAGCACCAGTTGAGTCGGTAACACCTCCTGGCACTTGTTAAAATTAAAGCAGCATCCTTGATTTTGTCAGAAGAGGAAGGGTAGCATGGGGTCTAGAACAGAACAAAGGAGACAGGGAACCAGCAGCCCTCTTAACCCCTTCCCTGCACATGACGGAACCATGCGGTTATGAGCCACGGGCGGCGTGTGCTCATGACGACGTGGAACCGTCATGCTGCGGTCGCTCCGCCCAAGCGGCACTGATTCCCTGCCTGTGCGGGCGAATTAGTGAGTGGGCAGGGTCGTGACGGAACCACGCCGTCATGATCACAGCTCGCCCGTGACTAATGATGGCGTGGTTCCGTCACGAGCATGGTGGCGCCGCGCTCACCCCCCTCCCCCCCCCCGGAATTAGCGCCACGGCCAAGGGTTTAATTAATTTGAGCTCACGGTCAACCCTGACCGTACAATGTGTAGAAGCAAAGTCTGTCATGTGGGATTCGTATGACACAGCAAGTACCAAAATTCACTTGCTTTGTTGCAGAATGTTTGGTTGACACTTTTGAGAGTGCCTATGGGACATGAAGTTAAGCAAGGGCTCCGACGTGACCCAGTGAGAAATGAAAAATGATGTGATCGTTCATTCATAAAAACCTTCTTCTAAAGGGTGCTTGTTATAACATATAACATATATATATACATACACATGGAATACATATAATAGTCCCTTTTTTAGAGAACACTGGATACTCCATTCCAGAGTGACTATGCGCTCGTTCAATCCGAGCCGAGGAGTGTTACATAAATACCTTCCTGAGAGCCTTTTAAAATATATTAGCTGCTGGATACTCTCCTGGTCATCCGATAAGGAGGTCCATAATAAACTGGCGTCCCCTCCTTCTTTCTTCTTGGGGAGCATGAAGGGATATTTACCTGCAGACTGCAACATTCTTTTAGTGCATTTTGATATAAGGCTGTGGTGTAGGTAGTGGCCAGAAAACACGAGCAAAACAACCATGTAAGCTTCCCAACGTCTGGCTGAGACTACATTGCTATTAAATCAGGGAGCAGAAGCCAATCCAAAAAGGTGTGCAAGAAGCAGCCAGCAGGCCAAGATCACGGCCAATGGTTACAGGGCTCTGTACACTTTTGTAATTAATGTGCAATGTGAAGGTAATACTCTTTTTGCCCTGTGTGGCGATTAGGGTGACCAACCTTCCGTAAATTTCACGGACCATCCGCAATTTGGACCTCACTTCCGTTGTCTGTGAAGATTCCTTTTACAGAAGCCTTTTGTATGTAATTTTGGGCCTTGCAGGGAGCAGAGCTGTTCCTCTGTGAGAGGCCTCTACTCCCTGATGGGGCCGCCTCGCCCTCGCACTCCTCTGTGCACAAGAGCAGCCCCGCCCCGCCCCGCCCCGCCCATTGTCATTCTGTTTCCGGCTGATTGCCACATACCCAATGACAAAGGGCCAGTTTGAGTTGTTACAGCATGTGGCAGGGCTCCTGCTGCCATGGTCTAGGGAAGGGCATTCTGTTAGGGTTAGATGGAAGAAATGTACAAAACAAATGTACAAAAACACCCATGCTGCTATGTGCCAGTTCAAGAAAAGAAGCCGGGGAAAGAAGTTAAAAAGAAGAGCTTACACAGTCTCATCATTTCAAAGCTGAAGCATTTCCAATGTTATATACGACAAAGCCATAGTTGCTGCTTTTTTATTTATTTTATGCAACTAACAGCAATTGACAAAGCCAATAGTCATGGCTTGTTGTAGGTCTCATGTTACTGGATGCAATGATAGAAACAGCAAAATACCAGTCGGGCGGCACATTATGCTCAGCACATATTTTTAGCTTAGGTGTTTTAAGCCATGCCCTTAATTACATCAGACACGCCCCTTGGAGAGACCCCCAGTTTTTTCATTCAACTTAAAGCCCTGGAAACAACTCCATGTCACAGTCACCTCACGTCCTGGCACTGTGCATCATGCATAACTCATGACTTCCAAGTTTTCAGATTGCCTATGTGCAGGGGTATAGTGAACCCTCCCCACCCCAAACCTTGCTTTAGGAACTACAGTGAGGGTGAAGTTCTTTATGGGCCTCTTCTGTCTTCAACTCAGTAGACAAAAGGCTCATCTCATAATTAATGTGAAAAGGTGGGTGAGTGAATAAGTGAAGGAATGGGTAAATGGCTGGATGGATTAGTGAAAGGGTGAATGGATGGATAATGAGAGAAAGGATGTAGGTATGTATGAGTGGAAGGATGGATTGGGGTAAATAGATGGATGTATGGGTGGAAGGGTAGACGGTTGGGTAAAAGAGTGGATGGATCAGAAAAAGAATGGATGGATGAGGGAAAGGGTGGATGATGGGTGAGTAAATAGGTGGATGGATGGGAGAAAAGATGGATGGATTGACAAATTGATAAGTGAAAGGGTGAATGAATGGATCGATGGATGGGTGAAAGGGTGGATGTAAGGATTGGTGAGTGAGTGAAAGGGGGGTAGATGGAATAAATATGGATAGATGAGTAAAAGGGTGGATGGATGAGATAAAGGATGGATGAGTGAAAGGGTCAATGGATGGATTCATGAGTGGATCAGTAAATTAATGAATGGGTGGATGGGTGGATAGAAGGATGGGTGGCTGAGTGAAAGGGCAATGGAGAGAGAAAGGGAGGATGGATGGATGAGTGAAAGCATGAATGACTGATTGACAAAATGCATGGGCAAATGGGTGCATGAATAAGTGAAAAGAAGAATGTAAATATGGATGAGTGAAATAATGTATACAAATGGGGGTGGGGTCGCACACTACTCACACACCGGCGGTGTCGCCCCATAGGACTCTGGTTAATGTAGTAACCACTAACATTAAAGCTCCCTTGAGCAGTTGGCTGACGAGCCTGGGATCCCGCACCTACACCCCTGAGTGGTACTAAACCTGGCAGATATTTAGCAGCCATCGGCAACCCCAGAACACGGCCTATCCCTGCTGACGAGGGGTGATACCCCGAAACACGTGTCCAGGGATGGCGAAGACAGCGAAGATAGCAGAAGATCGAAAGATGATGCATCGCGAACACGTTACTACATTAACCAGAGTCCTTAGGGGCGACACCGCCGGTGTGTGAGTAATGTGCGACCCCATCCCCATTTGTTACATTAAAACTCCCTTGAGCAGTTGGCTGACGAGCCTGGGATCCCGCACCTACGCGCCTGAGTGGTACTAAACCTGGCAGATATTTAGCAGCCATCGGCAACCCCAGAACACGGCCTATCCCTGCTGACGAGGGGTGATACCCCGAAACACATGTCCAGGGATGGCGAAGATAGCAGAAGATCGAAAGATGATCCATCGGGAACACGTTACTACATTAACCGGAGTCCTTAGGGGCGACACCACCGGTGTGTGAGTAGTGTGCGACCCCACCCCCATTTGTAACATTAAAGCTCCCTTGAGCAGTTGTCTGACGTGCCTGGGATCCCGCACCTATGCGCCTGAGTGGTAATAAACCTGGCAGATATTTAGCAGCCATCGGCAACTCCAGAACACGGCCTATCCCTGCTGACTAGTAGTGATACCCGAAACACGTGTCCAGGATGGCGAAGACAGCGAAGATAGCAGAAGATCGAAAGATGATGCATCGCGAACACGTTACTACATTAACCAAAAACCTTAGTGGCGACACCGCCAGTGTGTGAGTAGTGCAGGACCCCACCCATTTGAAAAATAATGTATACATGAGTGAAAGGGAGGGTGAACAGCTGAAAGAAAGGATGGATGAGTGAAAGGTTGAATGGGTGGATGGATGAGTGACTGGGTGGACTGGTCAGTAAGTGAAAGGATGGCTGGATGGGTGAAAGAGTAAATGGTTGGATGGATGAGTGAATGGCTGGATGCCTCAAAGAGTGGGTGGATGAGTGAGTGGAAGGGGTGGTAGATGAACAAAAGGATGGGTAGATGAGTGAAAGGGTGGATGGATGAGAGAAAGGACGGGTGGATGGATGGATGATTGAAAGGATGGATGAGTGATAGGGTCAATGGATGGATTCATGAGTGGATGACTAAATGGATGAGTGGGTGGACAGGTGAAGGGTGGATGGAAGGATGGGTGGCTAAGTGAAACGGGAATGGAGAGAGAAAGGGAGGATGAATGGATGGATGGATGATTGAAAGCATGCATGAATAATTGGCAGAATGGATGGACGAATGGGTGCCTGGATGAGTGAAAAAAAGAATATAAAGATGGATGAGTGAAAAAATGCATACATGAGTGAAAGGGAGGTTGGAGAGCTGGAAGAAAGGATGGATGTATGGATAAGTGAAAAGTTGAATGGGTGGATGCATGAGTCGCTGGGTGGATGGATGACTAAGTGAAAGCATGGCTGGATGGGTGAAAGGGTACATTGTTGGATGGATGAGTGAATGGATGGATGGGTGGAAGAGTTGCTGGATGAGTGAAATGATGGCTTGGTTGAAAGGGTAAATGGTTGGATGGATGACTGAATGGATGGATGGTGGAAGAGTGGATGGATGAGTGAAACGATGGATTGGGTGAAAGGGTGGATGGATGATGGATGGATGAGTGAAAGGGTGGATGGAGAGATGGATGAGTGAAATGATGGATAGAAGGATACATGATGCATAGGTTTGCAAATGGTTCAAAATGCTTGGATATGGATGGGCACACAGATGGAAGGACAGAATGAACGGTGAAAGACTAAATGATGTATGCACAAATTAATAGATGACAGAATGTAAATTTGAAATGGTGGATATCAAGGGTTTGATAGAAGGATGAATGGCTAGATCCTTGGACAATAGAGCTCTACTGGGGAGGGTTGTGAAGACTTACTTTGCTTTATTGCTGCCCTAAAAGCTTTAGTTCAAAGTGGGAGGTATTTCAATTTTCTGGCTACTCCCTTGCCTATGTGGTACTATTCTGTATTTGCTCTGTGCTTATGTGTGGGACCTATACATCATGCATATGACATTTTAAGTGACACCGAACTGCTACTTGAATGTTACACTAGTAATTGTAAATGTTTGCATATTTTATTTTAGGTGTAAGGTTTCAGGGAGAGATTCATAGGGCCATGAACTGTGCTTGAGATGTATATTGTGTTTGTAGCAATAGGCAAGGCGTCAACAATAAACTATGTAATAGTGTATCAACAGGGCCTTCTTTAAGAAAGCTGCAGGGAAAAGCTGATTCTGTCAGCTACTGCAACTCTCTGCAAAGCCCCACAAGCAAAATCAGATTCCATATTTTAAGTTCCACTTCCTGAAACACCCATAATGCATTCCCTATAGTGGGTTCCTCACAGCAATCCTCCCTTTAGTTCATCTATGAGTGCCGCTTTACATCTCACAATGGCACTCAGATATGAGATGCTAGTAACCAAGTTTATCTGAGCAGATCTTCCTGACCACTTCCTCACCAAACATGCCTGCTCAGGACCATGAGTTGTAAACAAAATATCAGACTGGATGACCCAGTGCAGTAACCATATAAATAGATTATTATCATATGAAATACCACAAAAAGATCTGCACAGTTGCTCAAAACTGCGGGCATACTGAAAAACCGTGAAGTGCACGATTGTTTCAACCTAATATAAACTTATTTTGACTTGTACTTCAGTGTTTGCCCATTTACTTACTTTTATACTAGTGCGCAACTTCCTCTGATGTGTCTGTAAAACTTACCTGTTGTCCCGAAGTTTTGTTTGGAATTTTGACCCTTTGTCCTGAATTTGCACCCATGCCAGTTGGTCACCCTATGCGCGATACGATTAAGTACAGTTCAGGGATGCAGAGGATCAACAATATTAAACTGCTGTTGCGGCAAAAAGAGTTTCAATGGCTGTAAAGTAGTACCACCCATTGCCCTGTAGAAGCAACTACCACCAAAATAATAATTTGCAAATGAAGAATCACAGGCCAAACAAGAAACATCATGCTGCCACAAGTAAGCCATTGCGCTCTCCCGCAAACAACTTCAGAGCCCACTGAACAAACCATCCCAACTTCACCTCTGTCCCTGCATCGGCTCATCCTCATGAGGTCCCGATGAAGGCAACCTGTGGGATTGCCAAATGCAAAGGAGAAAAGGCTCTTCAACCATCGCCGCCAGCAGAGCCTCGGGGAGGCACCCCTCCTGCAGGCCAACATGAGTATCCAAGGGCAAGGGACATTTCAGCAGGCGTCAGGGGCAATCAGGCAGCGATGTACGATCAGATCGCCTTGCCCTTATTTACCCAGTCCTGCCACCCCTGACGATCGCCCAGTTGACCACTCCAATCAAGTGGCAAACAATGGTTGCTCATTGTGCATGACCACAAAGTTCGAAATGTGGCCACCGTTGGCCACTGCACTGACTGGTCCAATCCGGCCCACACCTGTTTCCAGTGCCTGTGATCCTGTGCCTTGGCCCCTTGTTCAAAGTCTTCAGTGAGACACGTGAGAGTGCATAGCTCGACCGCAGAGTTTCACTTACATAGTGAGCTTTTAAACTGCAGAAACAAATTAATGTTGAAACCCATTTGGGATTTATTTGCACATATTTGTCCTGTGTTTAGCAATTTTGTATTTAAAACATCATTAGGGAAGGAACAAGGCAATGTGTAGGCTGCCCACCTGGTTCTTTTCTTTGGAAAACCTGGGCCCATGGGCATGGTTCAGAGCCAGACATTTGGACTGACCCAGGATCTATTTTGCTTGGCTTGCCCACGTACAGCATACCTGTCAACCAGTAAACTGCTGAATGAGGGTGCGGCCAGATGTTTAAGAGAGTGACCCAATTAAAGTTGATGTCCACATACAGCATACCTGTCAACCAGTAAACTACTGAATGAGGGTGAAGCCAGATGTTTAAGAGAGTGACCCAATTAAAGTGAATGTCCACGTACAGCATACCTGTCAACCAGTAAACTGCTGAATGATGGTGCGGTCAGATGTTTAAGAGAGTGACCCAATTAAAGTGGATGTCCACATACAGCATACCTGTCAACCAGTAAACTGCTGAATGAGGGTGAGGCCAGATGTTTAACAGAGTGACCCAATCATAGTGGATGTCCACATACAGCATACCTGTCCACCAGTAAACTACTGAATGAGGGTGAGGCCAGATGTTTAACAGAGTGACCCAATCATAGTGGATGTCCACATACAGCATACCTGTCAACCAGTAAACTACTGAATGAGGCTGAGGCCAGATGTTTAAGAGAGTGGCCCAATTATAGTGGATGTCCACATACAGCATACCTGTCAACCAGTAAACTGCTGAATGAGGGTGCGGCCAGATGTTTAAGAGAGTGACCCAATTATAGTGGATGTCCACATACAGCATACCTGTCAACCAGTAAACTGCTGAAAGAGGGTGCGGCCAGATGTTTAAGAGAGTGACCCAATTATAGTTGATGTCCACATACAGCATACCTATCAATCAGTAAACTGCTGAATGAGGGTGCGGCCAGATGTTTAACAGAGTGACCCAATCATAGTGGATGTCCACATACAGCATACCTGTCCACCAGTAAACTACTGAATGAGGGTGAGGCCAGATGTTTAACAGAGTGACCCAATCATAGTGGATGTCCACATACAGCATACCTGTCAACCTGTAAACTACTGAATGAGGCTGAGGCCAGATGTTTCAGAGAGTGGTCCAATTAAAGTGAATGTCCACGTACAGCATACCTGTCAACCAGTAAACTACTGAATGAGGGTGAGGCCAGATGTTTAAGAGAGTGACCCAATTAAAGTGAATGTCCACGTATAGCATACCTGTCAACCAGTAAACTGCTGAATTAGGCTGAGGCCAGATGTTTAAGAGAGTGGCCCAATTAAAGTGAATGTCCACATACAACATACCTGTCAACCAGTAAACTGCTGAATGGGGCGGGCCAGATGTTTAAGAGAGTGACCCAATTAAAGTGAATGTCCACGTACAGCATACCTGTCAACCAGTAAACTACTGAATGAGGCTAAGGCCAGATGTTCCAGAGAGTGATCCAATCCAAGTGAATGTCCACGTACAGCATACCTGTCAACCAGTAAACTACTGAATGAGGGTGAGGCCAGATGTTTAATAGAGTGGCCCAATTAAAGTGAATGTCCACGTACAACATACCTGTCAACCAGTAAACTGCTGAATGGGGCGGGCCAGATGTTTAGGAGAGTGACCCAATTAAAGTGAATGTCCACGTACAGCATACCTGTCAACCAGTAAGCTACTGAATGAGGCTGAGGCCAGATGTTTCAGAGAGTGATCCAATTAAAGTGAATGTCCACATACAACATACCTGTCAACCAGTAAACTGCTGAATGGGGCGGGCCAGATGTTTAAGAGAGTGACCCAATTAAAGTGAATGTCCACGTACAGCATACCTGTCAACCAGTAAACTACTGAATGAGGCTAAGGCCAGATGTTCCAGAGAGTGATCCAATCCAAGTGAATGTCCACGTACAGCATACCTGTCAACCAGTAAACTACTGAATGAGGGTGAGGCCAGATGTTTAATAGAGTGGCCCAATTAAAGTGAATGTCCACGTACAACATACCTGTCAACCAGTAAACTGCTGAATGGGGCGGGCCAGATGTTTAGGAGAGTGATCCAATTAAAGTGAATGTCCACGTACAGCATACCTGTCAACCAGTAAGCTACTGAATGAGGCTGAGGCCAGATGTTTCAGAGAGTGATCCAATTAAAGTGAATGTCCACATACAACATACCTGTCAACCAGTAAACTACTGAATGAGGCTGAGGGCAGATGTTTCAAAGAGTGATCCAATTAAAGTGAATGTCCACATACAACATACCTGTCAACCAGTAAACTGCTGAATGGGGCGGGCCAGATGTTTAAGGGAGTGATCCAATTAAAGTGAATGGAGAAAGAATATTTTTGGGAGGATGATACAGGTTTGCAATGAGGGTGACCTTGTGGAAGTCTATGGAATCACGTTGCATTTTAGGAAGGTACATATGGTAGAAAAGAGGATGACTCTGGCCAAATGAGGGTGCGCCGACAGATACTTATAGTTGTGAGTGAGCTAGGGGAGTTTAGAGTGTAAACAGTCCCAATTTTATGAGTCCAGCTGTGGGATGATCAGGAGATACTCCTCCAAAGGGTGCTGAGGCGCTGGCCCTGAAACCTTGGATTCTAGCGCTGCCAGCACACCTGACCTCTCTCCGTCCTTCTCCCTCTCCATCGTCCTACCCTTTTTCTTCTCCCTTTCTCGACATAACTGACCTTAGCTCATTGCATTTTACCCCACGAATGAAACAGCAGAATAACAGGTATTGGCACACACTTTAGCAGATATACTGGCTAAAAGGCAACAGTTTCAAAGAAAGGAAAAACATAGAGACACAGAAGCAAGTTTCTCTAAATCAGAGCACCTGCAGCTCGAGGTGGGGGCAGTGCTATTTTAGGGTGACACCAGTTCCACAACTAGAAAACTGGTTTGTGTGGGCATAATTCGTATGATCAAGCACAGCTGCCTAAAGAAGACTTCACAAGGCAAGCTTAACCTTTACCTTTATGGTGATACCTACATTACTATAATTTCTGGGTTGTACTTGTTTAAGGCTTCTTTTCATTGGGAGTTGCGCTTGTGCCGTGTAAACCATCTTTGTGCTTCCAGGAGGCTGAATGTTTTAGGGTGCGTGCATAGTCACCAAAGGAGGGTTGACAGTGAGAAGAGTTGTGGGGAAGCAGTGACCATCATCAGGCCTCTGGAAGGCTGATAGTGCTGGGGAAAAGTCAGTGATGATGCGTCAGGCAGAATCTGCCTCACCACTACTAAACTTTCCACGATATCAGCTGGTGGGCAGTGCAGAGGATGTTGGGTTGCCACCAGTACCTAATTTGTAAAATAATAAGTGCCAGGGCCCTGGCCAGGAGGCCACTGCAGCTTGCACTACCCATCGCTGCCAAAACAACTACTAACCATCTCTCTCACCTGCAAGTGCGACAGTTCAGATTATTCCAAGTCCCCAAAGCTAAAGGAATGGCTGGGGAGGCAGGTATTAGTATTTTGTTTATGTATATTGTATTCCTAAACAACTGCTGTTGTCCTGCTCATTCCTAATTAGATGAGCAGCGCCACCATGTGGCAGACTGCCATAAGTGCAGTGTTGACAATTAAGTGCTGGTGCCCAGCACCGGAAACCAATTAAGTGCCAGTGGTGAGCACGAAAACCACCGTATCAAATTAAGCACTGGTTGCAGTTCACAGTCTGTGCGATTCTCAAGGTGAGTCTTGTTGTCGGTTATTTGTCATCAACATTAATCTATGGCGATGCAATCGGTGTAGGATTCTTTAAAAAAAAAAGGATTTTCTTGTGTTTATATTTGAAGTAATAGCTGTCCTGTGAGTGAGATGATATAGGTCAGGGAGTGCGAGAGCTCCCAGTCGTTCTATTGCCCGGGTGCGGGGAAATACTTCGAAGCGCGTTCTCCGGCAAAGATGCGGTGAGCCTTGTTCCGGGTTCAAACATAGATTAATGTTGATGACGAATAACCGACAACAAGACTCACCTTGAGAATCGCGCAGACTTTGAACGGACCCACAACTGATTACCTGGTCTCGAGCGGGGCCGGGTTGGAAATATCACCGGCCTAGAAACCTGTGGTGCGCCACCCTAATCTTTCAGCCCTGAGGAGTCGCTGAATCATATATTTTGAAAAAAGGGGACCCCTATATATTACTGCTGCACCTGCTACACATAGGGAACAAACTGAGTTAAGGAAGGTCTATAGCTAAGTGACATAATCAAAATATGTTTATATGGAGATCATGGTTGATATAGCTTACATATGAGATTGAGAATGGAAAGTCCAACTATATATAGATAATATCAAACAATGAAATATTCTCATTTGATTTTATTGGTATATATTATATATATTTATCAATTCTTTTAAGATTTACATATTTTGTATTCTTTTTGTGTTTTTCTCTTCTGTTTTCTTTTCTTTTTTTATAGTTGTTTTGCAATATAACAAAGGTCAATTAAAAGCATACTAGAAAAAATATATACATAACCAATAGACATGAGACTGAACAAAATGTTGAAGGCAAAGCGGTAGATGTCACAACGCGCGTTTCGGCTCTTGAGCCTTCTTCAGGTTACCGTCTATTGCTAAAAATGTGTGTGAACTCAAACCTAAATCTTGGTTGAGATGTGACAGGTCAGTCGATATTTAGAGTTTCTTGATATCTTCAAACGCAGGTAGATGAGAGCGGAGTACATATATGTTGTAGCTGTCGAGCGATGAGGGTGATATCTAGAAGTGACTATATCAATTCCTGTCCGTTATCTACCGTTTATTGGCACTGGGGGTAGTATAGGAATGAACTTGCTGGACATGAAAATAAAAGATGTCTTTGAAGTTTTCTTCACAATGGAGTTATGAGGCAAATGGATGACGAGGATAAACGGTAATAGCATCAAAGGAATTGTTAATTATCTGGGGATAGCCAGAGAATTGCTTCCCGGGAGTTGGGATCTGTGTAATGATTAACGTTCATATTGCCATATCTGCTGAGAATGGCTGAAGGTTTCTAACTCCCGGTATGTAGAAGAAATCGACCGCCTGTGACTGAGAACACTGGATACAAACAAAATATGTAAATCTTGAAAGAATTGATAAATATATATAATATATGCCAATAAAATCAAATGAGAATATTTCATTGTTTGAGATTATCTATATAGTTGGACTTTCCATTCTCAATCTCATATGTAAGCTATATCAACCATGATCTCCATATAAACATATTTTGATTATGTCACTTAGCTACAGACCTTCCTTGAGTCGCTGAATCATTACATTCCAATGCGACAAAACAAGTGTCGGCTGGCTCTCAAGATTATTAAATGAAGATTTGATCATAAAAGAGATTGGTGTTCTCTCTGACAGCTGCGATTTGATCTTTTAGGTGCCCATCGTGGCACAAAATGTGTACTTTTCTTTTGGTGTGTGCAGCAGGCATTTGTTTGTCTTTGTTTAGTGTGTGGTTTGACTACACACTTTGTTGAGGGGTTACAGGGCCCATCCCCTCGCCTGTTCGCACCACCGTCTTCACCATCACTACATCACACCTATGCGTTGAACAGGGGTTGTGCGCCTGGTATTTCCCCAGCCTAAAAACCCTCTTTCCTAAATCGAAAGCACTGGTTGCAACCCAGCTGGTATTGTGTCGACCTGGCTTGTCTTTTCATGCCGCGGGCGGTAAAAAAAGAAACAAAAAGTCGATATTAAGGTCCTGTATATCGGTGAAACAAAACAAGTACAAGCACTAAATTGAAAAGTGTTGAAGGGCTGCTAAGCTATTTCTGGATAATTATGAGAGCAAAAAAAGACAGAGCCTAGATAGCCGTACTACTACTGAAACAAAGTGCAGAGATTCTTACGACAGTTCTTAGTCAAATGACAGATGTTGCCCCTTTCAAAACCTGAACAAATGGTAGGTAATTTTCTCTGAGGGACGTGGAAGCCTTGGGGTAAGACAGGAAAGGTGACAGTGAAAAGAATGGTGGGTAGTAACTCTATCAGAGTGGCATTGGCAGGGGAAAAGGACATTGGGGGATGTGGGTAGTAAAAAGAGGAAAAGAAGTGTAGGAGTGACATGCAGTAATTAATAGAAAGGGTGAGTGAAACAAAAGTCAGGCTTGAGAGTATAGGAGTGAAAGAGGTGAACAATGATGGAAGAAGGGGACAGCGACAGGACAGGGGCAGTCACGAGAGAGATGCTACATTTCAGTTGAGCACTGACATCAGAAGGGGATACAGCCGAAGACAGGACAGGAGGGGAGAGGTGAACAGTGACAGTGGATATGTGAGCAGTCACAGGAGAGAAGTGGACGGTGATAGAGGAACAGTGGACAATAAAGGGAGCGAGATAGGCAGTGATGGATGAGTAGGGCAGTGACAGGAGAAGGAGAATCTGACAGGTGGCAGTGGCATGAAAAACTGGCAGGCGGAAGTCACAGGAGAGCTATATTGTGCTTGGAGACAGAGGCAGTTATGAGAGATTTGGGTTGTGACATAGTGATGGGACAATCAGAATTCGTCTTGGAGAATATATAGAATTAAGCATTGAGACAAATAGAAGGTGCAGTCCTGTACCCATCCAGTGCTTAATTGATAAAAAAAAAAGTCCCAGGGCTCTCGTCAGGAGGCCACTACAGCTTGCACCACACATTGCCATTGTCCTTACACAACTACTAACCATCACACTGCTACAACTTGATAATTCAGGCTGTTTGAGGCCGCCAAAGCTTTAACAATGACTTGGGGGACAGGCATTCATTGTTTTTAATGTATATTGTATTAACAAATTAGTGTTTTTTTGCTCATCTTTAAATTGCACAAACAGCGCCACCATGTGGCAGCTGTCATAAGTGCATGTTCTGGCAATTAAGTGCCGGTGTCGGTGCTGAGCACCGGAAACCACTGGCTCAAATTAAGCACTGATCACACCCCAATACAATCCTAACTGTGTGACCAATAAACATCCTCGTCTTCAATACAATCCTTCCTCCCCATTACTTTACACTCTTCCTCCCACATGTAAGTGTTTAAAGAGGGCATGAAGCGCAAAAAAATGTCAGGGGGAGCCAAGTATTTTCACTCTCAAATTTAATCACCAGTTACACACACCGTGCATGCAGCAATTTCCCCAGGCAAGCAAACACATAACTCCCTGTGACAAATGGCACATTTAAGTATACCTTTGCTTTACAATTTTTACACCCTGCTGACCACTAATCAGGTACACTGCCTAACATGCACACTGACAATAAAGTATGCAAATACAGCAGACACAAGAAGTCTGTAATGCTGGCTCAGTTATGCAAAAAAGAATGAAAAACAGAACTAAATGGACATTTTCATCATGCAATGCTCATGGGCAGAAAGCCACGCCTAAGGCAGAAGTGCGGTACAAAAAAAGCTAGTAAGATAACACTCGATAGGTGTTACATTTATCTATTTTCCCCCAAACCAATAATTACATGGTTTTGTGAATTGATTAAAAAAATGCAAAGTAATATTAAATTATGTAGATGCCGTATTTTCTTGATCAATCATGGGCCAAATTGCACAACGCCTGCAAGTAAGCAGATGTATTTTCGATAACTGTATCACATGCTTTCTCATACAAAATCAGCTTGAGATGAAGCACATACAGTGTGTTTTTGGCTCAGAAATCTATCTTTATTTAGTAAGATGCAGAATATTCTTCTGTATTGCTTATTGGTGGAAATATCCCTAAAATGCACAATTATGAGTGAATTTGCTGCTCATTTTCCCTGATCTGTATAGTCTTTCTAAACAATTATCTGAATTAATATCACTAATTTGTTGTTTCATAATATTTTGTTTATATTTTTCCATAGTCACAGCTTTGGGTTGGCCTTATAATGTGCCATCCATGCACAAATATGTGAGTTTCTTTTCTCTTGCGTTTTTTACAGAAAGAAACAGATATCTATTATTTCAACATTTTTTGGGCATTTGAGGTGTCTCCTCTTCCTATCAAGGAGGATCTTTCTGGCTAACCTGTATTTTCCATTTTCTGTTCTTTATATGGGGCTACGAGACTGTGGTGTGGAGAGGGATGGATAGTTCTACATTAGGTGAATTTGCTGAGATTTTTAACTCAACCTTGCTGAATAGTCTATTTCTCTAGCTGAGGCTGGAGAGGGGGAGAAAAGGTGGAAAGTTGATCATCAGTCTATACAACATTTATCAACTCTGTCCTGCCAAACTGTTGTTAGTGTAATTGTTTAACTGGATCATTGATTTGCACTCTGTCTTACCTGGTAATAAGCCCCAGAAGAAGAAGGGCACACTTGGAACACTATTGCATAATTTATTTAACAGCAGCTCCTTGGTTTAAGCGCAAACTAATCTCCATTCAATGGAGGGCGGGGAGAAATAGGTCAGCACAATTTTTGTGGTATTTTCTGGTGGGCTGTGCAGTTTTACAAACATGTTGAGTCCAATGAGATTCAAGGTGCAACTTTTGGAATAGTGTAAAACAAAAGGGATGGATGTTTCAGATGCATTGGGTGGGAGGTGGTTCTGGCTGAATGGTGAGGATGAAAAGAGTCCATAGCCAGGTTCTGGTGTTTCCTTGTTAAATGGCGTCTTTGAATTTAAGCCGGAGGGTCAGTGTCAATCTTGAATGGTAATCACAGTACCTCTTTGATGATAACTTTTAGACCTCCTTTTCCAGCAGGTTTATCCCCAGACATTTTGCTTTTTGGCCTCTGTTTTTGTTGGTTTTATGGTGAAAGAGAAAGGTACGCTGTTCCTATGGTGGAAGGAGGGAGGAAAGTGACAGGCCACTACAGTAATGTCAGTTACATGCAGGTGTTAGATAGGACAAGACAGTGTGTGCTTGTCCAGGGATAGCTCCAATAAGGAGCAAGGACACTTACACACCCCGAGGGGTGTCATGCTTCATTTAGGGCAGCTCCTCGTTGGGCCGGCGCTGCAATGCCCAACAGGGACCACAGGGGGGCTCTTTGCCGGAGGTCTTCTCGGTTTGCCGTCTGTAGTGTCCCACTACAATAATACACGGACACGGGGATATGTGTTCAACCCTTTATTACTACGTCCGCTCAGTTCCCCGTCCCTACTCTAACTAACCCCTTCCTGTCCTGTCCCCACCTCTTCCCCTCTGCCCACCTAGCTCCGCCCACCCCAGCTACTGGACTGCTAACTTCTTTACATCTCCCCCTTTCTTAATAAAGTAACAAATGAAATAGAGATTAGTCCATCTCTACGATCAGTCTCTTAGGAGGCTGCACGTGACGTCGGGGTCTCGCTGGTGTGGAAACAATGCCTTCAGCTGGTAGTTCCTTTGCCGATGAATGTCCAGTGTCGGGTGCGACAGACTCAGGATTGTCTCGACCCTCAGGCGTGGGGATTATGGCTGTGCTTTCATGTTCTTCAGGAGGACATTTCTTGAAGTGAGAAGCGTTGCGGGTGACTCGCCGATTTTCCGATTCAGCGGTCACCATGGTGCCCTTTTGTTGTACAATTGTGAGAGGCTCGTCCTTGAAGCGACAGTCAGTCTTTTGGCGCTGTTCTTGCTTGACAAGGACTCTGTCGCCTTCCTTCAGGGAGGGGGACCGGGCTCTTCGCTTGTGGTCAGCATATTCCTTCATTTGGTCTTTGCGGCGCTGATCCATTGCGGCCATTTCTCTGTGTTGTTGATCCGAGAGGGGCTTCCTCAGTGCTCCGTCCCATGTTGGGATCCGATTTCTCATTGTCCTCCCGAGCATGAGAGTGGCAAGGCACTGGCCCGTTGTGGAGTGTGGAGTGGTTCTATAGGCGCAAAGGACCTCGTTCAGCGCTGACCTCAGATCTTTCTTCTCAGCGGTGGCTTGCTGGAATGTTCTCTTAATGGTGGACATGAATCTCTCTACAGTGCCGTTGGCCTGGGGCCAGAGGGGCGTGACTTTGCGGTGTTGAAAGTCCATATGCTTCGCAAAGTCGCTGAATTCGTGACCGTTGAACGGGGGCCCGTTGTCCGTCTTGATGACCTTGGGGACGCCCCATGTCGCGAAGGTTTCTTCAAGTACCTTGAGGCTGCAGGCGGCACTGGTGGATGATATGAACTGGGCCACTGGGAATCTGGAGTATTCATCCATGATGACAACTACGTACTTCCCTGATTGCAGGGGCCCATAAAAGTCCATGGCAACTTCCTGCCACACCCCATCGGGCAATGGGGTCATCTGTAGAGGTGCGGGTGGGTTACTGTGGCTGGTCAGTTGACAGGGGTGACAATCTTTCAATGTGTCCTCAACCATCTGGTCGAGGGCTGGAAACCAGACACGCTCTCTCAGTGCTCTTTTGGTGGATACGACCCCTCGATGGCCTTCGTGAGCGAGGTCGAATACTCCTTGTCTCAGTGTCGCCGGGATGACTAGTCTGTGATTTCTCAGGAGGAGGCCATCACCAGTTACAGAGAGTTCGTCAGAGACGTGTCGGAAGGCCTGGAGTTCTTTCTTGATAGCGGGGTCTTCCTCTTCCTCCTGCGGGTCATATCTCCACCTGTTGGATTGTATACGCTTCAGTACTGTCTGTAAGATGTTGTCTTGATTGGTCGCTTCCCGAATGGTGTGCATGGGGATAGCCGGTGGACGAGCATGACCAGTCACAAAGTGAATGTATTCTTCCGAGATGGAAGGCGCAGTCTCTGAGGATTCTCGGGGGTGGCGGGACATATAGTCGGCTGGATTCTCTGCCTTCCCCGGTTTGTGGACGATTGTGAAAGTGTACTCTTGTAGCCGTAAGCCCCACCTTTCGATCCTGGGGGGCATCTTGCATTTGGGATTTCCGTAGATCGTGACAAGTGCCTGGTGGTCGGTTATGAGCGTGAAATGTTTCCCGTATACAAAGATGTGGAAGTGCTCACATGCCCACACAACGGCCAGGCTCTCCTTCTCAGGTTGGGAATATTTCTTTTCGGGGTCAGTTAAGCTCCGACTGGCGTAGGCGATGATCCGCCTCTGATCCGATTCATTGTCGTACTGAGCCAGGATGGCTCCTAAGCCCACGGGGCTTGCGTCCACGGTGATTTCTGTTTTCCTCCTGGGGTTGAAATAGGAGAGGCAGTCGGCCGATTCCACTGCGTGTTTGATGTCTATGAAGGCACGCTCACATTCCGGGGTCCAATCAAAAGGCTGGCCAGCTTTTGTGAGGAGCCTCAGTGGGTGACTTATGGTGGCGTAATCACGAATGTAGCGGGCACAGTAGCTCGCCATTCCTAGGAAGGAGCGTAGGTCGTTGACGTCAGCCGGACTCTTGGTGTTATTGAGCATGGCGATCTTGTCAGGGTCCGGTTTCATGCCACTGGACGAGAAGATGTGACCGAAGAATTTCAAGGTGGATTGATGAAATTCGCATTTTCCTTTGTTGAGGGTTAAGTTGGCGTCCATCAAGGCGTGGCAGACGCGATCAAGGGCGATGTCGTGCTCTCGCATGTCAGATCCGTAAACCAAGATATCATCGCTGTAATTGAGGGCGTTAGGTATGTGTTGGATGACAAGACGTATCGCCTCTTGGAAAATTTCAGCAGCCGATGAGACGCCAAAACTGAGCCGTTTGTAGCGGAATAGACCAAGGTGCGTAGCAAAAGTTGTGATGGAGCGAGAACCGTCGTCCAGTTCGAGCTGATGGTAGCCCTTGTTCAGGTCCAGTTTAGAAAACACTTTCGCCCCATTGAGCGCTGTGATCATGTCGCTCATATGTGGGCCGGGGTGTCTCTCCCTTTCGATGGCCGTGTTCGGCAGGCGCATGTCCACACAGAGACGGACCTTGTTGGGGGTCCCTTTCTTGGGGACGATGACCACCGGGGACACCCAGGGAGTGGGGCCCTCAGTGCGCTCAATGATGTCAGCGTCCAAGAGTTCCTGCAGTTCATCTTCAACCGCAGATTGTAAGTGAAAGGGCACCCGTCGTGGATGCTGGGCCACCGGCTTGATTTGTTCATTTATGTGCAGATGAATTTGCCGGCCTTTCAATTTACCCAGGCCCTGGAATAGCGATGGAAATTTCACAACATAGTCTGAGCTGTCATTCACGTTGAAGAGGACATGCACCAAACGAAGGCGTTCGGCGGTGGGGAGGCTCAGCAGACAGTCGGCATCAGGCCCTTTAATGACGTGGATGACTGCCGGGATGGAGATGTTGCCGTGCGTGAGGGTGGTGTCAAACTTGCCTAGACACGGGAGCGGTTTCCTCGACATCCAGGTGTACACACGGACAGGCGCGAAACGCAAGTGAGGTTTTGGGTCCATGCGTTCATGTTCAGCAACTGAGATGTAGTTGAGCGACGCGCCACTGTCCATCACGAATTTGGCCGCGTGGTTGCCCACCTTGATGTTGAGACGTGGGTATCGTTTGAGCTGATCGTTGTCAGCGATGTTGATGAACTCAGTGGTGTATGAAGACCGCCTGGACGAGGACGATCTTGATTCTCTTGACGGAGAACGACGGTCCCATCTGGAGCGTCGAGATTCGTGGCTGGAGTGTGAAGACGCGGGAGATCGAGTGGATTCACCCTGAACCGCTCTGATGTGGTGATGTTTGGTCTCAGATCTCGAGGGCCTCCGCTGGCTATCACGTCTGTCATTGTCACTACGTCTTTCTCTGTGGTATTCACCACACATGGCCTCAAAGTGGTTGGACCGTCCACATTTTCTGCAACGTTGGCCCATGGCAGGGCAGGAGTCGATGTGAGGGTAGTCGTATCCGCACCTGAAGCACCGCCTTATGCGGTCGGGTCGCCGATCCCTCCTCTCAGGTTCTTTCCTTCTGTAGTCCGGGAGTCGCCTGGGTGAAAATCTGGAGCGACGTGACCTGTCACGCGGGTTGCGTCTACTGTTGTCACGATGATCCTGTCTTCCATGTCGTCGGTCAGAGACGCGGTTGGCATGTTCATTACTGGTACCGGGTCCGGTTTCGATGTCCGCCGCATTTTCTTCAGCCTGGTCGTACAACCGGGAATTCTCCTCGATTTCTGCGAGTTCTTGCGGTTTTCTTAGCAGTCGTCGTCTCAGCGACTCCGAATGACATCCAGTGATTATTTGGGATTTGATGGCTGCATCAGGCGAGAAGTTTGTAAAATCACAGTATTGGGACTGTCGTCGCAGTCGATGTATGAAGGAGCTCAGTGGTTCCTCTTTTCCCTGGCGCTGCTGGTGGAACTTGTGTCGCTCGTAGTCGACGTTTCTCTTGTGTAGAAAACGGTTATTTAGCACGTCTCTCACTTTGACATAGGTGTCGCCTTCTGTGGTTGGGATCACTCGCACAATCTTGCTTATCCCACGCCCCCCTAGGTTGCGAAGGGCTATTATCTTGTCTTTGTCCGGCTCTATTTTGGACCCTTCAATATAGTCCTCGAAGTCCTCTAGCCATTCTTGCCATTTTAGGCCCATGCTGCTTCCAGTTGTAACTGTTAGTGGCTCCGGTGCTCGTAGATGCGTTCCTCCTTTGACTTCCTTTTGCGCGGGAGGGTTAGACATCTTGACGGTGGGTCTTCAGTGCTTGTTTCCGACTTTTATTTCGGTTACCGGTGTACGTTTCCAAGAGTTGTTGTTTTTAGCTACCAATGCTTGTTTGGTTCTTGTTGCCAGTATTCACTTGTCAAGATTTGCTGGGTTCTCTTCTCACGGCTTGTTAATTTTCACTGCCAGCGCTTGTTTTCAGTTCTTGCCTGACTCAAAGATGGCCGCCGCCCATTCACATAGGGTTTGTCTTCCAAGCTGCCTGACTTTAAGATGGCCGCCCCCTTTGCAGCACACGAGGTTCTCTCCCTCGCTCCAGGCACACACACTCAGGGCCACTGAACTCACAGTTGCAGGCCTCCGCTCTTCAGGTAAGGTTGAGGTGGGTTTCCGCTGCTCGGCGTGGCCTTCTGGTCAAGCGCGCCGACCTGATGCTAAGTCTCACGCATCAGGCGGCAAGGCTTCACTTTCCCGACGGTGTCGGTGCTGGCTGTGGGGCGCTTCGCCGCTCGCTTGTGGGGCACTTCTACCGCCCTCGCAGTGCTTAAGGAGGTGCTGGGGCAATGTCGGAGTGGGCTCCCGACCTTCACTCGTGTTCCCGTCGCTTCGCGCCCATGGGTCTCGCGCGTCCAGCGCTCTTTCCTCTGGCGCTTTGGCGCTTTCACTTTGCTCTTCCCTCTTTTCTCTGCTCTTCCCGCTTCCGAGGGGTTGCCAGGTCACTCCTGGGGTCCTCACTTTTGGCGCCGCAGGGTCACAGTCGCAGCGGAGCTCTGGACGCTCCACGCTGCGGGACGGGGCTCACTCTGGTGGGTTTGCTTCTGTATCCCACCCTCGTCGCCAGTTGTAGTGTCCCACTACAATAATACACGGACACGAGGATATGTGTTCAACCCTTTATTACTACGTCCGCTCAGTTCCCCGTCCCTACTCTAACTAACCCCTTCCTGTCCTGTCCCCACCTCTTCCCCTCTGCCCACCTAGCTCCGCCCACCCCAGCTACTGGACTGCTAACTTCTTTACACCGTCGTGAACCTAAAATATGTTTTTGGAGGGTGCCTATGTGTGATGAGTAAAAGTGGGATCATGTGCGAGTGGTTAAAAATGGCTGCTGGATTCTCCAAAGACAATTTATTCCAGGAGTACCTAGGCCATGAATAAAAACACCAACTAGAAAGTCGTAGACTAAGGAGGGAGGATTAAACCTGTCTCCGTTCTTGGATTAGTGAGTTGTGCAGGGGGTCGGCATGTTTCATGCCTTATTCAGTCCACATGGATCTAGGCATTTCTTCAGGACCTTTTATCCACATCTACTCAGAGGGGGCAGCATGTAATGATTTAGCTAAAAGGAAGTAAAGAGTCTCGTCCCCTCAAGCCAGGATTCAACAGTAGTCCTAATGTGTTGTGAAAACAAAAGGTATATTATACCTTCTGGAAAAATCGTGCACCTGTAAGAGATGGATCAAAAATAGTTAATGAATATAGAAGCAGCTAAAAGTGACGTTCTGGTGGCAATATCCCCTTGTAAATATGCCTCTCTGTCTCTTTCTCTGCATGCACCTGAGACTATAGATAATTGTAAGTAAGACAATGGGATACTTTGGTATGGTGAGTTTTTGGATGTACTTAATATCTACTACATTTTCTTAGTCATTTTCAAAGGAATTAGTGAACATTATCTCAGTGTTACGGGTTACACAGGGTTTGTTCTTTTAAGTCACTGGTTGGAATAGCTCATGTAAAATACTGACTATTTCGTTGACTGTGTTTCTGCTTCCTTAATCTGATTTGCGCTGAAGGCTGTTTTTACCCTGATGGCAGAGTACCTATATCCATTTTTTTGCATCTAACCTGGTCGTAGCTTCCTCTAAGTTCCATTACCTTCTAATTTCCAAGAAATATTAAACTCCACATGCAAGTACATTTACCAGTCTCTAAAAACATTATTTAAAAATTGCAATTAAAAAAGAAACTCTTCTAATGATGGTTTTGCAGTGCTAAAAAGTAGTGTAACTAAACCAGGGGGATATACCTGCAAGGTGCAGTGAGGGTGGAGACCTCAGCAGGCATCCACAACATCCGCTAAAATTGTGAAAAAACATCTTTTTATTTCTGAGTCTGTGCATAACCACTGTGTGCAGTTTTACAGCCTGCATGTGACCTTGTCCCCATCACATCTTGGTTGGTAATCTGCTCTTTTAACACAACCCCATACACATTTATTTATACTAATTTATTCCACTTGTATTGCACACTGAAAAACGCAATTTCTTCTAGGCTGTGAAATATTAAGATGATATACATCGAGACTGCATTTGCATACAATTAGTGCCGGACTGGTCAGTTTTGGTTACAATGAGTGAGATGGCCTTCTGAGGGGAAAGTGTTCTATCAAATTAGTGGACATTGCTGGCAGTGGTTATATTGGCGAAAGCTCTGTCCATTCTGGTGTCAGGCTTGGGTGGGTGAGGTTACAACGCCTGTGTCCAGTAGGCATTTGTGATGCCTACTAAACAGCATAAAGAAGAGGCTGAACGCGGACCTTGAATGGCAGGCAGCATTCAGACAACTGAGAGGTGAGGTGAATGGATATGATGATTACATTTACTGAAGGCAGAGCTGGTGGGTATTGAATCTCGAGCTGAATTACACCGACGATACAGAAAAGGTGGATTTGTCAGCAGGCGCGGCTCCTCCGTAATGGCGGATGAGTGTCGCCCCACTGCTCAGAGGCAGCAGGTGATAAATAGAATGATTATAAAACAATGTTATTATCATTGTATTTATCACTGTCAGACTGAGCCAAAGCTGATGGAGTCTAGGTCGGGGTGGGGCCGGGCCATGGCAGCGAAGGAGGAGTGGTGGGCACTGTAAGTGCGCATGTCGGTTTGGCCAGCTGTCTTAGGATGGCCAAACTGACATGAACTTATATTTCTCCAACCCAGTTGTGTTGCACAGCTTGGTGGAGAAAAAGCACAGGCTCCCTGTGCCTAAGTGAGTGTCACACCAGCCTGTTCAGCCCAATCTCGGCGATTCTCTCATGCTAGGTATAGCATGAGAGCAGCGTCTGGACTGGGAGGGGAGCCTGTGCTTTATGGCCTATGGACTGCTGGGAGGAGAGGAGCACCGAGGTGGCCGGCAACATCAGTGTCAGGTACGTTTTGATTTATTTTTATTCCCCCAAATAAAGAAAAGAACTATTGCCCCATATCTAGGCTTCCAGTAACAGCTAAATTTCTGGAGAGACACCTGAACTCGGTTCTCTATGAAGTTTTCTGGAGCAGAATATCATCTTAGATGGAACACAATCTGGTTTTAGGGAAGCACAGAATCTGCACTGCTGGTTGCTACTGAGGAGGTCCGTACCATCATGGATAATGGGGGAAAGCTGCAGTGGTCTTTCTGGACCTACCCGCAGCCTTTGACAAGGTAGCCATAAGGTCTTGAAACAGTGTTTAGTGGAGATTGATATTGGAGGTGCAGCCCTTAATCTATTTGTTACTTTTCTTAGTAACACAGTACAGTAAGTCTCCTTCGGAAACTATACTTCCAGTTCCTTCTTAATGCCGTGTGGGTTCCCACAAGGGTCCTCGCTGAGCACTATATTGTTCAGCATTTATGTGGCTCTGCGGGCTGAATTGATTAGATCGTCTGGCTTTAATACAATATCATATGGGGATGACACGCAAAGAGTTTTTTCTATCACCAGTAACATAGAGGAGGTAGCTCTCAGGGTTAATAACTGTATGAGAGCAATTGTTAACTATATGAATAGCCAATGTTTAAAACTGAACTCTGCTTAGATGGAGGCTCTCCTTTGTGGTTCCGATGGGTCATCCTGGAATTACTCCTGGTGGCCTTCGATGCTCAGCCCTTTACCAGATCCAGTCACTAAAGTAAAAATATTAGGAGTCGTTTTTTACTCCAGACCTGTGTTTGCAGATCAGACAAATCAGCTTATTTAACTCTGCTTTTATCTCTTAAAGATACTGAAAAAAGTTTTGCCTTTCATCTCGTCTGATCTTCAGACAACTGTGGTTGTCTCTAGTGTTATCACGGATGAATGACTGCAATGCTGTATATCTGGGTATGCAGCAAGGTTTTATTAAATAAACTCCAGGGGTTGCAGTTTGTAGCAGTCTGTGTTTTGAAAAACATTAGAAAATATGAATTTGTTTCAAAGGGGCTGAGGGGGCTTCATTGGCTTCATATAAAAAACAGAGTTGCTTTTAAAGCACTCTGTATTGCACACAAGGCAATTAATGGAAAAGGCCCAGAGTACCTGGTGACAAAAATGTTGTGGTACTCTCCTAGAAGATGCCTATGATCAGCTAGAGCCAAGAATATGCAGGTTCCTAAGATTCTTAAAACCTTTTGGGGTGGCAGAAGTTTTGTTCATGCTACCTTTCTGTTGTGGAATCAAATACCGCTGCCTCTAAGATCGCAACCTAATTTGTTAACTTTTCGAAGACACCTAAAAACCTGGCTATTTTCTTTATCTCTGTAATTTATATGGTTTGGGTTCCGGTTTAGCAGTTTTGTCCTGACAGACGCTAGAGCCAAGACACTTTTGGGCATTTGTTGCGCTATACAAATAGTAATCAAATTAATCTATCCCCCCTCCCTGCACCGCCCACCACTTGAGACTGGCAGCAGCCACCACTGTTTGTTAAAGAAAGTTGTTTCAGATGTGGGGGGTGGCACATAGCAATTTCCTTTAAACCTGTCTGTGCATCTGATTTGACCAGGAGACACTCTTCTGCTGGGGGTAGCTTGTGTGTTGGGGTGTATTTTATTGTTGGCTCTTTCTGCAGGGTCATCCTCAAACCATTTGCCTTCATCCACCTGTTTTCTGAACTCTTTTTTGTTGGCTTTTAGGACTCTGCACACTTTCCCACTGCTAACTAGTGTTAAAGTGCTTGTGCTCTCTCCTTTAAACATGACAGAACTGGCTTACCCCAATCAGCGTATTTAATTGACTTGTAAGTCTCTAGTAAAATGGTTCTACATATGCCCAGGGACAGTAAATTAAAGTACAAGTGGGGCTGCAGAACTGACTGTGCCACCAACTTAAGTAGCACTTTAAACCTGTCTCAGGTCTGTCATTACAGCCTGTGTGTGCAATTTTAAACTGACATTTCGACCTGGCAAATTAAACCGGTATTTAATCAATCAATCAATCAAGGCATTTATAGAGCGCACTACTTACCCGGAGGGTCTCAATGCGCTTGGGGGGGGGGGTGGGGTGCCGCTACTACTCGAACATCCAGGTCTTGAGTTTCTTCCTGAAGGAGAGGTGGTCTTGGGTCAGGCGAAGGTCGGTCGGGAGGGAGTTCCAGGTCTTGGCGGCCAGGTAGGAGAAGGACCTTCCTCCTGTTGTCTCTCTTCGGATGCGGGGGACGGCGGCGAGGGCATGGTTGGTCGATCGGAGGTGGCGTTTGGGAGCGTCGAAGTTGAGGCGGTTGTTGAGGTAGCTCGGGCCTTGGTCGTGTAGGGCTTTGTGTGCGTGGGTGAGGAGACGGAAGGTGATTCTCTTGTTGACGGGGAGCCAGTGCAGGTCTCTCAGATGTCCGGAGATGTGGCTGCTCCGGGGGATGTCGAGGATGAGTCTGGCTGAGGCGTTCTGGATCCTCTGGAGTCTCTTCTGGAGCTTGGCGGTGGTTCCGGCGTAGAGGGCGTTGCCGTAGTCCAGTCGGCTGGTGACGAGGGCCTGGGTGACCGTCTTCCTGGTCTCGGTGGGGATCCACCGGAAGATCTTCCGTAGCATGCGCAGGATGTTGAAGCACGACGAGGAGACGGCGTTGACTTGTCTGGTCATGGAGAGGGAGGAGTCCAGGATGAAGCCCAGGTTGCGTGCGTGGTCTGTCGGTTTGGGTGCGGTGCCCAGGGCGGGGGGCCACCAGGAGTCGTCCCAGGCGGAGGGCGAGGAGCCCAGGATGAGGACTTCCGTCTTGTCTGAGTTCAGTTTCAGGCGGCTGGTCATCATCCACTCGGCTACGTCTTTCATCCCTTCGTGGAGGTTGGTTCTGGCGGCAGCGGGGTCGTTGGTCAGGGAGAGGATCAGCTGGGTGTCGTCGGCGTAGGAGATGATGTTGAGGTTGTGTTGGCGTGCGATGGCCGCAAGGGGGCTCATGTAGACGTTGAAGAGGGTGGGGCTGAGCGAGGAGCCCTGAGGAACGCCGCAGATGACTTCCGTGGCTGCAGATCTGAACGGTGGTAGGCGGACTCTCTGTGTCCTTCCAGCGAGGAAGGAGATGATCCACTCCAGTGCCTTCTCCTGGATTCCGGTGTTGCTGAGGCGCTGCACTAGGGTGCGGTGGCAGACAGTGTCGAACGCCGCGGAGAGGTCTAGGAGGATGAGGGCCACTGTTTCCCCGTTGTCCAGCAGGGCTCGGATGTCATCGGTGGCAGCGATGAGGGCGGTCTCGGTGCTGTGGTTGGCTCGGAAGCCAGACTGTGAGGGGTCGAGGGATCCATTCATCTCGAGGAAGGCGGCCAGCTGCTTGTTGACGGTCTTCTCGATGACTTTGGCTGGGAACGGGAGGAGCGAGATGGGGCGGTAATTCTTGAGTTCGGTGGGGTCCGCTGTTGGTTTCTTTAGTAGAGAGCTGAGTTCGGCGTGCTTCCAGCTCTCAGGGAAGGTGGCGGTGTCGAAGGAGGAGTTGATGATGTCCCGCAGGTGGGGTGCGATGACAGCGTCGGCCTTGTTGAAGACGTGGTGGGGGCACGGGTCGGTCGGGGATCCGGAGTGGATAGAGTTCATCGTGCGGATGGTGTCTTCTGTGTTGATCTGGGTCCAGGCGCTGAGGGTGGTGGTGGGGGGCATTGGTGCGGTCGTTGGGAGCGTTGTTTGTGGGTTGAAGCTGTTGTGTATGTCCGTGATCTTGTTGTGGAAGTAGGAGGCGAGGGAGTTGCGAGGGAGTTGCAGAGGTCTTGCGACGGGGTGATGTTGTTCTTTCCGGCGTTGGGGTTGGAGAGCTCTTTCACAATGTTGAAAAGTTCCTTGCAGTTGTGTGCGTTGTTGTCCAGCCGGTCCTTGAATGCTGTTTTCTTGGTGGCGCGGATCAGTTGATGGTGCTTCCGGGTGGCGAGCTTGAGGGTGGTCATGTTGTCCGGTGTTGGCTCCCTTCTCCAGGCTTTCTCGAGGGCTCGGCAGTTCTTCTTGGAGCTCTTGAGTTCGTCGGTGAACCATGGGGCCTTCTTGTTGCCGGGTCTGCTAGGCGGGGTCCTCAGTGGGGCGAGGACGTCTGCGCAGTTGCTGATCCACTTTGTGAGGTTGTCGGCGGCCTGGCTGGGGTTCGCTGAGCTGGCGGGAGGGTGCTGGCTCAGGGAAGCGGCGAGCTGGTCTGCTGTGATCTTGTTCCAGTTTCTTCGAGCAACCTGTTGCTGTTGGTGGTGGATCGTGGATCTTCTGAAAGTGAAGTGGACGCAGCTGATGAAGTCGGCGATGTCTTCGCTGAATTGTGTGCGTGGTCCCGGGGGTCGGTAGATGAGGGTGCCTCTGAGGGTGGTTCTGGGGTCCGTGTGGATCTGGAAGTGCAGGTGTTCGGCGGTTGTCAGGGTGTCGTCGGTGTTGGTCGTGATGCGGATGGTGTCCCTGTAGATGAGGGCGATGCCTCCTCCCGTCTGGTTGCCTCTGTCTCTTCGGGTGATCTTGTAGCCCTCTGGTATGGCGATGGCGATGTCGGGTGCTGAGGAGTCGTTCATCCAGGTTTCCGTGAGGAAGGCGACGTCAGGATCTGTGGTGTCGAGAAGGTTCCAGAGTTCGATGATGTGTCTGTGGACGGAGCGGGTGTTGAGTAGGATGCACTTGAGGTGGTTGCTGCTGGTGGTCGGCTTGGCGGGTGCTGGTGCGGGGCAGGTCCGGATGCAGGAGAACTTGCAGGCGTGACAGCTGAAGGGTCCGTGGGTTCGTCTCGGGTTGGCTCGGTAGCATCCCGGGATTCGGCCGGTGTTGAGTGCGCTGAGGGTGGCGGCGGCGTACGTCCGGCGGGTGGGCTGGGGTCCTCGGGGGCCAGGGGTCCTGGCACTGGGCGCGGTCCAGGCGCGGACTGGCGCAGACGGGCTTTCCTTTGGCGCACCTTCGGCTCTCCCGCTGCGCGCGTCCGCTGCGCGGTCGCTCAGGGGGCGTCATAAGAAGGGGGACGGGAGGGCGGGTCTGCCGGGCTGGGCGATTGGCTGGGCCAATGGGCCGGTGGTGGGCGGGGCCGCAGGGGGCCAGCGGCGGGAAAAAGTGGCGAGCGGCGGGAAAAAGTGGCGAGCGGCCGGCTCAGCTGTGGCTGGGCCGCTCGGGGGTGCTGGGGGGCGACGGAGTCGGCAGGCAGGAACAGCAGGCGAGGCGGCAGGCAGGATCAGCAGGCGAGGCGGCAGGCAGGATCAGCAGGCGAGCAGGTGAGGGGGCAAGGGGGTGACCCGGCCTCGAGAGGCACAGTGGTCACTCCCGCGGCTACCAGGCTCTCCCCTTAAGAAGGGGGACAGAATATCAGAAACAGAAATATCATGGACCAAAATATTGTTTAAAGAATACAGAGGACACAAATATCATGAGAGTAAGTTTCCATAGGTAAGCAAAGTTTTACTATATATAACTCCACATACATGTACCTTGACAATATACATATCTTTAAGGTATGTAGATGTGGAGTTGAACAATAATAAATCTCTACCTACCTGTTTGCACTTACCCTCTCGATATTTTGGTCATCGATATTTTTGACATGATATTATGTCCACCCTATATTTCTGTTTCCGATATTCTGTCAGTGAGACAAATAAACCTATGGCCAGGCTTAAACCTCGGGCAGGGAAGTCGGGATGGTACCCAACGATTGGAATGTATTTGATATACAGCATTTGACCCTGCAGCCCGAGGCTTCCCCATAGATGCGTAATATGTCCATCAGCTTGGGGACGCAGCATTCTGGGTGTTGAAAGTATACAAGGAGATTGTCCGCATAAAACGAGACCTGTTCTTCATGTCCTAATTGCCACAAAGAAAATCTAAGGGTATGGGACAAACAGTGAAACTTTTAGAATAAATTAGAGGACCACCTAATACTGAAGTGAATATTATTAAGAAAAGGAAGGGCATGGAGAAGTCTAAAAAATAGTCGAAAGTTACAATATTGATAAGAGAATTCCATGCAGCGTTATAGATTTAACAAAAAAGGCCATTGTGGTAACTCTAATTGCCCTGTTCACAATAGTCATTCTTTTTTTTTTGTGATTTATATAGCACAAATGTGCCAGAAGGTATCAGAGGGCTTTACATGAGCACCAGTTGTGTTAAAGACAGACACATTTGTTTTGTTAGGCACAAGGAGGTTAAGTGGTTTTCCCACAATCACAGGATGTTGAGCATCCCTTCGGAGACTCGAACCAGGTTACCCAGCTTTGAGGTCAACTGCTCTAGCCGTTAGGCCACATCTTCTCCCCAGTAACATGTGTAAAAGAAAGGACAATTTTAGAAGGTTATGCAGAGGAGGAAAGGTCAACGTAGTGTCAGGAGGTACACAAAGACAGCGTAGCATTGAATCCAAACATTGTTTTAAGAGCAGATTAAGTAAAACAGGATTATCTAAATGCACTATTTTAATTGATGTATGTGGGGGAACAACTTTGTAACCCGTGATGTGATTTGTAAAGTGATTATTTTTTACATGGACATGAAGGACATAATGGCATGTCAGGCACAGTCAGGTAATTTCATGAATACTTTTGGTGGCCAGGTATAGATGCAGAAGTTGATAAATATTTTAGGCAGTGTACATTTTGCAACACCACTATTAGTTTGCAAAGGTTTGCTCCTCAAGTCCTGCGCTTTAAATCTGCCCGATGGTCCTTAGCAGAAATTAGGAGTATATTTAATGGGAACTTTTCACTGGTCCACTATGACTGGTCCACTATGAGAGATGCTGTTGCCATAGTCTTGATTGACTTTTACTCTAAATGGCCTGGTGTAAGAACTTTGTAGAGAATCTGAATTGATTTCATTATTTATTTCCAAAGCGATGCTTTCTGCAGATGTTTGCCTAAGTCTATTCTGTGCAACAATGGGGCACAGTTCATGACCACTAAATCTTCTGGTTATCTCACCATATATTGCGTACAACACAAGACAACTAGCTAATAGCCAAGTTGAACGTTTCAACCGAGTGATAAATGAAGATGTGCAATTAGTTTTGTAACTGGTTATCCTCGTTTCAATTGCTGAGGGGTTGTAAACATGGGTTCAAGTTTGAGCCCTTGGTAGTAGAAAGAAAGGCTGGGTCACAGAAGAGAACAGGAACCCTGAAAAGGGGAATTTATGAAAGTGTAAACCACAAGTTGATGAATCAAAAAGAAAAAAACATGTGAACATACAACAGTAAGAAAACAATCTATGAGATTTGGCAAGCCCATAGGGCCTTAGGTTCTTGTGTATGTTACTTTGCCTGGGAAACAAAGGACATTTTAACAAAGATGGTCCAAACCAGTTAAGATTACATACATTTTAGAAAGGAGCTGTGAGTGGAATTTGGGATTATATGGAGTTTGTATTGAAGTTCTCGTTTCCGGGCAGATTGCTCAGATGTTGCAAATTGTGACACGTGAACTGTATTTCTTGATGGTGTTTCTCCCAATCTGAAAAACCTTGCAACTGAATTTATAAGGTTTTGTTGTAGTTCAGTTTTTTGTAACCAATCAGAATCTACTAATTCGGGGAGGGATAGTGGGGTAGATCCTATCACCCGTTCATCACCATTGCAGCAAGACCGTTTAATTCATTCTGAGTAGTAGGATGTTAGGCGTAGAAGGAGAGTGATAAGCATTCCTGGAAGGCTGAAGTAGTAAGGACTTTCGTTTCATACTGATATATGTTAGTTTCTACATGATAGCTGAGTATATTTTGGTTTTTGTTCTTCCATCCCCTGCTAGTATATGGAGCATATAGTCATCCGCTAAACTTCTTTCTTGTTATGTATTCTATACTCTTCATGGAGAGATTTATTTGTATTGAATTTATTTATAAAGTGTTATATAGTGTGAACTTGACCCTAGTAGAGTATCAGATTACTTTACAAATGGTTAGGCAAGAGGAAAACATGACAACTAAGAACTATAAATGCTGACAATCCCCATTGCAAATCGGGAGAAGGTCAATCTATACTAATATAATAAAGAGAGAGCCCAAACCTTTGAGGCTGCTAATCTCAGTAACGACAGCACCAATCACAACACCCAATACAGAGTTGGAAAGGGCAGTTGCAGCAGAAGGACATAGGCTATGCAGACGCCCACCATATACATTTAAAAGGTAAAAGAACCGTGCCAGCAAAGGAGTCCCTTGTGGGCGTGTCTGCGTTGTGCTGTGGGCGTGTGCTGGGGGCGTGACAAACGCTGGGGGCGTGTGGTACGTTCCGCCCTTCATGTCATGTCTCATATTGTGTGCTAATCCCACCCTGCTCCCTTTCAAATACCCCTGCACCCCATAATCATAACCCACACTTACTCCTTAAAATACCCAAACACCCATAAACACTAACCCATCTTAACCCTATAAATATATACTGTACCCCAAAACCCAAAACTATCCGTAAACCCTAAAAATATCCCTGTACCCCAAAACCCAAACCTAGCCTTGAACCCTAAAAATACCACTGTACCCCAAAACCCAAACCTACCCCTGAACCCTAAAATACCCCTGTACCCCAAAACCCAAACCTACCCCTGAACCCTAAAAATACCCCTATACCCCATAACCCAAACCTAGCCCTGAACCCTAAAAATACCCCTGTACCCCAAAACCCATACCTATCCCTAAACCCTAAAACTACCCCGATACCCCATAACCGAAAACTATATCTGAAGCCTTAAAACACCCAAACACCCCAAAACATATACCTCAGTACCCCAAAACATATACCCCTATACCCATACTTACTTCATCCAAACATTTTTAAAAAAGCATGCTTTTACCATTCATGCATTTACAACGAATTTTGTTGTAAATGTATGCGTGGCAAAAGCATATAAAATGTAATGCCATGCGTTATAATGGCATTGCGGAGTCATGGTACTTTCATAATGAAAGTATGTGGAGTGATGGTATGCGGAAAGAAAGTTGCGGTATAATGGGTGTTCACCCTCCCACGGTAAGTACATTGGTGGCACGGCAGCCCACATCTCCAGCAACAACCTCATATTTTTTCACCACCCATTTGAAAAATGCACAGGTCTCTCTCATTGATTGCCAGCACCGACATACACTTTTAGACACACCTCCTGCCACAAGTTCTAGAATTGCGAACTTTAGAGCTGGGGAGCTACGTTCGAACCTCGGCATAAGCTCAACATCCTGTGATTCCATGCAAATCGCTTTGTCTCCCCGTGCCTACCACAAATGAATGTGTTCTTCTGTAATGTAAATTGTGCTCATGCCATGTTGTCGAGTTCGCGCTAAATAATATTGCAAGGAAAAATAAAGTAGGGAAACTCGAGTTCACACACTACTGAACACGCACTCTTAAGTGCATCAGCAGTGCACTGTGAATCGGAGCGTTTCACAGGCCTGTCACAGATAAGAAATGCTATCAAAACGAAATCCTACTAAACAATATACAACTGGCCGGCAGCAATTCATACCCGGACAACGTCGGGACGGGCTGCTAGTGAGTTATAAACCAGGACGTAGACGGCGAGTGAAGGCCCGGGTTGAGACACTGTGTCAAATAGTTATCCTTATACTGAGTCATATTGTATGGTGCATAGTGTCCAATTTAAATTAGATGGTTAGATATAGAATGGAAATGTTGGAAAAGCAACTTTATGTTCCAGTTCTCCAAGAGTTTAGTTGGAATTAGGAGCCTCCCTCATGGCCTTTAAATTTGTTGACCCCAAATGTTTGCACCACGTTGCCACTCTGTTAGGTTTCTGATTGTATGCCTGTTCATCATGGTTGTGGCCGACATGTATCGCTCACTCCTGAAAAAGTACAGAGCCTTAACAGACATGGCTACTTCTGTAACACCCAACTGATCCCTCCTGGCTGTATATGAACCAGATGGGTCCCAACCTACCCTGGTCTCACCATGTGCACACAATAAACAGAAGTAAGATCAATGTGTGAATGCTTGCTCATAAACCCAACATTTCACATAGGTTGCATCTTGCCACAATACTGCACACACGAAACCACGTGCCCCACCATTGCATGCATAGATTGAGAAAACAGAAAAGTGTTTTAGAATGCTCCTGATCTAATGTTGTGTGACTTGAACTGAAGACTGCAGTTCTATTAAAATAGTATATTTACTTGTTAGTTGACTTTAACAGAATTCGTATCTTTTACATAATTATAAAACTGACAAGACAGTATACTGAGTGTGCTTTAAGTTAAGGCTGGCTGAATGTATCTTTCTACCCCACACTAAATTTTAAGAGTAATCCTCAACTGTTTGACTTCATTACCTCTAAATGTCAAACCCTTAAAAAGTGTGCTTGGCAGCAAACTTGCTGTAATATCTAGCTACTGGGGTTTCACAGAAAACAAACATTTTTACAAGGTCTGCCTAGTTGCACTGGAGTCCCAGTGGTCCAGGAGAGTTGACTTGGCAACCTACACTGGCCGATTCACTCAGGTGTAAGAGTCGGGCCCTAGGCCCCCATGCACATAAAATAACGACACAGGCACAGTGGTATGGTATATGGATCTGGCTCAGGGCACGTGTGCCTGGCCCCTTTCATTGGCAGGGTCACCTGACCGGTGGCACCTGTGATGGATGGGTTTGGGGCAAGTGTGGATCCAGCCCTCTAGGAGTGGCTGGTGCAAACACATTACTTGGAAACACTAGAACGTGACCAGCCGGTCACTACATCTAGAACTGATTAAGGTACCACCCAATCCAACATGATGGAAGAAGGGAAACCTGTGACCGCAGCTGGCAGCGAGCTCAGGATGCGGTAGTTATATAAACGATGAACGTCTTCCGAAGGATCCTCATGATTTCCTTTTCAATCCTACACCAGGAACCTTCTAAATGGTATTACACATTTTGCTCAAACTAAACTCAACATACAATAGCATAATAATGGTAGGAATATAGAATGGGTCCCAGGGGAACTTGGCACGAGCCGGTGTTCGCCTGGGGTATTTCGCGCAATGGGATTATCCTCAGGAGACCTGATTGGATGTTTGGGCAGGTGGCAGGGGCTGTCCAGGCGCGGGGAGGGAGAGGGAGGGCGACGTCACTCGATGCGAGTGAAGGAGCGGTGGCGTTGTGTTTTTGACGGTCAGCTGAGGTGAATTCCTGTCAGCTTTTCGTTATTTACATTCTGTTGCAGTTTTACTCGGCGGAATTTTGGATAATCGAGCCATGTCAGCAGAAGATATTGCCAGAGAAGCGATAAGAGCACTTGTGGCTGTTGGGCGTACCGATTTGTTACGGCCAGGGGCTGTGGTTGAAACTTCTGTCGAAGTTAAGCGTCCTCGTCGCTTAGCAGCGGAAGGGGTTGGTCGAGCTGTTGCTGCTTGCAGGTCCGTAGCAGGTAGTGCCGAAGACTTTATGTGTGGAGACAGTGCCAGCTGCACGACCGAGGAGAGCGAGATCTTCGGCCAGGAGTAGCCGAGGGAAGAAACCCCCACCCCTGCGTTCTGCCTCAGCGCCTTATGTTGTGAGGGGGAGCCGGCTGGTCTTTGCCCCTCAAGCCAGGAAACGGGCAGGAAGGCAAGGAGGTAGAGCCAGCCTTGCGCTAGATACTAGAGTGCGTCATGTCCAGCTAGGCGAAGAGGCTCATTTCAGTGAGAACAGTTCTGGAGTTGTCAAACCGCCACAGGTGTCAGCTGTGTCGGTGTTGCACTTGGAAACGGCAGTGTCAGGAGGAATATCTCAAGCGGCATACGCTGTACCAAAAGTAGGCGGTAGAGTCGACATTGCACCACAGATTTCTTTCGTTGGTCAGAAGAATAATTTAGTAGACTATTCCAGTGACAGTGAGGAGGAAGATTTTGGTCAAGGAGAGGCGGTCGAGTGTGAAGGCGCCATAGGTGAAGAATTGGCGTCGAATGAACCACATATGCCGAGTGCGTTTTCAGACTTTCAGGAGGTTGTATTACCTCAGCCTAGAGGCCCCCCCGAGGGCTTTGAATGACGCAGGCTTTGGTTCTGAGGAGCCTCATTCCTATGGTGTTTCGTATGACTATCAAGTGGTTGAGGGTGTTTTATGGGAGCAGCAAACTGGGGAACAGCCTGGTTGGGAGGGGGGTCGGTTTGGGAGTGGGGTTGGCTGCAAGGATAGCGAAGTTTCGAATTGTTTCTGGAATCTAGGCCCCCGCCTCGCCACCCACGGGTGGATTTTGATTCTGGTTTTGGTCCACAACAAGGGCAATGGGTTTGGGTGAGCCATGCTGATATGCGACAACAAAATTTTTCTGGTACTCCGGCGGAACAGGTGAAAGGTAGGTATGGTGCGGTTCCTCGCTGGAGCGGCGGGAACTTGGTGGCGGGCTCTGGGCCCATGTCTGAGGTACAGAGTTCTTTTCCTGTCACAGCGAAGAAAAGTGCGGCTTTGGGGGCGGGCGTGTTTCTCGAAGCGAATCTGGTGCGGTTTCTGGGCCATCGGCCAGGCGCTTTCAACGGAGGCCTGTGTCTGAGGTAACATATCCTGATGTCGACATTGGTTCTGGCTCTATGCCAGGCACGAGTTTTGGAAGTTACGAGTTAAGAAATGTGCATGATGACGATTATGATAATTTTGATAAAGAAAATGAAATTTATCCAAGAGATTGGGTGTCTTCAGAGGTGGCGGCTGGTTCGGGCGACCAGGTGTCAAGAGGGAGGGGGGACGGGCATCTCACCTCTGCTAGTTTATTTCAGAGATCTGGAGCGGTTCTCTCTGCAGAGCGTATGAAGCACGGCGGACATCATCAGCGTGATGGTCTGAAAGAATTTCATCAGAGGACTTCCCAGCTACCAGCAGGTAAGGCAGACTGGTGGGCTGCGTGGACACGGCCTTTAGCAGGTGGCTCAGGTGCTGGGCCTGGGGAGGGTGGAAATGAGGTGTTGGCAAAAGGTCAAGAGTTGGTGTCAGGGGAGCGAGACACGCCGCAATCCACTGCGGGGTCTGGGGGTCAGGCGAGCCCGGTGTCATCAGTAAGCAGCTCTTTACACAGTGAGAATCCAAGGAGTGGTCGTACGAAGTTGCCTTATATGGGGGTGGCTATGCCATTGGGCACTCATGTGTCACAGAGAACGAGGCAGAGGATCTGGAGCCACGATTATGTGGATATTTTTCGCCTTTTACATAGAGACCTCCAAGCCAGGGAAGGTTCTGAGGAGGAGGAGCTGGAATTGTCCCGTCGCCCTAAAGTGCCAAAAACAATAGAGAATTGGACGGCTGCTTTCATTATTTACGCCAGTGTTTATTGTGAGCGTTATCCTGAAAGGGCAGTTTCACTTTTTAAATACATAGATATCATCAGAAGGGCACATTTACAGGCGGGGGGATATGCTTGGTTGAATTATGACGAAGAGTTTCGGGCTAGGGTGAGTCTTTTTCATGATAAACCGTGGGGAGAGGTGGACCAAGAGTTATGGCTGCAGTGGTTGTCTGGGCACTCGGCTTCTAACACGATACATACGGCCAGTGGTTTACCAATAACTTATCGGCCCTTTCTGCAGCGTGCCGCCACAGTGGGGGCAGGAGGATTGGGGAGAGGACAGTTGCCTACCACGGGAGCGTGTTGGGGTTTCAATCGGGGCTCCTGTGTTCGCCAATATTGCAAGTTCAAACACGAATGCGCACAGTGTGGGGGTAGGCATGCCATCTTCCAGTGCTTTCCTAATCAACAGCAAGGGGAACATGGGAGGGGACAGAGGGGGCGAGGTGCTCTGCCACCTCTTATTCCAAAAGGCTCCTACCCCAATTAGGCTGCAAGCAATGATGCGGTGCCTGGAGATATACCCGGATAGAGAGGCGGCAGTTAAACTGATTTGGGTTTTTCGGTTAGGCTTTCGTATTGGGTATCAAGGTCCTAGAGTATTGCGCTGGGCCGATAACCTCAAATCAGTGAAGGAATTGCCTAATGTGGTGCGAAGCAAATTGCAGAAAGAGTTGGAATTGGGTAGAATAGTTGGTCCTTTTTCACACTGCCCCTTGCCAAATTTTATGGTATTGCCTCTTGGAGTCATTCCGAAGAAGGCCCAAGGTGAGTTTCGACTTATTCATCATTTGTCATGGCCGGAAGGGCAGTCAGTAAATGACTTTATATCGTCGGATGATTTGGCAGTGTCTTATGCGTCAGTTGATGATACTTTATAGATGGTTCGCAAGGCTGGTGCGGGAGCGCAACTGGCAAAATGCGATATTCAGTCAGCCTTTCGTTTGTTACCCATTCATCCCATGGATTTTGAGCTTCTGGGCATGTATTTTGGCGATGCATACTATGTGGACCGTGTTCTACCAATGGGGTGTTCGATTTCTTGTTCCCTATTCAAAACCTTTAGTAGATTTCTGGAATGGTGTGTTATGCGTTGTTCTGGGCACGCAGCATTCTGCCACTATTTGTTTATTTGTGAGGCTCATACTAGTCAATGCGATAAGGTCTTGGCTTGCTTTCAGGATATGGCAGGTGAGTTTGGAGTGCCGTTAGCGAAAGATAAGACGGAAGGTCCGACGTCGTCATTGGTTTTCTTGGGTATAGAGATCAATACCGCAGACATGGTGGCTCGTTTGCCCTTGGCCAAGGTGCAAGAGATCAGGTCTTTTCTACAAGAAGTCGTTGGAATGAGGAAATTACAACTACGTCAGGTCCAGAGGCTTCTGGGTTACCTCACTTTCGCATGCAGAGTGGTTAGAGCAGGTAGAACCTTTTGCAGGCGCCTTGGTTTTGCGATGGCGGGGGGTTCTTTGCCCCATCATCACATAAGATTGACGAACAAAATAAAGGAGGACTTGCTTATATGGTTGAGGTTTTTGGATGACTTTAATGGAGTGTCTGTCAATTTTGTGGATGAAGACACGGTCTGGCAAGTACAACTTTTCTCAGATGCTTCTGGAGCTCAAGGTTTTGGATTGTTCTGGGAGGGACGGTGGTGTGTGGAGCTTTGGCCGGCTCATTGGTTGGAGCAAGGTCGTAGCATCGCCTTCTTAGAATTTTTCCCGCTTTTGGTGGCATTGCGGGTCTGGGGTGAGGAATTTAAGGGTCGCTGTGTGTTGTTTTATGTAGATAACATGGCGGTGGTGAGTTTGGTCAATGGCCAACGGGCAAAAGATGTGAGGGTTCTACATTTGCTGAGGGCTTTCATGTTGCGAATCCTGCAGTTGAATATTGTTTTTAAGGCAAAGCATATTCCCGGGGTTAACAACTCAATTGCCAACGCTTTATCTCGTTGCAATTGGCAGAGGTTCCAGGAGTTGGCGCCCAGAGCAGACAGAAACAAGACAGTGATCCCTTCGCACATTTGGGACCTGGGGGAATGAGGATTGCAGAACTGGTTGAACAATCTATAGCGGAGTCCATGAGTAGGAGTTATCAGCAAGCGTGGTCTGACTTTTTGTGCTATGCTGCGGATCGGGAGAAGGACGGTACAGCAGTGGACAGTGAACAGTTTATGTTAGAGTTTGTATTATATTTAATGGACAAAGGTTTGTCCCATACGACGATTTCAGGCAAGCTTTCAGGTATTTCATTTTACAGCTAGTTATCGTTGGGGAAAGTAGTTCGGATAGGATTCCTTTTGAAGAAAATGTTGAAAGGTTTTGGAAAACACAAGTTGCATGAAAAACAGTTGAGGGATCCCATTACATTTTATTTGTTGCGGCGGATTTTAGGAGTACTGCCTGGTTGTTGTTACAGTACATGGGAGTTGGTACGCTTTAGGTTATGTATGGTATGGCTTTTCCTTGAGGCGTTCCGTATATCGGAACTAGTGGGGATAAGGAACCAAGTTGGGATTCAGACATCGGATGTGCATATTATGGGGGACAAGATGTTACAGATCAAGTTGAGACAGTCAAAGACAGACCAATCGGGGAAGGGGATGTTGGTGAGTTTGGGAAGAAGTGGGGTGGTGGGTTGTTGCCCTGTTGAAGAGTGGGAGGTATTTCTTCAATCTGCAGTGTTTCGTGATGGAACCATATTTTGTCATAAGAAAGGGGATCAGTTGACTTGTTTTCAATTTTTGGCGGTCCTGAGAAAAACTCTGGTGGGGGAAAATCCAAAATGTTTTGGTACACACTCCTTTAGAATAAGTGCAGCTACGGAAGCTGCTAAATTGGGTTTGGGGAAGGAGGACTTACAACGCATAGGGCGTTGGAAATCTAACTGTTGCTACAGATATGTGCGATTGTAATGTAATGGTCGCTAAGTTTATAAAGTAATGTTGGTTTTTGTATCACAGGTCGAGTTCTGGATTTCCCTCGCAAAAAGAGGACATGGATTATCAGACATTCCATAGTTAAATGGGCTGCAACTTTTGCTGAACAGCAAATTTGTGGACGAGGTTTGGGTTTGTATAGCACAGACCATGAGGTGTTATGGAAAGGTGTGGGGGGCATGAAGTAGAAGGATTTATTTCCCTTGCTCTCCAAGTTAGCTGCGGCTTGGGGATTACCAGACTTGCTAATAATACACCTGGGCGAAAACGATCTGGTGGACTTGTCTGGATTAACGCTTATTAAACAAATGAAGCTGGATTTAGCGGTCATTAAAACCAATTGGGTGGGTAGCCGGGTGGTTTGGACTGAATTTATGTATAGACATCAATGGAGAGGTGCAAGGGTACATGCAGCTGTGGAGAAAGCTCGCCCCAAGTTGAACAGGGCTCTAAAAAATTTCTGCACAGCTATGGGCATAACGGTGCTGGCTCATGAGCATTTTTCCAGCGAAATGCTTCATTTATTCCAAAGTGATGGGGTACATCTGTCACAGATGGGGCAAGCATACTACCTCATGGAACTACGTGATGTTTTGGCTAACTTGTGGTGTGTTGATTTATGGTGTTCAGAGAAAGAAATATAAAAATAAAAAATAAAAAACAACAGTTTGATCAAAAGTGGAACAATGTAAGTGCATTGAGTCGGTTGGATGGGTTTTGAATTTGGGTGGGGCAGGAAAACTCGAAGGTTTTCCTGGGTGGCGTGTTTTAAGAGATAGGATAATCTAGAGCGGATTCATCCTTTCTCTATGGGGAGAGTTGGGAGGGTAGGTGGGAAAGAAAAAGGAAAAATTGAAATAATCTGGTGATATGGAAAACAAGTTATGGATTGATGGAAAAGAATAAAGCATTGGGGAATGGAAATGTATACAATTGGAAAAAGGTTTTGGGGAAATCGTACAAGGTATTGTTGAATAAAGATAATGTTGCGGGGTTTGTCTTTGGCTGTCCTAGTAAATAAAAGTGACCTTTTATGCTACTGAATCAGAGTCGTATGAGTGTCCTTATTTGCGCGATGGGTCCCAGGGGAACTTGGCACGAGCCGGTGTTCCCCTGGGGTATTTCGCGCAATGGGATTATCCTCAGGAGACCTGATTGGATGTTCGGGCGAGTGGGAGGGGCTGTCCAGGCGCAGGGAGGGAGAGGGAGGGCGACGTCACTCGATGCGAGTGAAGGAGCAGTGGTGTCATGTTTTTGACCCACCCACCCACCCTGGCTTAGAAAGAAGTCGGGAACGGTGTATATGTTCTATGTTCTGCTGCAATTTGTCCTGTTTATAGACACATCAAAAAAAAAATCACTTTAGGGCACTAAGGACAGACTCCTTTTGTTCTGTGTTGTTGGCGTGTTTTAAGGGATAGGATAATCTAGAGCGGATTCATCCTTTCTCTATGGGGAGGGGTTGGGAGGGTAGGTGGGAAAGAAAAAGGAAAAATGGAAATAATCTGGTGATATGGAAAACAAGTTATGGATTGATGGAAAAGAATAAAGCATTGGGGAATGGAAATGTATACAATTGGAAAAAGGTTTTGGGGAAATCGTACAAGGTATTGTTGAATAAAGATAATGTTGCGGGGTCTGTCTTTGGCTGTCCTACTAAATAAAAGTGACCTTTTATGCTACTGAATCAGAGTCGTATGAGTGTCCTTATTTGCGCGATGGGTCCCAGGGGAACTTGGCACGAGCCGGTGTTCCCCTGGGGTATTTCGCGCAATGGGATTATCCTCAGGAGACCTGATTGGATGTTCGGGCGAGTGGGAGGGGCTGTCCAGGCGCAGGGAGGGAGAGGGAGGGCGACGTCACTCGATGCGAGTGAAGGAGCGGTGGTGTCATGTTTTTGACCCACCCACCCACCCTGGCTTAGAAAGAAGTCGGGAACGGTGTATATGTTCTATGTTCTGCTGCAATTTGTCCTGTTTATAGACACATCAAAAAAAATCACTTTAGGGCACTAAGGACAGACTCCTTTTGTTCTGTGTTGTTGGCGTGTTTTAAGGGATAGGATAATCTAGAGCGGATTCATCCTTTCTCTATGGGGAGGGGTTGGGAGGGTAGGTGGGAAAGAAAAAGGAAAAATGGAAATAATCTGGTGATATGGAAAACAAGTTATGGATTGATGGAAAAGAATAAAGCATTGGGGAATGGAAATGTATACAATTGGAAAAAGGTTTTGGGGAAATCGTACAAGGTATTGTTGAATAAAGATAATGTTGCGGGGTCTGTCTTTGGCTGTCCTAGTAAATAAAAGTGACCTTTTATGCTACTGAATCAGAGTTGTATGAGTGTCCTTATTTGCGCGAATGGTCGAACATAAAGAATGACTGCGGAATGGATGTCACCGTGGGGACATTTTTTTAATTTGTAGTTAAAATATGAACCCAAGGTATGTGAACTCTGTGCCCCATGCCTCGTTGCCATACATGACCCAAAGGCAAGCAAAATTGTACTGGGGTAAAGGTAACAAAGGAGACAAATCAAAGGTGATGTCACACAAACCACCCCTCCTTACATTATGAATGCAACAAAATAATTAATGAAGGCATGCTGAAAAGCTGTTCTAGTACATTAACATGGGCAAAAAAACATTATTATAGAAACTGTTGCTTGAAATCTATTGGGTATATTACCCCCGGTAGGACAAGAGCCTATTAAGACTTTAGATGTCAAAAGAACCAACTGGAAAGACTTACGAACTGACAATCAAAGGGATAAGAAAAATAAGAGATACACTATTTCCTCAGTAATGAGGCTTCTCATTTTAAAAATCTTAAAACATATCGCAGAGCCTGGATGCTATTTGCCTGACAATTATTATTATTTTATTTTTTTAAAGGTGTGTACGCAAATGCATGAGACGCGAGACCCTGCAGGGTGCGGACGTTTACAGCAGCTATTGGTGAACAGCCAGGGGTAAGGAAACAACAAAAACTGACGGCGTAACGTCCCGACGCAAATTACGGCCGTACATCACCACCAATACTAACCAATTATAATCCCCCAAAAAACTTTGAAGACGCGAAAACAGCGCGTGTCGCAGGTGGCACCAAAAGGCGCTTCATGGAAAGTGAGAACAGACGGTTCCTATCAATATGCTGAATCCGACACACCCACTTTAAACAATGCTGCTCGGTGGACGGGAGTCTGCTCCTGCAAAAACGTCCCTTTTTCCTGCTCTCTAAACCCACTGTTCTGCTAATGAGATGGCTCATTATCACCCAGAATGTCAATTCAAGGGATTACCAGTTACTAATTAGAATATTCACTCTTGCACTAGAAAGGACAGATCATAAATATTCATCGGTTGTTTTTTTCTTCTTTTTGTTAAGTTATAGAACACATTGGTCTTCAAAGTCCAGTCTACGTTTCGTCGATCCAGGACGCGAATCTCCCCAACATATGTTTTCCTTTTTTGATGCTTAAAAAAAAGGGGATTTTTTTTCCAGCTACCGGAATATGGCATGCACAGAGGATTCTGTGTTCATTAGAGTATTCGATATTTAATGCATCATTAAGTATTTTTATCAGCATTGCCCATAAACGTAAACTAAAAATGCGCACTTATTAATACAGAGGTAGGCTATTGACACGCATAGATTTTGAGTTTACGCTGCCCTTTATTTAGGGTTTGACTCAACATTCAGTAAAGTAAAATTGCAGTTTTCCCTTACTCCCTCCGGTGCTCTAAAGTTGAATATTATCCGTTTATAATCCGTGTCCTGATAATCCTTTTAGCTTCTTTCGCTGGTTGTCAGGATCTGAAGAATTATTGTGTCGCTCACGTTGTTCCAAGTAATGCATTAACTTTACTGTACAATGAGCTACATTTAGGTTTAAAGAAGGAATTACATTGTCTTTTTTCAAACAAGAACATTTCTTAGAAGTGTTTAATGAACATGTCAACAACCGAAGAAAACAGCATTTAAAAATGTAATCCGTTTCACCTAGCCCAACCCTTTACCAATACCCTGGAATTTGCAAAAAATGTTTTTGTCAACCATTTCTTATTTAGGGTTGGCCTAGCAAGGACACAGGCATCCATGTACAACTGGATATTTGCATGCCTCCTCTCTTCTCTAAATGTGCTTGACCTTTAATTTATTAAAAAATATTTACATTTTATAATGGATAATTATTCATATTAACTCCAAGGGCATCATTACCGGTGGTTAATGGCTTTGCACAACTTCACCCTAATAACTAAGCAATTGCAATATAACCAAGGATTGTTAAAAGCTAATAGTGGAAGCTTCCACGTGCAAACAGTACACACAATTTTCGTAGCATCTCTGTACAACCTGCCACTTGCAGTGTCTTCCATGCCCTTGCCCTGTTTTCTATTCACCAAGCCTGCAGTGCTGCACGACCACAGCACTAGACGCTTACATAACAATAATAGTAGCATCACAAGCTTGAGAAATAAAAACATCACAGATATTGGTGACGCTGAAAGAGACACATGGCACAGAGACCCAGCATAAATATTCTGTGGTCATTTCTGCATACCAGTGTTTGCACATTAAAGCCAGACCAATTGACTTTACCAATGCTTATTGACAAGGTGTTTGAGGTCCCCACAAATGTAACAGTTCCTTCTTTGGTTTTACCATGGGGAGGTTACATAGAGGTCAGGATAATTCGTAGGTTAAAGATGTGTATGTAGTGTCCCTATATGAAATTCAGGCCATGTTTAGATGCAATATTTTAGCAGGTTGTCTGATGAAATGTGTTTGCAAAGGAATGTGGTTGTCTGTCTTTTTCTGAGTGCACGTTTAAATCTCCAAGGAAAATCAGATCACAAAAGGAGGTTGGTTGATCAGTGTTATAATCAACAAGCCCATCAATAAACTTTCTTGAGGTACCAGGTAAGCAGTAAGTTGGTAGCCTAGAGTACGGGCAACAGTAACTGGTCGAAGTCTTTGATGAGGCAGGGATGACATTTGCACTAGAGAACACAGATCTACAGTTCAGGAGTAGTGGTGGGCAAAATACTTTGTGGAAATGCAAAAGTGATGGGAATACCTCTTCCTATTTTGCCTGTTCTTGTTACGTGCAGGAAAATCCAATGCTTTGCAGTGAGCCCCTTCTGCACATTAAGTATCCCAACTCTTAAAGCATTGATGCCATTCTGCAGACCCGCTACAGTTACTACTGTCCTGCATAGTGTCACAGTAGAGAGGAGTTTAGATTAAAATGTTCACTAAGAGAATCAACAGCTAGGTTTTTTGACATGTATGTGTAAACCTTCTCATGAACCTCATAAGGGAGAATAATAAATGGGCACCTGAGAGCTAACTTGCTGCAAATGCAAAGACACTGAGCTGTTATCCAAGGTCTAGGGCAATGGAAAAAACGGACTAAGATTCATACATTTTGGAACTTGGATGATCATGAAATTAGTGTCTCTTCCAAAGTAAAGCCTCTAGAAGAAGCCTTCAATCTATATTTGTCGATGAATGAAAATATCAAGTTTCTTACAACGACCATTGAATATTATATGCACTAACTGGTTATGGTCAAATGCTTTCCCACCTGAAAGTGACCAAGCGATTGTAATTCAGGCAATAAGTGTTTGACTTCACAATTGTTGCACTGAATTCATTGGGGTACTTTAATGAATTTCGAAATTTTGCTGTCAGGGTGGTGGCCCTATCCCATTAGGAATATTTAAGCTTAACAATTCAGAAATTGCACAGGCTTCCCATTACCAGGGAGATGAAGCTCTGAGCTTTATTGTTAATTTCAAAAAGCAATCCCCAGATTGGTTTAGCTGACCGAAAATCTAGCGTGAAGATCTAATTGCTAGGGTGAGCTCTGAGCTCCGGGGTGGCCAGAGGTCCAGAGATGTAGGAAGAAAACCATGAGAGGTAAAGCAGTAAAAGCTCTGAGTTGCAGGCGTGGAATGATCTTCACCTCGAATTTAGGGTGGTGCTAGTGTAAGATAACTGTATGGAAGGATCAACAACTTGCCCTTTCGATGCTTGGAAGTGTATGTGCTGTTTTGTCCATGCTGGGACTTTAATGCATCAGGGTTTATTGTGCCTTTTTGCAAACAAACTATACCTATGATTTAAACTAATTGCAAGATTTTCTTTGAAGTGTTCACAAATAAAAGCTGTGTGTATGCGTTTGTATTAGATTTGGATTGCAAAATTAACAACTGATATTACTGTCACGAACACAGTTTGACCTAGTGGAGATAACATGGTTGTTTCTTATATATTGCTGAAAAATCAGCCTCATTTGCAATGGCAAACAATTGACCATATCTTTATGTAGTAGGAAGCAATTGTTTACACATCTTGAATTGTACTGCATAATTCAATATTATCATCAAATTATGGCAAACAGCCATATAATTATCCTTGTGTTGTTTATTGAGTTTAGTAAAAATGTAACCTAGACGGCTGACGTTTGAAGTGACTGATGTCTTAACCCCTTCCATGCTGATGACGGCCGGGAGCCGTCATGGCACACAGTGCTCGTGTGCTGATGACGTCTCCCAGCCGTCATGACCGCACCCGCGATCGGAATGTGCCGCACAGGTGCAGAATCTCGGCCGCGCCCAAGGAGTTGAAAGACTGCTAGCAGTGTCTAATCACCTTAGCAGGTCTTAATTGAAGTAAAAGAAAGAGGTATCTCAATGCACCTTCCTCTTTCACACTCATGGCAGAATTTCCAGAGAGAGTCAGACTGGAGCACCATAATTGATCATATGCACTAATTCCGTAGTGTACGCCCTGAAAATTTGGGATGCGGGTAAATCATAAGGTATTAATGAATAGAGGACAGTAGCTAATATTTTCCACTGCTATGACATTGCTCGCATAGCTGGGTATTTATCAAAACACCTAGTTAGCTGTAGCTGGTACCTCTTAAATGCTTTGCGCATTGTAGAAAGCAAACCATTTTCCTACCCACCTCACTAAACTTGTGATCTGGATCTTGAAGGGTTGACATTCAGGAAATGACACTGAGCTTGATTGAAAACAATATTTAGTGCCCTCTATAAGGTACCAGCATATGGAGGAGGAGAAGTATAGCAACAAAGTAGCATACACTTCTAAGCATTTTGTCATACAATGGTGGAAATGCATCCAGAAACTTGCCATTCAGGTGGCAGAAATAAAGGTTTAATTATAGGGCATAAGATCACAATCTTGTCTCACTGCCCTATCGCCCCTTACCTTGGTCACCAACTTTCAGACAGACTATGACACGCGCTGCCAGGTGCAGAAGCATTTTCACTAACAATCATCACAAGCTCACTTGTGGCATTCCTTCATAGTAATCAGCTCCATAACTTTACCCCGTTAATAATATAGAACACAACAATGTAGTCTTTGAATGGACAGTATATTGGTGCCAGCCCACATGCAAGACTTTTCAAAATTCTGGTCAGCACCGTCTTGCATGTATCGTGACCATACACTTGCAGAAGTCAACTTGTTTGGGTGGTCAAGTCTTTCAAGCAATATTGCTGCAGATCTTTTACAAGGGGACATCATGGCTAGAACTCAATAGTTACTAAATAAAGATGTATTGCCTCTCGAATGAACAGAGAGCTGTCATGCTCTAGTCTCATGTCAGGATGTTCTCCTATACACAAACATGTCTGAAGACCAGGCACAACCAGACCCCACTCCAGGGTCGCCGGATGGGTCTCTGCTTTTAATGCACTTTTAGTCAAACCATTGAGTTCAATCACGTAAATCATAGGTTACTTGTATAACAGGGGTTTTCGCCTGTGAGGCTATCCAGTGGATGGGCTGCGGGTTCTGTCGAAGAGCCAGGTCTCGAGTCCCTTCCTGAAGTCTGTCAATGAGGGTGATGTACTGAGTTAGAGGAAAATGGAGTACCAGGAATTGGCAGCAATGTGGGAGAAGGAGCTTTCTCCGGTGTGGCAGCTGCAAACGCATGATGTCGCTGTGAGGGCTTGGTGTACTGAGCGGAGATTTCTGGGTGGTTGGTGGACATTCAGGCAGTGGCTCATGTATGCAGGTCCTAGGTCGTGGAGGGCTTTGAAAGCATGAGTCGGTAGTTTGAAATGGCATCCTTTCTGGATAGGGAGCCAGTGGAGGTCACTCAGGTGCTGGGTGATGTGGGTCTTTTTGGTCAGGTTGAGGATCAGTCTGGCTGCTGTGCTCTGCATCGTCTGGTGTCTTCTCAGGAGTTCGCTGATGGTGCATGCATAGAGTGCATTGTCATAGTCCAGGCCTGATGAGGGCCTGCATCACTGTTTTCCTGGTGCTGATGGGGAGCCATTTGAAGATTCTGCTGAGTATTTAGAGAGTATGGAAGCAGGCTGAGGAGACAGTGTTGACCTGTCGTTTCATGGAGAGTTCACTCTCCAGGATTATGCAGAGGTGGCAGGCGTGGTCTTTCCAAGTGGGGGTGGGTCCGAGTTCCGATGGCCATCAGGAATCGTTCCAGAGGCAAGTGTGGCTGCTGAAAATCCACACTTCGGTTGTGTCGGTTTTGAGCTTCAGGCAGTTGTCCTTCATCCAATGTATCCAATGTAATGTTCACTGGCTCTCTTAGGGTCTCCATTGGGGTAGAGTGGTCATTGTTCATATACATTTCTCCCAACTACCATTCCCAATCAGGGATGTGGGTATACATCATTCTTATTGGGAGTATCTCAGGAACATTTCCTGACCTGGTGCTAGAATTTCTAACATCTGGTTTCCAGTATTTGGCTGGAAGGCATGGCTTTTATACTTTGATGACATCATTATATTCTTGGTTAATCAAAAGAAGACTAGTTTATGCATTACGAGTTTAACAAAAGTTAAGGACTCAAGTATGTTTCGTCAGGGGGTAGGAGCACCTGGTGAGTATGCTCATGAAGCCCTAACCCACCAACCTAGTTGGTGGCATGCTTCATCATCGGGCCCACCCAGTGACACCTAGCGTGTCCCGGGTGTGCTTCGACGCCTGATTACAGCAGAGCAGGTATGTTGCTGAGTGTGCGGTGAAGAGTGTTATGAATGTGAATTAAAACGGCTTGGCGGGGGTCCCAGTACCCGGAGGTGAATTAAACTTGAATACCTGGGCCACCGTCAGCGGTTAAAAATAAGGCTGTTGGATGTTAGAGGCGAGTTACGACCTCCCACATCCATTGGTGGGTCAACATGTTTCAGCCAGTGCCTTATGAATATGCTGGCTTTCTTCAGGACTGATAAAAATAAGTGTATGTGATTAAACTAGTGGGTGTGTAATTCAGACTATGTGTATACACGCCCTAAAGTGTTTTTCTATGTGTGAGAGGGGGATTCCCTTCTCAAAACACGCTAGGTTAAGCAGTATTCTGCTCCAAGGTTGTGAAGTGGCGAGGGGTTGACCAGCTTTTCTGGGCAGAGCCTGCTCTGGACCTGTAGTGCCTCCTTCGCATACCGGTGCGAAGGAGGCACTCCTTCTATTCTTGCCTTTGACATTAAGCCCTGAAAAACTATGGAGTCTGTTGGACTTGGCACATTCTGCAGGGTCATTCTCAAACTTTTTGCCTTCACCTTCCTGTTTTTTAACCAGCTTTTGTTGGCTTTTAGAGCTCTGCACACTTCACCAGTGGTAAACAGTGCTAAAGTGCTAGTGCTCTCTCCTCTAAACATGGTAAAATTGAGTCTGTTGGGCTTGGTCCTTTCTGTAGGGTAATTCTCAAACTTTTTGCCTTCACCTTCCAATTTTTTTAACCAGTTTTTGTTGACTTTTAGGACTCTGCACAATTCACCAGTGGTAAACAGTGCCAAAGTGCTAGTGCTCTCTCCTCGAAACATGGTAAAATTGGCTTACATCCAGTTGGCCTAATTAATGTGCAAGTCCCTAGTAAAATGGAACTACCTGTGCCTAGGTGTCAGATATGATCAAGCACTCTTACCTGAGTTGAACACCAACCTTACCTGTAAGGTGCTTGATCGGTTTTGCAGAGACGCTATGGACCAATCCCCCAAAACCCTACCTTTCAGCCAGTGATCCTTGTACATACACTAGGATGATGGGTAGCAGTCAGGGAGAGAGGCCGGATCTGACGCTACTTATTTTCTAGTAGTCGACCTGAAAATATACAAGAAGGTTTTTTAAGCAAGTGTCCTTTTTATCCCTAATCTCCTATTCTACTTCTCTCACACTTTCTTTGACTTTTTGGAAGCAGTCTCCTACCTGCGAACTACTCGTTAAGTCTTCGCGTCCTGGATGTCGTCGTCGTGATGTGTTTAAGGGTTGAGGTTTTTCTGTTGAAGGTGGTTGACTTGTCCGCCTCCAAACTTGGTTATAAGATTCTACGAAGAGAAACAACACTTATTTGCACTTTTCTTAAACCTTCTTTCCATTCCCTGTAAAACAACTTTTAATTAATCCTACTCACTTCCTTTTCCCAGCTTTGTAGGTCTAAACGCGACTTCTCCGTGAAGGTTTTATAGTTTTGCTCACTACTAAACCTTTTTGCTATTCCGGCTGAAACTTCTAAAAATTCTGTGAGAAAAAATACGTTCTATACATACAGTTCAACATGCATGACCCACATTCAAAACATTATAAATACTCATGTTCTGATTAGGCTGTGACTCGGTGTACAAAAGAATAATCTAGAATATCCATAAATATTAATTTGCCAAAGTCCAAAAATGTCTCTAGGATCCTAGCGTTGGGCGCCTTGACGAGAAAAAGTACTTAGCTCTTCTTTCCGGGCTGTCGGATGATTTACAGAGGATGGCTGACTCAGTCCCAGGTCTTTAACGATGTTCGCGAGCTCTTCCGACACAGATGCTGACTCCACGATGCTCCGAAGACCAAGCGCCTGCTGGAACCCTGGGTGTGGCATTTATAGTCCAGCCACGCCCCGGGACGTTGGGGAACGGCTGCGTGCCACGCCCAGAGCCGCCGAGCACTCCGAGAGCGGAGCAATGAATCAGTCTTCATCGCGCACCAAAAGGATGCGTGTGGTTTTTTTAAAAGCGCGTCTTTTTTCCTTTTGGTTGCGAACACTGAATACTGCTAACTGCATTTTAGTAAATCAAATACAAATCACAAAAACGTTCAAGAACTTCTACTTGAAACATGACAGTGGATCTTTACTAGTGAAATAAAGTGTACAGATCTAAGTAAAGTTTATATGAACCAGTTTTCTTTATATGCTAATGCTAATCCCTTTTTTACCCTTCTAGGTACAAGGAGTGCTGGTAGCACGGGACAGGGGTGGGTTTCCTTAAAGGGTGTTCCAAGCTTGTAATAAGCTTGGGAAGACGACTTCATGACAGTACCCTCCCCGTAGAATCCCCCCTAATACCGTTGGAATTGGCTTTGGTTTTTCTGGGAAACGATGATGAAAAGTCTTTAAGACCTTTGGAGAGTTTTTTAAGTTTTCAAGGGGTTCCCAAGAGCGATCTTCCGGACCATAGCCCTTCCAGTCCACCAAGTAATACAATTTGCCTTTCTTCCTTTTGGAATCTAAAACTGCTTTTACCTCGTATTCTAAATCACCCTCAACCTCAATTTCAGGAGGATGAAGAACTTTCCGAGTGTCAGGATCACAAGGTTTCAGTAATGAGACGTGAAAAACTGGGTGGATTCGATATGAGCTAGGTAGTTTCAGCTTCATACTGACTGGATTAACAACCTTTTCAATTGGGAAAGGCCCTATGAATCGAGGGCGAAAAGTTTTATGACTTTTCAATCTCAAATTTTTTGTGGCTAGCCAAACTTCGTCACCCACTGAATAATCGGGCTGTTTAGACCGATGTTTATCAGCAAATTTCTTCTGAACCTCTTTAGCATGTACTAACTGCTGTTGAGCTTCTTGTTGGATAGAGAACAGATTGCCTACAAAATCAGTGACTGCTGGCGTGTCAGAAACCTTTTTATCTATGCCCAGCATATCTTTTGGATGGAAACCATGAACGCAGAAAAAAGGTGACATTCCAGTTGAAGAATGGTTTGAATTATTATAAGCAAATTCAGCGGCCCAAATGATATCTGACCATTCCTGCTCATGGGTGGTTAACAAACACCGTAGAAACTGTTCCACTGTCTGATTTGTGCGTTCCGTCAGTCCATCAGTTTGCGGATGATAACTGGATGACATACGCACTTCCATTTTCAGAGATTTCCCTAGACCTTGCCAGAAATGTGACACAAACTGTGAACCCCTATCTGATAGTACCACAGATGGAATACCATGTAACCTTACAATATTTGTGACAAAAATGTGTGCTAACTCCAAAGCAGTAGGAAGCTTTTTCAAAGGAATGAAATGAGCATATCTAGAGAAGTGATCCACTACTGTGAGAATGGTGGTGAAACCTGAAGTGGTGCGAGGCAATTCTACAATGAAATCTAAAGATACAGTATGCCAAGGCTGAGGAGGAATTGGCAAAGGCATAAGCAATCCAGATGGAGATTTATGAACCGCTTTGTTTCTGCTACAAACCGTGCATGTTTGTACATATCTCTGAATGTCCGTTAACATGTTCTGCCACCAAAAGTGTCTTTTTATGAGCTGATACATTTTGGTAACCCCTGGGTGAATTGACAGCATAGAATCATGATAATTTTGCAATACTTTTTCTTGTAACATTGCATTGGGAACAAAAACTTGGTCATTCATAAACAGCATATTGTCTTTCCATTGCAACAAAGGATAAAGCTTATTCCATTCTTCTTTTGTATGATTTCGTAAGGCTTTCTCTATATCACACAAAACATCTGAGTTGACAAGACCAATCTGAAACCTTTCCTCAGAAATTATAGGATGTAACTTTTCCTTTTGTAGACTTAGATCATCACTTAAACCTATTCTAGACAAGGCATCGGCTTTGTTATTTTCTTTTCCTGGACGATAAGTTATGATGAAATCATAATCATTAAAAAACAAAGTCCAACGCAGTTGGCGAGGAGTCAAAGCTTTAGCGGATCTAAGTGTTTGTAGATTCCTGTGATCCGTATATATGGTTACTGGATGTCGAGCCCCTAGCAAGTAGTGTCGCCATTCTTTGAACACAGCTTTTATGGCCAATAATTCTCGGTCTACAATTGCATAATTCTGTTCAGGAGGGGTTAACTTTCTGGAATAGTATGCAATGGGGTGCAACTGTCCAGTGTTTGTACTTCTCTGAGATAAGATCCCTCCTATGGCAAATTGTGAAGCATCTGCTTCTACTATAAACGGCTGAGAGGGGTCAGGATGTTTTAGAACTGGGGCCGTCACAAATTGATCTTTTAGATCCTGAAAAGCTAGTTCGCTTTCTGAAGTCCATTCAAATTTTGTATTTTTGCGTAACAATTTGGTGATAGGCGTTACCTTTTGAGAAAAGTCCTTAATAAAACGCCTATAAAAATTCGCAAAGCCTAAAAAACTCTGTATTTGCTTCACAGAGGAGGGGCTGGGCCATTCGATTATTGCCTTAACTTTCTTTGGGTCCATTTCGATTCCAGCCGGACTAAGGATATACCCCAGGAAATCCACTGTGGTTACATGGAACAAACTTTTTTCAAGTTTTACAAATAAAGAATTTTGTAAAAGCTGTTGAAGAATGGCTCGTACTTGCTTTACATGCTCAGACTTGTTTTTTGAATAGATTAGGATGTCATCAATGTACACTATACAGCAAATATCCAAAAAATCTCTTAGCACCTCATTTATAAAAAACTGGAATGCTGCTGGTGCATTGCAAAGTCCGAAGGGCATTACCTGGTATTCATATAAACCGAATTTAGTTCTAAACGCTGTTTTCCATTCGTCGCCCTCTCGGACTCGCACCAAATGATATGCCCCTCGCAGATCCAGTTTTGTATAAATGGTAGCATCTTTGATCTGATCAAGTAAGGTCGGAATTAGTGGTAAGGGATAACGGTTCTTGACTGTCACATTGTTGATGGCACGATAGTCGATGCAAGTGCGCAATTCTCCTCCCTTCTTCGGGATAAAGAAGAGAGGAGAAGAGACTGGAGACTTAGAATGTCGGATAAACCCATTGGCCAAGTATTCATCCAGATAATTACGTAGATGTTCGTTTTCTTTTTCTGTCAAAGCGTAAATTCGACTACAAGGCAAGGATGCCCCGGGAACCAAATCTATCTGACAATCAAAATCTCTGTGAGGAGGTAAGGTTTCTGCCTTTTTTTTGTCAAAAACATCTACCAAATCCTGATATTCTTCAGGTACCCCTGCAACAACTAGAACACTCTTGGATTCTTTTGGAAAGTCATATCCTTGGATTAACAACTCCGAACCCGGGAATTGTTGAAAACACTTAGCATGACAATAATCGGATTTGAATAAAATGCTCCTGTTAGTCCAATCTATATAAGGATTGTGTAAAACTAACCAAGGAATCCCCAAAATCAAACCGAATTGAGGAGCATCAATTATGTCAAAAGTTATTTTCTCCATGTGTTTTTCTGCACAAGTCATGATTAAGATTTCTGTGTGATACTGTATGAGACCTGAAGTGAGTTCCTTTCCGTCCACTGCCCTGACTACTTCTGGTGAGTCCTTGACTATTTGTTCTAAACCTAACTTCTGAAATAATTTAGTGTCAATAAAATTTACAGTCGCCCCGGAATCAATTAAGGCATCTATGGACCAGGACCTTTCCTTATTCAGTTGAGACTGAAGAAGAATACGCATACTGAGGTGGCAATGAGAGGCAGTTGGAGTTAAGGAGGCCAAAGTGACAAGTGAACTCGATAGATCGACCTCTGTATCTACCGAGGGAGCTAGTTTTCCGACTGCTGCATAATTGCAACTTCGGAAGTCTTGATCTTAGGCCTTACAGGACGTGTTGGACAATCTTTTATAAAATGTCCGGTTTTTCCACAGTACATACACTGGTTCAGTTTTCGGCGCTTTTCTCTCTCATCTTTAGTGAGGGGTCCTCTAATTGTGCCTATTTGCATTGGCTCTACTGGAGGAGAAGATTCTGTTCTTAGATTCCCTTTTTCTTTGAAGACCATCATTCTAAAGTCTGACTTCCCCCTCTCTCCTTTTCTCTCTGAAATCCTGTGATTTAATTTAACTACCAGGTCTATGAACTCCTCACAATCTGTAGGTGGATCTAAAATCTGTGTTACCATGTCTTTTAAATCATCGCGTAAACCACGATAAAACAGTGACACGCGTTTCTCCTCAGGCCACTCTGCTTCAATAACCAGCCTGTTAAAGATTGAGATATAATGCAGAAGATCTGAAGACCCTTGCCTTAGATTTAGCAGCTCATGATCTGCAGATTGCACGAATACATGTTTAGCAAACAATTTCTTCATTGCTCTTTTAAATCTTCTAAAGTCAGTTAACATGGGATCATTCCTTTCAACATAGGGTACAGACCATAAGGCAGCATCTCCGCCCAAATAGGACAGGATAAATGCCACCTTAGAGGAGTCATCGGGAAATGCTGTAGGTTTTGCCACAAAATGCAATTGACACTGATTTAAGAAGATGGTGAACTTGTTACAATCCCCATAAAACCTCTCAGGAGGTGCTAACGGTATAGACACAGGAGTAACCACCTGAATCTGAGGACTACCTGACGTATTTGAAGCAGCATCCCCACTATACAAAGTATGCATAGTTGGTTGAAAGACTGGTGGTTTTAAATAAGATTTTTTATCTGAAGTAAAAGTCCAGGTTTGAGGACTAGGTGCTTGTATTCTATTCTGAATTGCAGTCACATCCTTCCTTAATTCTGCATTTTCTGCCCTCATCTCTAATAATACTGCAGCTAAATCCTGCAAAGTGATTTGCTGAGATTCTTCCATAGCGCCTGGGCAAAACCTTTGTCGTGGGCTTGGTCTTCTGTCAGATATGATCAAGCACTCTTACCTGAGTTGAACACCAACCTTACCTGTAAGGTGCTTGATCGGTTTTGCAGAGACGCTATGGACCAATCCCCCAAAACCCTACCTTTCAGTCAGTGATCCTTGTACATACACTAGGACGATGGGTAGCAGTCAGGGAGAGAGGCCGGATCTGACGCTACTTATTTTCTAGTAGTCGACCTGAAAATATACAAGAAGGTTTTTTAAGCAAGTGTCCTTTTTATCCCTAATCTCCTATTCTACTTCTCTCACACTTTCTTTGACTTTTTGGAAGCAGTCTCCTACCTGCGAACTACTCGTTAAGTCTTCGCGTCCTGGATGTCGTCGTCGTGATGTGTTTAAGGGTTGAGGTTTTTCTGTTGAAGGTGGTTGACTTGTCCGCCTCCAAACTTGGTTATAAGATTCTACGAAGAGAAACAACACTTATTTGCACTTTTCTTAAACCTTCTTTCCATTCCCTGTAAAACAACTTTTAATTAATCCTACTCACTTCCTTTTCCCAGCTTTGTAGGTCTAAACGCGACTTCTCCGTGAAGGTTTTATAGTTTTGCTCACTACTAAACCTTTTTGCTATTCCGGCTGAAACTTCTAAAAATTCTGTGAGAAAAAATACGTTCTATACATCCAGTTCAACATGCATGACCCACATTCAAAACATTATAAATACTCATGTTCTGATTAGGCTGTGACTCGGTGTACAAAAGAATAATCTAGAATATCCATAAATATTAATTTGCCAAAGTCCAAAAATGTCTCTAGGATCCTAGCGTTGGGCGCCTTGACGAGAAAAAGTACTTAGCTCTTCTTTCCGGGCTGTCGGATGATTTACAGAGGATGGCTGACTCAGTCCCAGGTCTTCAACGATGTTCGCGAGCTCTTCCGACACAGATGCTGACTCCACGATGCTCCGAAGACCAAGCGCCTGCTGGAACCCTGGGTGTGGCATTTATAGTCCAGCCACACCCCGGGACGTTGGGGAATGGCTGCGTGCCATGCCCAGAGCCGCCGAGCACTCCGAGAGCGGAGCAATGAATCAGTCTTCATCGCGCACCAAAAGGATGCGTGTGGTTTTTTTAAAAGCGCGTCTTTTTTCCTTTTGGTTGCGAACACTGAATACTGCTAACTGCATTTTAGTAAATCAAATACAAATCTCAAAAACGTTCAAGAACTTCTACTTGAAACATGACAGTGGATCTTTACTAGTGAAATACAAGTGTACAGATCTAAGTAAAGTTTATATGAACCAGTTTTCTTTATATGCTAATGCTAATCCCTTTTTTACCCTTCTAGGTACAAGGAGTGCTGGTAGCACGGGACAGGGGTGGGTTTCCTTAAAGGGTGTTCCAAGCTTGTAATAAGCTTGGGAAGACGACTTCATGACACTAGGGCATGTGAGTTAAATGCTACTAATGAACCTGCAACACTTATTGTGCCACCCACTTAAGTTGCCTTTTAAACATGCCTCCGGTCTGCCATTGCAGCCTGTGTGTGGAATGTATAAACTACCATTGCAACATGGCAAAATAAACCTTTCGCCAGGCCCAAACCTTGCTTTTTAAAACGTATGTCACCCCTAGGGTAGGCCCTGGACTTCCCAGAGAGCAGGGTGTGGCTTACTTAAAAAGTTGGACATGTACTTTGTGGTTTTACATGTCCTGGTAGTGAAAAATTCTTACATTTGTTTTTCACTACTGCAAGGCCTACCTCTCTCATAGAATAACATTGGAGTTACCTTATTACATTTAAGAGGCTGTAATTTCCAAATGGAAGCAAGTAACCAGTTCATGTTTGGTGTTTTTTGAATTTTAAGGAAAAATCCTAACATGGTAAAATCAGATTTTAAATAATTCTAAAAATGCGATTTTTAGAAAGTTAGCATTTTCCTTCCTTATCTATTCAGTGCCTGTAGCCTGTCCCTGGGCCGGATGACTGAGTGTAGCTGACAGTTGGACTCCCAGACAGCCACGCACAATAGAGAGCTTAGGTGTACCTGGATGAGCCATCACTGGTAGGATGGAATGTCAGAGTTGGGCCCAGTTCTAATTACACTTGCCTCCACACAAAGGTCTGCATAACCCATGTATTTAGTCTGGGGCCAGGACAGAGAAGGCAGGATATCTGGGGACTTCAAAGGGAAATCTCTAGAAGCTTCCCCCCCTTCTAAGGCACAATTGGGTATAAATACTGGACCTCAGACGCAAACTCTTAGGTACACTTCTGGACCCATGGATACTCTGCCAGGAAGAAGGACTTCTTTGCTGCTGAAAGGATTGCCACTCTGCTAGACTGCTGCTCTGAAGGACTGCTGCCCCTCTGTGCTTTCCTGCTGTCTGCAGCCTTCTTGCCTGGGTAAGAAGGCCTGGACCTCCATCTGCTGAACCCAGGGCCCCAAAATAACTCCAAGGGCTGGTTGGCTGGCCTCCAAAGCCTCAGGAACAGAAGCCTTCAACCACCTTGATCCAGCACCTCGACTCTGCCATCTGTGAGTTTGCCCTGCCTAATGATGACCCCCAGTCCTGGACTCTTGAAAGTGGGCCTAAGGAGCTCTTCCAGCCTCTGTGGATCTAGCAGAACGGACATCTCTTCTGAGTGGCACCAACTTGAGCAGGACTTAAACATCGATCGAAACAACCGCAAGATCTGCATCACAGCCCGTCGCTCATCGGAACCACCACTGTGTGACGCATCCTCGGCGCAGGCCCTCACATTCCTCATTGACGACAGCCTCAACGATGATGCCAGACTGCTTTTCGCAGCCTCTCAGCGCCTTGTAACCAATGCATGGCTCTGACTGAGTGGTGCATCCCAGAAGCCAGACTTCACTCTGCAATCCCTCGTCCACAGGATCCTTGGCAATGAAGCAGGACCTTGCACCGCAGCCTTGCTGCATCTCGGAACCAACGCATCACATTGGCTGCGTGACGCTTCTTCGACACGGATCCTTGCAACACACCACAAACCAGAATTTTGGGTACTTTGTCCAATGGGGTTAATTAGGTTCCTTTAGCCAGCCAGCACTCTGATGCAGTCAGCCTGAACTTGTGACTTTGTCTCAGTCTGGTGTGACCAGATATCTACAGTTAGAGCTTTACACCTTTTGGTGCTATTTTTACAAAGAAATCTTTACAATTTAATATCTTTGGTTCTACTGATACGATTTGACATTTTGGCCTGGTTTTGTTTATTAAAAATGAATCTATTTTTCTAAGCTGGTGTGCGATGCTTTTGCAGTGTGTTTCTCTGTTAATCTTTGAAGTGTTGCACAAATACATTACATATTGTCTCAGTTAAGCCAGACTGCTCTGTGCCAAGCTACCTGAGGTAAGAGCACAGGTTAATTTAGGGTTTGCTTGTGACTTCACCCAGATATGGATTGTGGTTGCTACTTGAGAAGGGTTTCACCCCCCTCAACCAGTAGTCCAATTTCTTATAAACAATACTTGTTTTATTTACTGGAAAGGTAGTGCTTTATTTAACGCCTTCGCAGCGGTGGACATTCCACCGCGGTGCTGAAAAATATTACTCATGCACGGTTTACACGCCCTTTGACGTCGGATGGCCGGGGGCCATCCAACGCATGGAAGGGGTTAAAAGATCATGCTCAACTGGATAAGATGAAAAATTCAGCTGTATACGATAAATTTGACGGTCTTTGCACTCTCACGCTTATTTGAAGGCCACAACACTTCAATGACATACAGGTATTAGCCAAGAACGTTCTTTGGTCTGAACCATGCCATGAGCATTTCTTGACATCCATCATTTAGAAAACACGTTTCTTAGCAACTGAAGGAACCAATTACTAATTCCCCACACTAGTCAATCTTTGAAGCAGGAATACTAAAAAGTGATGCCTCAAATTAATCTCAGCCACTGGTAATTACAAAGGGCTGCATGTCAGTTCAGCATTTGTGCCCACTATGCCACCTCAAACAGGAGTCAGTCATATGCAATCAGTCTTGACTTTCGCCAATAGGAACAGTCCAGCACAAACTGCGACTCAAGGTTCCCTCTGCAGTAGCACACAAGTAAGACCAGACCCATTTCAGCCTAGTTGGACCTCATCAGTAGGGTGCAGATTGGATGCAGAGGCACAGTTAGAATGGGACCCATTTATAGACTTACTCGTCAAAATTAAGACGTCTCACTAAAGAATACAAAAATATGATGGGTGGTCATCTGCAGGTGAATATGGGCAAATAAAGTTCCTGTTCCTTCACCATTCGATTAGATTGATCCTTGGATTGCTCACTGGGCAAGGTCGTAGATCATCAGGATAATTTAATTTTCAGTGACACATCAAACTATATACCAGGTTTAAAGAGCAGTTCTGTAATAATACATTTGTTCTTAAATGCCTGTCAGAAAAGGCAAAGTGCAAATATGGTAGTTATTACACAGACCTCCCTAACAATTGTGTACGTTTCACTATTGAAGATCAATTAGTAACACAGCTGCTGGGTCTACCCAAATTAGCAACTAGATCTTCTGATATTAGCTGTGAAAGCAGAGTAACCTGGCCAATTCCGTTTAAAGACCATGCCCAAATTCTAATTACGTAACCTGCATACTTAACTTTCTTACCAAAAGCATGTTAATGCCTACTGATATAGTGGAAGGGATGTAGTGTTCAGGCTACAAAGTTGTGGTATGCCGTCAAGAGCACATCATATTAATTTGCGGCTACTTAATACTAGACAGATATGAAAAGTCTGTTAGAGCCTGTTTTCTTTCAAGTGCTGTGGTGAAGGACTTAAACTAGGTCCATCCAATGACTGTTTTAGATTCTTGCTGCTAATAGCCAAACATTTAGATGCTCTGTGTGGGCATGGGCAAAATGACAATTTCCTGGGCTTGTTTGGTTACTAATGTGACGCTTGTAACCCAGTGACCCATCAAGAAATTACAAACAATCGTAATGGTATTTACCCTAATGCTAGTTTTATAAAATACAAAAGGGTTGATCTTAAATTTGTTTCAGCACTTCGCTTGAGCTCGGTGTAAGTGAGAACTAGGGAATAACAAGCGTTTGGAATGCAATAGGTCTCGCATTTGCGAGAGTGTAAGCTATTTGCATTGTAAAAGACAATGCCTTTTATTTATGCTTTAAAAACCAAAACATTTTCAATGGAAAAACCTCAAACTGAAGGAAGTGTGAGACCAATTGCATTGCAGATGCTGGTTTGTGTTTACATTGGCACACAAACATGCCTCTATGCCTGGGAAACATTGCTGAGAGAACCAAGAGCTCACTTTACAGAGTGCGGAATGCAGCCTGCCGGTCACAAACAATTCACAAGCTCATTACGTGCTCCAGGATTCCACCAAAATGGAAATATAGGTTTGTCAGGCAAATCTGGAGCAAGCAATGAGCTTGTGAATTTGTGATCGTGATGTTGCATTCTACACTCCGCAATGTGAGCTCTAGGACATCTTGGCCCCCTCTTGACTTTATGCCCAGGGCGCGCGTTCCCTTCAAAACATTTACTACTAACACTACAAAGGAACAATAAAAAAAAAGTCCATGAAAACGAAGGATCAAGATAAAAACAGGAGGATAGCCGAAGTTAGGCTACGCTGCGGGGAGGAAACAAAGGAGGATAAGGAGGGATGAAGAAGGGATAGTGACCAATTGCAGCCATGCCTTTTGAAAGGGCATTCATACTAACAAATAAAAAGCCAATGGACGTTCTGTCAGCCCAGTAGTATATACAACAGATCGAGAGACAGTGCATGCGCTGTCAATGCTCAACCTAAAAAGGGAGAAGAGGCTCATGATGATGGATTGACTGCCCCTTTTTAACATCAAACAACAGTGATGGGTCTTGGCTCTTACTCAGCAAGGCTGAGCCTATAAAGATACAGAACAAAACAATTGCCAGTGCTGAGACTCACTATTCCTATAATTTGTTCGGTTGTTTCATGAAACCAAACATAAAAACCCGCTTTATAGATTGCACCTTAGTCATGCGCAAGCTATTAAATTTTTTTTTTTCCAGAAGACAGTATACTTTGTTGTGCATTTCAGTACATAACAAACATAAGCACTACAAAAAGACAAAGTCTACATACATTGTAAAATATTTACAATACTTTTGACAACAATTCGCCAATTCCACATTCGTGTCACATTCAAACAAAACATCCATACCACAAACAAAAAAGGTGCCTAGGCCACATTAAAGAATTTTTTTTCACATATGAAGCAACAAAAAAGTCATAAGACTTACAGTAATTCAAGTTTTTTCAAAAAGGAAAAACGTTTTCTTTATATATAATGTCAACTTCTGGGTGACAAGGGACCTGGTCGGTCGACGCGTTTCGAACCACAATTGCTCACGGGTTCTCCTCAGGACCATAAACTTTCTACAAGAATAAACAACAAAACAACATATTTTAGACTAACTAAACTTAGGCAAACCACCTGGCCTCTGGTCTACATAAGCTCCCCTCACGGCGCTTCCCTACCTTTAGTTCTACAGAAAATGGTTGGGGTTCGTATGCCACAATCGATTCGTCACACATCAACAAAATCAATGAAAAAAGGAAAGTAGGTAATAGTCTTACCGAGTGTTTGGTGGATTCTATCCTCGTTTTTGCAGTGATTCCATTCCTACCATGCAAGTCCTGGCGTTTGCTCGGGAGTACCTTCTTACTTCCTGATTGGTCACGTGGTCATGTCAGTTTTTGTTATTGGTTTTAATACAGTCACTGATTGTGATTTTTTTTTCTTTTTCCTCCCTAAACAGGCGTTTTTTATTCACAATTACCAGGCAAATGTTACATTTCGGTCCTGATGATGATCCTAATTTATTCTGAGCAAGGGATCAAAACGTCGACTTTAGTTAGTGTTCTCACAACTTGCCATTGTGTATGATTTTGTTGTGTTTAACACTTTGGCAATACTTGCAATTTGATACACTGATTTAAATGTGGCCAAGTTTGCTCAGCTCTTTGCCTGTAAACTGTTTTCATGTTGTATGTGTTCCCTCTTTATTTTTTCCCCAGTATGGTACAGAATTGTGCCCCACTATATTCACTGTTGTGATATTCCCAAAAAAGTTCTATGAACTACTATAAAATAAAATCCTTGTCCAGCTGGACATAGGAGTAATATAGCTACCTATTATGGTCTATGTGGTATTTCTTATTGATTTTTCAAATACTAAGGACTTTTGTTCTTTGTAATATGTTTGCTTTTCCCCCCGAATCAGACTTCAAAGGCTGCCGCTCCCCCGCCCCCGACTTCAAAGGAATGCTCTCCCGCTCCCCCGCCCTCCCGCCACAGCAATGCCGAGAGCTGGTTTTGCTTGTGTGCTTGCATCTTCCTTCCTTGGCCCTGGGTGTTTTCTGTGTTCTCCCATTCAGTGCCTTCTCGTGCTCGAACTTTATTGCTGTCCAAGCCTCAGCCCTCGCTGCCTCTATCATTATACAGTCTCCCTGTGTTTTCCTGTTTCCCCTTGCTTTTTCCCGGCTCCATCATTCTGTGCTTTGAAACTGAACGCGCTTTGTAGCACTCAACCCTGCGTGTTCTTAGCTTCAGTCACTGTGCTGCTGCACCACATCACTTAGGGACACCACCATATCACTCAGGGGCACCACCACATCACTCAGGGGCACCACCACATCACTCAGGGGCACCACCACATCACTCAGGGGCACCACTCACAGGTACCACAACATGACTCAGGGACACCACCACATGACTCAGGGACACCACCACATGACTCAGGGGCACCACCAAATCACTCAGGGGCACCACCACATCACTCAGGGGCACCACCACATCACTCAGGGGCACCACCACATCACTCAGGGGCACCACCACATCACTCAGGGGCACCACCACATCACTCAGGGACACCACTCAGGGGCACCACCACATCACTCGGGGACACCACCACATCACTCGGGGACACCACGACATCACTCGGGGACACCACTCAGGGGCACCACCACATCACTCAGGGGCACCACCACATCACTCAGGGACACCACCATGTCACTCAGGGACACCACCATGTCACTCAGGGACACCACCACGTCACTCAGGGACACCGACACCACCACTTCACTCAGCGACACCACCACTTCACTCAGGGACACCACCATATCACCCAGGGACACCACCACATCACTCCCCACATCAGTCAGGGACACCACCACATCACTCAGTGACACCCCCACATCACTCTGGGACACCACCACATCACTCGGGGACACCACATCACTCAGGAGCACCACCACATCACTCAGGGGAACCACCACATCACTCGGGTACACCACAACATCACTCGGGGGCACCACCACATCACTCGGGGACACCACCACATCACTCAGGGACACCACCACATCACTCGGGGACACCCCCACATCACTCGGGGACACCCCCACATCGCTCAGGGGCACCAACACATCGCTCAGGGGCACCAACACATTGCTCAGGGGCACCACCACATCACTCAGGACACCACCACCACATCACTCGTGGACACCACCACATCACTTGTGGACACCACCACATCACTCGGGGACACCACCACATCACTCGGGGACAGCACCACATCACTGGGGGACACCACGACATCACTCGGGGACACCACCACATCACTCGGGGACACCACCACATCACTCGGGGACACCACCACATCACTCGGGGACACCACCACATCACTCAGTGATCACTCGGGGACACCACCACATCACTCGGGGACACCACCACATGAATCAGGGGCACCACCACATTACTCAGGGGCACCACCAAATCACTAAGGGGCAACACCACATCACTCAGAGGCACCACCACATCACTCAGGGGCACCACCACATCACACTCAGGGGCACCACCACATCACACTCAGGAACACCACCACATCACTCAGGGACACCACTCAGGGGCACCACCAGATCACTCAGGGACACCACCATGTCACTCAGGGACACCACCACTCAGGGACACCACCACGTCACTCAGGGACACCGACACCACCACGTCACTCAGGGACACCACCATATCACCCAGGGACTCCACCACATCACACTCAGGAACACCACCACATCACTCAGGAACACTACCACATCACTCAGGGACACCACTCAGGGGCACCACCACATCACTCAGGGGAACCACCACATCACTCGGGGGAACCACCACATCACTCGGGGGAACCACCACATCACTCGGGGACACCACCACATCACTCGGGGACACCACCACATCACTCGGGGACACCACCACATCACTCTGGGACACCACCACATCACTCGGGGACACCCCCACATCACTCGGGGACACCCCCACATCACTCAGGGGCACTAACACATCGCTCAGGGGCACCACTACATCACTCAGGACGCCACCACCACATCACTCAGGGACACCACCACATCACTCTGGGACACCACCACATCACTTGGGGACACCACATCACTCGAGACACCACGACATCACTCAGTGATCACTCGGGGACACCACCACATCACTCGGGGACACCACCACATCACTCGGTGACACCACCACATCACTCGGGGACACCACCACATCACTCGGGGACACCACGACATCACTCAGTGATCACTCGGCGACACCACCACATCACTCGGGGACATCACCACATCACTCAGGGGCACCACCACATCACTCAGGAACACCACCACATCACTCAGGGACACCACCACATCACTCAGGGACACCACCCCATCACTCTGGGACACCACCCCATCACTCTGGGACACCTCCCCATCACTCTGGGACACCACCACATCACTCTGGGACACCACCACATCACTCAGCCAAACCACATCATCACTCAGCACCACAACAGCACTTTCCTTGCCTGTTACCAATAAGCATTGCCATAGCCAATAGGACTCGCATTAGGAAAGTGTAAGTTATTGGCTTTGTGAATAACAATGCTATTAATATATATTTTCAAAGCCAACACATTAAAAAAATGTGTAATTTACAATACCAATAGCTCACACTTTCCTAATGCGAGACCTATTGCATTGCAAATGCTTGTTTACTTTCAGCCTTCGTACAGTTGCTAAATGAACCTAGCCAGTGGCGGAAAATATCCCGATTGTTGAGTCGGAGGTCGGCACCTCCGTGGCTGAGGAAAAACTAGGGGATAGCACCGAAAGGGCATTAAGGGCTGACGTAAATATACACAATTGCACACAAGGTCAGGTCGGGAGTGTCGCCCCCTTGCGGACGGCCTCCTTTTATTCTCTCCCCGCAGGCCACACCTGGCCTGCGGATGTCAGGATGAGTGAGGGGTGACGTGTCACAACAACTAGAGCGGGGACATTACAACCCTATCCAACTATAACTTTTCTTTTTTCTTTTTTTGAAAACAGTCCGCAACAAAGAGTTTAAAACGTGCCATGCCTCCCAGGTCGCTAGCATGGCGAGGGTGTCGCTGGCATATCTCTTGTTGGGAGATCAACGTCTCAGCACACAAACATAGTCTCTAAGTCTTTGACTAGGCCGCGGGTTTGGCCGCAACCCATAACTCTCTGCGCGGGTTCCTCCACTTGGGGCGCCCTGGCTCGAGCTGCTTTCCGTGGTCGCTAGTATAAGCGGGCCTCCTGCTTCCTCCTTCTCCACTTGTTGTTCAGCCTCAGCTGTTTCGCTTCCGCCCTCAGCTGCCCGTTCTCCTTCAGCATCTCCTTGCCCCGAGGCAAGGTCCTTGTTTTCGCTTGGGGTGATCTTTTTGAACCAGGAGGTGTTCCGGGACACCTCTTCTCCTCCTTTCCGTGCTGTTACCAAGGTTCCTGAGGTTGAGGCTACAGTCCAGGTGCCTGGCTCGAAACCGGTCTGGAACTTTCCTCCTGGCCGCCTGTTCTTGAGGATTACTTGTGTTCCCGGTTCTATACTGTTGGGCCTCGCTCTCCTGGTGTGGCTAGCTCGCTGGTTTCCCCGTCTTCTTCTTTCTTGGGTGTCTTCCACGGGAGCCGGAGCTGGTGTCCATTCCGGGTTGCTAGGAAGGAGGTCTCTTCGGGGTCCCTGAAACATGAGGCTCCATGGGCTTCTCTGGGTGGTGCAGTGAGGGGTGCTCCTGTATTCACGCAGGAATTTGTGTAACCTGTGTTCTGGGTCGGCTTGTTCTACTAGGACAAAGCGAAAAGTCTTGTTAAGGGTGCGCATGAACCTTTCCACGTCACCATTGGCTTGTGGCCATTGTTGGGTGATGCGGCGGTGATGGATTCCCCTTCTACTGTAGGAAAATGGCGAACTCAGCACCTTGAAAAGGAGGACCATTGTCACTGCGTACTTCCTGAGGGTACCCGAACATTGCGAATACTTTTTCGAGTGCTGGGCCCACGTGGCTGAAGACCGTGGATGCCTCTATTTCCACCACCGGGTACTTGGAGTAGGCATTGATGATTACTAGGGTATATCCGCCTCCAGGGAAACTTCCAAAATCGACACTTATCTTGGTCCAGGGCTTTACACACGCTTCTTCAGTGATGACGGGCTGGGGCCTGTCTGGGGCACTTGTCAGTTGGCATGGCATGCAGCCCCGCACATGTTCTTCGACTGGTTCATCCAGGTCCAAGAATCACATTTTCTCTCTTATCCTCGTCTTCATCTTTGTGATCCCTTGGTGCCCCCCATGGGCAAGTTGTATCGCCCGATGTCGCAGAGTTTGGGGGATGACTAGTCGGGATACCCGTAGAAGTATGTTGTCCTCAGTGGCACTTAGCTCATGTCGGATCCGCCACACTTTCGTGAGCGCTTCTTTGTCCTCCGCAGTCCAGTAATTGGTGTGACGGAGATATTCGGCCCAGGATCCCTCCTGCACCGCTCTGAGTGTCCGGGCATACACGGCATCGGTAGTGGCGGCTTCTTTGATGTCTTCGAGTGTCATGTTCTGAGGGCATGAGGTTAGTGCTACCCACTGGGCGAATTCGTCACAGTCTCCATCTTCCCCTGCCTGGCCTTGCTCCACTGGATGGCGGGACAGAAAACCCACTGGGTTTTTAGCGCCTGGCCTGTAGACCACCTCCATTTCGTAGGGTTGTAGCTGGATTGCCCATCTCTCAATGCGCGGAGGGGGGTGTGGTGCAGTCCCCTTAAAAAGAGATACCAGTGGCTGATGGTCGGTGACCATGACAAAATGGTGTCCTCGCAGATACAGGTGGAAATGACTGCACTCCCATTTAATGGCAAGCGCTTCTCTCTCAATTTGCACATACCTCGTCTCCGTTGGGGTGAGGGCTTTGCTTGCAAACGCCAATGCGACCCATTGTCCTGGCTCTTGTTCCTGTGTGAGTACCGCTCCCAGGCCTACAGGACTGGCATCAACTAATACTTCTGTTCGTTTGTCCATATCGAAGTAGGCCAGGGTGGCTTTCTCCAACAGTGCATTTCTGATTCCTTGGAACGCCTCCTCTTCCTTTGTTCCCCACCGGCAAACTGCTTCTGTTTTGGTCAGTGCCCGTAGCGGTTCACTCCAGGTGGCCAAACCCGGTATGAACCGGCCACAGTAAGTGGCCATATCTAGGAAACTCCGGATTTCCGTCGGGGACTTAGGTGCTGGTGTGTCTTTGATGGCTCTAGACTTTCTGGGATCCACTTGTATGCCTTCTTGACTGAAAACATATCCGAAGAATTCGATTGTGGGCTAGAAGAATTTGCACTTCTCCTTGTGGAGTGTCGCTCCGTGAGCGCTCAGTCGTCTCAAAGTGTCCCAGAGGTGTTTGTAGTGTTCCGCTGCTGTCTTGGAATGTATCAGGATGTCATCGCTGACATTGATGACGCCGGGTAGGCCAGAGAGCAGTTCCCTGATCGTGTTCTGGAACACCTCGGCTGCAGATGAAATGCCAAAATTGAGCCTCTTGTAGCGCCGCAGTCCTAGATGTGTTCTGAAGGTGGTGATGAAACGACTCTCCTCTGCCAGGGGAAGTTGATGGTAGCCTGCATTTAAGTCAATTTTGGAGAACCATTTTGAGCCATTGACGTCTGCGATGATGTCGTCCATGGTGGGTGTCAAATGGCGCTCCCTTCTGATAGCCTTGTTAGGGAGGCGCATGTCGATGCACAGGCGGATTGCTCCGGGTTGTCGAGGTTTTTCAACTATTACCATTGGGGACACCCACGGTGACACAATGGCTCTCTAGTTTCTCTAGTTCTTTCTCCACTATTGGTCTCAGGTGGAAAGGGATACGACAGTGTCGTAATGCGATGGGAGTGATTGTCTTGTCAATATGTAGCCTCACGGGCTCACACTTGATGCAGCCTAACCCCCTCAAGAGTTCGGGGAACTGATCCAGCAGCTCATCAACCTGATGGGTTCGGATCCGATTGGCAAAACCTAGAAGTCTCAAATCTTCAGCCGTGTGGCTGCTTAGTAGTGTCTCAGCCTCCCTGTCTATTATGTGGATGGCCGCCATCACTTCCAGGTCATCCGCCTTGATCGGTACTGTGATCTTCCCTTTTAAGGGAAGTGGAGTGTCTGCCCCATAGGCGAAGACACGAGTTTTTGAGGGAACCACCGGTGGGCGAGGACGCAACTTTTTGAACTGGGGTAAACCCATGACATTTACCGTGGCCCCGGTGTCAATCACCGCCTTGACTTCATTGCCTCCCAACTGGACGATACACGTAGGTTGTGGTCGTCTGCGTCGTTTCAATTCTCGTGCGAACGAGATTACATGTACCTCCTCGTCTTCTGAGTCTGATGATTCATCTACAGTCGGTAGGTATGTCCCCGGACTGCGATAAGGTCCTCCCGGAGGGGGTGGGTCACTCACAGACAGCTGTCTTACCGCCTTGGACATCGATTGAGGTCTCCTTGGGGTTTTTGCGTAGTTGCGTCTCCGACACACTGAAGCAAAATGATTTGGAATCCCACAGTGTGTGCATATCTTCCCTTGGGCTGGGCAGTCTTTTGCAGCATGAGGTTCATGCCCACAGTATCCTCACTTTGTTCGGGGACTTTCTCTTCGGGTCTCCTTGGAGTAGCGACCCCTTGTCTGCGTCTTCCCCGCGTCTGCTCGTTCTGTCTTCACAGCATCGAGTTTTCCTGGAGGCTTGTTCAGTGCTTGGTCCATCGCCGTGGCCCTGACAGCTGAGAGTTCATGCGACCTCGCTAGGATTAAGATGTCTTCTAGCGTGATTCCTGGCTTCCTCAAGATGAGTCCTCGCAACGTCTTGTCTCTACACCCTTGGAGGACTTGTCTCCGTATGGCTTTGGGTTGGTCTTCGTCGGTGCAGGTGCTGGCGAGTTCCCTCACTCTGGCATAGCATCTGTCCATGGATTCACCCTTGCGTTGTTGTGCTTGACCCAACTTGAAAACCTCAAAATCAAGGTTCAATTGCGGGTCAAAATGACCATTGAGTGCTCTTACAGCTGCGTCGTAGTCTCCGGCAGCTCCGGTGTCAGGCAGGTGTTTGAATAACTTGAATATTTCATCCCCTGCGTAGTGGAGGAGTAGGGACCTCTTGATCGTGTTGTCGGTCTCTCTTGATACCACAAAGAAATTTTCCAGCCGCTCTAGCCATGTCTTCCATCGGGGAGACGCAGTGGATGGGTCTGTCAGCTCACTGAATGGGGGTAGAACCCCTGAGGCGGCATGCTGAAACGGGATGTGAATCGGAAGCGCGGGTACGTCTTCATTCACCATGGCCGGCGATTGTTTTTGTGGCGTTTGTGGTTGACAATGCTTGTTTGCCGGGGTGCCCCTCTGCTGTTGTCCTTACTGAGTGTATCAGAGTGTATTGTATCTGTCCCTGCTTGTGGAGACCCCTCGTGGGCGTTGCTGCTCACGTGATGTGGAGTGTGCCCTGTGGGCTACTTTTATTGTAGCTGCCAATGCTTGTTTAACCCAGCGCGAATATGTTGTAATTGATCAGCGCTGTTTTCTTGTGTCTCCGGCCTCGGTGCCGTCCCGGCACTTCCACACGCGATTTGCGTGTCAGCAATAGGCCTCAGCTAGGCCTCCGTTAATCGTGCGCATGCGCGCCGGGCCTTGCCGATGTCAATTTCATCGGAGCAGCGTCCCGCTCCCTCGCCCTTTTCGAGCTGTCTAGATTCTTCCCCGCCGCTCTCCCCTTACAGCTCCTGATGTATGCTGCTTACCGGCGGGGTTTCTGAGGCAGGCAGTCTTCCTCCCGGCTTTCTGGCGTTGGCCAGTCACCACGCCGTTTCCTCACAGACCGTCCCGGTCAGGCCCAGGTGAGTTCCTTCGATTTTTCCTCAGTTGTTGGGGTGAGCGCAACAGTCTCCGGTCATCCCACCCTGTGTCACCAGTGTTGAGTCGGAGGTCGGCACCTCCGTGGCTGAGGAAAAACTAGGGGATACCACCGAAAGGGCATTAAGGGCTGACGTAAATAAACACAATTGCACACAAGGTCAGGTCGGGAGTGTCGCCCCCTTGCGGACGGCCTCCTTTTATTCTCTCCCCGCAGGCCATGTCAGGATGAGTGAGGGGTGACGTGTCACAACAACTAGAGCGGGGACATTACACCGATGATGAACTGCGCCACGATGGAACGTCGCGGTGACGCTACAGGACACGCACTCGAATCCTGGGAAGACGGAGTGAGTCGTTCAATCCTTCCGAGATTGGTAAATTAGTAAACAGCCACACACTTAAGTACAAAGCGTAGAAACAGTATATGTGTCGCACGAAATTAAGACATTATACAACACAATATTGTTTTGTAATACAACGCAAACTTTGTGTTCCAAAGGTCCAATTCAAGTTAGCTTCCGTCGAAAAACTATATTCAAGTAAGCCTACAAGGAACTTAAAATCCTACTCTTTGGCAAATAGGACGCACGTTTCCTTAGGTATCCTATACCCATTCTCTTCATCCTTTTCTTTCACATTCCTTTTGTGTCTCTTTCCAGCTGCTGAACTAAGATAGTTGACAGTTTTTTATTCAAAGGTTTTCACGGAACTAACAATGTTGTGACAAAAAAAAAAGTTTGGGACACAGCTCTAGGGAAGTCTGTGAACTCAGAGCCTTAAAATACTCAGTTTGAAACTGACCGGTCGCTGCTTATCCATTTCTTGCACACGCAGCAACACTGCCATCTAGTGCTCATTAAGTCATCAGTTGTATTTTGTTTGAACACTTCTCGAAGGAATGCAGTACAAACAAGCCGGACTATTCAAATTCGAGTATGTTCTTGGAAATACCACCTAGGCATTTGGACAAGCATTAAAGCTTTGGTGTGTTATATGCTAAGTAATTACTGGGTGACTTCTAAAACCAAAAGAAATGTGCATTATTGGCTAAACGGATAAACGTAGTGCTAGGCTATTGCCATTAGGGCAAACTCATGGCCTCACATACCTGTACAGGTGAAGCACAGGTCCTCCTTGTTTAAGGCGCAGTCACAGCAAATATATGGCTGTAGTTTAAATTAGACACAGAGAAGCTACTTATTAAAACATTTAAAAGCGCCTTAGTCTTGCGCTACATAAAGAACGATATACGCCACACCCAACAAATGCACATTATTTATTCAGCACTCGGGAGGGCTTCAAACGCAAGCGCAAAAACGCATCAGATTTCACAGTTTATATTTTATCTTACTTCAAAGCCTGTAACAAATTACGTTAAAGACCATATTTTGTTGGTACAAGAATGGAGGTTCCCCACGTCTTTCTGTGGTTCGTTCCACGTGCACGTGCGGTTGGCGGTTCAGACGGCTGTAAAGCGAAGCTGAATTCCTCCGCCTGGCATGGCCGCCAGGGAGAGAGGTTAGCTAACGCTAATGCAGTACAAACACTTAGCAGTATTACACCGTGTCTTTTAAAGATATGGATTGATTGCTGTATCAGAGCACTGACAGGCCACGAGTGATCGCACCCGTCTGTTGGTAATGGAAGCACAGCCATTATTAATTATGCTGCAACGAAGAACAACCTTTCACATACAGAGCAAATAGTACATAGAACAGGAAATATGAGGAGAGACAGATGCTTTACAAACCAACCGTGATGTAAACATGTTAGTACAGTTATAATATTCAAAGTTTGTCCCATTAAATAGGATCTAAAATGCCGCCTGTGGACATTTAAAATGCGTCTTTGCAGACCACCTCTGTATTGCTCAGGATAAATGTGGTATTTTCAAAGAGTTAGCAAAGCCTAGCCTATTATTCTGACTAAACACAGTCCCTGTTCATTTATTTTTAATTGTGACTTAAAATTGAACACAACTATGTGTTTTATCCACTTTGACCTTTTGTAACGGTATACTTACTATTTCTTACATTCCCGTATAGGAATGCGTTTTCAATGGTAAAGCGTGTTATTGTCAAGAGCACTACAGAAGCCTTATTTCTCTTAAACAACATACACGTTCTCTCGGTGACGACAGTCTGCCTTCTCTCTCGCTCGCTCTCTTTCAAAACAGGATGTCCACAGAAGCTGTTACATCAGTCTCCTAAAATATAATTCATTCCTTCAGTGTAAGTCCTAAAATATAATTCATTCCTTCATTGTAAGTCCATCGGAAAATTAGCAATTGATGGGTTAGTTCTGTTTTATTTGGCACTCTAAATGGTAAACGGTAGTGTTAGACCCGTCTGCTTCTGAGAGTCCCCTCACCACTTTGATTTCTTTTGTTCACCTGTACCTCCCAAAATTTGTCTCTTTTCTTTGTCTACCAGGACTTTTTATGTGCTGTTTCATGGGGCTAGATGTTGCTTGACGCCCAGTTGCTCACAAGGTTTGTGGCACCTATTTACAAGGCGCCTGGCGAAACCTGTGGCATTATAGACTGGGATTGGCAACCTGTAAGAATGGCCCTAAAATGGTGGTCATCCTTTTCCCTCATGTGAGTGACTCCCCTTGGAGCCTCTGATAGAGCGTGCAGTTCACCCGGGTCACTAGTTTACCAATTTCCACGCACTGGGCCCTGGCGTGCATAAGATGACTGAGTTTGCGTGAACCGGGTGATTCTTACACGCTACTATGAGTAATTCAGGGGGTGACTCTCTCACCACTTACTATACATGTACCTGACTTACCACAGGCACATTACTCCTGATGGATCAGGAGCTAGCAGTGAACAGATAACAAGATTCCCAACAGAGTAGAAAATACCTTACACATTCAGTACATTTAACGACACTTGGTGATATGTAATGACCACAGACACCTGATGGGGTTTCAAAAGTTTATATGAAGTTAGTTTTAGAATGAATATGTCATGAGTAACAGGCAGATACAAATCAGAACATCAATGATCAAGATTCAAAACCAAAATGTAGCTATGGATTAAGGCAAGCACCATAGAGTACTAAGGAATACTATAGGATATGCACATTTGGGAACATGCTAATCAGTACGAACTTTAAACTAAGGCAGAGTGAATGAATAGGGCTAATATGGGTACTTAATATTCGTGTTCTAATTACCAACTCTAAGCTATCCTCACTAAATTCACAGCAACCATACTAAAGGGAAGGGATAATGGAACCAGCTAAAATATGCAATCAGTTTTAATAATCTCCTATAGGTAGGGGGAAAAGTGGAACATCACTAATAAACAATTTCATAAACAGTCACTTTCGAAAAGGTGATAGGAAAATATCACAGGCAAGAGTGCTTTATTAAGAAGAGGAAAAGTAAGAGTATAGTTAGCCGGACACCCACACATATATTTACCTAGGACAGAATGAGGACTAACCCTGGCCACGGGTCAGTTTGGGAATAGGCAAGGACAAGGACCCTCAAGGATTCGGAATGCCAGTAGGCGAGCAGGTACAGCTCACGGACAATCAGGACAGGATACCCCTCAGGTTTTGGGTCAGGACTGGGCTCGTCAAAGGGCACGACCAACACCTGCAGCTTTGGATGCAACGCCTGCGTTACTCCCCCTCTGCACGGAATCCGCCAGTAACCCCGATTGGGTTTTCGAATCTCCCAGCAAAGTGCTTCGCCAGCACTTAAGACTATTTCCACCCCTTGGAGTTTGTGGAAAGTACGGACAGAGTGCTCCGCAGCGCTCTGTATCAATCACCTATAGAGTTCGTAGGGTCAGTGACAGGTCAGCTACTCGGACAAGTCGGACAATTTTCTCTAACTAAACTAGGCTAGTTATACTCTATTTGGACCCCCAGACCACCCACAAATGTTGCAAGTGACAAGGTCCCATCTTTCGATTGGTCAAGAGAGGTGGTTAGGTCATTGTCACCTCCTAAATTTTGCGTTCCCATGTTTTAATATGCAAATGACAGTACCCACCCCTTAAATTCCTGTTCCCAGGCATACGTGTAGAAGAGGACAATAGAGCATACAGTAGAAAGAAACAAATGTAGCATTTCAGGTGAAATTCAGCTTCTCCTCTCTGGGTTATGGGGCAGGTTCCCAGGAGCATCTCAGCTTCGGTAGCCAGCTGGCTGATTTCCACAGATGCAAGGCCCAGTCCTCTTGTCAGGTGACCAGGTCCACATGGGCTTCTAAAATGGCGCAGCTCCCCAACTCCCAGGCCCCCAGATATGCGGTACATGAAAAGTAAGCAAAAACAAATTAGAAACACAGAAAAAATGAATACACTGTATACCATGAAAAGCTTCACTGCACCCCTTACTTTGTAATATCTATAGCATTGAGGGTTAATGCGGGAAAGACAGATATGCAAAAGCAGCATGAGCTAGCAGAGAGCATGGTTAAAGACAAGCGGCCATATTTAGCAATAATGCGCATGAGCGAAAACATCCCTCCTAATTGCGAGTGCGTCACATCACGTGGGTATGACCGACGCATGCGCAGACTGGATTTCTGCGAAGCGGCCATTCAGTAGTGCAAGCATCATTACAATTAATAAACACAGATGCGAGCTTCTCTCGGGCACCCGCGTGTATTGGAAAAGGTGAAAATTAAGACGGACAGGATTGGTTAATGCTTATTAAAGGTTAGACGAGGTTCATGAATGAGAGCAAGTCGCTTTACGTGCGAATCCTTGCTCCATCAATCCCCTCTTTGATGATATTTACTATCATCACTATAAATGGAAACAGATGCCAACTTCATTCTTGCATATCATTCATCTCAATTTCCACAAACTTGTTGTTGAGCTTTCTTCCTGCATCCTTATTAGGATGAAAGCTTTTGGCTCTCTTGTAAATTTCGTTTTTCAATTCTTCTAATTCTAGCTCATCAACATTTCGCTTCACTCCTCTTTTGTTCACTGTATATTTCTTTTTGCATTTTTGACATTTGCAGCAGATAAATATAATCAGTACAACCACACCTATTCCAGCTATTGGCATCAGTATTTTCCATAAAAGACTTTTACCCAAGTTAGAGAACCAACTACCTACAGAGGAGAGACCATCAGTCAGTCTCGTCCAGGCACTATCAACCTCCAATGGTTTGAGTTCTTTTTCCAAACTAGTTATGTTTCTCACATATTTCTTTATTTCAATGCTTTTATCAGGAATGTAAGTGCAACAATGTTGCGCCTTCAACATTCGGCAGACTCTGCCCTCTTTTGCCAGTAGGGTATCAAGAGCAAGGCGATTTTGTAAAACCATTGATCTGATCGCAACCATTTCAGTATTGACCAGCAGGAATCCGGCAGCAGTGTCAGTTGATAACCGATCCACTACTGTAGACAATTTGCAGATACGGTGAGTATTCAGAACTATCCCCATTCCAGGTATCAGTGCACTAAATATATCACCTATAATTTCTCCTACACTTTCACGTCTACTACGCACTAAGCCATTAGTATCTTCATTGCTTCCAGCAGCATTGTTCACATGGTATATTTTCGGGAAAACAATGCCAAAATAGCAGCTTCCATACCAGTGATCGGGCAGTTTGAAATAAGCCTTGTTTCCACATATATAATAAATTCCGGGAAACACAGGTTCTGACCCATTTTTGAAACCCCAACCTCCAATTACCTTGTAATTATGTTCACACTCGCTGGAACCGATGAATACATTGTTATAATAACTAGTCTTTTCTCTATGAAGACAGAGTTTCCCTTTCCGTTCAAAATCCAGCAACAATGCAGGACTAGCTTCGCCTTCTGAGGTGCTTTCCATATTTTCTGCCCATCTAGGGATTCTATCTTTCTCATCATTGGCCTTTTTCTGAAATTTCTCCCTCCTTCTTTCTGCCATTTTCAGGAACATATTTTCCTGCTCTTGTAAGGAACAGGTCAGATTATTTTCTCTAGCTTCATTTAAGTCTATGTCACCTATGGTCAGGAAATATTCTCCCATATAACGGGTTACCTCGCTTCTAATATGTACAATGTTCAGATTTCCTCGAACAGGAAGTTCTGAAAAGATTACGTCAGTGTTTGAGTAGTAGTACTGTAAGGTGCTTCTATAGAATAAGCTTGCTAATATACTACAGGAAATTTCGTAGGTCAGGGGTAAAGGGTGATATGTCACGCTCTCAGCTACAGAAGTAGGTAGCTTCATACATACGTAACAATCTTCTATTTCCATAGCTTCTACATAGTGCACTAAAAGATTAGCGAAGACATTTAACTGAGTTCTGTTTTTCATTTTGTGAAAATGTAGTCCACCCTCATCTGATGCATCTAAGTCGGTTCGTTTTTGTACAGCAGAGTTGTCACGTCTTTCTACACTTTGTGGTGTTTCTTCAGTCTGTACAGTTTCTGTGTCTAGAGTCTCTGGGTTAGTGGGGTACAAGTTAGGGTCTTTACTTATCATAAAAGGTATAAAAACTGTTAGTCCTATCCATATTATTATCAGTACGGCTATGCTACAAAAACAGATTTTACAGCAGGTTTTACAACAGCTAAATTTGGATCTTCCATTTACATTCGAATCAGACATAGTGGCTTACAGGTGGTTTTCCAACCCCTCTTTGTTTCTTTCACCGAAGGTTCTCTCAGGTTTTCCTCAAGGAGGGTCTTCGTCAGAACTCCGATCAGTAATTGACTCTTCGTCACTTTTGCCACTGGTTTCAGGCTCATCAATTTCTTCCAATACCAAGTAAGTCCATTCAGGGCTCCGATACAGTTTGTTTTGTTTCTTTACTCGTGCACTCCGTCGTTTGTACTGGTCTCGGGCTTCTTTTCTTTCACTGGCAGCCCTTTTTCGGTCTTCTAGTTTTTCTTCAACTGTCTTTATCCTTAGTCTCAGTCTTTTTATGTATCGGGGTTCATTCTTCTTCTTGAGCCCTTTAGTGGTCGAGGAAACTTGGCCTTCCTCGTGAACTCTCTTGTTTTCGCTTCGTTGTGGCACTATTGTTTCATCAGTGTCTATTTCCCTTCCTGTCTGACTAGTTCCAGGTCTTTCATTAGTTTCTTCTGCCTGGTTTCTAAGCTGGCCTTGTTCAGGTTTTATTTGTGTTTTATTTCTATTTTCAGGCAGTTGTGATTCTGTTTCCTGAACGCGTTCGTCTATTTCTATCTGTTCCTGTTCATGCACTTCGACCCCTTGATTTTCTTCCGCATGAACCTCAGCTTTAATCACTATCTGTCCCTTTCCAGTTTCTGAAGTTTCAGGAGGAGTGTCGATAACTTGGCCTGTCCCTACTTGGCCTATTTCCTGATCAGGTTTGTTGTGAGTTTCGATGACCTGACCTTCGTCCTCTAATTCTGTCTCACCTTCACTATCCCACTCACTATCTAGGTAAGAATATTTTCGGGTTCTTATTGGATCAAGAACTTGGTCGTCGGCAGAGAACCACTCAACGTCCTGACTTGAGCTCGGTAGTTCGATGTCAGCGAGATCTGGACCCTCTTCTGGAATCTCCTCAGCTGCGCTACCTTCATGTTCAGTCGCGTTTTCTCCTGTCACTGGCTTCGTATGGCTGGCATGGATCCACTTCTGTACGCCCGCACACTTCACAGCAGTTGTGGTTACAAGGATCACTTGCCTCGGCTTTCCCCACTTTGGTTTAAGGCAACTCTTTCGGGTGTGTTTCTTTAACACCACCCAATCACCAGGTCTCAGTTTATGTGCTGGAGTTGTAGGCCATTCGACAGCAGTCTCTCCAATCTGGTGAGAGATAGAACGCACTTGGTTACCCAGCTGCCTGCAGTATTCTAGCACTAAATCATCAGAAATACTTAGCAGTTTGTGTCCAGGTACCCATGCCTGTCGCATTACTCTTCCCATTAGTACTTCATGGGGACTTAGGCCTGTTTTTCGGTTCAGAACACTTCTCAAACTCATCAGCACAAGGGGCAAAGCTTCTATTCAGTTCATTTTGGTGGAATCACACACTTTCGCCAGTCTGGACTTGATGGTGCCATTCACTTGTTCAACTATTCCAGAAGCCTCTGGATGATATGCACAGTGCAATTTCTGTTCGATCTTAAATGCTGCACAGAGTTCTTTTAGGATTTCGTTGGAAACATGCCCACCTCTGTCTGTTTCAATAGTCTCTGGAATTACAAATCTAGGTATCAGCTCTCTAAGTAATAATTTGGCTACAGTTATGGCATCATTTTTCTTTGCTGGGTAGGCCTCCACCCATCTAGAAAACAGGCAAACTATGACTAGGACATATTTGTATTCCTTGCACATGGGCAATTGGATAAAGTCTGCCTGCATCCTGACAAAGGGACCTTCTGCCTTCCCAATCGTACTTTGCTCCACTACTGTCTTCTTTCCTGCGTTGAATTGTTGGCACACTAAACACCTCTGGCAAAGTTTTTCTGCTATGTTCCTGAACTTTGAGTTACGGAATACCTTGTCAAACATACGGCACATGGCATCTCTCCCAATATGTGTGTCCTCATGTATGATCCTAGACATTGGGGCTACCAGACTGTCTGGTAATACAGGCACACCAGTTTTGTAAACCATGACACCATCCTCGTCTCTGGGTGTACATTCATCCCTTTCCCACCTGTCTTTTTCTTCCCTGTCTGTTGCCTGTTGTATGTCTCTCAACTCCTCCCAGGTAGACACACTTTCAAACACCATAAGTTGGCAGCTGCTTCCACCTCCCCATAATTTGACTTGGAGGGACATTTTGTATCGGGAGCAGTATTGGGCGATTTGGTCAGCGTATCGGTTTCCAGCTGTCACATCATCATTTCCAGACTTGTGAGCCGCACACTTGACCACAGCCAATTCTTGGGGTAATTGGATCGCTTCCAGTAAGTTCTGTACCACCTTTCCATTTCTGATAGGGGTACCTGAGGAAGTCATGAATTCTCTTTGTAACCATAGTTGGCCGAAGTCATGAACAACCCCATAACAGTACTGGCTGTCAGTATAAACAGTTACCCTTTTTCCTTTCCCCAGTTTACAAGCTCTTGTCAATGCGATTAACTCTGCTACTTGTGCAGATTTTATGTCGCATAGGTAAGATGCTTCCAAGATTGTCTCCAATGTAACTACAGCATAGGCAGCACTCAGACCTCCATCCTCATGTCTTAAACATGAGCCATCTACAAACATCATAAGATCCTCATCAAGTAAGGCTATTTCTTTGATATCAGGACGTGGCTTAGTGCTAAATTCAGTTAGGTCCATGCAGTTATGCTCAACCTCATCTTCTTCTATATCCAGGGGAATGGGGAACAGTGTTGCGGGGTTCAAAATATTACACCAGGAGATGATTACATTCTCAGCACCTATAAGAATTCTCTCGTACTTAGTCAGCCGACTAGGGGTGAGATACTGGGTCTTGGTTCGGGTCAGTAAGATCACAACTGAATGCGGAACATATACAGTGACAGGATGTCCCATAACAATGTTTTCACTCTGTTCTAGACTTGCACAAGTAGCAGCTACTGCTTTCAGGCATCCGTGTAATCCAGCAGCCACTGGATCCAGAGTGGCCGAAAAGTAGGCCACTGGACGCCTAGTCAGTCCATGTTCCTGTGTTAGGACTGAGAGTGCACAATTGTCTCTGGTATCACAGAACAGTTCGAAGTTCTTGGAATAATCAGGCATTCCTAAGGCAGGGGCTGAGCACAGGCAATTTCGCAATTTTACCCAAGCGTTCATGCTTTCATCGTCCCAACTAACTGGATCTTCCACTCCCTTCTTGGTCATTTTTATCAAAGGTTTGGCTAGAGCTGCGAATACCACAATCCATTGCCTGCAGTACCCTACAACTCCTAGGAACATTCTTACTTCTTTCTGGGTTCTGGGTAGTTCCATCGCTCGAATTATTTTGATCCTCTCTGTAGTAACTTTCCGGATCCCTTTCTCTATCTGGTGCCCCAGATATTTCACTGAGTTTTTACAGAACTGTAATTTGTCTGGCAACACTTTATGTCCTCCCTTGCCTAGGTGATTCAACAAGGCAATGGTATCAATGACACAGTCGGTTTGACTTTTGGACGCCACCAGAAGGTCATCTATGTACTGTACCAAAACAGACTCCATTGGTAGTACTAAAGATTCAAGGCATTTCTTTAGGATCTGGTTGAAAATCGAAGGACTTTCGGTGTACCCCTGGGGACACGATTCCAGACATAGACATGGCTGTCAAATTCAAAACTAAAAAGATATTTGCTTTCGGGATGCAATGGGATGGAAAAGAATGCATGACACAAGTCAATGACAGTGAACCATTCCGCATTCCAAGGAATCTGATACAGTATCACTGCGGGGTTGGGCACAATGGGACAGCAAGGTACAACAATTTGGTTTACCTTGCGCAGGTCCTGCACTACCCGGTACTTTCCGCTAGGCTTTTTAATTCCAATTATGGGCGAATTACAGGGACTGCTCATTACTTCCTGTATGATGTTTGCTTCAAGCAACCTGTTTACTTCAATTGCGACTCCCGCTTTTGCTTCTGCACTCATTTTGTACTGTCTAGTTCTGGGGTAAACAGCATTTGTTTTTATCGCTATTTTAACTGGGTCTACATTTGCCATTAAGCCTACATCTCTCCCAGTGAAATCCCACACTTCAGGTACCACCTTTAGCTGTAGTTCTTCAGGTAAGTCTTTAATGGACAGGAGTTTAATTTCTGTGTCTGGTTTTAGTAACATCAATTTGTACAGGCTATCTTCATCTGGGGTCTGAATTCCGACGCCATTTGGTGTGCAAAAGATGGTACAATTCATTTTGCACAACAAATCTCGTCCTAGCAGGTTCACAGGACTGGAGTCACAGACCACAAATCTGTGCATTTCCTTGAAATTTCCAATGGAAATCTCCATGGGTTCAGTTACTGGAGTACTGATTATTTGATTTGAAACACCTACTACTTGGATAGCTTCTCCCGAGAGGGGTAGGTTAGGAACATCCACAGTTCTCACAGTGGAACGGGTAGCACCAGTGTCCAACAGAAAGGTGACGTCTTTTCCCTCAACCTTTCCTTCAATGTATGGTCCTGTCTGGTCTACCGGTAAGGAGGCGCCAAGTACGCACTCCTTGTCCTCCCCCCTCAGGCCCCGTCAGAATTGATCATCACAAAGGAAGGAATCGTTTAACAAAAACTGTGAAGTTGCTGCATTCCTTTCATTCTCTCCTTCCCACACCTCGGCCCTTTCATTCTGCTGAGCCTGATTCTTATAATTTTGTCTAGGAGCGCGAGGCAACGGAGGCTGCTTTACCTGTGGTTGGTTCTTCCGTGTCCCCTCTTTCTGCACCCGTGGATTTAAACCATTTACGGGGGCATTACCAGCCTGCAAATGTGGACACTCGTCTCTCCAATGCCCTATCTGACCGCACCCGTGACAGGGAAATTTTTTCATAGCCTCTTCCCGACTCATTTTTACCCGGGGTTTCCCTCCTCCCCCAGCAGTGGGATTTTGTGCATTATTATTATTCAATTTACTTAACTGTTTTTCTTGCTGTTCCGCCAATTTCACTTGTGCCCACATGACCTTCTCCTTAAGGGCTTTCTTCTTGTTTTCTATCTCATCCTCGCAGTACTTGGCATACTTGAGGACATCATCTATGGGCTTACCTTGCCAACTGATTTTATTATCTCGAATCCACTGGGATATTTCAGGTCTTAATCCCAACACAAATCAGTAACTGAAATGGGTCATATCCTTCATGTCCACATTATCGATTCCACTGTAAGTTTTGAACACCTGCAGTAACCTTTCATAAAAGGAGTGGACGGTTTCATCGCGCTCTTGAGTAGTTCTATCTATCCGGGTCCAATCAGTTTCTTTTGCGGGCACCTTTTTCTTCAGGTATTGTATGACTTGATCATACTTCCTCATAACCTCGGGTGAGGGAGCTCCGGTTTTGGAGTCTCTCTCATATTCATCACTGGGCCAATCAATTTCAATTTTGCATTCGGTCCACAAATCTACAGGCACCACAATGTCAAAAAACCCATCCAGGTCTTTCAGAAGACATTTCTGAACCTTTATGAAACGTTCGACCTGTCTGTACCAGTCGACTGGTTTCTCCCTCAGTTTTGGAAAGTCATTAGTAAATGACAATATCTTGCCTGGACCAAGGGACATGGACATATTTTCCCCCAGGTACTTTTCTCATGGGACATAATTTTTCTGCTGGCCCTACTTCTTTTAGTACGTATTCTGAAGCCGTGGGTTTAACCCTACTATCTTCCTTTTTCTTTGCCCACCGGGTTTTCCATTTTTCTACATCCCCCCCATTTCTGTAGGATTTTCAGTAATTCTTTTATTTGGGTTTGTTTTCCTGACACGTTCATGTTTTCTAAGTCTTTGTCAGAAAAGTCTGCTCTGTAAGGTTTCTGAAGGACTTTGGAGCGACTAACATCAATTCCCATGTCAGCGGCAGTGTCCATTAATCTCTCATGGAGCACTCTGGTGTTCCGGGTAAGGCTTTTGCTGATAAACAGCAATTCTTCCTCACTAAGGGTGTTCAATCTATCCAATCCCATATTACCGGCCATAAGTTCCTCGATCTCTATTCTTAGTCTATAGATCTCTAAAGGTTTGGGTTGAGGTGTGTCTTTTGGGGTGTCTTTTTCTAATTCTTTGGTCCATCTATCCAATTCTTCTGGAGTTACTACAGTGGCACTCCTAACCCCTGACGTGGTTTCAATCAGGACCTCTTTTGCCCTAGCTTGACTCCTTGCCCTTGGCACACTTGTTCCAGGTTCCCTTATGGGCAGATCCATTAAAGAGATTACAGACTCACACTCACTTTCTTGATCATCGACTATGAGCGGCTCTTCTCTTGGGGGAGGTACAATTGGAGTAATAATAGGAGTTCTTGGACTAGTCAGTCTATCCCCATAAAGAGGTATAGCTGGACCAATAGTTACCGGGATAGTCAGTGAATCCGGACTGGGATTTATCTGGGCTATGGTCTGAATTAAGTCTTTTCGCTGTTTGTTCAGGGCTTCCTTTTCTCGCTCATGCAAAAACCTTCCTGAAGAATTGTCATGAATTACTTGGGGTACCAATGTAGGGTATATACTTGGGGCTGTCGGAAGGACCAAACTTGGTCGGCCTTCCCCAAAAGGTCGGTAATTTGGGACTGCGGAACTAGGTCTGCAAAACCCATCACTATCACTGGCTTTACTTTCCGTACCCGTTACATCTGTCTCACTGGCCCTCCTACATCTAGGATATTTAGAAAACGGGTTTTGTGAACTCAAAGATTCTGATTCCGCAACATAGGGAGGTGGGTTTTTCATCAACAAATCCTCTAGGTGCTCATCTTCTGAGTCCCCCATAGCCATGAGGTGTCGGCTTTTCAGCGTACACTTCCCTTTTCCCTCTTCGAGTACCCCAAACATTGGAAACAGTCCCTCAACCATCATATTCTGTCTCCACTGTTGCATCTTTTTCTCTTTAGTTTCTTTTTGGACCTTTGGATACCACTTACTCACTCCTTTATCCATTCGGGGTCTGTCTCGTTCTAGAGCTTCAATTTCCCACTCCTCTAATGCTTCACATTGAGTTAATCTAGGTCGGGGATGCAATTCATTCATTCGGGTTCTTAAGTTAAACAGGATCCTACCATTAAAGGTACCATTAATGGGAAATGCTAAGACTCCATCGTCTTCCGTGTACCTCACCCAATTCTCCAACCATACACAGGTATGGTACCCTTTATCAAACATCATGAAGGAGGCGGGAGTATTTGGCGGTGGAATGATCACACCCTCCCTGGTTCGTATGGGCTTGTCTTTCTTGAAATAGTTTTTAATCTTTTCGGCAAATGACAATTTTCTCTGTCCTCCGTACATATTGTAAGGTCTACCTCTTAGCATCTGCTCCTTATAAAAACCTAGATTCTGAGGATTAGGCAAGAATTCAGGATACCACATACACCTTTCCAGACTAGCTTCTAACTCGGCTTGATTAATTTTGTTTACCTTTGTGCTTCCAATGCTAGCGCGACTTATTTCGCGACAACCAATCAACACAGTGATTACAAAAGCCCTTGTCCAATGGGTGCGCGGCCTTTCGCGAGACGCGGTCTCACGCTCCGGCACTCACCCCTCCCTTACAATTTCAGCTTCACTACACGCCCGCTGTCTTGACCAATACCAGCGCGGCACGGAGTGACGTCAGAGCAGCCTTCCGACTGACTCCCTCCTTCACAAGGTAACGGAAACTTTGAACTTTTCTTAAAGTGCAAGTGCTGATTTTAATTGACAATATATAACGTTCGCCGCTGTGTCGGAGTGTCCTAAAAAGAAAGAAAGTTTTTTCTCCCGCTACAAGCAAACCACTTCAGTCTACTTTTCATTCACTTCGGATAGACTTCACTGCCTAACCTTTCACACGAGCAATATAGAACCTGTTACTCCTCTGACTTATCCACTTATTTCCGGGATATATACTAAGTCAGGCTTTCACCAGCGGACTACCTTGCTTATCATGCAATCTTTGGAGACCTTATGACCCCTTCCTCCTGTGACCCTTACTAGGTGATATCACAATGGAAGTTTTACACAATAGGACTCGTGGCTATCATTTATTCAAAATTACAAAAGATCCTAATTAGCGCTTCCAGTTCTACCTAACCATGCACTAATTTTTTCTCCTGACAAGCGACCTCTGCGCGAGATGGATTCTACTCACCACCCGCTATACAATTCCCCGGGGTTTTCAGACAACATAAAACTATTTACGGACAATTCTGTTAATATTACATATAGCAGCAATGCAAAGCGATCAAAATATATATAAAACCTTTTTTTTTAAAAAACTTTGCGCATTATTTGAAACAATGTAATCAATATAGCAGCATGGAAGTTTCAGCACCACATTTTATTTTCACGGTTTATTTATTAACTATCTGGTCTACCTATTTTAACTAGCCCTAACCATACTACTGCTACCAGAAAATTACTGATAGAGCGCGCAGTTCACCCGGGTCACTAGTTTACCAATTTCCACGCACTGGGCCCTGGCGTGCATAAGATGACTGAGTTTGCGTGAACCGGGTGATTCTTACACGCTACTATGAGTAATTCAGGGGGTGACTCTCTCACCACTTACTATACATGTACCTGACTTACCACAGGCACATTACTCCTGATGGATCAGGAGCTAGCAGTGAACAGATAACAAGATTCCCAACAGAGTAGAAAATACCTTACACATTCAGTACATTTAACGACACTTGGTGATATGTAATGACCACAGACACCTGATGGGGTTTCAAAAGTTTATATGAAGTTAGTTTTAGAATGAATATGTCATGAGTAACAGGCAGATACAAATCAGAACATCAATGATCAAGATTCAAAACCAAAATGTAGCTATGGATTAAGGCAAGCACCATAGAGTACTAAGGAATACTATAGGATATGCACATTTGGGAACATGCTAATCAGTACAAACTTTAAACTAAGGCAGAGTGAATGAATAGGGCTAATATGGGTACTTAATATTTGTGTTCTAATTACCAACTCTAAGCTATCCTCACTAAATTCACAGCAACCATACTAAAGGGAAGGGATAATGGAACCAGCTAAAATATGCAATCAGTTTTAATAATCTCCTATAGGTAGGGGGAAAAGTGGAACATCACTAATAAACAATTTCATAAACAGTCACTTTCGAAAAGGTGATAGGAAAATATCACAGGCAAGAGTGCTTTATTAAGAAGAGGAAAAGTAAGAGTATAGTTAGACGGACACCCACACATATATTTACCTAGGACAGAATGAGGACTAACCCTGGCCACGGGTCAGTTTGGGAATAGGCAAGGACAAGGACCCTCAAGGATTCGGAATGCCAGTAGGCGAGCAGGTACAGCTCAGGACAGTCATGACAGGATACCCCTCAGGTTTTGGGTCAGGACTGGGCTCGTCAAAGGGCACGACCAACACCTGCAGCTTCGGATGCAACGCCTGCGTTACTCCCCCTCTGCACGGAATCCGCCAGTAACCCCGATTGGGTTTTCGAATCTCCCAGCAAAGTGCTTCGCCAGCACTTAAGACTATTTCCACCCCTTGGAGTTTGTGGAAAGTACGGACAGAGTGCTCCGCAGCGCTCTGTATCAATCACCTATAGAGTTCGTAGGGTCAGTGACAGGTCAGCTACTCAGACAAGTCGGACAATTTTCTCTAACTAAACTAGGCTAGTTATACTCTATTTGGACCCCCAGACCACCCACAAATGTTGCAAGTGACAAGGTCCCATCTTTCGATTGGTCAAGAGAGGTGGTTAGGTCATTGTCACCTCCTAAATTTTGCGTTCCCATGTTTTAATATGCAAATGACAGTACCCACCCCTTAAATTCCTGTTCCCAGGCATACGTGTAGAAGAGGACAATAGAGCATACAGTAGAAAAAAACAAATGTAGCATTTCAGGTGAAATTCAGCTTCTCCTCTCTGGGTTATGGGGCAGGTTCCCAGGAGCATCTCAGCTTCGGTAGCCAGCTGGCTGATTTCCACAGATGCAAGGCCCAGTCCTCTTGTCAGGTGACCAGGTCCACATGGGCTTCTAAAATGGCGCAGCTCTCCAACTCCCAGGCCCCCAGATACGCGGTACATGAAAAGTAAGCGAAAACAAATTAGAAACACAGAAAAAATGAATACACTGTATACCATGAAAAGCTTCACTGCACCCCTTACTTTGTAATATCTATAGCATTGAGGGTTAATGCGGGAAAGACAGATATGCAAAAGCAGCATGAGCTAGCAGAGAGCATGGTTAAAGACAAGCGGCCATATTTAGCAATAATGCGCATGAGCGAAAACATCCCTCCTAATTGCGAGTGCGTCACATCACTTGGGTATGACCGACGCATGCGTAGACTGGATTTCTGCGAAGCGGCCATTCAGTAGTGCAAGCATCATTACAATTAATAAACACAGATGCGAGCTTCTCTCGGGCACCCGCGTGTATTGGAAAAGGTGAAAATTAAGACGGACAGGATTGGTTAATGCTTATTAAAGGTTAGACGAGGTTCATGAATGAGAGCAAGTCGCTTTACGTGCGAATCCTTGCTCCATCACCTCCATGAACTTTGACCTTTCAAGGTTTTGGCGCCCTTTTGTCTAGCACACATTCCTGACAGGAATTGCTTTATTTCCCTCAGGTACACAAAATGGCTGCTCTAGAACCACAGTATAGTGGCTGTTAGGGTCCTAAATACACTTCAAAAGTGCCATGTCATTGGCACAGCCAGAGAAGGTTCTAGAACCTACTGGCACGAGCCAGCACCTCAGGGCACTGGCTATATAAGGTCCAGTCCCTGGCGGCCATTTTAGAAGAGTTCTAGTTCTAGAAGAAGATGAGAAAGAGATAAGAAGAAGGAAATTCCAGACTTGACACCAGATTGACACCTGCCCTGTTGACCCCTGAGGTGGCTGGTAGCGTGGGCAGTAGAGTAGCAAAGGTCATTGGCGTTGATCCTGACTGGCGTTCCCAGCGAGTGCCTCATTACCCCCAAGAGACTGTGGCCGATTTCGTGTGCCTCCCCGCCCCCCCGGTTTTGAATCACGAGAGACTCCGCGTGTCACAAGGCGAGAGCAAGTTCGCCGCGACAGCGATCGTCTTCTGTGCCCCTTCGCGACAGGCGCCTCCAGCGAGGAGCTCGGACGTCTCCGAGCCCCACCGGCGTAGAGTGCTTCCTGCGCAGACTGAAGGTGAGGTGGTGCGCCGGGGCAGGGAAAGGCCGGCCTTTGTTGGGCGGGACTAGTGTCTCTGCCCCTCCCCAGTGAATCGGCAGCTGTAGCTGTGGGCGGGAACCATCCCCGTATGAGGAAGTCGGAGGGAGGTCCGTGGAGCCCCTGAGAACCCCGTCGCTGGCGTGAGAAGTGCTGTGCCCTGACTGAATCACTTCCCGATTGCAGCCGATGTGAGGTGGGCCCGTTTCTTTAGGTGGGGAGCAGCATTGTAAAGGAACTGTGAACCAGCATTTATTTGACTGAGCGCGAAGATTGTGTGACCTCTCCGGCAGCCCGTTCGTCAGTCTAAAGACTTTGAACTGGTGCCGCCTGAGTACTAGCGGTAACAAAGCCCGTAGGCACACTTAGACCCCACCGGCAAGCAGAGATCTCATCCCGGTGGCAGCAAAGTGTAAATGAAGTGTTCACTGTGTTTCCTTGCCTTTTAGATACACGCGCATACTCCCCGAGTGAACCTTAAAGAGTCCCAAAACTCCTTTTGTGCCCAGAGAAGCCTGTATACATTATCAGTGAAATCAACACAAACTGTAAGAGTTATCTTTCCAAACTGAAACGTATTGCAAGTGTAATGTTCTTGAAGTATTTAATTGGTGGCAGCGATACCAGAATGAACATGTGTTTGTTTATTTAAATGAACCAGTATTTATTCTGCTAAACAAAAGTGATATTTATTCCTGATATTTATTCTATTTATTGGTGATATTTATTCCTGATATTTATTCTATTTATTGGTGATATTTATTCCTGATATTATTTATTGTATTTATTTTAAAACTGAAGCCCAGAAATCTGTGACTAAAAGAAATGTGTATGTGCTTTCCCAATTGAACCCTATTCACAACAGAGAGTTTTTATATAAAGGAATCGTATTTTTCTACAGCAGTGGTGTGGTGTCCTTCTTTTTGGTGACTGTACATGGAGTTATTATTGGGTCAGAGCCGGCTTAGCACTAAAGCCTTCACTTGACTTGTCACTTGAGCCAAGCTACCCCCTTTGTGCTGGGCTTGCCCATTGCAGGTCCAACATAAAATTGGTGCTAAGCGGGTGGGATTACGAGCCGTGCTTGTTTTGGACCCCATAATAATTCAGTGTGCGCCACAGGTACACACCCGGAGTTTTCTCCCAGCGGCCCTCCAATTCAATATTTAGCTTTTTCCAAATTCTCTTCTGGAGGTGGGTGGAGGTGACCCTCAGAGTTCCTATCCTTGTAACCTACTTCGGGGTTGTTGTCCACACTTTTCACTGACAAGATGGAATTCGACATGTCAGAGCTGGAGACCTATACTGTGGCGCAGCTCAAGGAGTTCTGTCAGGAAAGGGGAGTGTTCGTTAGGCGAGGGGCCAAAAGAGAGGAGCTCCGTATTAGTCTGCGAGCCTGGGTGGAAGCGCATCCGGAGGGAACGGTAGAGGAGGAGGAGTCAGACAGAGGTACTGTCGTTGAGGACTGCGGAATGTCACCTGGGGGTGGGTGAAATGCTAATCAGCCCCAAGGTAGCCTCATGGGAGGGCAGCACTGTGTCAACAGGAGCGTTGTCAGAGACCGAGTTAGCCGACAGAAGAGAGGAAAGACAATTAAGGTGGGAGTTAGCCAAGCTGGAGATGGAAGGGAAGAGGATGGAAAACGAGCTCAAGCTACGAGAGCTCGACCTCAGGGCCCATAACATCACTCTGGAGGGTGTCGAGTCTAAGGAATTTGCCAGGGAGCCCAGGATTCACTTACCCAAGGACGTGGTCGCCAGTTATACCGCTGGAGATGACATAGCTAAGTGGCTGGCAGCCTATGAGGTCTCCTTAAGAGCCCATGGGATCCATGAGAAGCATTGGGGTGGTGGATTATACCATTACATGCCTCCGACAGGTAGGGATGCCCTATTGGCCCTAGACCGGGAGGACCAGGTAGATTACCCCGCCATGAAGGTGGCGCTCATCAGGAAGTTTGGGTTGACCCCAGAGAAATACCGGCAGAGGTTTAGGGGCAGCCACAAACTGAGCTCACAGAATTGGGTTGACTTCCTGGATTATGCCAAGAAAGCCCTGGATGGGTGGGTCCAAGGTAGTGAGGTGGAAGACTATCGAGGGTTGTACAACCTAATACTCAAGGAACATCTACTCGAGAAATGTCTTCCCGAGCTGAGGTAGCACCTGGTAGACCAGAGTGTCGACGAAGGGGACGGGAGGAGATTCTCAGAAGTCCGGACAGGGCGCTCCCCAGAAGAAAGAGGGGGGAGATAACAAGAAACAGGAGTTCTCCAAAGGCCCCCAAAATAACTTTAAGGGGAAAAGTTTCTTTTCCAACTCTAAGGCTAGCCCGCAAAAGAACCCTAATCCTGGCAAGAGTCAGCAGCCAAGGGTTGTCCATTGCTTTGAGTGCGGTGGTGTTGGACATTATAAGGGAGACGTGAAATGCCCAAAGAGACCACCCCCTCCCACTGGAGGAAAGGCCCCAGGAGTCGCTAGTGTAGCGCTCGGGGAGGAGATGCCCTTAGTTAAGGGGAGGAAGTAGGCGGGTGTCATCTTAGTGTCCCTGGGTGATCGGGAGATGGTTCCAAAGATCCAGGTGCCCTCAAATACTACCAAGTATGGGCATTGGGTCACCATCAATGGGCATAGAGGGGAAGCTCTGAGAGATACAGGAGCCAGTATGACTATAGTCAGGAGTCATCTGGTGTCCTCAGAGCAGGTGATCCCAGGCGTACTTCATCCAGCCGCGATGGCTGACGGCAGAAAGAGCCACTATCCTGTGGCCGAGGTTCCCTTTGAGTGGGGAGGGGTTGCAGGTTCACTTCGAGTTGCCGTAAGCCCCGCCGTGCCAGTCGATTGTCTGCTGGGCAATGATATGGAGCACAATGCTTGGAAGGAGGTGGAATACCGGACTTATTCTGAGATGCTGGGAACACCTGATTGGGCCTGTGTGAGTACCAGGTCTGCGGCTGCTCGAGAGGAAAAGTCACGTGGGTTGGAGCCTGGAACAATGGCCAACCCAGCTGCTGATGAGGGAGCATCTCGAGGACAGGAGGAGCCTGCCTCGATGTCCGTGCCCCGTGAGACGGATAGGCCACCGGAGGAGGTGGACCCGAAGTCCGCGGAGGAGGACATGCTTCCGTTGGAGGATCTGCCTATCCCCGCTGAGTGGCGAGTGGAGGGGGGACCATCCAGGGAGGAACTGAGCAAGGGACAGAGGGTATGTCCCACCCTCGAGGGTCTGAGGCAACAGGCTGAAGCCCAAGCAGCAGGTAACGAGTCTGGGAACTATCGTGTTTACTGGGAGGATGGTCTCCTCTACAGTGAACCCAGGGCGCCAGTGCACGGATTGTCACGGGCCCTGGTAGTCCCACAGTGTTACCGAGCCTTCCTATTAGAGGTGGCTCATGAGATTCCCTTGGCAGGACACTTGGGTCAGGACAAGACCTTTGCCCGGCTTGTCCCCCACTTTTATTGGCCTCGAATCAGGGTGGCGTCCGACACATACTGTCGGTCGTGTGTGTCATGCCAAGCCAGTGGGAAAACAGGAATGAAGCTGAAGGCTCCCCTGGAACCACTTCCCGTCGTTGCCACCCCCTTTGAAAGGGTAGGCATCGACATTGCTGGGCCCCTAGATCCACCAACATCATCCGGTCACAGGTTTATCCTGGTACTGGTGGATCACGCCACAAGGTATCCGGAGGCAATACCTCTGAGAACCATTACTGCACCGGTAGTGGCGAAGGCCCGGATGGGGATCTTTACCAGAGTGGGATTCCCCAAAGAAGTTGTGTGACAGGGGGACCAACTTCATGTCAGCATATATCCAGGCAATGTGGAAGGAGTGTGGAGTGACCTACCGGTTTACCACTCCTGATCACCCACAGGCCAATGGCCTTGTGGAAAGGTTCAACCAAACCTTGAAGGGTATGATCAGAAGTCTACCCGAAAGCCTGCGGAGGAAATGGGACGTCCTCCTACCCTGTTTGCTCTTTTCCTACAGGGAAGTGCCGCAGAAGGGAGTGGGCTTTAGCCCCTTTGAGCTTTTGTACGGGCACCCTGTACGTGGACCTCTCAGCCTGGTGAGGGACTCCTGAGAAAAGTCTCCCCGGAAAGTTCCCCAGGACGTGGTGAGCTACATGCTGGCCTTCCGGAGCCAAATGGCTAAGTTGTGGAAGCAAGCTTCTGACAACTTGGAAGCAAGTCAGGCAGTCATGAAAGAGTGGTATGACCACAATGCTCACCCGGTAGAGTTGGAGCCTGGCCAGAAAGTGTGGGTGATGGAGCCTGGAGAGCTGAGTGCCCTCCAGGACCGTTGGACAGGCCCCTATGAGGGGTTGGAGAAGATGGGCAAGGCTACCTATCTGGTGGGCGAAAAGACCCCTCGGCATCCACATCGGGTGTTACATGCCAACCGCCTCAAGCCCCACTACGAGAGGCCCGAAGTCATGCTGGTTATGGTGACTGACGGATCAGAGGAAGAGGACACTGAGCCTCTCCCTGACCTCTTTGCGTCTCAAGAAAAGGATGGGTCGGTGGAGGGAGTGAAACTCTCACCATCCCTGACTCCTGAGCAGCAGGAGCAATGTCGCCAGGTCTTAGGGTCATTCGCTCCTCTGTTCTCCCTTGTCCCGGATAAGACCCACCTGTGTACCCGTGACGTGGACACAGGAGACAGCCCACCTGTGAAGTCAAAGTCTTACCAATTGTCTGACAAGGTGAAGGCCAGCATTCGAAGTGAAGTAGCTAAGATGCTGGAGCTAGGAGTCATCGAACTTTCAAGTAGCCCTTGGTCTAGCCCGGTGGTTTTGGTGCCCAAAGTAGCTCCACCTGGCGTCACACCAGAATTGCGATTGTGTGGACTACCTAGGACTAAATTCGGTAACCAAGACGGATGCTCATCGGATCCCTCGGGCGGATGAACTGATTGACCGGTTGGGAGCTGCCCAATATCTCAGTACCATTGACCTCACTGCAGGGTACTGGCAGATTCCCATGACTGATGGAGCCAAGGAAAGGTCAGCCTTCTCCACGCCTGATGGACACTACCAGTTCTGCGTCATGCCCTTCGGGCTCAAGAACGCTCCTGCCACTTTTCAGCGGTTGGTGAACACGATCCTCACCGGGATGGAGTCATTCTCTGCTGCCTACTTGGATGACATAGCTGTCTTCAGTAGCAGTTGGGACGATCACTTGCAGCACTTGCAAGCCGCTCTCCAGGCCCTGGAAAGGGCTGGCTTGACGATCAAGGCCAGCAAATGTCAGATTGGACAGGGGTCGGTAGTGTACTTAGGTCACTTGGTGGGCAGGGGAAAGGTGCAGCCCCTTCAGGCGAAGATTGAGGCAATCATGGCCTGGAAACCCCCCAAGACCCAGACTGATGTCCCAGCCTTCCTGGGCCTCACAGGTTACTACAGACGGTTCGTGAAGGGGTATGGTACTATCGTGGCACCCCTTACCGAACTCACGGCCAAGAAGCAACCCAGGAGTCATCTGGACGGAGGCTTGTCAGCGAGCCTTCGACACTCTGAAACAAGCATTGGGTAACGCTCCCGTCCAGAAGGCTCCAGATTTCACGAAGGGATTCATTGTCCAGACAGATGCATCCGACATTGGCATTGGGGCAGTGTTATCGCAGCTCAATGAAGAGGGTCTGGATAAACCCGTGGTCTTTCTGTCACGGAGACTGCTTCCCCGGGAACAGAGGGGGAGTACCATTGAGCGGGAAGCCTTATCGGTGGTCTGGGCACTGAAGAAGCTGCGGCCATACTTGTTTGGCTCACACTTCCTTGTTCAGACAGGCCACAGACCCCTTCGCTGGCTCATGCAGATGAAGGGGGAAAACCCCAAACTGTTGAGGTGGTCTTTCTCCCTACAGGGAATGGACTTTCGGGTGAAACACCGACCCGGAGTTGACCATGCCAATGCAGACGGTCTCTCCAGGTATTTCCGCCTTCGTGTTGAGAACTCCCAAGGGGTTGGGTAGCTCTCCCCACTTTCAGCTGGGGGGGGGGGGACGCGTGTTAGACCAGTCTGCTTCGGAGAGTCTCCTCACCACTATGATTTCTTTTGTTCCCCTGTACCTCCCAAAATTTGTCGCTTTTCTTTGTCTACCAGTACTTTTTATGTGCTGTTTCATGGGGCTAGATGTTCCTTGAAGCCCAGTTGCTCACAAGGTTTGTGGCACCTATTTACAAGGCGCCTGGCGAAACCTGTGGCATTATAGACTGGGATTGGCAACCTGTAAGAATGGCCCTAAAATGGTGGTCATCCTTTTCCCTCATGTGAGTGACTCCCCTTGGAGCCTCCATGAACTTTGACCTTTCAAGGTTTTGGCGCTCTTTTGTCTGGCGCGCACATTCCTGACAGGAATTGCTTTATTTCCCTCAGGTACACAAAATGGCTGCTCTAGAAACACAGTATAGTGGCTGTTAGGGTCCTAAATACACTTCAAAAGTGCCATGTCATTGGCACAGCCAGAGAAGGTTCTAGAACCTACTGGCACGAGCCAGCATCTCAGGGCACTGGCTATATAAGGTCCAGTCCCTGGCGGCCATTTTAGAAGAGTTCTAGTTCTAGAAGAAGAGATGAGAAAGAGATAAGAAGAAGAAGGAGATTCCAGGCTTGACACCAGATTGACACCTGCCCTGTTGACCCCTGAGGTGGCTGGTAAGCGTGGGCAGTAGAGTAGCAAAGGTCATTGGCGTTGATCCTGACTGGCGTTCCAGTCAGCTGCGGTAGCGGTGACCTTGCGCCTACCCAGCGAGTGCCTCATTACCCCCAAGAGACTGTGGCCAATTTTGTGTGCCTCCCCGCCCCCCCCCCCCCGGTGTGAATCACGATAGACTCCGCGTGTCGCGAGGCGAGAGCAAGTTCGCCGCGACCGCGATAGTCTTCTGTGCCCCTTCGCGACAGGCGCCTCCAGCGAGGAGCTCGGACGTCTCCGAGCCCCACCGGCGTAGAGTGCTTCCTGCGCGGACTAAAGGTGAGGTGGTGCGCCGGGGCAGGGAAAGGCCGGCCTTCGTTGGGCGGGACTAGTGTCTCTGCCCCTCCCCAGTGAATCGGCAGCTGTAGCTGTGGGCGGGAACCATCCCCATATGAGGAAGTCGGAGGGAGGTCCGTGAAGCCCCTGAGAACCCCGTCGCTGGCGTGAGAAGTGCTGTGCCCTGACTGAATCGCTTCCCGATTGCAGCCGATGTGAGGTGGGCCCGTTTCTTCAGGTGGGGAGCGGCATTGTAAAGGAACTGTGAACCGGCATTTATTTGACTGAGCGCGAAGATTGTGTGACCTCTCCGGCAGCCCGTTCGTCAGTCTAAAGACTTTGAACTGGTGCCGCCTGAGTACTAGCGGTAACAAAGCCCGTAGGCACGCTTAGACCCCACCGGCAAGCAGAGATCTCATCCCGGTGGCAGCAAAGTGTAAATGAAGTGTTCACTGTGTTTCCTTGCCTTTTAGATACACGCGCATACTCCCCGAGTGAACCTTAAAGAGTCCCAAAACTCCTTTTGTGCGCAGAGAAGCCTGTATACATTATCAGTGAAATCAACACAAACTGTAAGAGTTATCTTTCCAAACTGAAACATATTGCAAGTGTAATGTTCCTGAAGTATTTAATTGGTGGCAGCGATACCAGAATGAACATGTGTTTGTTTATTTAAATGAACCAGTATTTATTCTGCTAAACAAAAGTGATATTTATTGGTGATATTTATTCCTGATATTTATTCTATTTATTGGTGATATTTATTCCTGATATTTATTCTATTTATTGGTGATATTTATTCCTGATATTATTTATTGTATTTATTTTAAAACTGAAACCCAGAAATCTGTGACTAAAAGAAATGTGTATGTGCTTTCCCAATTGAACCCTATCCACAACAGAGAGTTTTTATATAAAGGAATCGTATTTTTCTACAGCAGTGGTGTGGTGTCCTTCTTTTTGGTGACTGTACAGGGAGTTATTATTGGGTCAGAGCCGGCTTAGCAGTAAAGCCTTCACTTGCCTTGTCACTTGAGCCAAGCTACCCCCTTTGTACTGGGCTTGCCCATCGCAGGTCCAACAGGTAGTATAACCAATACAAAGGAATATTCCTCAAATAAACATTTATATACACAAATACATTATACTAAAAAAGTCCTAAATCTTACCAAGAATTAAAATGAAATTGAAAGACTAGCACCTGTCATATTACGAAGAGTTCTCAGTAGCACCCCCCCAATCCAAGTCCAGCCGTGTTAATAAAAATGCCCTGTAATCTAAGTTTCATGTTAAGCGCACAGAAGTGTCACCTGTAGATGCAAACAACGAACCGTGATTCATAGAAACGGGATCTGCAGACCTTTACGAACAGAGGAAACGTATCCCTAATTAAAATATGCTCTATGGCTGATTTTGAGAAGTGTCAAGATTAGAGTAAGAGGAAGGAACGTGGTTGGTGTTGGGGTGTAAGTGGGTGGCAATCATTGGGAATGTGTTGGTCACTACTAAGTCATAGCAGCTTATCAGAATAATTTTCAAAGTCAGAAAAGTTGGATTATGAGTCCAAATTAGGTCTGAGAAATTCTCAAACCTCTCCGTATTTTCTAGGTGTATGGAAAAATGGATTCTCCCATATGAAAAATATTTTCCATTTGAAAGAAAAATGTACACCTGCACAATAAACCTAACCCTAAGCCACAGGGCTGTGTGCCTGTGGACCATTTGCAGATTTAGGGCCTAATTTAGATCTCGGCGGACGTGTTACTCCGTCACATCAGTGATGGATATATCCCATCAACCAAAATATAAATCCCATTATATAATATGGGATTTATACTTTGGTGGACGGGATATCCGTTACCGTTTTGACAAAGTAACCAGCCGCTGAGATTTAAATCAGGCCCTTAGTGTGATTAGTCAGCTAGAAAATCTATGATATTTCTAAATGTATGTGCAAAGTCTCTGGGATATCCGAGAAACCCTAAAAATAGGTGCATTCATGAAAAATCTAGGTGTAGGTCAATGAATCATAATATTACTTATTTATTTGTGACTGAGGTCCACAGAGGTCATGTGGCTTCACATCATATGTCAAAAATATTAACACGTTCTGGCTTTTTAGATGAACAAGAATTTTCACTATGGGACAATTTCACTCTTATTGATAGAAAAGGACTCCATAATCCCAGCATGCAAAGCTCAGTCTGTAAGAAAGTCTGGGCTGGCTGACAACATAACACACAAGATGGGAACACTAGGCAGCTAAGGAAGAGTCCTATGAAATCAAGAACTAACACATTGACAGTTCTGGCTGCGCTCATGCTGTTTTAGAGGGAAACAAATTATCCACACTCTTACACGTTTCAGCCCAAGTTTACATTTATATACAGGATGTGCCACAATCAACTGTGCAGCTCGGCATATGGTTACACTCACAACATGTTTACATGCAGAGCAGAATCTTCACCTCCAAAGAGAAAACATTTTCATTTAAATTATATGACTTATAAAATTGAGCTTTCAAAATCAGCTTAAACAGCTAATCTCCTGATACTATACAAGTCTATGGGGGGAAATTCACAAGAACGTGTGCCAAACATCACCACAAAATGCTAACACAACTTTACACATCGCAGCCTATCGCGGAAAAATAACCCAGTGTCAACGTGGAATTCACAACAATTCACCATGCGATAGTCAGCCGAAACCGCAGCCAATATCCGCGATACAACCACCTCAACAGAGGTAAAAACACAAACCTCAACACAAAAAAACATGCGATGAGCCCATTCGCGATGAGGAAAGCAGGGATAAGCACCACCAGGCCCAAGACCCACACGGCAGGCAGGAATAAGCACAACAAAAGCCTGAAAAAGAAAGACAAACCAAACAGAAAACAACAGTCAAGCACAATGGAGGTAACCCGAGCCACCAGACAACCCCACAAGCCCCATTGGCAACAAAACATTGTACATGGCAGGCCATCTTGGACAAGGTGAACGCAGCCTGAGAGCGGAGGAGGATAATGGATGAAAACCAGAACTTCTGGAATGATGCAAAAGGCACAAACGAGCAGAAACACCCAACAACAAGAAGGCAGCAATGAACACCAGAGGCGGGAGTCCAGCGCCACACCAGGAGCTGGATGACATGGAGGAAATTGTGTCCACCACATCAGTCTGGAGATGGTGGCATGACTCGGGGACTGGAAACTGCCCAAAACAACAGACACAACAGCAACAGGAAGAGGAACCAGCAGGGACAGGGGGATGGTGGGAGATGGGCACAATGGCATACATGCACAATTAAGCACAGCACAACTGCAGACAAACCATGCCCAAGAGTAACAACACCAACCAGGAGCACAAGTCACACAACCTGGCAATATCACACCACTGAACAAGCACAGAAGTGAAAACCACACTGCCTGAAAGGGAGAAGGGTGAGCCAAATCAGAGTTGAAGGGACATCTCACGCACAATGCAGCACACACACATTGGAAGCAGAACACCCCACATCGAACACAATGTGGTACAAACACCAACATTTACACAACCGAACACAGAACACAAGTTCTCCCGCCTGTGGCCGGTAAACGGCCACAGGCATCTGGCTAAGCACGAAACAGGGACATAACTCACAAGTACAAACCCACAGTCCTGATGGGGTCGCAATGCACGTATGGCAGGAAGCCAGAGAATCCGTGACACACACATTGGCATTCAAATCAAGACACAACACAGTTGGAGACAAGTGAAAGTGTGTCAGTACGGCCAAGAGAAGTGCCAAAATATGCCGACCAATGTAGCAGCATGTCTGAATGAGGAACGTAGGAAAGCACCCATGTCCACCTCGGGGGAGTCAGTCACCAACACAAGTCAGTGCCAACCCGCGTTGGTTGTCCACGCCTGGAGCATGAGTCCAGGCCAATGCAGCAATGTCCACTGTTGTCTTGGGACATGTGACCGGATTCCCAAAATGCAACCAGGCAACGGGACTCGTGCAATGGGTCACATCCAGTTGTGGCTGCAGGTACCTTGTCACTCATCCTTGAACACGAGTGCAACTGTGCACGCCAACATTTCAAATGAGCGATCGTTGTCCACCACATCTGACATGTCGACGTAATCCATCAGCTGACCCGGACAGATGTGCCGACTCCAACCACTGGACCCAATGTGCACCAAAACCCAATCGGGTAGTGGCTCAATGTGCTCACTGCACACGCCAACTCATGCAATATCCCAGGTCATTTCCAGCCTGCATGCCAAACATCCATGTATGCCATAAATGGGCACCACAGTGACACCCCTGGTCGTGGGCCAACAGGGGGCACACACGTCGTAATCCAGGTTAGCTACCATTACGTTGGAGAGGCAGACATCCGTGGACCCCTCGAATATGCACGAGCGACAATGCAACACAGGCTGAACGCAGGTGGTACGCAGCCAGTAACTGATCCGCAGTACTGCCAACGGAAGTGCCCCCAGTACATGCAGCAGACGTGCACGGTACCGGTCCATGGGACAGGAGTCGAGCATGTGTCCGGGATGGTCTGCCATTGCGTCAATGGCTCTGCTTGAAGCGGCTGGCTTGCCATGCACCAGTCCTGTGGATGAAATGGCACAGCTCGGTGCAATGAGCAGTACCTGTGTGCAACTGGTGCAGGCCTGGGATGGGGTGGTAGTACACGTGAAAGCCATTTCACGCACGCTAACTACGACCAAGGACTTCTGCGTGTGGGATGTGTACACATTGGTCTCACGTCGGGCAGTGCGTAGTGTGGGAATCGTAAGCAAGTGCTATCATATCTGTCAGGGGGTGCTGGCCACATGCAAGTTCCTGCTCGGAGCTGCAGATGTGCTACCGCCTGATAGTTCAGACAAAGGACCTTTCATCCCTACAGCAACTTCACCATCTGCATGCATACAGGAGCTGTAGAGAGGGGTGTGGTGGGATGTCTGCGACCCTGGGATTCATGGATGATATGCCCAGCATGCGGCACATGAGCGGCCTCACTGTGTATTACATTGCCACACAGCTGCTCCTCCCTCCCACGAGCCCCCACACTTGTGTGTGCTGCGCGGTTGCATCACATGCACTCCTACGGCACACCATTGTAATGCCTTTCTGTGCATGTCCAGCGGCATGCCAACAACACCGTGACGCTGGCCTTTAAAGGTCTGAAGCTTTGCGAGTGTAGGCCAATGGTCCGGACAGGGCAGACACAGGTGTACAGGCCTTGGCTGCTGTGATCGCGCTGCGAATGAGACCAGGCAACTGACTCATGCATCCGCAGGATTGATACACAACACTTAGCATGCATGTGCCAAGACCCAGAGTGATCTTGCGCTCCTACATGTCCCCATACATGCGGGCCCGACTTCCTGGTGCATGCCACATTGCAAGATCGACTACTGTGGCCCTGGTGGCGACAACACCCCAACACAGAGACACACTTACTGCACTTCTTGCCCAAGGCCAGGTCTGAGCCTTGCCCTGCTCCCCCTCCCGGCATAATGACATCAAATTCACGCTGGAATCCAGCAAACACAAAATGACTTTCCTTGACGTCACAGTAGGCACTTGAGAAGCAACGCTGACAGCCACCATACACAAAAAAGAAACAGACAGAAATACTATTCTCCATTATACAAGCTCACATCCACAATGCTTGAAAGAGAATTTGCCTTATGGGCAACTGTTGAGATTAAGACGTAATTGTACACATTTCTCAGATTTTGAGTCACACGCAACTACATTCTGCAGTGAAATGGCGAAACGGGGTTACCCAAAAAAGTTGCTAAAACATTAAAAAAAAAGGGCCAGATTCATCCCGAGAGAGACTCTTCTACAGGTCAAAGATAAAGGTGAGCTAGAGAAATTGGTTTGCGTAACGACCCTTGGCCAGCACACAAATCAATTTAAACGCATCATTCTAAAAAACTGGCATCTATTGGAAACGTTAGAATATCCCCTACAAAAACCAATTTCCGCCATGCGGAAAAATACAAGCATAGGTCAGCAGCTAATCAAAGCAGACAGTTATATTCCCAAGCAGAAAAGTGATCTTATAGCACAGTGGAATCTAAAACCTATATGTGGGCACCACAAATGTGGCAATTGTGTGTCCTGTTCAACGACACTGGAAGGAAATGTTTTTACCCATGATGGGGTTAAATGGAAACATGATGCATTTACAAATTGTAAGACCAGGAATGTGGTCTATGCAGTGGTGTGTCCGTGCAATAGAGTGTACATTGGAAAGACAAGCCAATCCATCAATGTAAGGATCACACAACATCGTTCGCGAATAAAGAAAAAAGTTCTGTCCGCACTGATGGTTGAACATTTCTTGAACAACAACCATAGTGAAAATGATTTCAAATGGACAACATTGGTCTGGATTGATCCTAAACATCAGTCCAGCGTGGAAACTATGTTACTGCGAAAAGAGGCATATCTTATTATGAAATTTGATAGTGTCAATAAAGGCCTCAACTGTCTAGGTGAAATTAATAGGGCGCGAGAGCCGCATACACCACACTAACAGCCTGGCTCAACTACAAATCCCATAAGACACTGCAACGGACTTTATGGCCCCACACGTTTTGATTGGTCACACGAACATCACATGACCGAATCTTAAACTTGCCGGCACTTCCGCGGATATCGCTAGTAGATTGAATCCGTGCTGGAGTGATACTGACTAACGCTGTCAGCCGTGCCATCTAACAGTAAGCAACTTAAGTAAAACGGGTTGTTTCTACCCAGCTTCTTTATGTGAGACCAGTTCAGTGATTCTCTCCCGCCCTTCCATTTTTCACAGAACCGATACCTTTCGAAGTAGCAGCGGCATCAAATCCTGCGCCTCCCGGTCTTTTCACGAGTAAGTCACTCACCTTTTAATCAGTTACCAGTCGTGTTGCGGACACACAAAATATTGAATCGGTGTCTGAATTCTTCAGAGACGTGACCCGATCTGAAAAATGTATTTATCCGCACGATGGCAGACACGCCGCAAGAGCAAGAGGATTTAAGGTAAAGAACTTCCCCCTCGCCCACACGAGCACCAGTTCGCTCAATCTGGGAATTATCTTTGATCCAAAATTCACTCTATTGCAGTTGACACCCACGGCACTGACGACACTTTAAAGCAAGCGCACCCTTGGTCACGGAAAAACAAGGTATGCCGCATGGTGTCGATGCAACTTCTTTTAAGATTTAATGGATTGAGGACCCTTTTGTAAAAATCCCTTCTTTTTCTTTTTCTGTAAAGAGTTCCCATGGACCTGACTAATACCGTCCTGATGAGAGTCCTCTGACTCAGAGAGTGGGACCCGAAACACGTCGGCATTTCTTCCCTTAATGACATTCAATGCCAGCGATATTTGTTCATTAATTTGCATTTATTTTCTTGATCTGAATACGAACAGATTGACATTGTATCAGGAATTGGGATGATATTTGATAAGTTCCTTCACATCTTATGTTTTGTACTGATGATTGAGATTTGTGATCAATGAATTTTTCAGTAACTATTAATTGTTCCATGTTTTAGCAAAATTGCAAGAACACTATTGTTTGTATAATCACATGTTCACTATTGAGTTTTGTCACTGTAAATATTCATGATTCGTTTCTTAGTGTGTTAAAATATGAGGTTGACGACGATCTTTGTTCTGTCTAGATACAAAAAAGAATTTGATGACTCAGTAAAAAGAAAAATGACATAAATCGATGCCAGGATAAACGAATAAAGTTTTGTTTATCCTAAAATCAACATTCATTGTTTGAATTTATATTAGAGGCTTCGGTAAACCCCCTCATTTTCACACCCCCTGCCGAATCAGCACACCCCTGCGCTGACCTGACGTACGCCGGACAGGTGCATGCAGGGGGGGGGGGGGGGGTGCGTGCGAAGCTACATGTTCAGGGTCACTGCCAACGCTGAGGTGACAAGGTAACGTCCGTTGAAGACAGCACACTGTGATGTTGCAGGGCCCGTGCCCATCATGCTGACACAATGACCACACGGACACACTTGCTCAGATGGTGTGAATGGCTACGGGCACATACGCATTGGCACATTTATTAGCAGGCACTCATACAGAGTGACACCTGTTTTGGATGTGTGTGGGGTGTCTGCACACTAGCCGGCAAGGGATGCCTGGTGCAGTCAGAAATTCAAAACAGTGTACAACGAAAAGGACATAACCATTCAACCATAAAAGCCCTATGACTTGTGCTGCACAGAATTAGTGGCCCCGGATGCACAGCGTCCTGCACGCCACAGAACGCAGACTTTACAGTGAACAGGGTGGATGACACCAGGTCAGTTTTTGATAGTGTTCGATCACCTCCGTGACTCTGATCCAGCTTTCGACCAGAAGGAGCCGCATCTTCCTCTTACTCCTCTCCATGCATTCATTGATGTGGACTCTGCCATTCATGATTCGCGACTATGTGCTGGATGTAGGACCTATTGGTCCGCAGGGTAGACCTGAGTCTTCATCCATGTGTTGCCGGCTTGCTTTGAACAGGGTTAGTGGCACCACATGTCGCAGCCTTGCGATATGGAAATATGTTTCACTGATCAAAGGGAGTCTGGTGCTGTGGCCGCTGCCACGGACTTGGGGTCACGGCCATTCAGGACTCAGGACACAGTTCCACATGTGGGACCTACTGGGTCGAAGGGGACGCCGGTGGAGTATGTCAATGAGAAAGGAGTAATGTTGGCCAGCGTTGGGGGGGGGGGCACAATGGTCTGCGCAGGCTGCAGAGGTAAAGGGACTGGTGCTTGGAGCTTGCCCCGGCACGTGGTGGGCCCTCTTTGACACACACCAAAGTAGGCAGGTGAGCAGAGCCTCAGTGGTACGCTGGGGCGGGCATGATGGGTCTGGAGACTCGTAGCAGGCTCAGATGCGCCGCCCTGGCACACGTGTTGTCCAACCGACAGAGCAACAACCAGTGCGACAGGCTTTTTGTTCACACCCCTATGCAGGCCTGGCATACGCAGGTCCAACCCACTATGCACGCACATGCAGGGGTGGACGTAACGTGCGACATTTCCGCGTTCTGCCCCACAGTCTGTGGGGACATGGTAGCGTCCACTGGCCACTACACTCCAAGCACCAGCAGTTGATCTCCACATGGCCATTCAGTGGTTTGCACTCTGTGTTCTGTCCGGCACCTCCACGCCACACCTGGCATTGGGTAGGTTCACATTCCTTAGTCACTTGCCGCTCTCGCACATGCCTGCTCCATGCCTCTCGTCACATCCTGCTAGTGTGTGTCTGTCGTGCCATGCTATGGCTGGGTTGTGGGCATGGCTGGATTCCCAATGGAGTCGTGTTGTCATGTCTGGTCGGTTGGCATATTGTGTGTCATGTTCAATGTAGTTGTGCGGCGTGCCCATTGGCAGTATCGTGAGTTGCAGGACTGTGGGCTGGAGGTGTGTGGTGTGTTTATTTTGGACTTACCAACTGGCACTGCATTTCCATGTGTGCCATCCTGGGAGCGCTGGGTGATGGACTGTCGGGAGATGTGAGTTTCATGCACTCTGCCTGGGGAGTTGGCCACAACATTGTTGAGGAATCCCTGTCTGTCCACTATTGCCTGCACATTAATGGTATGCATGTGCTTTCTGTTGTAGTTGTGTGCAGTGTGGGCAGGGGGCATGAGGGGTACATGTGTGCAGTTGATTGTCGCGGACACATGAGGGAATACAGCTATGGCATAGGGGCCTTTCTTTGTCTCTAGCTGCTCCTGCGCAGGGTGGGTGATGTGGGGGTGCTGGGGTACCAGGCTGATGTGGACATTCAGGACAGGTGTGATGACGTTAGATGGGGCTGGCTGTGTGACTCCTTCACCTCTGGCAGTTGTGGATTGGATGGTACCAGAGGTTGGCATGTACTGTGCAGCCGGCAGCTTTGTTCGCAGAGGGATGTTGGTTGTCCACTGGGTTGGTACTGTCAGCAGGTGGGGGGGATGTGGGTCAGGATGCAGGGGATGGTTGTCCTTTTGGGCCTGTAGTGGGCAATGTCCTCCTCTGGCGTTGGGTCTGGGTGGCAGGTGCGTTTCAGGTGGGTCCGCTGTCTCTGTGGTGTTCCCAGGGGGTGGGAGAGGGGCGGGACGGGTCCTGGGGGGGAGGGGGGGTGGCAGGCCTGGGGTGGTTGTTGTGGCCCTCATGCAAGATTGTCTTCATGGGATCTGTGGGTCTTCCGGTGTGGCTCTTGGCGGGCTCCCTTTTATGCTGCACGTAGTCGCCCTGCTTAACACCAGCAAAAGGCAGGTGTTAATTCACTGCTTCTACCGCGGTTTATCGCCTGTTTTTGGTTCGCATCGCAGATCTGGCAGTTTGTTGTGAAAGTGGTTGTAGAAATCAATGAAGTCTGGCAGACAGCTCTTGTAGTTGTAGTTTATTCTTCAAGTTACAGCTTGGTAAATTTCAATGCAAGTCTTAATATAAGCCCCACCAGGAGCAGCCTCCTGGTTGCTCAGCCCATCTCCTCAAACAGCTCCCCCATTTAAGTACAAACATCCATAACATTCCAAATGACATCATACAGCTAGAGCATCAGGCAGAGAACCAGGGGAAGGGAGATGCATTACATAAAAAGCAGATTACTACAGTGGTGTTGTGGTTTCTTTTGTGTGCTTTTGCACGAGAACACCTACTCTGCATCTGATTAGGGTTAGTTGGTAGTGTCCACCGTGGAGATACATTTTGTAGCAGTTTTTGCGGGAATACTGCTGATGTCTGCAGTTTGCACCAGCTTGTGAATAGGGTGTTAATTCTAGCTCTACTTTTGATGCGTTAAGGTGGAGATAAATCGGAGATAAGTCCTTGTGAATATCCCCAAATGTGGCTCCAGGTAAGACCACACCCAAATATGGTTTGTTAAATTTGTTTTGTGAAGTATAGCATAGTTCACAGTTTATGGAAGCACTTTAACCCCTTCAGTGCTCATGACAAGGTCAACTCGTCATGGGTTTTACCTGCCCTGTGCTTATGACGAGTTGACCTTGTCATGAACAATGGGGATCATGTATGCTCAGCACAGAACGGGAAAACCCCCTAGCAGCCAAGGTGTTAATTAACTTATGTGATAGATATGCTTTTGTTGCATATATACCAGTAGACAAATTCATTCCTATGCTGAAAAAATAAATATATCTATCCTCTTCAAGACAAAAATAAAACATACAACTACCTTTTTTTCCTGCTAACGTTGACGTTACTTTGTCATATTGTGCAATATGAAAAGCATTGATAAAATACAAATCCACTATGCTCAGTCAATCCATATAACCTCACTGTCATTTTCCAAGTAAGACAAGCTGGGTAGAGTAAAAAGAGCTTAAAATCTTTGATTTGAGAAAGTCTGCTGAAGAGCGAGGTTTCTACACGTGTTTTTTTAAGAGACTATGTAGAACGGTGGTTCTTAACATGTAGGACATAAACCCTCAGGGTCCACAAAGCCTTATCAGGAGGTTCACAACTGCTTAGAAAATTATTTAATAAAATGTAAAGAATAATAAAGCATGTAAATAATGGAGCAAAAAGTACAATTGAAAATGTTCTATAGATGTTAAGAAATCTGAAATTGAATGCTGAAAATAAATTAGTATTGTCAGATTGATGCGTGAGAGCAGTGCAAGAGCATCAAACAGAATATAGTATAGAGGATGAGCGGCTCAATTGAATTTAGAAAAGCTCCAACCTTGCTATTAAAAAATAATTATTGTTTTAGATTTGTGAATTGCATAAAATACATAATAATTTGTATATTTTTTGGTGAATGCTTGTTCTGTATTTTTGTGTATGGTTTTGAGGTTGAAATCATCGAAAAGGCTTGGGCTTGGGTCTTTGCCTTCCAGTAATGACTCAGTGGAGGTCCCTGGATTCCAATAATGATTCAGTGCGGGTCCTTGGGTTCTAGTAATGATTAGGTTGGGGTCCACGAAGTTAAACGGTTAAGAAACACTGTTGTAGAACATTGGTCTCAAGTTCGAGGGGTTGCATCAGAAATATTTTGAAACATGAAAGGAAAAAATAGTGTTGCATCAACCTGGACTGTATTGCCGTCGGGAAAGTTGTGGTTTAAGGACAGCAAACATTTCTGTTAAATCTCAGGTGTCCTTTGGGGGGACATAATTTGCTCAATGCTAAATGGTTGCAGATTACTCACTTATTATGTACTTCTACTTTGCAGTGACTTTGAAATGTTATTGCCTACGTTTAGAAAAATATACATTGCTAACATGCCCTACATCTTCCACCAAGCTTTAGAAAAGTTTAAAATAAGTTCAAAATAGAATAACATATTCAATTAGTGTGTATAAATATATATATATATCCTGCCTAAAGAAAACATTGTATTACTTTTGATAGTTGTGTGCCTAACTCCTGTAATTAGTTCATCAAATACTTTTCTTGGGTCCTGTGCATGGCCTTTATTTTTGCCACACATTCAGTTTCACTTTTGAGAACAACAACAAAAAAACACATTTTCACTGTAAAATTTGCACTACGGTCAGGGGCCGTATTTCATATGAAATATGAGCTTAGTTGTGAGTAACAAACCAGAAGCGCTAAACACTGTAATAACTACCAAGGAAAGCATGCATTTTGATGATAAAAAAAACTCCCTATGTGGACTCTTTAAATTACCAAGCTTTATGTTGCAAACAGAGCCAAACAATGTTAATACTATAACTCAAAAGTCTTTGAAATTAAGTAGTCTAACAGAATCATAATTTGATTCCTATAAAAAGAACATTGTAAAATTGATGAAAAAGTACAATTTATTTGATTCTCGCTTTATCTCGCCTCCAGGGGAACTTCCAGAGGGTTGCTGTATTGCACATCATGTAACATAATTTAGGCTCATCACTTATGGTTCCAAAGAGGTACTTAGCGCAATATCCTTCAATTTCCTAGATGTTCAGCATCCATATGCTAAGGTTGTGTTATCCCTTCTTCAGTGAGAACTTGGAGAACTTCCTTTCCACTTTCTCCTCCAAATTTATTGAACATATACGAAAGTATTATTAACAGTACTGTAAAAATGCCCTCATTTTAGTCACGTGTAAACATTATTTAAAACAGTCAGTTCAAGATATGTCTGCAATGTTAAAACGCCACCTTCTGTTATCATCAATGGGAAATATTTGATACTTTGAAAGCACCTTGAATCACCCGTTGAGTGGATGGTTGATCACCCCACAGTCAGAAGGGTGGGATAGATTGGTCGTACAACTAGCTGTTACAAATGACCATGTCCGCAGATGAACAATTTCTTATTTAGAATGCTAATATAAGTGCCAAGGTAAATTGCATGTAAACTTTTCTTCCATAATGTCAGTTTTTTAAATGTGCGTTAATCGGCTACGATTCATCTTCATCCACCAGAAGAGGTTCTACTTCAAAAGACGTGGAGTCGGAATCTGGCTTCTTGTGCTTTCTGTACAGGACAAACTGTGCAGTTATCTGTTGGACTGTCAAGGAGAACATTTTAAACACAATTATTTGCATCGTTTAACGTTTTGGGGTTTGCTCAATGTCTACATTATACAATGTATTTAGATTTAAAACACCTGCGGTTCTAGGAGGTCTTCAACCAAATTTTAGAAGGACAGCTTCTTCTCGGGTGCTGACAGAACTCGAGGGTGTAAGGACCCTTTTGTTATTGTCTGCACCTCAAGGAACATGAAGTTTATAAGTTCTCACAAACATGGTACCTGTGATCACCTGAGGAGGGTCACTGGTTTGCCTGACACGCGTGTATGTGTGTTGGGGGTACCGGTTTATGAATTGCTGAATCTGTGACAAACCAGATGAATGAAGAAAACTTGTGAGGTAAACGAATGGAAACTCCTCATTTGGGTAAAATATGAACTGAAACACACAAAAAAGTTTGGGATTACATTTTTGCACGTTACCTTAAGTGCACACAGTGGAATTTAAGAATTGTATTTAGATTTCAGTTTCCGTGCCACTCCAATAATATCTATCACACATGAGGTTGCCATGATCAAATAAAGGAAACTTAGATAAACCCGAATGGAAAACAAAACGTTCATCAGGCTATCATGCTTTAGGTTAGCGGTACAGCTTCAAAACCACGGTCAAGAATCTGCTGTCCAGGTGCAAGGAAAAGGGAAGAACACAGAGAGGACAAACAGAAAATGCTGCACAGAAGTCTCTGCAATTTCGCTCACCAACCACGTATAAAAGAGTTAAATGAAAGTGAGGTACTGCGAGTGTGCTTACCCTGCCAATGTCAGGTATGCAGAGTGACAAACACATTAACGTCACACTGTAGAGAGGATAAAGCCTAACGGCTAGGGCAGTCAACTTCAAATCTGGAGAACCAGGTGTGAGTCTCGGTATTGACGCTCAACATCCTGGGATTCTGGGCTAATCACTTAATCTCCCTGTGCCTCCCAAAAATGAATGTTTCCTCATGTAACGCAACTGGTGCTCATGTAAAGCGCTCTGATACCAGATTTCGGGTTAAGTTCGCGCTATATAAAACCTCGAAAAACATAAAAAAGGTTGTCGTACACTACAAAGTGATTAAACAACCGGGGACTTTATTAAGCAAACAAGTACCTTGCTATATTTGGAGACCTGGGATAATAAAGTAAATGAGTTGCTAACAAATGCAGATTAGCACACACCGATTAAGTAATTGTTGCAGACCACTGGCTGCTAAGATCGCCAACAATAATAATGAGAGCAGGTCTTATCTTTTACAATATGTCAGAATGCTGAAGTAACAAGCATTGGAAATGCAATAGGTTTCGCATTCACATGATTTTGAGCTTTTGGCATTGTAAATGACAATGCCTTCTATTTATGTTTTGGGTTTTAAAACATAAATACAAGGCATTGTTATTTACAATACTAATAGCTTAAAAACGCAATGAACCTCATCATCTATACCAACAGAAAGGACGCTTCAGATATATCAGGTCAAAGAGCAAACACCACAACTGGCGCAGATGAAAGCACCTCAGAATACTGAACGGACAGCAACTTCACCTCAAAGCAGACATCGCTTGTCACAAAATGAAGGGACCCGTGCACCGGCGGCATTTCATCTGAATGGAAGAAACAGGAGTTGTCAATAAAACGCACAAACAGCAGCTGCTCTTTACACAGATGTGCTGGTGCTTTCATTGGCAGAGCCGGCAAGGGCAATAGGTGGTGCAATCTGCAGTGGCCTCCAGATGAAGGCCCTGACACTTATTGTTTTTATACTTTTTGTTTTATACTGTCCGACTGTGATATTCAACAAGCTGCACCCTACTGTCAAACTGCACATTCTAAGCTCTACTGCACAACACACAAGCTGCTGCCCTCGGCTCTGCAGTAAAGCTGGATTGAGGTCAAATCTTAGCTACCCAATTCTACACTATCAAATGCAGTTTCCTATGAAATATTTCAGCTATACAGGCAGATATTAATAAGCACATACAAGCAAAGGCAGTAACTCGCAAGGCAAGGCCGGCGGCAGTAACTCCCTCGCCTGTTTACTTGGCCTGCACACCTCCACTGCCCCCTGTGCACCTGCGCATACTTACCCGGAGTTGACCGAAGCAGAGCCCGGTCCTTGATGGGCTGGTCCACTGATCTCTCGGCCCGCTCTCCAGCGGGGTGGGAGGGGAGGTATCTGGCTCAAGGTGTGCTCGCCCACCACAGCCCTCAAATGCATTTATGTGACCTCTCTGGGACCGGCACTGGGCCCCACACCTGAACAGGTTCCGTGAAGAGCCAGTCTAGACGCGAAGGACGATACACTACCTCCTACGTAGTGCACGTAAAATTAAAGGCCTACCTAACAGTGTTTTCATTACGAACGCACAAAGTGCATACTTATTCAAACACGGCTCACCCGCTGCACATTTGTTCTACGTGTCTATTTAGTCACAGCTGCAACACAGCGCCAACGCCTCCTGGAACCCACTGCCCGCTTTCCCTTAACACTTCCAAACAAGGTTTCTACACTTCGCGTATCTTCTAAACAAAAGTTTGAATGCCCTAAAACAATAGCTCAATTACATTTCAGGATGCATATACTACACCACACCAAGATAGGATGCTGCTGACATGTGAAAATCACTGACACACTTAACCCATTAATATTTTAAAAGAAACATGCTCAATAGAATGGATAAGAAAACAAGTTACTTACCTGTAACTTTGGTTCCCAAGTATTGGTAACTTTCATAGATTCCCATGCTTTTGTATCATTCCCCGTCGTCGGAATGGGAGTCTCGGTAACAAAAATAACATAGCAGTAGGCACAAAAGAGAAAGAAAAAGGCCGAGGCCTCATTCCCTTTTGTAGCCCATCACTCTCTTTGTGTAAAAGAGACCAAACTTAGGCATCAGCCAATCAGAAGAGCCTCATCCTTTAGAACCCTCCTGAAGGAACCTCAGAGCCTCAGATTTTCGTAGCCGTTGTGTGTAGCCACCATTTCTGCTGAAGGCTGAGCTTTCCTCGGGGAGGTGGGCGGGCGCATGGGAATCTATGAAAGTTACCAATACTGGGTAACCAAAGTTACAGGTAAGTAACTTGTTTTCTTGCCCCAGTATTGGAACTTTCATAGATTACCATGCTTTTGTATCAGAGTAGCAAGCAGTTGGCAATAACAAACCCACATTTTGTGTCATAGTATACATTGCAAAGCCAACATGACAAAGCTACAAAATGTGCAAAATTACGGAAGGTGTGATAGAAAGGAAAGCTCACCAATTATTGGAAAAGGTTCCTCAGGACTGCCTGGCCCACTGCCGTATCTTCTTGCTGCAAGGAGTCCAAGCAGTAATGCTTAGTAAAGGTGTGGACACTGCTCCAGGTAGCAGCTCTGCAAATGTCCTTTATCTGCACCCCAGCGAAGAGGGCTGTTGAAGACGCCACTTATCTTGTGGAATGTGCACAAACCCTGCCGGTCAGTGGTTTACCTGCTGTAGAATGGCAATGTAGAATGGCACTGGTAATCCATCTTGCAATTCCCTGTTTTGACAGAGAGAGACCCTTTCTTTGACCACCAAAAGCTACAAACAATTGTGAGTCTTTCCGAAATCCCTTGGCGCGATCTAAATAGAATTTCAAACATGGCTGCACATCTAAAAAAAATGTAGCGATCTCTCCGCTGGTGTAGCCGGGTGAGGGAAGAAAGCCTTAAGAATAACCGGCTCGTTCAAGTGGAAGTCCGAGGGTACTTTGGGTATGAACCTTGGGTTGGTGCTCAAGATAACCGTGCTTCTTTTGAATTGTAGAAAAGGCTCTTGGATCGTGAGAGCCTGTAATTCTCCAACACGTCTTACCGATGTGAGGGCAAGAAGGAGAGCCAATTTCCATGACAGGAACTTCATGACTGAACGAGGAATTGGTTCAAACGGACTCTTCATGAGCCAAGTAAGGACGAGATTCAGGTGCCAAGTAGGAGGCGGAGCTCTCACTAGTGGATAGACCCTAAACAAGCCTTTTAGAAACTGTTTTATAATTCTGGAAGACCACAAAGAAGGTCCAGACTCCGACCGTCTGTATCTTGAAATTGCTGCCAAGTGTACCCTTATAGAAGAATGGGCCAGCCCAGACTTAGCCAAGGTCAAGAGATAAGGCAGAAGCTGATGAGGTTTTGAAGAAAAGGGGTCAATCTTCTCTCTCATGCACCAAACGCAAAATCTCTTCCACTTGAGGCGGTACGTCCTGTTTGTGGAAGGGGCTCTCGCTTGGGAGAGGAATTCTTTAATTTCGATCGAGATGGGGAGATTCATAAATTCTCGCTGCTCAGGAGCCATGCCGTCAGGTGCAATGACTGTGGATCTGGATGCCAAACCTGTCCTTCTGACATTGTGAGTAGGTCTGGAACAAGCTTCAAAGGAAGAGGCGGAGCTAGCGACAACAGATGGAGCTCCGTGTACCAGAACTGTCTCGGCCAAGCAGGGGCAATCAGGATCATCTTGCACGGTTCCACTTTGATCTTCCTGATCAATCTCGGGATCAGTGGAATGGGGGGAAAGGCGTAGACAAATGTTCTCGACCAGGCTATCGAAAGCGCATTCCCCAATGAACCGTGGTGGTGAAGCCTGCTTGCGTAAGACTGGCATTTTTTGTTGGTTGGTGTGGCAAAGAGATCTATCGCTGGTGTGCCCCACTGGCGTAATACCTCTTCTAGAACTTGTTTGTTTAGCTCCCACTTGTGACTGACTGTTGATAACCTGCTCAGTCTGTCGGCATTCTCGTTCAAAACCCCTGGCCAGTGTTCTGCCTGAAGTGACATTCCGTGAAGGATAGCCCATTCCCAGATTTCCTGAGCTTCCTGTGACAACGGGAGAGATCGGGTTCCTCCCTCCTTGTTCACATAATGCATGGCCGTGGTATTGTCCGTCCTGATGAGAACCTGTGAACCTTCTAGACGTGGGAGAAAAGCTTCAAGAGCCAGCTTTATCGCTCTGAGCTCCAGCAGATTGATGTGGAGCCGTCGATCGTGAGGAGACCAATGGCCACTGACGTGCAGGTCCTGCATCACTGCTCCCTGACCATCCAACAACGCATCCGTCGTCACTACTTGAGGAGACGGATCGTTTACGAAGGATAGACCTTGGGACAAGTTGCCTTGGTCTGTCCACCAAAGGGCCGCTCTCCGCATTGTCGGGGTGACAGACACCTTGCCTTCGAATGATCCGTGCACCTGTTTCCATTGGATGTCCAATTGTTCCTGAAGAGGCCGCATTCGCAGCCAGCAGTGAGGAATCGGGGAATGCATGATGAAATTACCCCTAACAGAGACTTGTAGCGGCGAACTGAAAGAGACCTTCTTTTTCGTAGGTCCAGAGCCATGGTTTGAAGTTTGCTCCGCCTTTCTAGGGTTGGAAAAGCTTTTGAGAGTTTTGAGCCCAGAATGGCTCCAAGGAACCGTGCCTTCCTGGATGGAACCAGAGATGATTTGTCTTTGTTTAACGTGAGTCCCAGATTGCGAAATAGGTTTGTACAAGTCTGAACAGCGTCCTGCGCTTCTTCTCTGGACGGAGCCTTCAGCAACCAGTCGTCCAGGTAAGGAAAGACTTGAAAATGATGTCTTCGTAGGAATGCCGCTACCAGCGCCAGCACCTTTGTGAAAATCCTCGGGGCTAAGCGAAGACCAAAGGGTAAAACCCTGAATTGAAAGAGGCTCTTGGCTACTGTAAACTTTAGAAACCTTCTTGTGTGCCAGGTGAATCGGTACATGAAAGTATGTATCCTCGAGATCGAGAGTGGCCATGAAATCCCCCGGACTGACCAACCTCAGGATGTCTTGAAGGGAAACCATCCGGAAAGATCGGGAGATGAGATAGGTGTTGAGCTCCCTGAGATCTAGAATGGGGTGCCATTTCTCTAACTTCTTCCTGACCAGGAAGAACCTGGAAAAGAATCCCTGTCCTCTCTGGTCGGAGGGAGCAGGCTCTACAGCCCCCTTGAGGAGCATTTGATGAACTTCGAGCCTCAGAAGACGTAGATGTTTCGATGGAACGGCTGCCGGGGGCTTTGTTGGTGGGATTTGGGTGAATTCTAAGGTATGGCCCATTCGAATGATGTTGAGCACCCAACGGTCCGATGTTATCTTCGACCAATTCAGAAGGTATTTTGCTACCCTGCCTCCAATTGATGACTTCCTGGAGGAGGGCCCAGTAGGAAGAGCCAGGGGGCCACTATTGGCGCTTGGACATCGCGTCCCTGGCGAGCCTGCTTTCCTCTGTTGTTAGGCCTTGAGTAATCGGAGGATTGGCCCTGCCTTTGTTGGTAAGGCTGGCGGTACTGCTGTGAGGTTGAACCATAGGAAGAGTATCTTTGCTGTTGGTAAGATCCTCTGTAGTTCGTACTCTTACCCCTGGATCCTTTAAAAGGTGCTTTACGGTACTGGAGCCTACCCAAGGATCTTGCAGTGTCAGTGTCTTTTTTGATCTCTTGGAGAGTGTCATCAATCGGCTTCCCGAACAGTGCCTCTCCATCAAATGGAAGATCCAGGACTTTATTTTGGATCTCGGGTCGAAACCAGGTTGCCTTCAGCCACCCCTGGCGACGAAGGACAGCAGCTCCCGCCAAAGAACAAAATGCCGTTGTGGCAATGTCGATGACCTCCATCGATGTTGCTTCCCCCTCTTGCAAGACTTTCCTTGCTTCCACTTCTGGAGTTAGTTGGTCCAGGAATGGTGCGACATCACACCAAAGCTGACTGTCATATCTGCCCAATATTGCCAGGGCATTAGCTTCTCGCACAAGTAGACTCGCCATGGATGAGAATCTCTTCCCGGCATTATCCAATCTCCTTCCCTCCTTGTCCGGAGGAGTTGTTAAAGGAGCAGAAGGGTTGCATGACGTCCTCTGTGCTGCCTGGGAAATCACTGAGTCCGGTTTCAGGGTACCTGCCAAGGCAGCAGGACCATCATCAGGCACCTTGTACTTCTTATCTAGACGCGGTATCACGGGGACCACCGTCGCTGGATTTTTCATAGCCTTAAGGCCCTCATCCCAGAGATGTTGCACTATTGGAATGGATCTTGTTGTTTTCCTGTAAGGTTCCTTGAAATCGTACAAGAAACACTCAGAGGACACCTTAGGCATTGTCAGTTTGAATCTTCAAATCGCTCTTTCCATCAGCTGATGAAAACCTCCGATATCAGCAAGTGGAGAATCCACTGGATCCGGACTTTGAGAAGGAGGGTCCGGAATGACGTAATCATACCAATCAGAGTCCTGATCATCTCTACCCTCCGAATCATGATCCTCATCCGAGGAATCATTATGGGTGACAGCAGGTCTGGAAGGCTCCTGTGGAGTCGATGTCAGTGGTCGAAGAGACTCCTGAGGTGGTGATACAGGAACCGCCGTTGAGGCCGGTGACATGACAGGCATGCCATGCGCTACAGGAGCTGGAGCAGAGTGTGTAGCCTTAGACTTATAATCTTGCAGCATATTAAGTAGGTCCTGTAGGAAAGATGATGGTACAGTAACCATCTCTTGACCAGAGTATTGCTGTGATTGGGCAGCATGACGTTCATAGCTCCCCTCTTGATCATATCCTCCATCCGAGTCAGTTTCCTGGCATTTAACCAGCAATTGAGGGGGGCTGTTGGCATAGCCATATGAGTCCTGATCCTCCTCTCCGGACTCATCCTCGTCGAACAGTAGAGCTGGAGGAAGAGGGGTTAACCTCCTGGGAGATGTCATGTCCGGGGTAATCCTGGTCATGGAAATCGTGATCCTCTTTTCCGATGACAAAATAGTGGACGATCCCGTCGACGATGGAATTGAGAATGCAGTCGTGGTCGGCCTCGTCGACGGAGTATATGTCGTCGACACAAAAACACTCGACGACGAGATGGGCATCGTCGATAAGACTGTCGACATCCCAGCCGTCATCGTCGCCAATGTTGCGGTCGTCGAAGCTCTCGTCGACGACACCGTCATCGTCGCCACCGTCGTCGTCACCCTCGTCGACATAGTCGTCACCTTCATAGACGATGCCATCGTCGGCGAGTCCCTCGTCGTCGCTTCCGTATCAGTCGTCGACGATCCCGTCGACGTAACCAGTTTCAGCTTCTGCTTTAATTTCTTCGTCGACGGAGCCTCAGTCGACGACGCCTTCTTCGTCGACGACTTGGAACTTCTGTCAGAAGAATGGGAAGAGGGCTTCTTGAAGGCTGGATCAGTCTTCAACCCTTCAGAAGGCGTAGATAGATGGTCCTACCCTCTCCTTTTCACCTTGGTGAGGAAATGTGCCTGGACCCTGGCTCTCAGACTCACTGGGGGTCTTTTTTGAGGCCTTAGAATAACGCTCCACAGAAGGAGAAGGGGAACCCCGACCCCTTTTTACTGACCTTCTTGAGGAAGATGCCGATTCCTCACTGTCACTGGAGACAGTATCCTTCCTGGATTTCAACTTCTGGAGCCATGTCAGAAGCCTACCCTCACAGTCCCGGAGGGTCTTGGTTGAAAAGGTGCAACAGATCTTACAGTCTGCAGCCTTGTGGTCAGGATAGAGGCAATAGATGCAGTCTTTATGCTTATCCTCCATGAAAAGCTTTTTCTTGCCACAGGTGGAACATGACTTTAAAAGGGCCTTCTTCTTCTCCTTGTCAGACATCCTGGTAGGATCAGCTAACAATCTAAAGTGAATCTGAAAAGAATCTGAAGAAAAAAACCTTGAAGAAACTCTCTGAAGAGAGAAGTTGAGCAGAGCTCAAAGGAGACTCCCTAAGCACAACGTGCCGTTGAAAATCTGAGGCTCTGAGGTTCCTTCAGGAGGGTTCTAAGGGATGAGGCTCTTCTGATTGGCTGACGCCTAAGTTTGGTCTCTTTTACACAAAGAGAGTGATGGGCTACAAAAGGGAATGAGGCCTAGGCCTTTTTCTTTCTCTTTTGTGCCTACTGCCATGTTATTTTTGTTACCGAGACTCCCATTCCGACGACGGGGAATGATACAAAAGCATGGGAATCTATGAAAGTTCCAATACTGGGGCAAATGCTGCCTATACAATTGCTGTCATTACCACTGGAGGAATAAAATAATGTCGAGAAACAAGCAATCCTGCTTTGAGCCACCTCCACATGGACAGCCTTGGGCAGCTCACTGACACTAGCCTGGGCGGTCTTTTAAAAACTGACCTTTTGTAAAGGTTGTTTCTCTCGCCTTTCCTGCCATTTCTCTGCCCGTCAAAAAAACAGGTTTTGCTCTTCTCCCCATGAACCCTGAAGGTGAAATCATAGCTCCCACCGGGTGCCCCAGAAGAGCGATATTCCGCCACAGGAGGCACCAAAGAGGCCCCCTTGGCAAGTTCATATGGAAAGGGGAAAACAGAATAGTTCAAGTCAAGAAAAAAACGCCTTTTTATAGAACATGAAAAAGAGGCGAAACAAGTACACAGCATAGCACAACAAAAATAACCAGGCTGACAGTTTAATAAGAATGTAGGCTGACACTTATAACAAAAACCCTTAAAATCCACAAGGCTCGGTTTATTTACTAGCACACCCAACTCAAATATTTCAAGGACTGGAAGACGAACTGCAACATCCGAAATAGTTGTGAAGTTGCAGAACCCGTTTCAGACGTTGCATCTAACCTCAGCGCAGCAGTCAGACTTTCAACCTCGCGGGCGTTGATGAAATTCGTGCCACTGAGTTAAGTGTCAGTAACACCCGTTTTTTGTAGCACAGCCCAGCACTGAATACATTTCGTTTTTACGCAAGTTTGGCGTTCTACATGCAAGTTGCTGCCTTTTGTCCCAGTCACCTACCTCTGCCAGACATGCCACACCTTTAAACCCAAAACAAACAGGACTCGTGAAGGAGGCAGAAAGGTGGTGCGTAGAAAGGCTGCTGTGATCTTCTCTAGAGAGGGAAAGTGTGGCCTGCGCACGGTGCCAGCTGGAAGCACTGAGCACACACGCCCCAGCCACCTGTGTCTCTGGTCGGACCAGAGTGGGTACAACCTATAAGCACATCTGTGCCAGCCCCTAGACATCGACCCAACATATACAACTCAAAGTGGCCTTCTTTGGGACAGGGACACGTGCTCTCCTCAGCACATGGTACGCCCAGCTCCCAAACAGGACTCCTTTGTGAGGGTATAACATGGCAGCGCCGCCCGAGTGCGAGGGTTGCTCTCTGCCGAGGATCACCGAGGAGTGCGGGGCTAGCGGGGAAGAGGTGGCCAGTCAAAGAAGTGGGAGGGAGGGAGGAGAGGGGAAGGCATAACAAGCCGGAGAAGAAAGGGAGAAAGGAGAGGACCTTCAGCAGCAGAGGGAGATGGTGGGCAAGAAAAGTTAGGAAGGGGGAAGTGGAGCAAGGGATGAAGTGAAATAGGGGAGAGGACGACACAAGGCAGTCAAAGATGTATGTTTTTTCACCAGACCTAATAGAACAGCGCTCACGTCCTTTCCTGCCCAGATGCACAGTCTGCCGGAATAACCGTGTCCTCCCTGTGGCCCCTTGCGCCTCTGAGCTCTGTACCTGCCTGCCACCAACCAATCACAGAGCAGACTGGTGCATGCTCCAGGCGTGAAGGCAGCGTGGTTGCAGGAAGCCTGGAGCACTGGCTCATGTGCTTCACAGCTGTTGTGAAGACTTTTCTTATCTGCTTGTTAAATATACAAGCAGATAAGAAAAGTCTTTACGACAGCCGTGAAGCAGGCGATCCAGTCCGGATGGGCCGGACCAAAAAGTCAAAGGGAGGCAACCAAGAAAGCTTATTTCCAATGGGAGCCCACAGTTTACCATAAACGGTGACGCTAGCCAATGGAAATAAAGTGCGGGGCTTCAAGCCCTTTTCTCAAAGTCCTCCGTGACAATAAATCTTGCAGAGTGAGCTGCTTATGTGCGCAGCAACGCTAGGCGAGACCTAAAAGCTGTTGTAGTTATCCAGCTGAGAGGAGGTGGTTGAAGTGACAATACATTCTTTGGTCCCAATTCCCAAACCTATTCGGGAAAAAGTTGTTGATTATGTTTCATAGTGTCACAAGTATATTTGCAGCAAACTGGCAACTTTAAAGAATTCACAAGAATTCCTAGATGTATTCTGTATAGCAACTCTAGCCAGAAAGGCATTTACATCTGCGCCTGACAGGAGTATATTTGTGAGCCTTTCAAGCTGGGAAACTACCTACCAATGTTTGGTGATCCACCACAAAATTGCAAGTTTGTGAGTGATGACCAACGTTAGCTGGTGGACTGATAAAAAAATACCCACAAAGAACAAGTTACGTACCTACTATAATGGAGTCTCTGGTGGATACTCGATCTAACCACAGATTCCTCACCTTAGAGTAGATATCAAAGCAGAAACTCCCCAGGTGGAGGGTTCGTGAAGTGAACTCAGACCTAAAAGACTTGCAGAACCAAGGGGAGAAATGTCCTTTCCACTGGACATGGCTGTCAATTCAGTAGTGCTTAGTGAATGTATTTACTGACGCCCATGTCGCAGCATGAAAGATGTTAAGGAGAGGCATTCCGTGTGCCAACGCAGTGGTACCAGCCTAAGCCCTAGTGGAGTATGACCCAGAACTGCCAGTGGCTGCTTCTTGGCCACAGAGTAGCAGATATTAATTAAACAACTATCCACCTCTACAGGGTCTGCTTCTGCAAAGCCTTCGGTTTCTTTACTCTGGTGAAAAATCCCACTTTTGAGGAGTGTGGGAGGTGAAGAACGCAGGCAGGGCGATAAATTGTATTACATGGAACGGAGTCACATATTTAGACAAGAAAGCCACCCGAGTTCTTACTACCAATAGGTCTAAAAAATGTTTTTAAAAAGTGGTGTAGGGTGGCTGCACCAACATTGCCTGAAGTGAACTCATGAGATGAGCTGAAGTAATAACACGCACTGAGAAGTTATGCGTCGGTTCCAAGGTCGTGCACATAAGAAACATTAGGTGCAATTAAGGGAACCACTTAAGCATCACAAAAGGTTTGAGAGGAAACATCAGTCATACCTTTTTATAAACCTCATCCAATAGCCGTTTTAAACAAAAGAACATCCAACAGTTTGCTTGTAAAGGGTCTCGCTTGCACCTTCCACAATGCGCCACAAACCTGTCCCTGCAGCCGGCATATATGGACTACATAGAAGGGTATATGGTGATGAGAAAGACACTCACTCCTTGGGGCATCAGAACAGGCAACTGCTGCCGCTCAAGCTACATGCATGGTGGTGTAGATTTGTTAGGTTACAGAATTTTAACTTGCAGCTGCAACAGAAGATCCTGTTGATGTGGAAGACTGATCGGAGGACAGATGCTCTTGTCCAAATGTTCCGGGTCCCACACTTTCCCAGCCCAAGCAAGACCCATAAGGATCACTTGGGCACAGTCATTCCTGATCTTTTTTAGAACTTGGGGCAAGGGGTTGGAAGGCATATAGGAGTCCTGTGTTCCATTCCAGCTAAAATGCGTCTTGCAGTGAACGTTTTTGCAGAAACTCCAATGCACAAAACCAAACCTTTGACACTTTGCATTCTCAACTGTGGTGAAAAGTTCTACGTAGGGTTGTACCAACTGTTAGAAGATGCCCTGCAGCACCTCAGGATGTAGATGTAATTTTTGATCTGCCAGCCGCCACATTCTAAGCTCATTATGTCTGCCATTCAAAAGTCCTGCCAGGTGGTTTGCAAACAGGGAAATGGACCAACACTTCAACCAAAACTAAAGGTGTAGTGCCTCCTGTTACAGGACCAGGACCCCACACACCCTGCTTGTTGCAATGTTGGTATGATAAGCTATGTATATTTGTAAATTGCACTACCACCCACAAGAGTCTCCTGGCACTGAGAAAGTGCCTGTGCCTAGACCTGCCTACAATAGGTTGATTAATTGAAAAGGCAGGTCTTCAGCTTCTTGCTCCATTCAAGAGGAGGCAGCTCTCATGTGGTTTGGGAGGCCGCCCCATGCTTTAGGAGCAATGTAGGCGAGCACCCGTCCTCATTTGTGTATGCATGGGATGTTTGTAGGAGTCCTGAGAACCGGAGTTGTCCGGGTGGTTGTTGGAAGGAGATGCTACTGTTCTGGTAGGTGGGCCCTAAGTTGTGTAGGACCTTAAATGTGTGCGAGAAGTTTGAGATGGGCGCATAATACCACACTGCAGTGGTGTTGTCTGCCATAATCTGCACCAGTCTCCCCTTTATGGACAAAAGTAAGGTCCTCAGAGCCAGACAAATGTCCCTCAACTCCAATAGATAGCTATGGAGCTGGGTTCCCATCGGAGGCCAGAGACCTCTGTTCTCCATCTCCCCCAGATGACTTCTCCAACCTAGTTGTGATACATCCGTCTCCATGGTCAGCTCTGAGTGGGGAAGGAAGAGGGGACTGCCACTGGACCAATCGTGTTCAATCAGCCACCACTGCAGATGGTAAGTCATCTCTTGAGTGGCATTCAACAGATTTCCAAGGTAATTTGGTTTGATGCCATCTGGAGGTGGTCTATGACTGACTGTGGAGTACTGCCTTCAACAGCTAGCCATTAAGGCAACGGGTAACTTGTATCTCCAACCTTCAAAGGTGTGTTGCAACCACCACCTTCACTTAAGTGAAAAATTCAGAACCACTGTTGAGGTCGGAAGGAAAACCTTCAAACTGGTAATGATCATGGCCTACCTTGAACAATATGCAAGAGAAAAAAGAAAAAGAACGATTGATGGACAGAATGCAAAACAATGTCATAAATTCACCATAGTACAGAGACAGGGAGGACCTGGCTTGGCAGTTCGGTCTGGACTGTTCCCATGAGGCACAGGGTCAAGACTGCTTTGCATATGGCTGGGTCTAAACTGGGGTGGCATGGTGAGCAAAAAACAGTGGATTTAACCCAGATCTCTTGACTGGGGGTGAACGTATGATTTATTCAGCATTCCATCCATCATTTGTTTGCGTAGCACTTTTCACCCTAAGTGGGATGGGTATGCCCAGACGTGGGTCCCTTGCTCACTGTGCCACTGGATTCAAGCTAGCCTGGCTGATGAAGGGTAATACCCAGAACCCGGCCCCAGGATGCCTATTTCCGGTCCAGGGAGGACCTGGCTTGGCAGTTCGGTATGGATTGTTCCCATGAGACACAGAGTCAAGACTGCTTTGCCTATGGCTGGGTCCAAACTGGGGTGGCATGGTGAGCAAAAGAACAATGGATTTAACCCAGATCTCTTGACTGGGGGTGAATATATGATTTATTCAGCATTCCGTCCATCATTTGTTTGCATAGTAAATCAAGAAATGTCAGTTTTGAGTAGAAGCAAAAGTCAACCAGAGAAGAAACTCCAGGATTTAGAAAACTATAACCGTCGCTCATTTGTTTGCGTAGTACCTTGTACAATAAGTAACATCTGCAGGACACATATGACAATGCACGTCTTCCAGATCCAACACTCCCATGCAGTCCCCTATGTCCACAGCATGCAAGATTTGGGCTAGTATGAGCATTTTGAAATTGCCCTACTGCAGGATTACATTCAGAGGTCGATGTTTCAATATAGGCCGGAAGACCATTTTTTAGCCCAACAGCAAGAGAACCAACCCTCTCCTCTTCCAGGGTGCTGAAAAGTCTCAATAGAATCCCTGGAGAGCAACACTGGCAATTCCTGTAACAGGATTGAGAGGTACTCTTCTGATGTCAGTCTGATGTGGGTGGAAAAATTGATGAGCAAAATAAAAAGGGTAGGGCTGAACGATTTGTAGGACCCATCTTTTTAATGTACTGGTGGTAATGCAACAGAGTTAAAACCTTAAAGGATGAAGGGTGCAGTGTTTAATTTCTAAAAGAATAAGTGTTGGGGCCTCAAATCCCCTCCCGAAACCACTGGATCAAATTAAGCACTGGGAGTGCACCACTAAGGGCAAACTAAAAGAAAAAGTGGCTTAGTTGTGGTTGCTGCATGGGAAAGGAACTAGAAGGACTGGTGCCCTTGCTGGCCTGCACTTTGCCTGCCAGACCCACGTCCCTGAAAGGACTTGGGTGACTTTTGCTATCTATATGCCAGCCCCTAGGAGTAGCCTCTAAATTTTCCGAATTGATGTGGGAATTGCATGGCAATGTTCACCAGACCTAGGAAGTGCACTGTGGCTTTACTGTCCTTTAAATACTTTTTTTCCAACCAAAAAGACGTGTGCTGTTAAAGGACAATACCATGAGAGAGGCTTATACATTTCACAAAAATCACGTGGAACGTATCCAAGCTTGGCTTTACACAGAGCTGGTGCCACCCACCCTTCCCTGGCAATCAGTAGTAATGAGGCCAGCACAAATCACATATTTGGCTGTATCATTTCCATCATGATTTGTTTAACTCAGAGAGGTCCTAAGCTCTGCTGCATGGATCTCACTGGCATTGTCCCAAAGGACATGCATGTGGTGATCCAACAAATAGAAGGAATTGACCAATCTCAATGCAAGGCTAGCTAAGGGGAACATTTGGTTTCCAAAAGCCTCAATCCACTTGGACTCCCTATCTGGACGAGTTGTGGGAAATGAATTGGGAGTTCAATTTGCTTGTTGAAGCCTAAACACCAGGCTCTCTGGGTAAGGGTGTTAAGTGAGGAAATTAAAGTCGCCAGGAACCAGATTGTGATGCCTGGCCAAGTGCCTGTTCACAGGTGGGCAACAGAGCATGGACCAAGGGCCCATCAAGGTACCAGGAAGGACCTCGCTAAAGGGAGGCAAGGGCTAAGACATGGCTGTCACAGGCTGCAAAAAATACATAAGAATGTTAGTATTGGTCTTAACTGAAAGCACACTACGATTCCAAGACCTCAGCTGCCCGTCGGACCCCTTCTACAAATGGTAAACTCTTTTCCATTAGTGGTCGAAGTGGTGAGTCCAACCATGTATTAGAGGAGGTATAAAGTCCACTGGCCTCTTGTCAGTGCATACAAAATTTGTCTTGGTCGAAATGAGGTAGGAGATCACCATATTGTGCCTTACCATCATCATCTCCCTCTGATGGCAATGATGGCATACCTTGTTCGGTGTCCGAGCCAAAAAGATAAGGGAGTCTCTACCGGTGAATCTGCCCTGAAAGAGGCATTGGTACAGAGTCAGACTGCATGACGACCTGTTGCGCTTTAGTAATTTCATTAAGCGACATCGGTCGAGTTTCAGTTGAAGGTAGCTCTAAGTCAAACATAGTAATCCCTACCGGACACTCTCCTGGAGCCGGTGGTATTGGTACCATTGTCAATGATTTACAGCCCAGCAAGGGTTCATGCATCAGATTGGACATAAGTACAGGAGTCGGTAGGAGACCTAGAATAGGTCTTAAGGGATCAGACAGTGCTGGGGAAGGACCTGTCGGTAGGAACCCAACTGGAGGCCTAGGCAGTACCTTGTAGCCCAGATGTGCAGTAGAGGGAGCCAAAACGCTGAAGGCCTCAATCTGCTGTGGCATGGCCAATTAATTGGAGAACTATGGGTGCAGCGTGATCAGTTGGGGAATCTGCTTCTCAACCAGTAACACTGAGGGAGACCAACTGTCAATGTAACGCCCATGAGCCTTCTCCTTGGATATTGAGTAGTAGAAGAAGGTTGATTCCTGCCTAGCTTTCTTATGTTTTAGCTTGAACTTCGATTTAGACTTACCAAAGGACTTTGAAAGTGAGGCCTTGGGAGTGTAAAACAGTCCGCAACCTTTAGCTGCAACAGGGCTTAATGTGAGTGTCTTGCCTTCTCATGTTAGGGTGACATAAAGCTTCACTTCTAGGTTCAAGATGGTGTTCAGGTGCATGAAGGCACACATCGCACAAGTCATGTATCAAGGCGAAACATCGGAGACACACCTGGTTTAGGTCCGTGACTGATATCTGTTTTCTAAAGTCCTACCGCGGACTGAAAAATGTACTTTTAGGAGGTGACATTGTGCTGTATTTCTTTTTTGGAGTCAGAAGTAACCCAACGAAATTGGGAGTAGAGCTCCGGATCCGTGTTCGAAGGTGTGGGAAGAAAAGTACAAACAGCAGAGTGTAGGGGTGGTGCTTTTATGTGGATCCAATCTGTCGCTTCCAGGGAGGTACAGAGTCTGTCCTAAGCCACACAGTGCCATCTAGTTGCACGCAGAAGCATTCTTAGAAAAAGTTTCTGGATCCAGTCTGGCTGTTGGGAAGGATTCTAAGGTAAGGAATTCAAGGTTAGAAGCATCCATAAGATCCCACAAATAGAAGCAGTAGGCATCTAACAGGATTAGTGAAAACTGGGTAAAAGTAATTCGTCTATCTAGATGTAAGGAAGGATCCTCAGTCTGACAGTCTTCACTTACTACCGTCTTCGATCCGGATTATGAGCTGCCGGGAGCCGTATCTCCAAAGAGGCCATTGCTGCAGTCAGCTAGGAGTTTCCTCATGTTGCTGTGCTCGGAATTATGAGGTGTGCAAATATCAGAGTAGCTAAATCCAGGTCTGGATACAACAGGCCTGGACTTCTAGAAGATCTGCAGGTAGCTGCCACTCCTAGTCCCACCCCACGTACGTACTGTGGCATGGGCAGAGCAGAAAAACCTCCCCACAGTTGCAACCAAACAAATGTGTTCTCCTGCCGTTATCCCGTGGCACCACAGCCAAGAAAAAATGACCCCCACATATTTATCACCTGCAGCAAGCAGGTGTTAAACATGGGTGGATTTGAGCTGGTTATTACATTGGTGATAAAAACGTGGTGATTTGGATCCAGTATTCCTTGGTCCAAATGTTAGTCTCCATTTCTGTGGGCAATAACTTGCAATCCCCAAAGATGGGTGCGGAGATGCCTGCCAGAAACTCCCCCGCCCCCAACACACACACACCTATGTTCATGGAAATCACAATGAGGCCCTTAGTGGCAGATTCAAAGTTAAATACTGCCTGAATATCTTGGTCTTCAGATAGTGCATGACTTTAAGGTTGTTTGGGTTTTAAACTGAAGACAGGATTCAGATCAATCCAGAGTCTGGGGTCTAATACTCCTAGATATCTCGCTAGGATATACTTCCCATACATTCATATGGGCAGTATTCCAATGCAGCACCACCTAGGGCCACAGTTTCTGTCCTAGTTCTGCTGATAGGCAGCACAATCTCTTTCCGCCACTGTTTAATGTAGTTGGGCCAGGTGGTAAAGTTAAATTGCCAAAGCAAGCTTTCCCCTAGATGGATGAGAATCTAGGGTCTGCTCACATTTGCGTGAAAGCTGAATTTCTAAGACAATGTGTCCCCCGTGGTTTCCCAGGTCTTGTACATAGCTACACCTTGCATGTTATCCGTGTAGGCAGGTGCAATTTCAGTGTCTGGGTGGGGTTCTGCAGAACCCTACAAGTCACATGCAAGTGACCGATGCTACAGATCATGGCCGCACATTTGCTTCAGTCAGCTAGGAAGGCAAATATACATTCTAAGTAGTATCTGTTGATGCACATCATTCTAGGCTTTTCAGGAGAACACCGAGGTCCACGGTATTTTATGCTGTTGATGAGACATCAAAGGTCACGTGAATGGTTTTTCTTCACCCTTGGTCTTAAAGAAATCGTCTGTGTTGCCTATTAGAGTGGTGTCATTTCTCATTTTCAGAATTTGCAGCAGATGGCCTGGCAGTGACGCTGCTCCATCAGGTCATCACATCATACCCGAGATATGGCAACATTGTGCCATCACTGTGCAAGTAAAGAATCCCTCTGTGAAAGAACACGGTCTCCCTAGCACAATTAAAGCACCGGATGACTACACCAGGTATGCCAAAGAAGAGCTAGTGAGGACATGCATTGCACAAATAGAACTAACCAAATGTTTTTATCCGCTTGGTTTAAAAGCGTTATGGTATTAGATGAATTGGCATACACAAAAAAGTGCAACCAGCCCAATCTTACCAAAGCAGTGGTAAAAGGTTTACTGCTGGAAAAAATACACTTTTATCTATTCACTGTAGGCTCGTAGTTGAAATAAAATATTAAATGCATATTTTAGTTCAGCGATAAAATATGAAAAATAAACATTTTAGTTCAGCGATAGTAATAGAGTTCAGACTAGAGGTGATTTTGATTAAACTATTATGTGTGCAATACATCTTTAATAAAAATACAATTTTCACTATAGCAAAACAAGCACTGGTCTCTGTTACTTACCAATAGATACAATTGCTATATGCTTATAATAGAAGGATACACAAAAGTCAAGAAAGAGAACTCCGAAGCTTCCAATCAGCCAGGGCAGGTGATGTACAAGGTAGAGCTCCTTGTGATGAGAAATGGCTGGTAGTTTTAACAAAAGGCTCAGTCCATATGTACAGTTACCCATCATGGCCAAAGCAAAAAGCATATAAGAAGTTCCCTCTGTGGATTTTCTTTGGAACTATTGAAAAAAAAAACAATAGAAACAGTGACATGCTTCCGCTACAATTTATTAGAGCTATACAAGCACTCTATTCTAATCCCAAGGGTGTAATAAGATTAGGCACTGATACCTCTAGACCCTTTTCAATTACTAGGGGGACCAGACAGGGCTGCCCCTGCTCCCCGCTTTTATTTGCTCTTTACTTAGAACCCTATTTGGACAGACTAATTATGGAACCTGATATTCCACCAGTTCAACTCCACGAGGTAGATCATAAAGTTCTCGCGTACGCAGATGATGTGGCCATTGTAACTTCTGATGCTACCACTGTGCTACCTAAAATAATTGAAGTAGCTCGAGAATATGACAAATTTTCCGGTTACAAACTTAATATTTCAAAAACCCAGATTATACATTCTGAGACTGGTACACCTACTGATATCCCATTAAACTCTACTGGCACATATCTTGGCGTAACTATTTCTCCTAAAATTGATGACATTGTTGGATTAAATCTGGATCCTTTGCTTATATCAACAAACAGAACTCTAGAAAGGGTAAATAATTTACACTTATCTTTACACGGACGTACTAATGTCATCAAGATGATGATTTTCCCAAAATTTCTTTATTTTTTCCGAACTATTCCCTTATTTTTTTCGATGTCTCTTTTTAACAAGATTGACAGGATGTTGTCCAGATTCTTGTGGGGGTACCGCCGCTCAAGAAGATCTTTAAAGTGGTGTATTCTTCTGCAAGAACGTGCTGGGTTGGGATTTCCGAACTTTAGACTGTATTATTGGGCTATTGCTCTTAAAGCAATCAGGGTGCTATTTTTCCATGACCATGTTACCGAAACTTCTATGGCACCCTCTATCTTTGAAATGCTAATGGGCGCTGAAGTGCGTCAAGGTCTACTGAAGTTCATGGAACCAAGCTACTATAAGAGAACAAAATTCAAGGTGTTTTTGTCTGCTTTTTTAGTTTGGAGACAAATCAATAAAACCCTGCGGATAATCTCAAAGTTCAATTTTTATACACCTATTTCTGGTAATACGTCATTATCGGGGATTTTTCAAGATACGGCAATAAATCGGTGGCAAACGAGACAGATCCATCTACTGGGGCAATTGTATCAAAATGGGATGTTTGTGTCCTTTTCTGAACTCCAAGAAACATTTGGCCTTTCTAGGAATAAATTCTTTAAATATTTACAGATCTGTAGCTTTTTGGAAAAAAAAATCTGTTATATAATGATGCTATGGAGACTATTGATATTCTAGAGAGTTGCAGGAAGAACAGCCGTATTGGTACGATTTATCAACTAATGGTTAATAGGTTGCATGATGATCTAGATCAGCAGGCCCAGAAATGGCAAAGAAAATTGAGCATAGAAGGAATAGACTTGGCAAGGGCCTTTGAGATGAGTAATAAAGTACTAATTAATAGTTCTCTTAAAAGTCAACACTATATGTCTACCCTGGACCTCTACTACACACCCGCGAAACTAGCCAAATGGAAGGCCACGAAGGGTATTAATTGTAGCCGTTGTGGAATCCTAGCAGCGGACTCATGCCATATGTTTTACAGTTGTCTCAAATTGGCGTTATATATAGATAAGATTGAAAAATTTTTGACTAACTTGCTCAATGTCAATATTAAGCTATGCCCTTCCTTGATAATTTTTGGTATTTATTTTCCTTCTGAAAACCTATCTGCTGATCAGGAATATTTTCTGTTTATTGGAATGGCTGTATATCGTTTCTGCATTACTTCTAGATGGCTGGATATAGATCCGCCCACATTTGAACAATGGCTGGGAAAGTTGCTAAATATTTATAGAATGGACAAAGCAGTTTATAAACTGAAGGGACAGAAAAAGAAGATCTTCGCTAGGAATCTATGGTCCCCTATTGAAAATTGGATTTAAACCTAATAATTACTGTTTATTGCAATGATATTTCTTTATGCCTATAATGTACTAGAAATTATGTGAATGATGGTTGCTGATGCTGCTTTGTTCTTGTATGTTTTATGCCTCTGCCACAAAATAAAAAAAAAAAAAAAAAAAAGAAACAGTGACATGGACAACACAGGGCAAGATACACATCTGCTCAAGGAAAACTAGCAAGTCAATTGTTTACGGATACAGCCCAGCGCTTATCGATTAGTGTCCAGTTGAGAACACAGGCTAGCTAGGTAATAGCCCAAGGAGACTAATTATTTGCACACATGTGGTAAGCATTTGCTAATGAGAGACGGTTCTATTTGTACAATCCATTGAGACATACTTTAATACTTTCTAATTAATAAATAACCCAATATTTTGTATCTACGAAAAGAACGGGATCACCAACAAAAAACTACCCAGGAAGCTGCAGACCATTCAGAACGCTGCGGCCAGAATCACGTTCAACCTTCCGCCCTGAACTTGCATCAAAACATACCTGAAGGAGCTCCACTGGATCCCCATTCACAAACGAACACAATTCAAACTACTCACGCACAGTTTCAAGGCACTAATAACACAGGTCCAGCATACCTCAACAATCACACCTGCTTTCACAAATGTCCAGACACCTCAGTTCCTCCCGACTCCTACTTGCTGAAATTCCACTCATAAGGAAAACCAGAATTGGTTACCAAGCATGAATGTCATTTCACCAAAATACCAAGGGTTGCGGAAGTGACATCACACGATCTTTGACCTTCAGTTTCACTCACACACGTCTATACATACACACATTCGTACTTAAACACACTCTTTCACACTCACTCCCTCTCTCTCGCACATAAACACACAGACACCCGAAAGCACGGACACAACATACATTTCAAAGCATTTAAAAAAATGTATTTACCTTAGCTACCAGGGAAGGTCAGTTTCTAATTGTACTCTATTTTTTATTACATTCATAGTGAATACTGAAACTTTATTCACTATTAGTATTATAAAATGGGAGCGAAACCAAAGAGTGTAGCCCTAACCAAGATCCATAAGGGTGAGCTGTCACTGTGTTCCTGGCACTGATTTTGCCACCTCTGAGGCCAGGGTTCACAAGAACAAGCCAGAGGTCATAATTGCGACACCTAAAGAATATTCATGGGGTTGTGCTTTCTACTACATCGCTCCTAAAGCATGGAACAACCTGCTGCTACACATAAGAACATCCCGCTCACTTCTTGAATTCCTGAGAAGCTGAAGACCTGGCTTTAAAAATGTGGAGGTATTCGCAGATTCACCTACAGACAGACGCATTAGCAAGAAACCTTTAAAAGATCATTGGGAACTCAAAAACATCAAATAAAGAGCCCCTGTAAGAGTGCTAAAGGTATGGGTTTTGTGAATAAAAAATAAAAAAATGTGTTATTTAAATTACATTTTGGAAAAGAAACAAGGGGCTTAAGATCTAAAGACGAAATATTTTCAACCTAGTCTGATAGATATATAGACAGAGAGGCAGAAAGACAGACAGACAGAGAGTGACAAAGACAGATAGGCAGACTGACAGAAACAGACAAGAAGACAGACAGACAGTGAGAAAGAGAGACAAAAGATAGAGAGACAAAATGCAAACAGAGAGGATAGAGACAGGCAGAAAGAGATAGATCATGCCTATGAAATTTTGAGACCAGTGAATTAATAAAAATTGAGAACTGCTTACATTTTTATGGAGTTGAGGAAATCGGGACCCTAAGTAGAACACAGAAGATATGTAGCCGCATATAAATCCAGACATTTCACTTATTCCAAGAGATTTCTGTAAAAGGAAACAGAGTTTGATATCAAAAGTACAATACCACAACAAAGTTGCAACACTTATCCAGCAAAATTACTATTAGTTAATCTCTCAAAACCACCATCGGCATTTGGTCGATTGGTCACAAATTCTAATCACAGTAAGACCAATTTGGTCTATCATCCTTTCAAGGGAGATATAGTGGATAGTTTTTGCAAAAGCTAGTATTAATTGTTCAATTAAAATAATAATTATTATGCTGAATCTAGTGTCTTTGGTTTACCCAAACACCACATATATTAATGGTGCAAGCATAACAATGAATTGGAAATAATATGTCAATGCTGTTAGAATATAAAACTGGTCAATGTAGCCATGGATGAAAAAAGTGAAGGGATGCTAAACACATACTTAAGGTAAGCATTGTTCATAAGCAGCATACTTTTCATTATGTACACCACACCCCAAAAAAATTCTAGGAAGTTCCAAACACATTCACAAAGGTTTTTAGGCATCTAAATCGAACACAAGCACAGCCACAGACCATTTAGGAGTGGTGCATTAACTGGTGTGAGAAATCATGCGCAATGGGGCTGGTGATATGAGGTTTTTAGAGCCCAGACAACTATTCATGAAGTTGAATACTCAAATGTGGATTTCAAGGACAGGAGTAAATCTCCATTCAGAGAACATGTTCAAAATTAGCGAAGGTGCTAACACATTAGGCATGCACAAATGTACAGCTATTAAATTTACACAAGCAAAATTGCCTTTGCATGGAAGAAAAGTGGAAATTACAAAGAAATCCAGAACTACTCCTGAAAAGTTGCAAGAGACAGTTGTCCAGGATTACTCTTGTATTCACTTACACAATTCAAAACAATTCAAAAACTCTCCAAATGTATGAGTAAAGAACAGGAGTAAACGTCCAATTTCCTTCAGGAATAGTACTCAGACTTTTCAAATGGAGCTGTTGAATAATTAAATGGGAGGATTGGGTTAAAAAGAGAAATTTTAACAAGCTGAGCATTCAGGACTTTGCGGTAATCCTGGTGTTGCTGTAGTTCATGCTATACGATTGGTCTTCAAAGTATATGGCTTTACATAAAGGGAAGTGATAACAGCTTGACAAAGTAAATAGATCAGGAATGAGATTTACTGAACAGAGCAATAAGTAATGTGGGGGACAATTCAATTCCACCCCAAATTAGTTGCTTACTACAACACCTGTCTCAACAGTCACTGGACACCATAGTGAGACTATAACCAGGTGGAATAGGAATAGGACCCAATTGATTTGCACAAGCACTGGCATAATGTACAGATCTCTCCCTTAAATTACGGTGCTATTGCTTTGCCTTTTGATTGCAGGAAGATGAATGCACCAGCAATCTTACGAAGACCATTCTATTGAAGGAAACCAATTGCAATATGGCTGCAATGAGTCTTGACGCATGCAAGCATCACAACACATCCATTGTAACGGGTCTACAACCTACGGCTATTATAAATGTACTGCTCCAACATGGAAGAAGCCGTGTTAGAATGGAAAATGAAACTAAGACTAAGGGTCGACTCCTGAGGCGTAAGCCGGGAGAAAGATCATTTGCATTTTTAAAACTTGTGTGTCACTGAATAACTTGTTTATTTTAAAACTACTGTCACAGATTACTTGTGCGTCCACACCACTTACCAGACAGAACCGCCGTGCACTCAGCGGAGCCAGCGCTGACGTCACACGCGTTCCCCCCCCTCGCCCCCTCCCGCCACGAGCGGAGGCCACGCCCCTTTCTCAGGCCACGCCCCCAACCAACAAACACTCGCGCATATAAAAGCGCGGTGTTTTGAGCGCCAGCAAAGACTAAGGGTCGACTCCTGAGGCGGAAGCCGGGAGAAAGATCATTTGCATTTTTAAAACTTGTGTGTCACTGAATAACTTGTTTATTTTAAAACTACTGTCACAGATTACTTGTGCGTCCACACCACTTACCGGACAGAACCGCCGTGCACTCAGCGGAGCCAGCGCTGACGTCACACGCGTTCCCCCCCTCGTGCCCTCCCGCCACGAGCGGAGGCCACGCCCCTTTCTCAGGCCACGCCCCCAACCAACAAACACTCGCGCATATAAAAGCGCCGTGTTTTGAGCGCCAGCAAAGACTAAGGGTCGACTCCTGAGGCGGAAGCCGGGAGAAAGATCATTTGCATTTTTAAAACTTGTGTGTCACTGAATAACTTGTTTATTTTAAAACTACTGTCACAGATTACTTGTGCGTCCACACCACTTACCAGACAGAACCGCCGTGCACTCAGCGGAGCCAGCGCTGACGTCACACGCGTTCCCCCCCTCGCGCCCTCCCGCCACGAGCGGAGGCCACGCCCCTTTCTCAGGCCACGCCCCCAACCAACAAACACTCGCGCATATAAAAGCGCCGTGTTTTGAGCACCAGCAAAGACTAAGGGTCGACTCCTGAGGCGGAAGCCGGGAGAAAGATCATTTGCATTTTTAAAACTTGTGTGTCACTGAATAACTTGTTTATTTTAAAACTACTGTCACAGATTACTTGTGCGTCCACACCACTTACCGGACAGAACCGCCGTGCACTCAGCGGAGCCAGCGCTGACGTCACACGCGTTCCCCCCCTCGTGCCCTCCCGCCACGAGCGGAGGCCACGCCCCTTTCTCAGGCCACGCCCCCAACCAACAAACACTCGCGCATATAAAAGCGCCGTGTTTTGAGCGCCAGCAAAGACTAAGGGTCGACTCCTGAGGCGGAAGCCGGGAGAAAGATCATTTGCATTTTTAAAACTTGTGTGTCACTGAATAACTTGTTTATTTTAAAACTACTGTCACAGATTACTTGTGCGTCCACACCACTTACCGGACAGAACCGCCGTGCACTCAGCGGAGCCAGCGCTGACGTCACACGCGTTCCCCCCCTCGCGCCCTCCCGCCACGAGCGGAGGCCACGCCCCTTTCTCAGGCCACGCCCCCAACCAACAAACACTCGCGCATATAAAAGCGCCGTGTTTTGAGCACCAGCAAAGACTAAGGGTCGACTCCTGAGGCGGAAGCCGGGAGAAAGATCATTTGCATTTTTAAAACTTGTGTGTCACTGAATAACTTGTTTATTTTAAAACTACTGTCACAGATTACTTGTGCGTCCACACCACTTACCGGACAGAACCGCCGTGCACTCAGCGGATCCAGCGCTGACGTCACACGCGTTCCCCCCCCTCGCGCCCTCCTGCCACGAGCGGAGGCCACGCCCCTTTCTCAGGCCACGCCCCCAACCAACAAACACTCGCGCATATAAAAGCGCCGTGTTTTGAGCGCCAGCAAAGACTAAGGGTCGACTCCTGAGGCGGAAGCCGGGAGAAAGATCATTTGCATTTTTAAAACTTGTGTGTCACTGAATAACTTGTTTATTTTAAAACTACTGTCACAGATTACTTGTGCGTCCACACCACTTACCGGACAGAACCGCCGTGCACTCAGCGGAGCCAGCGCTGACGTCACACGCGTTCCCCCCCTCGCGCCCTCCCGCCACGAGCTGAGACCACGCCCCTTTCTCAGGCCACGCCCCCAACCAACAAACACTCGCGCATATAAAAGCGCCGTGTTTTGAGCGCCAGCAAAGACTAAGGGTCGACTCCTGAGGCGGAAGCCGGGAGAAAGATCATTTGCATTTTTAAAACTTGTGTGTCACTGAATAACTTGTTTATTTTAAAACTACTGTCACAGATTACTTGTGCGTCCACACCACTTACCGGACAGAACCGCCGTGCACTCAGCGGAGCCAGCGCTGACGTCACACGCGTTCCCCCCCTCGCGCCCTCCCACCACGAGCGGAGGCCACGCCCCTTTCTCAGGCCACGCCCCCAACCAACAAACACTCGCGCATATAAAAGCGCCGTGTTTTGAGCGCCAGCAAAGACTAAGGGTCGACTCCTGAGGCGGAAGCCGGGAGAAAGATCATTTGCATTTTTAAAACTTGTGTGTCACTGAATAACTTATTTTAAAACTACTGTCACAGATTACTTGTGCGTCCACACCACTTACCGGACAGAACCGCCGTGCACTCAGCGGAGCCAGCGCTGACGTCACACGCGTTCCCCCCCTCGCGCCCTCCCACCACGAGCGGAGGCCACGCCCCTTTCTCAGGCCACGCCCCCAACCAACAAACACTCGCGCATATAAAAGCGCCGTGTTTTGAGCGCCAGCAAAGACTAAGGGTCGACTCCTGAGGCGGAAGCCGGGAGAAAGATCATTTGCATTTTTAAAACTTGTGTGTCACTGAATAACTTATTTTAAAACTACTGTCACAGATTACTTGTGCGTCCACACCACTTACCGGACAGAACCGCCGTGCACTCAGCGGAGCCAGCGCTGACGTCACACGCGTTCCCCCCCTCGCGCCCTCCCGCCACGAGCGGAGACCACGCCCCTTTCTCAGGCCACGCCCCCAACCAACAAACACTCGCGCATATAAAAGCGCCGTGTTTTGAGCGCCAGCAAAGACTAAGGGTCGACTCCTGAGGCGGAAGCCGGGAGAAAGATCATTTGCATTTTTAAAACTTGTGTGTCACTGAATAACTTGTTTATTTTAAAACTACTGTCACAGATTACTTGTGCGTCCACACCACTTACCGGACAGAACCGCCGTGCACTCAGCGGAGCCAGCGCTGACGTCACACGCGTTCGCCCCCTCGCGCCCTCCCACCACGAGCGGAGGCCACGCCCCTTTCTCAGGCCACGCCCCCAACCAACAAACACTCGCGCATATAAAAGCGCCGTGTTTTGAGCGCCAGCAAAGACTAAGGGTCGACTCCTGAGGCGGAAGCCGGGAGAAAGATCATTTGCATTTTTAAAACTTGTGTGTCACTGAATAACTTATTTTAAAACTACTGTCACAGATTACTTGTGCGTCCACACCACTTACCGGACAGAACCGCCGTGCACTCAGCGGAGCCAGCGCTGACGTCACACGCGTTCCCCCCCCTCGCGCCCTCCCGCCACGAGCGGAGGCCACGGCCCTTTCTCAGGCCACGCCCCCTATCCCACAACCCCAGAGGACTATAAACTATGTGCAACCCTCGGTCGCGCAGCGGGCGAGCGCAGCGGGCGCGACGATTGCGCGCCTAAGGCGCGCCTAAGGCAAGCCCGTCTGCGCCCGTCCGCGACTAGGGGCTATACCCCCTACAGGTTCCAGCCCAGCCGTAGCAGATATCATTCGCTACAATCGCAACGAACTATTAGCTCTCAATAAAACAACCACAGCGGCCAAATTGCTCCCATGCATCCAAACTGGCCCTGGTCAATCCTATGGACCTATCTCATGCCGCTCATGCCGATGGGCTAGCATGGGCCAACCCCCAACAGATCATCACACACTCTCCACCAGTTTCCAGCGGGAACTAAAATGCCTATATTTTAACGCCAGATCTCTACCCAAACATGCTTTAGACATCTGGGACATAATAACATCTATGACCCCGGATTTGGTTTTTATCACAGAAACGTGGCTAACAGACGCCAGCGCTCCAGACCTGGCCAACGCCCTTCCCCCTGAATACAAAATAATCACACAAAACAGACAAGGCAAAAAGAAAGGAGGTGGAGTCGCCGTGATCTTTAAAGACCATCTAACATGTCTCACGGATACAATTACTGCCCATCCTGAACATGAATTACTACCATTCAAAATTCTCGCAGAGAATTTTATCATATTAGCAGGTGCAGTTGTCTACAATCCGCCAGGACAACAAACCAGCGTCAGCGCCAAACTACTGAACCAGCTGCTCCCATCGTGCTTGAAACACAAAAATGACATGGTCATTGGGGACTTTAACGTCCACTATGAAAACACCAATGCCCCTGGATCAACACAGCTAAAGTACGACATGGAAATCCTGCAACTTAAACAGATGGTCGAGGGCCCTACGCACATAGCAGGGCATACCTTGGATCTCCTTTTTACTAACATTGAGTCGACCAGCATTAAGGAAATCCTCCCCCTGTCCTGGTCCGATCACTCCATGCTCTCATTCTCTTTTAAACTCCCCGGTAAACCCGTAAAGACTAGACCCACCCCCATTACCACCAACAGAGCCTGGAGACTGATCAACGACTCCAACTTCCAAAATCACTTCCATGAAATAGATGTCTCCTTACTAGACGATTCATCTATTTGTAACAACATCGTTCTGCTAGAAACCGGTATCCGCCAAACGCTGGACAAACTAGCACCCTTGCGGGAAGTAAGGACAAAAACATCCACCAATGAAAAATGGTACACCCCTACCCTCAAAAGCCTTAAAAGGGAATGTCAAAAAACAGAACACCAATGGAGACAAACTAAAGACTCCGAAACCAGAGCTAACTACATCACTAAGCGAAGACAATACATCTCAGCCATTCGAGATGCAAAAAAAGTATTCTTCACACAACGAATTTACGAAAACCACAACTCTGCAAAAGAGCTGTTCAAAATCGTAAAAGAGCTTAGCAATCCATCTAGCACCTCACAAACCCTCACCCCCTCAACCGAGGCATGTGAACGGATTAGCTCCTTCTTTTCCGAGAAGATCAACAAAATTTATTCTACCTTTACCTCCTCCCGCACTAATACCCCATCCGACAACTCTGACGAAAAATCGCCCACATCCGACAAAGACAACGTCTATTTAGACGCAGGCAACTCCCCATGCCTAACCAAATTCCAACCACTCTCCGAAGAGGAGGTGTTAACGGTTCTCAAAACAATCAAATCCGGCTCTCCTGCAGACCCCTGCCCGCATTTTGTGTTTTCAGAAATCGCACCGACACTCTGCCCCCTCATCACGAAACTTTTTAACCAGTCCCTTACCTCTGCGTCCTTTCCAGAATCCTGGAAACACGCATCTGTAACCCCCCTCTTGAAGAAAGCCGGATCCGACATCCTTAACCCAGAGAACTACAGGCCAATTTCCCAGCTCCCCTATCTCTCCAAGGCTTTGGAGAAAATGGTCAATTTACAATTGTCCAAATATCTGGAGGACAACTCACTTCTGGACCCCACCCAAACTGGCTTTAGAGCAAACAACAGCACCGAAGCAACGTTGCTGGCAGTGTCGGACAGTGTCAGATGCATCACGGACCAAGGGGGATCCGTGGCTCTGATACTGCTAGACCTGTCAGCAGCGTTTGACACGGTATCGCACGATTGCCTACTAAAAACCCTCCTGAGCAAAGGAGTACAAGCCACAGCACTAAAATGGATCAAATCATTTCTAAGCAACCGCACCCAAGCAGTGCGCATGGGTCAATTCCATTCAAAACCCCGTCCCATTGGCTGTGGGGTCCCACAAGGGGCCTCACTAAGCCCCACTCTCTTTAATGTCTATGTATCATCTCTGGCCGACATTGGAAGAAAGTGGGGCATCGGCATATGTTCATATGCCGACGATACACAGCTGATGGTAACGATGGACGAAGGGTCGGAAACAACTAAGCAAAAACTACACAGCTGTCTCTCCGAAATGGCAGATTGGATGAGCAACCACTGCCTTAAACTCAACGCCGGAAAATCTGAAATATTACTGTTCGGAGGAGCCAAACTATCATGGAATGATACGTGGTGGCCACCATCACTGGGAACAGCCCCCACCCCAAAACAGTACGCCAGAAACCTTGGCATCATGATGGACGACGCACTGTCCATGAAAGACCACGTACGCATACTCTGGGGCAAAGGCTTTGCAATCTTGAAACTCTTGGCTAAAATCTTCTCTTGGATCCCATTGGACTGCCGGCGCACAATCACCCAGGCCCTCCTGGTTAGCCGCCTGGATTATGGCAATGCTTTATTCGAAGGGATGAACGAGCAGCTGTTCTCCCGCCTACAGGTCCTACAAAATCAGGCAGCCAAACTGGTATGCAACAAAGGCAAACGAGATTCGGCATCCGCATGCCTAAAAAAACTCCACTGGCTACCAATGCGCCAGCGAGCCACCTTTAAAATACTTTGTCACGCGCACAAAGCCCTCCACAAAACAGGCCCTACAATCTTGCAAGGTAAAATCGAATTCTATATTCCAAACAGGAACCTAAGATCCAACAACTCAGCCCTGGCAAAACCCAAGCGCATTTTCAGGGCGAGGACAGGTGGACGAGCTTTCTCACACCTGGCGGCCAAAAGATGGAATGAGCTACCCATGGATCTTAGACACACTGCAAACCTCCTTCAATTCCGGCAAAAACTAAAAACCCACCTCTTTCCAAAAAACTAACTCCTTTTCATAATCTCAGTAGTCCCCCCTTTTCTTATAGCGCCGTGATATCCTATGGGATGAGTGTCGCGCTCTATAAATACCAGAAATAAATAAATAAATAAATAAATAAAACTGGTGAAAATAGCAAAAAAAAGTACACACAGAGCGCATAAAGACATGACTGCTTTTTTGCAGCTGCTGGTAGCCATTAAATAAATTGAACCAAAAAAATAACCTAAATTATTGACAGTGGGTTTGGAAGGAGGATGGAGAGGGTGCTGGCAAGTATCAGGGAGATGGGGCAATACAGTAGAAAGAAAACGTGTGTGTTAGTGTGGAAGGCTCTTGTACCAGACATCTCTGGCGTTTTATTCCCCCAGATGTTTTTGCCTTCACTCCATGTGTTTTTTGCTGAGCTGGACTTTGTTGACATTAGGACTCCAGCACTGGTTAGTAGGGGTAAAGTGCAGAATGTGCTTATGTTCTCTCCCTAAAACATCGTAAAATTGGCCTACACCTTACTGGCACCTTCAGTTTACTTGTAAGTCCCTAGCAAAGTGTACGACCTGTACCCAGGGCCTATAAATGAAATGGTACAAGTAGACTGCAGCACCTATTTTGCCACCAACTAACGTAGCATTGTAAAATGGGTCTCAAGCCTGCCACTGCAGCCTGTAGTGCAGTTTTAAACTGTCATTTCTGCCTCGCAAGATAAACTATTTGCCATGCCTAAACCTTCCTTCAACCAACTTAATCAGCCCGCACGCCCTCCCCTAAGCCGACTACATCCTCCTAGGGGACCTCAACTTCCACCTGGAGAACAACAAGGACCGCAACACAGCCACCCTGCTGGATAACCTCGCTAACCTCGGACTCAAGCAACTGGTGATCACCCCCACCCACTATGCCGGCCACACGCTTGACCCAGTCTTCTCCTCCAGCAAGCACATCTCCTTCAGCCACTCCACCGGACTCCATTGGACTGACCACAGCTGCATCCACTTAAGCTTCAGAAAAACCACAACCCACCACCACCCGCAACAGGGTCCTCGCAGGAGCTGGAACAAGATCACCGCCGAGCAGCTCACCACCTACCTCTGCCAGAACCCTCCCGCCAGCACAACGGACCCCAACGAAGCAGCCAGCAACCTCACACAGTGGCTCACCAACTGCGCAGATGACCTCGCACCATTGAAGGACCCTCCCAGCAGACCCGGCAGCAAAAAAGCCCCCTGGTTCACCCACGAACTCAAGACCTCTAAGAAGAACTGCCACACCCTCGAGAAAGCCTGGCGCCACGACCAGACCACGGACAACATGACGGCCCTTAAGCACGCCACCTGCAAACACCACCAGCTGATCCACACCACCAAGAAGACAGCATTCAAAGAACGACTGGACAACAGCGCCCACAACAGCAAGGAACTCTTCAGCATCGTCAAAGAGTTCTCCAACCCCAGCGCCGGAAACAACGACATCACTCCCTCGCAAGACCTCTGCGACTCACTCGCCTCATTCTTCCACCGCAAGATCGCCGATATACACAACAGCTTCGGCGCACCAACCACGCACCCAACCACTGAACCAACGCCCCCCACCACCACCTTCTGCGCCTGGACCCGGATCAGCACCGAAGACACCACCCGCACGATGAACACCATCCACTCCGGATCACCAACCGACCCCTGCCCCCACCACGTCTTCAACAAGGCAGACTCCCATCATCGCACCCCAACTCCGGGACATCATCAACACCTCCTTCAACACCGCCACCTTCCCGGAGACCTGGAAGCACGCCGAGCTCAGCGCCCTCCTGAAGAAACCAACAGCGGACCCCACCGACCTCAAGAACTACCGCCCCATCTCGCTCCTCCCTGTTCCTGCCAGTCATCGAAAAGACCGTCAACAGACAGCTTGCCGCCTTCCTCGAGACGAACGGATCCCTCGACCCCTCGCAGTCCGGCTTCCGAGCCAACCACAGTACCGAGACCGCCCTCATCGCAGCCACTGACATCAGAAACCCTGCTCGACAATGGAGAAACAGCGGCCCTCATCCTCCTAGACCTCTCTGCAGCGTTCGACACAGTCTGCCACCGCACCCTAGTACAGCGCCTCAGCAACATCGGAATCCGAGAGAAGGTACTGGAGTGGATCATCTCGTTCCTCGCGTAAGAACCCAGAGAGTCCGCCTCCCCCCGTTCAGATCCGAGGCCACTGAAGTCATCTGCGGCCTACCACAAGGGTCATCCCTCAGCCTAACCCTCTTCAACGTCTACATGAGCCCTCTCGCAGCCATCGCACGCAAACACAACCTCAACATCATCTCCTACGCCGACGACACCCAGCTAATCCTCTCCCTTACCAACGACCCCGCCACCGCCAGAAGCAGCCTACACGAACGGATGAAAGACATCGCCGAATGGATGAAGAACAGCCGCCTGAAACTGAACTCAGACAAGACGGAATTCCTCATCCTGGGATCATCGCCCTCCACCTAGGACGACTCCTGGTGGCCCCCTGTCCTAGGCACCACCCCCAAACCAACGGACCATGCACGCAACCTGGGCTTCATCCTGGACTCCTCCCTCTCGATCACCAGACAAGTCAACGCCGTCTCGTCATCATGCTTCAACACCCTGCGCATGCTCCGTAAGATCTTCCGATGGATCTCCACCGAAACCAGGAAGACTGTCACCCAGGCACTCGTCACCAGCCGACTGGACTAAGGAAACACCCTCTACGCCGGACCCAAAGCCAAACTTCAGAAAAGACTCCAGCGCATCCAGAACGCCTCCGCATGACTCGTCCTGGACATCCCCCGACACAGCCACATCTCAGGCAATCTGAGAGACCTGCACTGGCTCCACGTCAGCAAGAGGATCATGTTCAGGCTCCTCACCCACGCATACAAGGCACTCCACGACCTGAGCCCCAAGTACCTCAACAATCGCCTGACCTTCTAGGCACCCACCCGCCAGCTACGATCGACCAGCCTCGCCCTCGCCGCCGTACCACGCATCCGTAAAGCCACCGCCGGGGGAAGATCCTTCTCCTACCTGGCAGCCAAGACATGGAACTCCCTCCCGATCCACCTCTGGCTGACCCAGGATCTTCACTCCTTCAGGAAGCTCCTCAAGACATGGCTCTTCGAGCAGTAATGGACCCCTCCCCCCCCAGCGCTGTGAGACCCTTCCAGGTGAGTAGCGCTCTATACAAATGCCCATGATTGATTGATTGATTGATTCCTTTATACTGCTTGTAAGTCACCCTCCTAAGATAGGGCCTAAAGGTGCATAGGGCAGGGTGCATCATGTTTAAAATGTAGGAGTATGAGTACGTAAGTACTACATGTCATGACACTGAAAAACTCTTAAAGATGCTTATCACTGTTGTAAGGCCTATCTCTTCCTTAGGCTAATACTAGCTTACCTTATTACAGTTATCTGCTAACTTCAGTTTGTGACCAGATAGAGATATGCTGTTTACACTCAAATGAATTGTACTTTAAAATGCTCTTGTTAGAACTGTCAGCCTTAGGGTGTTCTTCCAAACATTTTGCTTTCACCCTTCCTATTTTTAGTGCTCTTGTTTTATCTTGGCCTTCGGACTCTGTGCACATTCCCACTGCTACACCTGTGCTAAAGTACTTGCTTTCTCTTCCCTAAACATGACAGGATTTGCTAATACACAACAGCCACATTTAATTTACTTGTAAATCCCTAGTTAAGTGGTATCCTATGTACCCAGGGCCTGTAAATTAAATGCCACTAGTGAACCTGCAGCACTGACTGGGTCACCCACTTAAGTAGACCGGAAAAACATGGTGCCGGACTGCCATTGTAGCCTGTGTGTGCATTCTGAACTGGCAAAAGAAACATTTTACCAGGCCCAAACCTTCGTTTTTCATATAAATGTTACCGCTGGGTATGCCCTGAAGAGTCCAGAGGGCAGGGTGAACTGTATTTAAAATGTGTGCGATGTACTTTTAAGTTTTCCATGTCCTGGTAGTGAGAAACTCTTTAATTCGTTTTTCACTACTACAAGGCCTAACTCTCACTTAGAATAACATTGGGCTTCCTTATTACATTTAATAAGTGATAACTTTCAATCGGGACCCTGCGGGCAGGTTTAGTCTAGTGCCTAAACAATTGTAATTTAAAGCCCTCTTTAATGGTAAAGTCAGAATTTTTTGTCACAATTCTGAAAATGCCACTTTTAGAAAGTTGCCAATTTCTAATTCCAACCATTTGGTGTCAACAGCCAGTCCCTGAATGAATAGGTGTAGCTGGCAGTTTGCTCAGAGACAGTGAGACAAAGGGAAGATAGGTGCTGGCAGGATGGGACACTCTGACCTGATATGGGGTGGAGCTGTCCCCTACCACACTTGCACATGACAAAGGCCCGGCCTGAACATCCTTACAAAGGGTTTGTCACTAGTCTTTAGTGTCCCCCAGACAAGCTGGGGGCAAGTCCAGGTAAAACAAGCATTGGAAATGCAATAGGTCTCGCAGCATTAGAGTTAGTGCTTTTAGAATTGTTTATGGGTTTTTTTTGTAAATCTTTAGCATTTTTGTTTCCTGTAGCCAATGCTAAAGAATTACAAATAAAAAAAGCCATAAACAATTCTAAAAGCTCTAACTCAAATGAGGGTGAGGGGTTGAGGGTGAGTGAGGGTGAGTGAGGGTGAGGGTGAGTGAGGGGTTGAGGGTGAGGGTGGGTGAGTGAGGGTGAGTGAGGGTGAGTGAGGGTGAGTGTGGGTGAGTGAGGGTGAGTGAGGGTGAGGGGTTGAGGGTGAGGTGTTAAGGGTGAGTGAGGGTGAGGGTGAGTGAGGGTGAGGGTGGGTGAGGGTGAGTGAGGTGTTGAGGGTGAGTGAGGGTGAGGGTGAGTGAGGGGTTTTGGGTGAGTGAGGGTGAGGGGGAGTAGTTGAGGCTGAGTGAGGGTGAGTCAGAGTGAGGGTGAGTGAGGGGTTGAAGGTGAGGGGTTGAGGGTGAGTGAGGGTGAGGGGTTGAGGGTGAGTGAGGGTGAGGGTGAGTGAGGGTGAGGGGTTGAGGGTGAGTGAGGATGAGTGAGAGTGAGGGGTTGAGGGTGAGGGGTTGAGGGTGAGTGAGGGGTTGAGGGTGAGTGAGGGGTTGAGGGTGAGTGAGGGGTTGAGGGTGAGTGAGGGGTTGAGGGGGAGGGGTCGAGGGGGAGGAGTTGAGGGTGAGTGAGGGTGAGTGAGTGAGAGTGAGGAGTTGAGGGTGAGTGAGTGAGGGTGAGGGGTTGAGGGTGGGTGAGTGAGGGTGAGGGTTTGAGGGTGAGGGGTTGAGGGTGAGTGAGTGAGGGTGAGGGGTTGAGGGTGAGGGGTTGAGGGTGAGTGAGGTTGAGGGTGGTTGAGTGAGGATGAGTGCGAGTGAGGGTGAGTGAGGGGTTGAGGGTGAGTGAGTGAGGGTGAGGGGTTGAGGGTGAGTGAGGGTGAGGGTGAGGGGTTGAGGGTGAGTGAGGATGAGTGAGAGTGAGGGTGAGTGAGGGGTTGAGGGTGAGGGGTTGAGGGTGAGTGAGGGGTTGAGGGTGAGTGAGGGGGGGTGAGGGTGAGGGGTTGAGGGGGAGGGGTTGAGGGTGAGGGGTTGAGGGTGAGTGAGTGAGGGTGAGGGGTTGAGGGTGAGTAAGGGTGAGTGAGGGTGAGTGAGGGTGAGGGGTTGAGGGTGAGTGAGTGAGGGTGAGGGGTTGAGGGTGAGGGGTTGAGGGTGAGTGAGGTTGAGGGTGGTTGAGTGAGGATGAGTGCGAGTGAGGGTGAGTGAGGGGTTGAGGGTGAGGGGTTGAGGGTGAGGGGTTGAGGGTGAGGGTGAGTGAGGGTGAGTGAGGGTGGGTGAGGGGTTGAGGGTGAGTGAGGATGAGTGAGGATGAGTGAGAGTGAGGGTGAGTGAGGGGTTGAGGGTGAGTGAGGGGTTGAGGGTGAGTGAGGGGTTGAGGGTGAGTGAGGGGTTGAGGGTGAGTGATGGTCAGGGTGAGTGAGGGTGAGGGTGGGTGAGGGGTTGAGGGTGAGGGGTTGAGTGAGGGGTTGAGGGTGAGTGAGGGTGAGTGAGGGTGAGGGTGAGGGGTTGAGGGGGAGGGGTGGAGGGGTTGAGGGTGAGTGAGGGTGAGTGAGTGAGTGAGGGTGAGGGGTTGAGGGTGGGTGAGTGAGGGTGAGGGGTTGAGGGTGGGTGAGTGAGGGTGAGGGGTTGAGGGTGAGGGGTTGAGGGTGAGTGAGTGAGGGTGAGGGGTTGAGGGTGAGGGGTTGAGGGTGAGTGAGGTTGAGGGTGAGTGAGGTTGAGGGTGGTTGAGTGAGGATGAGTGAGAGTGAGGGTGAGTGAGGGGTTGAGGGTGAGGGGTTGAGGGTGAGTGAGTGAGGGTGAGGGGTTGAGGGTGAGTGAGGGTGAGGGGTTGAGGGTGAGTGAGGATGAGTGAGAGTGAGGATGAGTGAGAGTGAGGGTGAGTGAGGGGTTGAGGGGTTGAGGGTGAGGGTGAGTGAGGGTGAGGGGTTGAGGGTGAGTGAGGGTGAGTGAGGGTGAGGGGTTGAGGGTGAGTGAGGATGAGTGAGAGTGAGGGTGAGAGGTTGAGGGTGAGTGAGGGGTTGAGGGTGAGTGATGGTCAGGGTGAGTGAGGGTGGGTGAGGGGTTGAGGGTGAGTGAGGGTGAGTTTGAGGGGTTGAGGGTGAGTGAGGGGGAGTAGTTGAGGCTGAGTGAGGGTGAGTGAGAGTGAGGGTGAGTGAGGGGTTGAGGGTGAGGGGTTGAGGGTGAGTGAGTGAGGGTGAGGGGTTGAGGGTGAGTGAGGGTGAGGGGTTGAGGGTGAGTGAGGGTGAGGGTGAGTGAGGGTGAGGGGTTGAGGGTGAGTGAGGGTGAGGGGTTGAGGGTGAGTGAGGATGAGTGAGAGTGAGGATGAGTGAGAGTGAGGGTGAGTGAGGGGTTGAGGGTGAGTGAGGGGTTGAGGGTGAGTACTGCAATAATGGTAAATGCTGTTATTATCTGTGAAGGCCTTTTGAAATATACACAAGTTAGGATTTACTCCTTGGTAGTCCCACATTTGGAATTCAGGTAAAATGAGTAACAATAAAGCAAAATAATTTGGGAAGGTTCGCCAAAAATTAGTCAAGTGGGGAAGCCAGGACTCGAGCCCAGATTTCCTTTCACTGGCCAATGTCGCCTCGCTCCAGTTTACACTTCAAAATAATTGCCACCTGGGGTATCTTACAAGAGCTAAATTAGAACACTGCATTAAATGAAGTTGACTTTAAAAATGCATGTTGTTGTATCTTTGCCTTTAATTCTAACATTCTCTGTTAAGAATGTTATTCTGTCATGATTGAGAATGTGTGTGTGGGAAGCTATGACCAGTTGAAGCTGCCGTTTGACTGTGGCCACATGCCTCTCCGATGGTTGTGAATAAAGCTACTTTAATTCACTTGAACAGGATCTTCGTTTTATTACTGGCGATGCAGGACGCCCATCGGAAAAGAATCCGACGTGCAGGAAGTCATTTTGGATAACTTACATGGATTGGAAGTGGGTCAGTGTACTTTGTGACTTTTAGGATTCCTTCAAATATTTATTGACTGTGTAGCTGAATTCCGGCTGAAGTTAACAGTATAGCAACATTTATTTACCTTATTTTAGCAAGGTAAAAGTGTTTGTGAGAAGTGCTTACTGTTGTTTGTTTAGTGTTTCGCTGGTAGCATCTTTTAAAAATCCTATTGTGCGCGTGTGGAAGCAACGTGGACAGAGGCGCGAGAGGCTCAAGCTTGAAACAATGTGTTGTACGTGACATTCTATTGTGCGCGTGTAAAGGCAGCGCGAACAGAGGCGTGTGAGGCACAAGCTGGAAACAATGTGCTGTACGTGACTGGAATCCTGTAGGAAGCGTATAAAGACAGCGCGAGGAGAGGCGCGTGAAGCGCGAGACGAGAACACTCTGCTGTGTGTGTGATTTGAACACCGTCGGATGAGATGTCACCGGACGTGTGAGACGCTGGAGCACACCACGTTAAGAGCACCGTGAAAGGAGCCTACATAATCAGCGCTATTTAGAAGGAAACGTTAAAACAAGTTCTTCTAAAATTCACTCATTGCTCCAGATCGCAAGGAATGAGTGCGGCACGGAGGGAAGAGAGGGGAGGGGGGAGGAGAAATGCGACACGGCGGGAAGGGGAGGGGGCGGAGCGGGTTAAATTAAACTAACAAGACGGACGGAGGAGAGGGGAGGGGGGAGGAGAAATGCGACACGGCGGGAAGGGGAGGGGGCGGAGCGGGTAAACCAAGACGGACGTGCACGCGCTTTTAAGCTCAATGCGCATGCGCATTGAGCTTAAAAGTCACGGGCACTGCAAGGAATCGCCACGATATCTTGCAGTGGATAAGTCCCAATACTCTCGCTTGCTCGATGCGCATGCGCATCGACAGGCGAGACCTAAAAAGGAATACTTAACACCTCAGGTGGGTGGAAACCTACAGAACCTTCGCCTACTTCAAACTCGTCAAAGTCACTATACAACTGGACCTGTGGAAGACTCAGAAGGAGGACTGCTGTGCTGCTTTCCTGCAAGAAAACCGTCACTCTCTTGCCCTCCTACCTGAGTGAGAAGGACTGGATCTGATTCTTGGAACCAGCACCACCAGAGTGACTCCAAGGCTAATTGGCTGGTCTTTTGATCAGCGACAGAACAGGTTCCAGCAACCTTTAGCCCAGCACTTGAGCTCTGCCAACTGCGAGTCCTGCTCTCCCAAGTGGTGCTACCCTAGTGCTGGACCCTTGGTAGTGTGCCTGAAGATGCTCAGTCAGGGAGGCTGTGGTCTCAGCACAACTGACACAGTGCAACGCATCCCCTCATAAGACTCTCCATTGGAAATGCATTGTGCTGCTTCCTCGACGCAGGTCTTTGCATCACAGCCCCACAGATCATCGGAATGTACGATGTGTGGCACATCTCCACGCAAGGAACTCTAATTGACCACCTGCTCCTCTGAGCCACTGCTGTGCAACACACTTACCTGCAAGGACCTCGAATAACCGATATCAGCTTCCTGGAACCGCTGCTGTGTGACATATCTCCACACAAGGACCTCGCAACATATCTGCTGCACAACGCATCCTTGACGCATGACTCCACATCGCTTCCCAACCAGAAATTAAGGTACTTTTCAGCGGGCCTAACTGGGTCACTGTAGCTGATCGCGCTCCATCGCGGTCTGCCTGAAATTGTGACTTTGGGCTGGTCTAGCACGGCCAGATAACCTGTTTTTTGGTGCTATTTTCACTTAAATCTTCAAAATTGTATACCTCCGGTTCTACTGACTGGATTTTTGTCATGTTTGTCTTAAATTATTTATAATTTTGTGTGGAATTTTTTCATGTGTTGTGTTCTAATTTGTTACTGTTTGAATTGCTCTATAAATATTTTACACATTGCCTCTAAACTAAGCCAGACTACTCTGTGCTAAGCTACCAGAGGGTTTGCCTGTGACTTCACCCTGACTAGGATTGGGGTTGCTGCTTGAGTAGGGTTTCACCCCTCTTAACTAGTAACCCAATTTCTTACACATCTTAATTGGGACAGTCGGATTTTAAGGTACAGATTTCAAAATGCTACTTATAGAAAGTTGCCATTTGTCTGTCCAAACCAACTTGGCCTTTCTGTGTTTTTCTAAGTCACCTGACCATCAACAGCTCTCCTGTTGTGGGTTGTGTATTCCTTCCAGAGACTGAGACAAAGAAAGCCTTGGTGTGAGGGTTTCCCTGAGAGAATGGCAGCAGAGGTGCTGTGCCCTGCCCGGATTACACTTCAAAGGGCCCTTTGAAGCGTAATCCGTGCAGGGCACAGCACCTCTGCAGCAAAGTCAAACAAACTCGACACCAGCCTTACCCTGTCTTTGTCGCCCTAAACAGTTTGGAGTCAGGGGAAGAACTGACCAGAACCTCTCAATAGAAGACTCCTGGATCTGTGGAAGATCAACTCAGAAGGAGGACTGCCCTCCTGACTGGAGAAGAGGGAATGCCTTGCTGTCTGAATAAGGAAGATAGGACCCGCTTTCCTTAACCCCACTCCACCCAGAGGGACTCCAAGGGTCTGTTTGCTGACCTCCTGTATGAGCTAAAAGGACACCACAATCTTCCGGAGGAATACCTGTAACCGCCCAGCTGAAGAGGACTAATTGGTACCTCTTCAGCCCTGCTGCTGACCTTTCCTGGAGTGAGTCCCTGATCACCAAGAGGTCCGCCCCCCCCGCTCCCCCAAGGTTGTGGACCCTTGGCTGGCCTCAAAGTGAACTCCTCCTGAAGAAAAGGTGAAGATACAGATGATTTGGACTCCTCACAACTGTAAATTGATCTCTTTGATTCACAAACTGACAGTTATTATTAATGAAATTTCTCTCCAGTTTTGGATTTCAAGTTTGTGCAAGAAAGAACACATTTTGTGAAATGCCTTGTGAACCATAAAATATTATGGGTAACCTCAAATTCAGAATTGTAGATATAACCACTATTCTAAATTCAGTATCTTGGGCACATTTTAAAAACGCATAGTTTTAGTTCATACACATTCATTCACTACATTTCACAACATAAACTGAAGAAAAGTGAGCACACTATAAACAGGTATTCCCAAAGACAACAGGTCTCGCCTTTGCTGTACGGTATCGCTAAAGAGCAAAAAAAAAAAAAAAAAAAAAAAAAGTGCTATGATACAAAGGTTGCAGCCTCGTTATTTTGTATTTGCGTGCACCACAACACAAAGGTGTTTTTTTGTTTTTCATTTGCCACTTCAAAGTAGATTGGAAATAAATAGAACAGGTAGTGTATGATCATTTTTGTTTTCAAAAAAGCAATAAGGCGAGCAGGATGGAAGCAATATGAAGGGCACAGACTGGAGGGAGTAGCAACATGGAGGGTGGTAGGAGAAGTGCATAACACGGGTAGGAGAGTGTAACATGGAGTACAGAGGAACAGATGCACACTGATGAGAAAAGCTCAATGTGGAAAATGGGAAAAATAAACAATGCGGGGGGAGCAAATACACAAGTAAAATTATAAAATGGGATGGGTGGGTGAGAAGTACACAGAAGCAAGGCGGATGGGCAAAAAGAAGTACACAAGGCAGAGATCCAGAAAACACATGCACGGTCATGGAGTACTTGACCAAAAACAAAAAAGGAATGCCAGGAAAGTAATTAATGGAATAGACAAGTAAGGAGGCCATTCTCCAGGTGAGGGGCAAAGTAGAAGAGGAAGGAAAGCACACAAAACTAGCCTTTGAAGCAGAAGTGACTGTATTCGCAGGCTGATGAAAAAAAAATGGCACGTAAAACTTTGCATACTGCGTTTTCTTATTCTCACTGCACAGCAATTAATATGTACAATGTTTCTTGGGGAAAGACAAACTTGATATAGTGAAGTTGTACCAGTACCTAGGAAGAATTCTTATGAGTAAGTGTTCTAGCAGTGATCATATTCAGTGTAGAAGTAAGGCAATATCTCAAGCAAGTGCAATTGGTAGATTTTATAAATGTTGCGGCCAAAGACACTTCACACATGTTTTATCACTTTAGAAAATTAAAAATTCCGCCTGTACTGAGTTACGTATGTGAATCAGTGGACGAACAGCAGATGGTTTACTTTGAGAAGTTAGAAGGGTGCATTTGGCGCCAGATCTGTAATTTGAACCGAGCAGCCCCTATAGCGGTGATCCACCTCGATTCAGGCTTCTTTCGACCTACGTGCTCGCCATGGCTGCATGTTTAAGATGGAGTAATGCCCTACTGAACAGTGCTGAAAACTCTCAACGGGCAGCGCTAAGACAAGAAATATATGCCAGCCTGAAGGGGAAAGGCGTTGTCTTCAGAAATTATGTGAAAGCTGCAGACTTATTTGGAACTGGGCATAGTGGCGTAGGGTCTTTACCAAAACAAGCTTTGAAAACGCGAATTAAAATACAATTCACCAAGTCTACCGTAAAAGAGATACAGCCTGATTCATCAAAGACCCTTTTTGCGAGTCTTTAATAGCGATTCATAAGGAATCGCTATTACAGGCTCGCAAAACGGGATTCATGTAGGAACCGCAAAAAAAAATGTGATTCCTACATATTCCTTATTTGCGATTAGCAAATTGCTAATCGCAAATAAGGAATAACTTCCCATTCATTCCTATGTGCCAAAAGGCCCATAGGAATGAATGGGGAGTATTCCTTATTTGCGATTAGCAATTAGCTAATCGCAAATAAGGTAGCGATTTAAAGGGTGCCAGGGGTGTCCAAGGGACACCCTGTAGCACCCCTTAAATGCAAATTTAAACAGGTGTTGCGCACACACATGCCCAAAGGACATGTGCGTGTGCAACATGCAACTTAGAAAAATGCTTTTAAAAGCATTTTTCTAAGTTTTCGCTATTTACCACGAGGTTTGACCTCGCGGTAAATAGCGGCCCGAAATAGCGATTTCGCAATTTGAAAATGGATGATGAATTGCATTTAAGGAATCTCAAATAGAGATTCCTTAAATGTAATTCCTCGCACATTTGCGAATTCGCTATTACCGATTTTGAATCCCAAATGCAAAACTTGCGCTCGCAAAGGGCCAGATTCTGGCCCTTTGCAAGCGCTATTCACCTTTATGAATCTGGCTGATACTGCCTTATTCTGAGGGCCTTCCAGCACTGATATAATAATTAGGAGCAGTATTTATAAACAACCCCAACCATATGTTGTATGTAATCTCCTCCATGGCGTACACAGCACTGTTCTGTTAAGGTTGAATTTGCTGCCCCTATGATTCATAACAGGGGTGTGGCAGGGATTAGCCAGGCAGGACAGACTTTGTCACCTATGTGGGAGCTGGGTATAGGATTTAAATCACATTTTATTTGTTTGTCCCATATTACAACCATTACGACATCATCTGCTGAGATCACTGTATTTAAAATACAAACTCTCTACAGCCGAGGAGGCCCGAAATTGTCTTTTGGCCCCGCCCTCTGAACAAGTGCATTTTAAAAATTGATAGTTTTTTAAAAACTATTTTAAAACATATTTAAGAGAAGAATTCTTGTGTTGTAATTGGTTGTGGTACGCTGAACAGAGTCCCTTGTGGGCAAGTTTCATTGCATATTATAATTAGAATGTCTTGAATTATATACCTGATGTCATTATAGTATCTAATGGTACAATCCGAGTTATACAATCCTGGTTGGATGGTTTCTTAAAGGACTAACGAAATCGGTATAGTACTTGCGGATTTGTACTTTTGACATTATGTGCGCTACCATGTAGACTGCATTGTACACTGAACTCTGCATCTTTTAGGCCGTTGCTTGTATTTCTGCTTGGGGTCCCGTTTGAGCAAAATTCACTCTATATTACAAATAGAATTTTTTACAGGATGTGTGAAATTAGTAGTATAATAATTGCACACTTGCACGTTTTGTTATCTTGTATGTTGCTATGAATTTTCGACGTACAATGAAACCTGTAACGGTTTGGTCTTTGCAGATGTTTTGCACAGGGTTCCCTCTGGGCAAAATGTATTTTTACATTATATGTAGAATTTTAGGATGCTTGTGTGATGTAGATAGAGCTACTGGAGAATTTCACGGAACAGCTCGATTTGCATTGTCTTAGTATTGTATTTTTAATAGGATGGTGAAATTGGCCTAATATCTGAACATTTGCACTTTTAACTCCTAGTATACTGCTTGAACTTTGCATGGTTTAACTAAATTGGTGATTTTAAGGTGTTTGCATGTTTTTTATCCTGTTATTATTATGCCCTGAATGATTTGATATATCGGAACCTTTATTTGTATATTTTTATGTGGAACTCTTCGGAGCTCCAAATCCTAACAAATAATTGAATTGAGATACAAATTCAATCAATCAAATATGAAGTTTATGCAAATGTGAATATGCCTAGTGAGTTCTTGCCCTAGGATTCACAGCAACATCCTACCACAGTTTCTTTCAATAATCTCATGTTCATTAGCATAGAACAGATCGCTACACATGACAGGTAAACATTTCTTAATCCTTCATATAACTTGGATTTACTAGATACCTAGATGCACAGATTCAAGTGAGAACAAGCTCCTCGAAGGGAAAAAAAGCAAACGCTGACCATAACTTTCCATGAAAACAGCAATCAAGTAATGAGTGAAATGGTAGTGGTGGTTAGAGTAAAGTGATACTGGAGTTTTAAGGATGGTGGTGGTTCTTATGTTTAAGGAGGTGTTTAGGGGGAGGTGTTATAGTAGTAAGGAGGGGTGGTGGTGATGATGGTGGCGGTGACTATGGTAGGGGGTGGTGATGGTGGTGGGTAGGGTAGGGTAGGGTAGGGTGGGGTGGAGTGGGATTAGGGTGGTGTTGGTTAGTGGTGGTTGGTAGGGAGGTGTTGATAGGGTGGTGGTGATGTTTAGGGTAGTGCTGGTAGGGTGGGTGTGGTGGAGATAGGGTGGTGGTGGTAGACTGGTTAGGGTGCCACTGCTTAGAGTGGTGCTGGTGGTAGTATGGAGGTCGTGGTTAGTGTAGGGTGGTGCTGGTGGCTAGGGTAGTTGGTGGTTATGGTGCGATGGTAGGATGGTAGTTAGCGTAGGGTAGTGATGTTGAGGGTAGTGGTTGTGTTTAGAGCAGTGGTGAGGGTGGTAGTTGGTACAGTAATGATGATTAAGGTGGTCATTTAGCCTGTAGGATAATGAGGGTGGTGGTGGCTATGGTGGTGGTGGTTAGGGTATGGAGGATTTGGTGGTTAGAGAGTTGTTTAGCGTGGTGGTGGTTAGGGTAGGGTGGTGGTGGTGGTTAGGGTAAGTAGTGGTTATTGGAGTAGTGGTGGTAAGTGTGAGAAGTTGGCCTGGTATATGATGTCCACTATTCTAGTGGGCACCTTGCACCAGGTAGGTTATAAAGTCAACCTTATAGAAAGCTATCCGAGTGGTAGCTGTGGACAGCAGCCATCAGGCTAAAACTTGGAGATGAGTTGAGCAAGTCGTTTTACCATTTTCAATCCCTTGAGTACCAAAGGAAAGCACTCCACACAAGGTATATATCAAATATATATATGTATTTATTCTTAACACACCTCTGCACTCTTTATTAGGTCAGAGGTAAAAGTACAATACAAGGAACTCAATTAGCATACGATAAATTGCACAGTATACTTTTTGCCCTAGGGGCCTCACAAACCATATACTAAAATAGTGGTATAAGAACCACATGAGGAATAGAAAGCACGCCTAGGGCCTTGGGAATCGCTGGGGCTTCTAGGAACAACCAAAGGTTAAGATGTAGGAGGCCCACGGGAGACGCGTGCAGTGTCTAAACACAGCAGTGGGTTACCATTGACTTTCTATGGAGAAAGAACAAGTTACAATTTTAAAAAAGATTAAGGGTACAAGGAGGTGAACTGCGATGAAACCCTTTTAGACTAGGACACTTGGAGAGTCAGGACCCACGGGAGCACCGGAGTACTCGTGTTACCTCACCCAGGGAAGCCGGGTGCATAGGTGCGTCTCCGTGTCAGGTTTTGTCATCGATTCCAATGGAGAGCTGCGAAGAAGTGCTGCAGGCGACCAGAGGAAAAGTGTCTGTGTGGATCCAAGGGTGGATTGGATATGTGAAGAACCTGAAAGCGTAAGGGACAGAGTCTGGGTCACTAGCCAGTGACCAGGATGGCGACAGGAAGATGCCAGCCAATGTCAGCTGAATTTCAGGTGAAAAGGTGAAGTTTGTCTCTTCAGCCACGAGGTCAAGGAGGCGTGAACAACGACCAGGAGCTGGATTCAAGCTGTCCGACGAAGGATCTAGTTGACTGCGGTGTCGGTATACGGATTGGACTCAACAAGCCTTGGCAAACGCAATCCACGCAAGATGTTGAGATTGGCTTCGGTGCAGACCAGCAAGGTCTGAGGAACTTCTCTTTTGGGGAGTAGTTGGAGCAAGCCTGGAGCAACCAGGAAAGAAAAGTAATTCAAGGATTGTTCTTCTTGGGGGCTCAATAGCCAACGGACTAGGAACCGTGAAGACGCGTTGAGCTGAAATGCACAAAGCAGGCCCACGGGACACTCGTGGAGTGTGGCCTCTGAGCTTCGGTGTAAAAGGTGCTTGGGGCTGGGGCTTCAAGCACCCCAATGCACAACTTCGGTATACCTCGGGAAGTCGGTACAGGTTGCAAAATGCAGGATGTCCAGGAGTTCGGGGGGCGTGGCTTGCAGCCTGGCAAAATGGCCGCACAGTAGTAGCTCTGCCGGCCACCGAAGAAATCCTTCATGTATTCTGCCCCACTCAAGATATCTATCTGGATGCTCTGTGACAGTGGCACCGTGTGAGGAAGCTGCATGATTTGGGGTGCTTCGGAGGGCTGACTGAGCCCCAAGTGCTGAGATCGACTGCAAGTGGGCCCTTGACCCGCATGGCGCTGGAGAAAGTACACGGAGGGCCGCTCTTCAGCCCCAGCCCGCCAGCCGCCTGATTCTTGTGTGCGAGACTGCAGGGGCCAGAATCGGAGTTTTGCTGTGCCCACCTCGGTCCTGTGGGGACGAACTCGGCGTGCAAATCGAGCCGTGCTGACTGCAGCAGAGACGCGGGCGGTCTGTGGGAAAGAGGACTGCCAAGCTACGTGATCGCCTAGCCCTGGGCTGGGCCGGAGCTACTCGTCGGAGGTGCCGGAGGACGGGAATATATTCCTGTGAGAGGAGGGGCTCTGCACCGCTCCCATCGTGGCTGGCTGCTTGTGGCGGCGGCAGGTGATCCTGGCGGGACGCTGTGAGGGGAGCCGGAGTGCCGTACTGCAGAATTGTGAGTACGACCGGAGACAGTCTCCATCTTGAGTGCCTGGCGTGCCGCATGACAGCGATGAGTGGAGACACCTTCCCCCCAGCTGCCGCTTAAAGACGGCTTGGATCCACCCTTCCTTCTAACATTGCCACTATCTGCATTCTGCTGGGAGTTGATATATGGGGGCCACCACAGACTGCTGATCTCCCTGCTGCTTTTAAAGTGTTGCTGCAGTGTGGCATATGGCGAACTGTGTTATCCCTCACACTTACCTGCACTAGAGGTACGGACCAGTTGTGAGTGAGGCCGGGAGGGCGCACGCAGTCCTAGTTGCGGAGATGGTTTGCGAGGTGGGCACATGATATGGGGCCTATATTGCTGGACTATTTGCTGACTTGTGCACACGGCTGCGCCATTTGGGGGTTCCTGCTCGGTTACCTGCCTCGTGCAACAGTATAGCCCTGCTATTCTGGATCTTTCTCGCTGGGTGCTGTGACGACTGAGCGGGCGGCTGCGGACTGAGTGACTCATACAGCCACCTATCAGATTTCCACGACACTCTACCCGGGGCCTCTTGGCTGGGATTAGCGGCTGTGGCCCTACTAAGGCCTGGAAAGCGTTTAATAACTGCTTCTGCTCGAAGTATCAGCTGATGTGCCCCATAATTTTTTAGAGTCGGCGAAGGACTGGACTTACCGGCTCTGCGTAGCGTATTCCAGCCATCACTGCAAGAGCAACTGGGGGCAGGAACCATGGGGAAACCTGACACGGCCCAACCTCACCTCACCTTTGAATCACGTAAAAGTGGCAAGACGTCGCAGTCTGCAGCTTCGGACTCAGAGGTAGAAGCGTTGTCGCAGGGATCCTCGGCCCTGGAGAAATCTCTTGCTGCCATCCAGGCCAGTTTGCAGGCCATAGATAGCAAAATTGAAGCTTTAAATGGCAGGATGGACCACTTCTCTGCAAAACTGGTCAAGCACGCGGCCAGGCTGGATGAGACAGAACAGCGCATCATGGAAACGAAGACGGGCTCCAGCAGGTGACGACCAAGATGTCGGACATGGAAAAATTGCTGGCGGTAATCCAGGCGAAAAACGAAGACATCGAAGCGCGCTCTCGGCGAAACAATATACGTGTCTTAGGCCTGCCAGAATCGACCAATGTTGGACGGCTGGAGGTATATGTGGAGTAGATGTTGAGAGAGATTTGCGGGTGGGAAGGTTCGTCACCTATGTTTGCTGTAGAGCAGGCCCATCGCTCTCAGGCGGCTCGTCCGCCTCCGGGTGCTCCCCCGTGCCCAATCATCACAAGGCTCCTCAATTTTCGTGATCGGGACAGTGTTGAGAGTGACTCCTCAAATAGGCAAGGTTACATATCAGAACAACAAACTGACCTTCTTTACGGATTTTACTGCGAATGTCCAGGCGGCGCGGAAGGAATTTCAGGCCCTCAAGAAACAGCTCATAAAGGATCAAACACCTTATGCCATGCGATATCCGGCACGCCTGCGCATCGGAGAAATGGAGGGCGGCAAAATCTTCACGAACCTCAAGCAGGCATGGACCACGTCTGGTCCCTGAGGCGGTGCCGGAAAACATCTGAGCATACATCTGATGTGGACGATTGAACAGTAAGAGGGTTGGTGCTCTAAGGTAGATAGAGCTGCAGGTGAACTAAATGTTGGGAGTCCTCGATTTATGATGTTTGGGGGAGTACATGAATATTAAACTGATTTGCTATTGAATTGGCCCAGTAAGGAATGTTTTGATTTTGCGGGAGGGCGTGCGGAGTATGGCACTGAATACTTCGAGTGACTTTTTTACACGAACAGTGACGATGTGCCCTGCTCCCAAACGCCTCCAAATAATATGTGTTCCCTGCGGAGTTTCTCGGAGTGGGGATGTGCTTGCGGGACTTAGTGGCACCTCCCTTGTTCGATCAGGGAGTGGTTTTGGCCGCTACACCCCTAATGGGTATTCCCCACAGGTTGCGTTTTATTTTCTCATTGTTCTTATGGGGACAAGTTGTAAAGATTGGGATTGTCTTTAGCAGGTTGGGTATGCTGAAGTGGGTGGGGGGTGGGGGGGTCCAGTTGGTTTTTCTGTCCCAGTGACACTGTCTTTGTTCAATGTCTGACACACAATGCTGACTCAGGTGTGTGCTTGCAAATAATACAACTGCTACTGTATTTAAGGCTTGACTTTATAGAATAGATGAAAGGGGAACTGTAGAACTGTGCAACCTGGAACGTCCGTGGATTAAACACACCCAGAAAAACCAGGCAGGTGTTAGCACAGCTGGACAGACACAATATCCATATTGCTCTTCTTCAAGAGACTCACCTGAACAAACACACAGAGGGGGCGTGGCACGTAGGTGGGCCTCAATCCGCTTGCGCTCGTCATTCTCCACATATGAGTGGGGGGTCCTTACTCTCATTAAGAGGGGTGTCCTGTTCACGTCGATACAGACTTGTGCGGATACAGATGGACGATGGGCAGTGGCTCACGGGAAGCTGGGAGGTACAATGGTGACAATAGTGAATGTGTATGACCCAGTTGTGGATGACACAACAACTTACATACAACTATTTAATGTACTACGGGCATGGCCTGAGGCTGAGATTGTGATGGGCGGGGACCTTAATACCCACCTCGATCCGCAGGTGGATAAACCTGATCCAACTGGTGCGCGAACACTGAAGGTGGCACAGTACGTTCGCTACAGTACGCAGGAGTAGGGACCTAGAACACTATCTGACCACAATCCGGTAGTCCTAGAAATGTCTGTGCTCCTTACTCCGCTTCGCCCATTCACCTGGCAATTTCGGGCTGAGGCTCTACTAGATCCTGTTCACGCGGAGACCATTAGGAATGCTATTCCACAGTATTTTGAAGTAAACAAGGGCACTGTTGATAGTCAAGCGACTTTATGGGAAGCCTTTAAAGTGACGATAAGGAGGGGTTGCATCAGCACTTCGGCGGGTATTCTGCAGGACATCAGGAGACAGCTGCAAAAGTTGGATGAGACGTTGGAGGGTTTCGAGGCCCAATACAGTGCGGCTCCCTCCATAGAGATACTTTCTCAAATTTGCGAACATGTGGAGGAATACAACACCTTGGCGGATACGAAGTGAAATATAGGTCCAAAAGATGTGTGGCAGGGCGTATGGTGAGGGTGGTAGGCCACGCAAGGTCTTAGCTAGTAGACTGCGAGAACAGTATGATGTGACTCCGCTAGATCACATCATAGACGATTATGGAATTGACCATCACATGGAACAAGACATACTAAAAACAGTTCTGCATATTTTATGAGTCCATATACACATCCAGAGGCAGTATGCCGGAATCTGTGATGCAGGAATATCTCGATGACACAGCGTGCGCATGGCTCTCGGATGTTCATGGAAAGTACTTGAGCTTACCTATTGACGAAGAGGATGTCAAGTTGGCTATCCTTTCGCTGTCCAAAGGAAAGGCGACTGGGCCGGATGGCCTGACTGCAGAATTCTAGAAGGCGCATGTGGATCTCTTGGTGCCACACATCCTAGCAATGTACGCGGAGGCTCATGAGACTGGTATGCTCCCCCATCCTTAAGACAGGCTTTGATTATCACTTTGCTGAAGAAGGACAAGCCCGCCTCGCGTTGCGATTCTTATCGCCCGCTATCTTTGATAAATCTAGATGCGAAGATCCTGGCAAAGATTTTAGCGAGTAAATTGCAGCCCTTGATGCCACTTTTAGTCTTGCCAGATCAGGCAGGGTTCATCTCGGACTGCTCAACGTCCTTCAATTTGCGATCCATCTTTGCCATGTTCCCTGTACTAAATCCACAACTGGAGCCGGTAGCTGTCCTTCTTGATGCGGCCAAAGCGTTTGATTCCATAGAGTGGAAGTACATGTTTTTTATTCTTAACAGGATGGGTTTCCCCCCGATTATAATTCATTGGGTACAGATCCTTTACACAGACGCTTCGGCGAGAGTTCGAGTGGGTGGTCTTACATTGGAGTCGTTTCACATAGAGCGTGGTACCAGACAGGGCTGCCCCTTATCCCCCTTTTTATTTGCCATTGCTCTGGAGCCACTGGCTTGTAAAATCAGGCAATCCCACAGAGCAGCTGCACTAAATTTCAATAATAGACAGGTGGGCATTTCACTTTACGTGGACGATATGGTCCTATATGTCCGCGAACCGCAGAAATACCTCTCTCCAATAATCTGGGAATATATCAAATTCGGTCTCTTTTCGGGACTGCAGATCAACTGGGGGAAGTCGGTAATAATTCCGCTGACGTCTGCGCCTCAGGTGGAATACTCCTTGGTGTGGTCGGAAAAAACAGTGAAATATTTAGGAGTGTGGCTACATAGAGATCCTGAGGTAGTCGTCCGTGAAAATTACGGGCGTGCATACACTGATTTGGTGCAGCTGATTGATCGCTGGGTTTTCCTCACATTGTCTTTGGCAGAGCACATTGCGGTGATAAAAATGACTATCCTCCCAAAGCTGCTGTACCTCTTCAGCAATATTCCTATTAGATTAACTAAGCATTATATTAAAACAGTTCAAACCCAGCTACTGTGCCTGGTATTTGGGGGGGGGGGGGGGGTGGAATCACCTAGACTAAGCTGGTCTACTTTGACATTGCCATTTGAAAAAGGTGGCTTTCGTGCTCCGGATCTGTATGTATACTATTTATGTTGCCACGCTCAGTACCGTATTTTTGGTTTAAACCGCATGATTTTGTTCCGCATGTGTACGTGGAGGATGGGGACGCCCAACCTGTACCACTTAGGGGTATCATCACCCACCGCAATAGGAACAAGTCTAAGACGGAGATAAATACAATTGACAGTTTGGTGGCGGCTTGGCAAGAGATCGACAGGAGGGCCCATAAGCTCCCGATATACGCACCTGCGTTACCTATAGAAGGGCATTCTGCCGTGTCGGTAGCTGGAGAGAAGGGCTCTTTAGTGGCCCTTACGGAAGCAGGGCTCACACATCTTTGAGACTTATATGTCAATGGGAAATATGTTTCGGAGATTGACCTTGACTACATACAGAACCCTACACCTCTCTTTCTCTTCACCTTCTTACAGGCTCCGCTGGGCAATGCAAGATCACTACACCAGCTTCCCAGACGAGCCGCTGACGTTACAGGCATTTCGAATGCTTATAGTAGCTCGGTCAAGGAAAAAATTGCTCACGAAATTATATAAAATGGTTCAAGAGGAGTCAGTTCGTGGAGTGGATGAGGCTATGGAACGCTGGGGCATTATGTTGGATTTACCACTGACGGCAGACATGTGGGAACAGATATGCAAGTTGACAGGGAGCCTTACGTCTAATAGTAATGTAAGAATCTTTCATTTAAAGTTCATAGACATGGTATACTACACTCCCAAGAAACTACATAAGATGGGTCTGCGAGACTCAGCTTGTTGAAAGAGATGTGGGCTAGATGAGGCTGATTTTCTCCACCTGGCGTGGCATTGTGCTTGGGTGGGTCGATACTGGGAGGGTGTGGTAACACTCCTATGCACCATGACCGGGCGGATTGTGGACCGCTCACCCCTGGGCTGTCTCTTGGGATATCTGCCTGGAGTGACGGACATGGTGGGGAGATTCCTGAAGGTTGCACTGTTACTGGCGAAGAGGCGAGTGTTATTCACCTGGGACAGTCGTCTACGGCCGAAAGTTGACTTATGGGTTAGAGACATGGTATATTGTCGGGAGCAACTGGAGCTGCACGCTGAGGAACTACCAACATCCTCTCGGCCAAAAGACATATGGGCACCATTGCGGGAAAATGTATTAGCACAATGTGAGCAGAAAGAGAGTAGTCTGAGTGAGTGCTGAACCCCTGGTCGTTCTCAATCAGTCATGTATGCCGCCCCCACTTACCTTATTATGACTTAAGATATGAAGTCGGAATTTCTGAATACCTTCAATAAATCTGTAGAAACAATCGCAATGGACTGCACACGGCTAGCCCCTCCTCCGGATCGCCCCTAGGGACTCTGGTACATGGAGTTCTTGAGTGGTTCACCCCAGTGGGTACAAGTAGGTACTTGTTGAACTGATTATCTCTAGACCCGATACATGTCCCGGGTTTTTGGATATCGCCCGAGACATGGCTCGGGTTTCGGGATAACTTCCCTTATCAGAAGAGAAAATAGTTAGGGGTGGAAGAGAAGGCCGCCAAGCAACCGTCAAAGGCCTCGATGCCCGAACCGGCACGCAGGTGTGTCGTCCAGGAGCTCGTCAGATCAAAGCTCAAGGGAGCCAATTTGTAGAAACAATCGCAATGGACCGCACACCGTTAGCCCCTCCTCCGGATCGCCCCAGGGACTATGGGGTACATGGAGTTCTTGAGTGGTTCACCCCAGTGGGTGCAAGTAGGTACTTGTTGAACTGATGATCTCTAGACCCGATACATGTCCTGGGTTTTTGGATATCGCCCGAGACATGGCTCGGCTTTCGGGATAACTTCCCTCATCAACCAATCTGTCTGTTTTTCTGAACCCACCACTGCACCATCGTCCTATATACTTTTTTTCAGCATGCTGTTGTGTGGAGCATAAACGGATCAGTTCATGCGAGTTCCTGTATCCTTACACAAGACATTGGGAAAATGCTTCTTGTTCAAAATACATGCAAAAGCTCATGGTTACTTTTTCCCTCATTCTTACGAGATGGACTACAAACCTTCACTAGTAGCGGTATTTCATCAACTACTTTAACAAACATTGCATGCACTAGAGCAGCAGTTCTTAAGCTTTTGACTTGGGTAAACCTCCAATGAATCATTACAGGAATCAGAGGACCCCACCTAAGTGATTATTGGAAGCTGGGTAGCCCCGGCCTAAGCAATTTTCATAATTTGAACCTAAAAAAACCCCACAAAAATACAAAAACAAGTACATACCAAACTAATTGTTCGAAATATTTTGTTTAATTCACAATCAAATCAAGAAAGGTTTTAAAATGTTCAATTTTGCTAATTTATTTTTATATATTTATTGATTTTACTATTTTGTTTTGTAAAACAGTTGCGGCCCCACCTAATTAGGCCTCAGGGACCTCCATTGGCCCCCAGACTTTGGGTGGAGAACCATTACACCAGAGAATGTAAATTTGATTTCAGACCGGTTAGCACGATTCAAGATAAAAAAATTACAATCTGTTCTCGTCTAGAGGAGTTGATGTCCCAGGCTGCTAAAGGTAGGAAATAGACTACTCCATTTCAGCTTTGTCTTGTACCCCTCAAACCTCGGAGACATTTTTTTCAGAAGTATCCTCTTCTTCGATCTGCTGTGACTCATGGTCACTTTTTAAGGAGTCTATATAACTCGCAGGAACAGTTGTAGGCAGACAAGCCCACTACATATCTCCTTTCCCTAAAACAAGGAGAAGAGAGAGAGGGAGAGCGAGAGAGAGAGAGGGGGGGGGGGGGGAGAGAGAGAGAGGGGGGGGGGAGAGAGAGGGAGCGAGGGAGCGCGAGAGAGAGAAAGAGAGAGACAGAAAAGAGAAACAGAAGAGAACAGGAAGAGTACACAGTAGAAGGGAAGAGACCTAACATCGGTATCTAACCAGAATTCTGATTGCTCTAGTGCTCCTCCTCACAGTAGAGGGTTGAGGAGAGGAACCCTGAACACTGAGATCACTTTGAGGATTAACATGTGAAACATTCTTTACATCAATAGAAGTCTTCATATCATTTTGAACATTTTTGACTTTCACCACCTTGTTGACATTCCACCAGTTTTGTCCTTTGAATCGAACCTCACTTCCACACACTTTATCAACCACAACAGTTTTCCCAAACTTGGATTCACCTTTTTTTTTTACAAAACCTTGTTTCTTTATCCTGACACAATCACCCATGGCAAACTCTCTGTTTTTAACCCGCTTCCTCTCATCGAAGTATTCTTTCTGTTTGGACTGGACTTTTTCATTCATGTTTCTTACTCTTTCATCAATTTCTTGGGGAGTGGAATTAGATTTAAACCACTTTGACATCCAAGCGGGCCGAAATTCTGTACATGGTTTCCTGCCTCTCAAAAGTTCAAAAGGAGACACTCCTGTGGAAGAATGAGGGGTGGTCCTATAGAACCATAAAATCGCCCTGACACATTGGGGAACAACTTTGTTGTGTTCTATAGCCCATTTGACACAGTCACCTTTAACTCTATTGAGCCTCTCCACCAAACCATTGGTTTGCGGGTGGTAAAGGGAGCTTCTGTATTGAGCGATGACTGATTCTTTAAGAAACTCTTCCACCTCAGCAGACACAAATTGCACCCCATTGTTGGAAATAATGGATTGAGGAAACTCTTCTCTCATGAATATTTCTTTCATGAAGTCAATAATCTCTTTAGAGTCAACCTTAGATACAAACTTGGCTTGAGGCCACTTGGTGTAGTAATCCACCATCACAATAGCAAATTTGCATCGATGCAGAGTTTCTCCCACGGAGCACCAGGAAGAGGAATGGGCGTGAGAGGGGAACAAGTTGTGCGAAGACATTTGTCACTAGAAGAACAAACAGTGCACTCCTGCACCATAGCATCAATGTCTCTGTCCATCTGTGGCCACCAAAAGTACTCTTACTCTACGTTTGGTAAGTGTGGCTCCCAGGTGCCCCTCATGAGCTTTGGCTAGTAGAGTGGATCTTATGTTCTCTGGTGGTACAAGTTTATCTAGCCTGATTACCAGACCATCTTCGATAGACAGCTCTTCACACACCTTCACATAGGGTTGTAAAGCCACCTTCACATTCCTTTCTCTAGGCCACCTTTGGGTAATATACTTCATCACCTCTTTTAAAACCTCATCACTTACTAGTGCTTCCCTCCAACCTTCTTGTCCTACTGTACATACATTCATAAATTCCACACTGGCTATGATACAATCTTCTTTTTCGTCATAACAGTCGTCAAAACATTGCATGGCCTGGCTGGTAGTTGCTGGCAAACATGACAGTGTGTCTGCCCTCACATTTTTCCCCCCAGCAATGTGAACTACCTCAAAATTGAATTGTAGAAGCTTTGATGCTAGATGGGCTATGCGGGGTGTAGCACTGCGGCTGTTGGTATTACCTAAAATTGCAACCAAAGGTTCGTGGTCCGTTTGAAGTGTAAACTTACGCCCCCACAGATAATTTTTAAATTTCTTAATGCCCCACCAACATGCTAGAAGTTCTTCTTCGATAACGGAGTAATGTGTTTCTGCCTCTTTAAGTACCCTGGATGCAAATCCTACATTGTGTTTATTAGGGCCAACCACCTGTGTCAAGACGGCCCCTAAACGGTAGCTACTAGCATCCACAGTCAGAGTGCACGGGACATCCTGTACAAATGGTTTCAATGCTTTTACAGTACTCACTTGTTCTTTGATCCAATTGAACGCAAGCTTGCATTCATCATCCCACACAAATTCACTTTTGTCCTGTAGCAATCTTGATATGGGGCGTATCTTCGTAGCATAGTCTTGGATAAAGCGGGCATAGAATTCTGTAAGACCCAAAAGAGATTTTACTCGAGCTTTGTCTTTGGGTGCGGAAGCATCAACAATGGCTTGAACCAAGCTCGGCTTTGGTGTGACTCCTTCGCTTGAGATGGTGTGACCAACATATTCTACACTGTCTTTTGAGAACACACACTTGTCCCTTTTTAGTACCACACCATGTTCTTGGAAAATGGACAAAATTTTGCTCAGCACAATGTCATGTTCCTGTTGATCCTTAGCAAATAACAGGACGTCATCTTGGAATATAGCCACGTTTTTGATTCCCTTGAGCAGATTGACCATTACTCTCTGAAAGACAGAGGCTGCCGAAGCCAGGCCAAAAGGCATACAACAGAATTGGAACAATCCTGATGGAGAGTTGAACGCAGTGAAGTGGCGTGAATCCTTGGCAAGTTCGATTTGGTGATATGCAGAGGCCAAATCCAGTTTAGTGAAAACCTTTGCTCCTGCAACTACCCCCAACATTTCCGAAATATTTGGTAATGGGTGTGAATCCACCCAAATCACTTTGTTTAGGCTGCGCAGATCAATGCAGATTCTGAGTTCGTTGTTTTTCTTCCGAGCTACCACTAAAGCCGAAGACCAGTCCGACGATTCAATGGGTTCAATAACTCCTCTTCTCTGCATAGACAAGAGTTCATTTTCCAAATCTTCTCTTATGCTGAAGGGTATACTTCTTATTTTGTGTTTGACAGGCACAGCACAGCATCGCTCCTTATCTTTATTTTGTGCTTGAACCCTTTGATCTTTCCCAATTCTCCAGAAAATACTCTTGGGTATTTATTGAGCAATTCTTCCACATGTTTGATCGCGAACAACCAATATTTGTTCTTTTACTCCTGGGCATAGCATCATACTGAACAAACCTTGATGGAACCATCCTAATATGTCTAAACCATGCACGGCCATATATATTTTCCCTTATATGTGTCTGTTTTTGAAAACCAAGACGTCTTCAAAATACCCTAGAAGATCTATACTCCTCCCTTCATAGGATACCGGCTCTCGATCTGGTGGTTACAGGGGTCTATTCCCTGAATAGTGATTCATTGATCATTGTGATCCTAGCTCCAGAGTCCACTAAAAGTCTCAGAATCTTTTTACCAACTCCGATAATCGCGTAGGGATCTACACAGTCATTTGGATCACCACTTTTTATGTTTCCTTCATTGACCACCAAAACCATGTCTTTTAGTTCACTGAGAGTGTCAGCACTGTCACTACCACTTGAGTCCTTAACACATTCGACTTGCTTTGTATTTTTTTTAAGAGTTTGGCATACTTTGTCAAAATGCCCTATTTTCCCACATTTACGACATGTAGCATTCCTCGCAGGACATGGTCTTCCACTTTTTGCGTGAGAAGGATAACCACACCTGAAGCAGATGTCAGTTCTTTTGAAAAAATTGTTCTGTTGATAATCTTTCCTCTTTGCAATATTTTTTATGCGCACTGGTGTAACCACTTCTGCGTTTTTACTTTCTAGCTCTTTGATAGAGGATTGTGAAGTTTCAATGCTCTTAGCTATACAGATGGATTCATCTAGAGATGGATTTTCTAAGGACAACAACTTTTGTCTTATGGTTTTATCAAGGCATTTGCTAATGAATTGGTCACGTACCAATTGTTCACTAAAGTTTTCAAACTCACACTCTGCCACCATCTTCCTCAAGGCGGTAATGTACGTGTCAACATCTTCCTCTATCTTTTGCGCTCTTTTAAAGAAATTATGTCTTGATACAACGACCCTGGGTTGCTTGTCATATCTCACTTTCAACTTTTTCACAGAGTCTTGGTATTCATCCTTTTCTTCACCTACTTCACCTACCACATCAGGTAAATGTTTGAGAGTTTCTCTTCCTTCAAACTCCAGCGAGTGAAGTAGTAAGAACTTTTTCCTTTCTGCTCTGAACCTGTGTGCTCCAATTGCTCCCAAATAATTTTCAAATGCATCAAACCATTTTCTCCATGGTACTGGTGGTTCACCAGGTGTATCCAGAAAAGGAGGCGGAGGATGAATAGACTGCATCATGTTTTAACTTGGTTTGAGTAATTCTATGAGACTGAATATATGTTGTTTTCCTTTAAATGGTTTTTTTTCCAACAACAAACTGTACATAGGTATAAATGCAAATCCCCAGTTGTTTCCACTAAAAACGATGGGTAACTCCTGCACTGTTTTCCTAGTACTTTAGTTCACCAATCAGGGCTAGAAAGGTTTTTATTCTTACACACACTGCGTCCGAAGAAAACACAAAGTGAAATAGTTATTTTCTTCTTACTTTTTTTTATATTATTCCTGACGTGCTTTGTTTCTTTCTGCCAACTTGTAATTTGTTTATGCCCAAGTGGTGGTGTTCTCGAACAACTCTCTCACCCACAGTCTTTGTTTTAAGGCAGTACATCGGCACACTAAAATGTCAAAGAGCTTATGCCTTCTCCTTTAAGAGCTGGGCGTGATGTTTTGACCAAGCAAGGTCCGAGAGGATGAACGAGGAAGGCGGGGTCTATTCACGTCTCCTTCACGCCCACCAAAGCGCGTCCCAAATCTCCTCACCTCAGCTTCCCTCCAGATGCGGCAGCACAAAGCGACAGACCCGTGGTCACTCTTGCGTGTTGCCACCGATCGGCACACACCTCTTCAACTTCCCCACAGGGCACCTCTCCGCTCGCACACCAGAACGACTCCTCATCCGATCTTCCTCTCAGTTCGGACACGAAGCCTGCTCCTTCACCTCTCCGTTTGCGAGGTAAACTTTCACTTTTCATTTGTGGGTTCTTTGTGGGAACTGTCCTAGTCGCCATATTCGAGTGTAATAACTCGCAGGAACAGTTGTAGTTTTAAGATACTTCTTTATTGACAGTTCCCACCAGCACGTCATATCACTCGCCCGATGCACATAAAATGGCCGAGTCCACCTCCAACTGTCACTGTCACTGTCACGGTCTCTCGCGCGCGCCAACGGGCAGCACGAGAGCCATGCCTTTGGCATCGCGCGCGAGGCAGACAACCCCACTACATAGTCACAGGAGAGAACTTGGCTCTGATCCTAAGGAACATACCCTTCATCCTAACTACCACAACCCACCCCTACCAGCCCTTCCTGATTCTCAAATTTCCTGACTATGTAGGGTTGTTCTGTACACAGCCAACTCCATCTCGGGTAGGGATCTTAAAGAAGTTTCCATCATCGCTTGAACTGATGAGATCTAGAACCCAGTTGTCTGAGATAGTGTAAGTGGTGGGCATTCCACTGAGTTTGTTCCGGTTCCTCTTCAATTCCACCCAACTTCTTGGCTTACACATCCTCTGATAAGCACTGCGCTTTAGCAGAGGCTCATCTATCTTTTAAAAAATGCCCTCTCTGTTGTTCCAGACTCCGAGCTTGGCCTAGGAGTCTATGCAATCCTCTTTTCTGTTACCAAGCCTTTACGAATTTTCCATCCCATCAATCAATCAATAAGTTGTGAGTACCTTTGTAAAGACCATTTTATTTTGCATGGATACACTTGAAATAATTTCAGACATTTTATATAGGAGACTTTATAACATCAACATATTTAAAGAATGTGTATTTACGCATTCCCATTTTGAAAGAACAGGATTTGCCATCTCAAGTGGATACTACCTACTAGAAGTTCTCCCATTTGGTCTAATCTGCTCCTCTGGACTTCACCAATGTTCTGGCTCCCTTTGCGGTGACTCTTCATCCAGAAGGCATCTATATTCATCTGTACGTAGATGAATGTCTTGTCCATGATGCACCTTTACAGCAGGCTTCCAAGGACACTCCAAGTTTGTTACTTCCTCAAGACCATGGATGGTTAATAAACCAGGACAAGTCCAATGTTCATCCAAGCTAGTGTGTTCAGCTAATAGGAGGCCTTTTTTGATACATATGCTGGAAAGATTTTCCTTCCTCCTCTTTGGATTATCAGTCTTGAGTTTTGCTCCAGCAATCTTCTGAAGGGATCTTCAGCTCACAGTTGGCTGTCTCAGTTTTTGTGGTTCCTTGGTCATGGTTCCACATGAAACCTCTGGTTGTATACATCCTATTTTTCTGACGGTCAATTCTTCTTGACATTCAAATTAGTCATCAGCTGCTTTCCCCACTGATAGCTTCTTCCCAGAAGTTTCTCCAGCGGGACAGACGTGTCTCCTCCGGCTCCTCTGAATATTACAACGGATGCCAGCCTGAAAGGATGGAGAGCAATCCTTGATTATGCCTTCTTCCAGTCTAAGGTCTTGGGCAGAGGCTGCTAGATATTTGAAATGGTAGGAAATGTGCAATCCTCAGTGCTCTTGTACCCTTCACTCTAGCTCGGACAGGACATGCAGTTCTAGTTAGAACAGACAACCTGGTAGCCAAATGTTATGTGAAATGACAGTGGAGGAGGGGGTTTAATCTCCATTCTGTGGGGTTTGTGGCTCATCAAATCTTCACCTGGGAAGTATCTCATCTTTCCCTTGATGCTAGTTACAAACTGGGGATAGATCATGTGACTGCAGACCTAAGTAGAATCTCTCCCTCATCAATGGACTACTACCTGAGGGTAGAATTATTTCAAGTGATTTGGGGTTCCACTTAGACTTCTTTGTGTCCTCCTAAAACTCACGCTTTCTTTCTTTCTCTCTTCAGGGAGGGATCCCAGGGTTATGTTGGTATTGTTTCCTCTCTTCGGCCTCAGGCCTTATTGTTTACACCCATCCCATCCCCTTTATCTCTGTGCACAAACGTCTGAAAAAAGTGCAGGTCATCCTGCTAGCTTCAAGGAAGCATTGGTTCTTCCTTCTCAGGAGTCACTATTCAGTCCAGAGTGGACTCTGCTGTATGCTCTGGGTCCTCTTCGATGGTTCTCTTATTCCTCTTCTGTCTTGAAATTGAAAGTGTCGCCTCAGAAAGGCAAAGTTCCTGTAATTTAGGAGCTTCTCCAGAGGTTGCTTTGGCTCTAAAAAAAATCTTGAACATAAAATATTGTTAAACTTTTTGGGCCTCTTTCCTGGAATCCACTTTGTTTTAAGGAATTCGTAGAGTAGATTTTTGTGAAAGAGCGTTGTGCTTCTACTTTTTGTTGCCAATTGACTTCCTATATACATTTTGTCATCTTGAAATAATCTTGACCTTAATTAATCTTTGCTTTTTCTGGTTTAAAATTTGCAGTTGTATTTTATGCATTAGTTTTATTTGATTGCATATTTTACAAGTATAAACACAAGGTGCACTTTATTTCTTTTAGCTTGCACAAATATATAGTTTTAGGTTTGCTTTAGTATGATTAAATAGTTCATCAATTATTTGCTATACACAGTGTATGTGTTTACCGGTGGTTCATACTGCTTAATGTTGATTTGTGTACATTTTCAAACCTACATTTAAATAGTCAACAATATGTCACAGTGCTAGTAAGTAGGGGAATTGTCATATTGATTGCTGTTCTCTGTAATGTTCAATATGAGATATGTTGATTGTAACTCTTAGTAACATTTAATAGAAAGGTACATAAAAGCCATTCAATTGGAAGCTAGTGAGAGGAACATCCAGATTGAGGTTTTGCGCAGGAGCTGCAAACATCTTCTTCAAAAACAAGGACACTAGCTGTCGCCTTGAAGAAGTAATACAGTCGCATCGGCTTTTGGCAGAATACCATAACTGCTGGTGCTATGTAGCTTACACTTAGCCTCCATTTTAGCTTATCATTTTCTAATGGTGGCTTGCACATGTTTTCTCAATTGCAAGAATGTGCCACTTCTTTCTGATAGACATTGTCGCCCTGTATTCTGCACATTTAGTTCCAGAGTCGCACAACTGAGAACATGCCTCATTTTATTTTATTTTTGCTCGTTGAAGAAGACATTCTGCTTCAGACTACTTACAGACGTTGTTTTGCATCTCTGTCAAAGTTTGTGTTTTTCATCATTTTATTAATGCATATAAAAGTAACGTCTCATCACTGTTTTATTCGCAATTGTTTTATTTTTTTTTTCAATAAATGTTTGAAAATGCAAATAAATAAATTAACAAAATAAAATAATGTCCAGGAGTTCCAGTCCCACGTCTCTCGTGTCCGCCACAGGTCTCAGCTTTGCTGGGAGCGCAGGTCAGCATCAGAGATGTCTGGAAGTCTGTGTCCTGAGTCGCAGATTCTTTGGGATCCGGCAGGAGCCTCAGAAATTCAGACCTGCATTGTTGCTGTTGGTGCCTGTTTAATTAGGGTGGTCACTCCTTGACTACAAGGGAGATTTCTTCCATCTTCCAGTCGATATGGAATGTCGAAGGTCCAAGATATATGTTGCAGAGTTTCATCCAGGGTAATCTAAAGTCCTAGGGACTGGGGTTCTATACTTATAGTAAGTTTAGGGGTTGGACTAGCTCCAAGATCCCTCCGATGGGTGGACCTGGGGAAGGGGTGGTTACACCCCTTCCCCTTTGTCCAGTTTCGCACCAGAGCTGGGGCTGAGTGCCCCAGCAACCGGTTTGAACTGGGAAATGCACGGAGCACCTTGTGTGCCCCAGGCAGTGTCTGAAAAGCATTCACTGAATGCAGCCCTCCCTGCAGCAATACACAGAGCCTGTCTGGGGAGGTGCTAGCACCTCCCTGGGCAGGAAACCTATTGTCCAGGCCTCCCCTGCCGGAGTTTCGTCCAGCAGCAGGAGGGCAGACTCGTGTCTGTGGCAGCAGCATCCATTTTGTGATGCTGAGGCTCTGTTTAACTTTAACCGGGTAAACCACTAGTGTTCAAATGTCTTCTCCCTCTAGAAGGGTAGAATACTACCCCCGCTGCCTGGGAGGGGGGGGGGGGGGGGGGGTAGTATTTTAAGTGTTTGACACCTTACACAACATGTTTTGATAAAGCCAAACCAAAGTTAGCAATAACCGCAAGGATTATAATGCACTTAAGAGTATATGGTGTGGCTATATCATAGAACAGCTATAAGGAGATGGTTCCGAAAGCTGCAGAGGGGCTCAGCTCATGCTAGGGCACCCTCTCACACAAAACCCAGCACTCTACCTCCAGGACTGCCAAGGTCTGCCGTAGGAGTGACTTATAGTTTACTATGTGTCTATTTATATAAGGTAGATATAGATATACTATATCTAAGTAAAGGGTGATTACACCACCTTACCCAGGCTGTAAGTACAGACTTGTGGTGTCAGTTTGGAAGGCTAACCAGGGGTGGCACAATACATGCTGCAGGCCTAGGGTGCACCTATGCCCTGGGTACCTAGGGTACACTATACAGGAGCTCACAAGGGTGACCCAGTAACCAATCTGGTATGTACCTAAAGTACATGGTATCAATTTAGGGAGAGAACAGCTAGGCTGTGGGCCTGATTAGCAGGGCCACAGCCATACTAAAGCGAAAAAACAGAGAATCACAGCAAAAAGTGGGGGTAACCATAGGAAGCAGACCCTACTCTCTTACAGTAAGGATAGTGGTTGTAGTGTTGAGGTTAGAGGTGATTAGCGTAGTGGTGTTGAGGGTAGTGGTGGTGATTAGGTGGTGATCCTGGGGATGAGGGTAGTGGTTAAGGCGGTTAGGGTAGGGTGATGGCAAATAGGGTAGTGGTGGTAGTTAGGGCAGTTAGAAGAGTGGTGGTAGGCTGGTTAAGGTGTTGGTGGCTGTGGTAGGGAGGTGGTGGTGGGACAGTGGTAGTGGTGAGGGTGGTGGTGAAAGAGCTGGTGGTAGTCTTGAGGTTAGCTGTGGTGGTTAGGGAGGAGGTAGTGGTAGGGTGGTGGTGTTGAGGGTAGTGGTTGTGTTTAGGGCAGTGGTGGGGGTGGTTAACGGAAGTGGTGATTGAGGTGGAGGGTGGTGATGAATATGGTGGTGGTAGTGGTTAGGGTAGGGAGGTGCTGGTTGTTAGTGTGGTGGTTAGGTGGTGGATATGGTGGTGGATATGGTGGTGGTTAGGGTAAGTGGTGGTAGGGTGGTGAAGATATTGGTTGTAGTGTTGAGGTCAATGGAGGGTAATGGTTAAAAGGTTTTGGTCACGGTGATTAGAGTGGTAGTTAAGGTGGTGGTTAGGGTGGTTGTGCTTAAGGTAGGGTAATGGCAATTAGGGTGGTCATGGACGTTAGAGGAGGGTGGTTGTTAGAGTAGTGATGGTTAGGGTAGTTGGTGGCGATTAGGATTGTAGTTACGGTGGTTGGTAAGGCAGTGGTACGCTGGTTAGGGTTTTGCTGGTGGTGGCAGGACAGTAGTAGTGGTTAGTGTGATGGTGGTGAGGGTGGTGGTGGTGGGTAGGCGAGAATGCGGTTCATTGTTAGGGTGGTGATCGTACGGGTGGAGGAGGTTGGGGTAGTGGTGGTAAGAGCCGTGGTGGTAGGGTGGTAGTGGTGGCGATAGTGGTTATGCTATTCGTTGTAAGGGTAGTGAAGTTTAGGGTTGTGGTATTAGTGGTAGAATGGCAGTGGTAGGCTCGTTAGGGTGGAGGTGGTTAGGGTGATTATAGGGTGGTGGAGTTGTGAGTGGAGTGGTGGTTTTGGGACATTGAAAATGTTGAAGAATTTTCTCCCCCTACTTCCAGTCTCCCACAGGAAAACAGATGTCCAGGCCCTTGTGATGTCGAGACTGGACTATGTTAGTTCCTTGTACTTGGAACTTCCAGAGTACTTACTCTGCAGACTACAGATTATTCAGAATATGGCGTCCAGGGCCATCTTTTTGACTAGACCCAGGACGCATACGTTGCATCTTTTGTCCTCACTTCATTGGCTTCTGGTGCGGAAAAGAATCAATTTTAAAGCTCTAGTCCTGGTTTTTAAAACTTTTAATAAGATTGATGCCCAGGGGGGGCGTGGCCAACCGGGCAGCGAGATGGCCGCTCTGTGAGTGAGCTCCGCCGGCTGCACATACTAATCCTGTTCCGAGCACTTGGGGGGCCCTGCGCTGCACACGGGTCGACGGCGGACACCCAGCTGATCCTTCGACTGGACTTTGAGGTGTACCGGACGCCGGGAGACGGAGCTGCGGACTTGGGCGTTCTGGCCGGATTGGAGAGGCGCCGGAGGCCCACTGCTGCGGAGCCTCAACCGGGCGGCACTGCCAACTTCAGCCCGGGGATCGGAAGGTCTACTGATATCCTCCGAGTGGCGGCGTGCGGGCCCTCACATGGCCACGTCGCTTCCCAAGCTGCACAGGTGGGTCGCTGTTGCACTGAGACTGCAGATTGCGGCTCGACTGGCCCGGAGCGCGCGAGAAGGCTGGCGCTGAATTCCCGTAGTCAGACATCGGCGAGGCACTCGTGGTGGATCCGCCATTTTGTTTGGAGGATTAGCGCTCTGTAGGAGGCGGTGAGCGGCCTTACCCTGTGTACCCAGGCCTAGAAGTGACCCCCACACAGGCCGGAGGAAAGGTGTGGGACGGCTCTACGAGGGAGAGCGTTTCACTGCTGGAGCCCCTCACGCCCGGACACTGAGGCTCGTGCTGGCGCCATCGATCTACGCAACATGTTACCGTGAGTTTCTACATATGCGGCCATACACTAGCTCCTACGGGCGCCCACCACCTGGCGGGGTTCTTCCGATCCTCCACAGCGCCCATATGCATGCCACTATCGGGCTGCTCTAGCGTGCCACGCCTTTGACGGGCCCGCCATTTTGGGGCAGTGCTGTGCGCTGGGCTGACTGCCTCCTGCGGATAGATCCTCCCAGAAGACTCAAGCCGCCTCACTAGACCACACGCGCACAGGCAGTGCGACTTGTCTGAGCTGTCTGCGCGTAGACCCCCGAGCTTTGCTCGCGCCAGTGGGCTGCCTGGTTTGGACTTGCTGATACACCCACGCGGCCCCCTGTGTTGAGCACCCCGCTGCGTGACGCACTTTCGGATCCAGGATGGGAGGGAGGAATGACGCGCGGCAGCCCAAGCTCAATTTTGAACAAAAACGCCAGGCTAAGCAAAATGCGGCTGACCAGGATAAAGGCGAGTCTTCCTCGCAAGGGGCTGGTGCAGACATTGACTTTGGTGCATTGATGGAGGTCAGATAGAGCCTGAAAAGCATAGACACCAAACTGGATGCCATGTCCTTGCAGCTGGAATCGGTTAAGACGAAGGTAGACGCACATGAAACTAGGTTGGATTGCCTGGAAAATAGACATACAGAGTGCTGTGAATTCCAACAACGTGCCCAACACCACATCACAAACATTGAAAAGGAATTGGAGTCCCTACGAGCTACGACAGACGATTTGGAGGCACGTTCCCGGAGGTCCAACATACGCATCACGGGAATTCCGGAGACGGCGAACACTGGCAAAATGGAGGTGTTTGTGGCGGACCTTCTACACGAACTCTTCGATCCGGACCTATCCCAGGTATTTACAGTCGAAAGGGCGCATAGATCACTTGGTAAGAAGCCGCCGGTGGGTGCACCGCCACGTCCTATTCTTGCTAAACTTCTGAATTTTCAGGACAGAGACCTCATCCTACGCCTCGCTAGGGAGAAGGGTAGGATCACGCACAAAGGGAATAATATATCCTTCTACCCTGACTTTACTCCCCTGGTACAGGCCGCCCGGAAAGAATTCCTGCCGGCCAAAAGACTGCTACTACAATCTGGTGTCCAGTATTCCCTCTTGTACCCAGCAAAGCTAAAGGTAGTGCATGAGAGCACCACACACTTATTTACAGATACACAATCTGCACTTAAGTATGCAAAACACATTTGCGGACCAGGGGCGAGACGGAAATCGCCGAGACTGGGGGTTGAATCTGAGCAACTTAGTGATAATGATTGAATGGTTAGATGTTATGCACACTGTGGTATCATCTTTATGTGTCTCTCTTACTTTGCTTGAGTTGTACACTCCCTCCACACTTTCCGTTGCTCTATTTGCCTTGATTTGGGCTGGAGGTGGGGACTGAAGAGTGGCCCTATTAAATGCATGTGGTTGCTGGTTCGCACTATATTTCTTATGCCCTGCTGAGGTGGCAGTGGTCGACCCTGCGGCGGGGTAACCTTTTGAGTTATGGAGGTTCCCATGTGAGTGCAGCCACCCTGTGCAAACAGGGGTGTATGCCAGGAGCACCACGCCCCCATGGGGTGTCTCCCACTGTTTCTGTTTCTAGTTTACCAATACGCTATGCGTGTCTTTGTAAGGGATTTATCACAACCTGATTGGGGGGTTGGTGAGGGCGGGGGGGAGTAGGGGGGAGTTGGGGAGTTTACTGGTTACTAAGGGTTGGTGTGGTAGAGGATTCTGTGCAACAAATGATGTGTACGTGGTATTGCTATGCTCATACTTTGTTGGTTTGTCCGGGGGCACTGTGTCAGACAGGAGACTGGGACAGGTTGCATTGATAGAGGTACGAAATGGGAGGCGTTAAGTTGTGGACATGGAACATTAGAGGACTTGGGGACTACAAAAAGGCCAGTCTGATGCATGGGATGCTCGCTAGACATAATGTGGATATATGTTTTTTGCAGGAGACACATATCAACTCCACTCCTTCACCTAGACTGAAACACTCTAGATGGTCACAGGTGTACTCTGCTATTTATTCCAATTACGCTAGGGGTGTGGCGATACTTGTCCGCAGGGGCCTGGACTGGAGGGAACATGACATTATACTGGACAAGGAGGGGAGATATGTTATTGCACATGGCAGGCCGCTAGTACTTGCGGCTATTTACGGCCCGAATGTGGATGACCCGGAATTTGTTCGGAATGTTTGGGCTAAAATCATGCTACTAGATTGTTCACAGATTGTCCTTGGGGGCCATTTCAACGTGGTGCTTAATGACAAATTGGATCACAGAGGCGCGGGCAAACCCACGCATGCTAGAGCTCGCCAAGCGATTCTTGATGTAATGGATGAGGGTCTGCTGACAGATGTGTGGAGGTCTGGACACCCCGGGGACACTGTGGGTACATGCATAACGAGCCAACATGCAGCCTGGTCCCGCCTGGACTATTGGCTGGTGTCTCCTGACGTGGCATTGTGGGCGGCGGAGGTGGACATACAGGCCAGATCACTCTCAGACCATGCCCCCTGCCTGTTGGAGTTGAAGGTACCCGATGCCCCTAAGAGAGCATTTTTCTGGCGCCTGCCCCCCCCATGCACTCACTGACTCTGCCTTCACTGAAGAAATTAGAACGGATATTGTGAAATATTTTGAAGAGAATGAAGGCTCGGCATCCACTGAGGCTATAGTGTGGGATGCATTCAAGGCGGTCATTCGGGGCCAGTGTATTTCTAGACAGGCCGGGGTGTTACAGGCTATTCGTCACACTCTGAAACAACTTGAGAGAGAGTTAAAAGAGCTAGACCTGGCCTTCTGCCGGGACCCATCACCAGAGTTAGCAGGTCAGATGAAATCCAAACTGATTGCCTTTAATGAGGAAGCACAACGAGAGATTAAATTCCTGGGAAAACAAGCAGAGGCCCGCAGGTACGGGAAGGGGATAGGCCAAGCAGAACCCTGGCGAGGCTGATTTCTCCCCGCTCGCAATCGCACTACATACACACCATCAGGAACAGCGAAGGGTCACTTGTTGTAGGGCAAGAAGCTGTGCTTGACACATTTGCCGAGTTTTACAAGTCCCTGTACACCACTAGGCAGCCCACAATCCCAGCTTCACTGGAGAGCTTCCTGGACTCCATTGCCATTGTTTGGTTCAATGATCTCCACCGCCGGTATTTGGATGTCCCTGTAACTGTCCAGGATATAACCCAGGTAATTAAGAGCATGCCTGCGAACAAAGCCCCAGGCCCAGATGGTCTGACAGCCTTTTACAAGTCATATGCCGAGGAGTTGGCCCCCAAGCTTTATTCAGTCTTTGCTGAGGCCCTGGAGTTGGAGTCTCTACCAGACTCGATGCGTGAAGCCTTAATCATAACATTGCTGAAACCAGACAAAGACTGCCAGGTCCTCGACTCATACCGACCCCTTTCCCTGATCAATGTAGATGTCAAGATCTATGCAAAAATCATTGCGGACAGATTGCAGCCCTTGTTACCGATGGTGGCACTCCCGGATCAGTCGGGGATTATACCTGGCTGAGCCACGTCACACAATCTCAGGACAATCTTTTCCGTTTTGCACTACTTACATCCATCCATACAGGCTGCAGTAATTTTTTTGGACGCCACTAAAGCGTTTGATTCGCTTGAATGGTCCTACCTGTTCAGGATTCTAAGTAGGATGGGCTTCAGCCCAATCTTCATAAATTTGATCAAGTTTGCTGTACGATTCTCCCAGGACACGAGTGAATGGGCTGATCTCCAAGCCATTTGCCATATCCCGAAGGACCAGACAGGGTTGTCCGTTATCCCCGTTGCTCTTTGCTATAGCCATGGAGCCCCTGGCGGCTAGAGTTCGACAGCATCATACTGCAAGAGGGATAGGCTTCAGTTCCCGAAGCCTGCTGATCTCCCTGTATGCAGATGACGTCACGCTGTATGTCATCGACCCAGCTGTGAACTTGAACCCCCTACTAAGAGAATTCGTCCGCTTTGAGGGCCTGGCCGGGGTGTCCATCAACTGGTCCAAATCGGTCGCTTTTCCATTAACTGACACCACCCGGGAAACGCAATCTGACTACCCCCTGCGCTGGGAAACGGACGGAGTTAAGTACCTGGGAGTGTGGATCAGCCGCAACATACAAGATTTGTGGACTTTGAATTTTGGCAGAGCAGTGCACTGGTTGGAGGGAAAGGTGGAGATCTGGAACAAGCTCCCCTTATCTCTAGTCGCGAGAATAGCGCTAGCAAAAATGGTGGTTCTTCCCAAATTTTTGTATTTGTTTGTAAATATTCCAATACCCCTGACGGCGCCCTTCCATGCACGTGTACGATCGCTGCTGCTGACACTTGTATGGGCGGGTGGCCAGGCGAGGACATCTTGGGCGTTGCTTACACTCCCACTGCGACAGGGCGGCCTGGGGGCTCCGGACATGAAACTGTACTCACTATGTGCGCAGGCGCAATTTCTGCATTTCTGGGCTTTTCCCACTCCCTACCAGCCACACGTTGCGGTGGAGTTGGCCGCAGCAGCCCCGTCACCGCTGAGTGTGGCACTATATGGCAAGGTGTCTCGTCCATCAAAAGACGTGGACACTGTAGATATGCTCCGCTGGACGTGGCACGAATTGCGAAACAGGGCAAAACTCACACTACTATACGCACCAGCCATTCCTTTGCGAGGAAACCCAATGATGCCCTGCTTGCGAGATGGGGTGGAGTCCTTACACTTCGGGGGCAAACCCTACACACTTTTGCTGACCTTTACCCAAACGGCACCTTCAGGGATCCGGGGTCGGGCGCGGAGGGACAACCTGAGTCCTTCTCTGACATGTTCCTGTATCATACACTTAAGGAATCCTGTAAGGCACTGTGGCCAGAGTTCCCAGAGGAACCACCGCAGCTCCTTGCGCTTCAAAACCTACTCTCGAGACCTTCTCCTAAGAAGCTTGTGTCTCGGTTATACAACTGCATGCAAGATCAATTCCCTATTACTGTGCCCTCTTCCATGCATGCGTGGAATGCTGACCTGGAGGGGCCCGTCGGAGGAGCAGTGGGAGTTCTGCTGCAGACAACTTACGACACTATCGCCCAATTATAGGTTGAAATTGGTGCACTTAAAATATTTACATAGGTACTATCGCACACCGCGGTCACTGCATCGCATGGGCCTAAGGGATGAATCTAACTGCTGGAAGTGCGGCTGCGAGAATGCCTCTTTTCTGCATGTGGCATGGGGCTGCCCTAAACTGGAGGAATATTGGTTGAGCATTTTCACTGCCATTAATCAAATACTGCACAGGAACGATGCGCCATCTCCACTTCTGGGGCTGCTGGGATGTGTTCAGGATACCTTACCCAAGCATAGGAAGCTACACGCGTTACTGCTCCTTTATGCCAAGAGACAGGTGGCGGTGCACTGGGGTCGTCGTGCACTGCCTACATTTGATGCATGGGTAAAGGATGTGACGTACGGTAATACACAGCTCGAACATTATTGGGAAACAATGCCCACTGCTTCCCGGCCTAGGGACATCTGGGAGCCTTTTACGCAGTGGTCACGGGAACATGCAATCTCCCCGGTCTCTGTGCAGTCGCTAGCAGGGGAGGTCTCTGATGATATGGGTTGACATCTTTTGACATGTGATTGTGCTCAACTGCAGTGGGCGCACGTTGGGGGCGGTGGAGCCATGCTTATTTCTTTGTGCCTGTGAATCTAAATGCCTTGCTGTACCTAACCCTTGGCCTGGTCACCCCCATGTATGTTTCTGCTCTTCCGTTTTTCAGACTGCCACGGACTATATTTATGATGTAGTTCTTGCTGCTCACTACAGGTCTGCTGTGTGGCGCCTTGCCCGGAGGCATAGATCCCCCAATACCAGAGACATTGTGCCCATCAGATGCTTCTCCTCTGCACCAGAGTTGGTTTTGTTGTTATCTTTGGGGGGGGGAAGGGTTTGTAGACAATGGTCAATCCGCACTGTTTGCTCTTTGTACTGTGGTGCCTATACACCTGCACTGTTGATTTGTTTCTTCACTTCCTCCAATGGTACATTTCTTGTCTATTAACCCCAAAAATGTAAGACACATTGATTTACTACTATTACACATGCTCGCGGTCTGCATGTCTAAAACATGAACAATGATAATGCACTGTGCACTTGCACTAGGACGCCTTTGCTGTTGTATGCTTTGCTCTGATAGCGGCCAGCCTCAGGGATGTCGGCGCGACGCTGTGTAACCTTGACCGTCTCAAATAAACGTCTTACACCAAAAAAAAAAGAAATAAGATTGATGCCCCCCACCTAAGGGTAAGAATTCAGCCTTACACTTCGCAGCGCACCCTGAGGTACTCTACCCAGCGCTTGATCTCGACTCCGAAGGTCACGCTCTCTCAGGTTGGGGGTAGATCTTTTCAAGTAGTAGCATCCAAACTCTGGAATAGCCTCCCTCCCCCACTGCGACAGATCTCGGACCTCCTAACTTTTAGGCGGAATCTGAAAACGCGGCTTTTCAAGCTCTGGGCCTTTCCGACTCGGTGGCAAGGGTGGATCTCTGTCTGTTATGGTGGTCTTTTTATCTCAGCGCCGGGACACTCCGAGGAGTAGCTGCGCGCTTTATAAATTCCATATAACATAACATAACATAACATAACATAACATAGGGGAGGATAGTGGTAGTGGAGGCTAGGGTGATGGTGGTGATTAATGTGGTGGTGGTGGTTAAGATAGGATTATGGTAGTGGGGGTGGTTAGGGAGATGGTGGAAGGGTGGTAGAATGGTAGCCGCAGGGCAGTACTATGGTGGCGGTAGGGTGAGGGTGTTGGTAGCAGATGGTGGTAGGCTGGTTAGAGTGGTGATGGGTAGGTGGTAGTTGATGGGATGGAGGCAGTGCGGTGTGGCGGTTGTAGGGTGGCAATAGGATGTTGGTAGAGTGGTGTTGGTATGGTTGTGGTAGGGTGGTGGTGGCAACGTCATGCTAGCAGTAACTGAGTGGTGGGTGTGGTTGGTGTTTGTATTTGATGTGCCTGTGAGAGTTTGTTTAGGTGTGTAGGAGCCCTTATTTAACCCCAAACAAATATAATCCCAGCAATACTTTTCCAAAAGCATACATGAAATATTATAAATAGGGCAAAAGGAAATATTGAAAAAAAGGTAACCTAAAGGGGATAATTTGCTGATATCCGCTCATAGAATTTGAACGATGAGACATTAAGTGCTGTGAGGCCCAGTTAATGTTACATGTGCCAAGCAGAAGAAGAAATATAAATGTACTTATATAGAGATCGAATTGTATATCTACTCCTCCACCTATACACACTGTGCCACCTGAAAGAGGGTCATGCACTTTATACACCTCAGTGACATTTGAAATACCACATTGTAGTAAAAGAGCCACTCTTGTGGTTTGGCACCCTATGATGACCGTCAACTACCACCATTTTCCCTGACTTTAGTGTGTTATTTTACCCTAACCTTAATGTAGGATGGCCCTGCATATGCCTGCTTCCCTTCTGTTCTGTAACCTTACTGTCTTTTAGTGGGAATTGTCATAGAATAGAACAGTACACTTATACTACAAGTGCTTACTATTGGCTTTGACATGACTTTATATCATCTTGTTCTCGGACTTTGACTATTGGCTTTGGCATGGTCTCATGCCATCTTACTTTCTGACTTTGCCTTGCTTCTGCGTGCACGGAATTAGGAGCTCTTACCATTGGTTTTGACATGACCACATGTCTGATTTTGCCTTGCTTCTGCCTACACAGCAGTGCTTGCGATTCATATTCAAAGCCCTCCTGCTCCTCATCGACCAGAGAGAACTGGATATTATCTGTGGAATGTGCATACTCTGCCTCGGAGCCATAATACGGGGCCTGGCCAGCCACTGTTTTTGGCCTTGACACAGTTTGGTACAAGCCAGCTTGGTTCTTTCTAATGAGAAAGAGGGCGCGGTTTGCTAGAAGCTTCGCCGCACATTGAATAGTATTAAAGCTGGAGGCTTTGGCAACCCAGGCGGAAGTTCACCACAGAGTAGACGTACTGCTGTGACGGTGTCGGAACTTGGGACCCAGATGTTACATCTTCCTGGGCTGTTGAAAGGGCTTCCCCAGCTGATGATGAAAAGAATGTTGCAAAGCCAGTTGGTGAGGTGTGTATGTGATCAAGGCTCCAAGGAGCCGAAACGTTATGGCGGCAGCACTGAAATAAAAATTTGGCATCCAAATATCGTGGTCCGTGTCTGTTCCTGCTTGTTGCTGGGAAGTAAGGCTACAGCGTGACGTGACGGATATATATATATATATATATATATATATATATATATATATTCTACTCTCAACTGTACATTTTGCATTTTATTCCAATGGTTTATTTTATTGTAGGTAATTGGCATTAGAGAATCTGCATTGATTGATATATTTGGCCTACCTTTTTGAACATTTTATTAATCTGTGATAAATGTTACATTAATAAACTTATGCGTGTTCTATTCCATACATTTGGATTTGTTTTCTTGCCCCGCCATAAGGGAGTGCTGCGTAATTGCCTGGTCTTTTGGGGGTGCTGTGCAAAGTGTACTATTTAAAAGGTGCAATGGTGAAAGGTACCTCACCTTAAGGGAGTGTTGAGTTTTACCTCCGTCTGAGGGGAGTGTTGGGGTATTGGGTGTGGCTTGAATGTGAGCAGCCATATTCATTACACACATTTGCCTCATTAGCCCAACCATCAACATGCATCAGCTACTTGCAACATGCATCAGCACCATATTGGATTGTGGGCTTTGTAGTCTCGCTTGTGCCTTTTCAATGAGCAACTCCACATTCACGGGACACAAAGTGCATCCTATTAAGAAGGCAGTTCTGTCTCAAGGATCCACATGTAATGCCCCCACTTGGAAGCTACAGGCAAGGCATATGAATGTCTTGGGGGTTATGCATTCGTACCTACGAGTTAGCAGGTGGTTAACCAGCAGGTTGCTTTATGGCTGTCACAGATACCTAGGGACAACCAGTCATCGTAAATGTTTCTCCTATCTGACTCCAACAATGACGAAATTACATTATGTGCGAGTTTGTTTGCCACAACCCTCACATGATGGGCTTGTTTCATTTAAAATTGGATTTGCCTCAGTAGGGCCCCGTGACTTTTACTCGCACTAATTTTCGTACAGCTCAGAGAGGGATATGAGAGTTTAATGGAGAAAACCATAACACGGAATGTAAGTGGCCTGCAAACACATGCACTCTTATGGAGTGCTTCAACTATCTATACTAATATAATAAAAAGAGAGCCCAAACCTTTGAGGCGTGTAGTCTCAGGAACCACAGCACCAATCACAACACCCAATACTGCATTGGAAAGGGCAGTTGCAACAGAAGGACATAGGCTATGCAGACGCCCACCATATACATTTAAAAGGTAAAAGAACCGTGCCAGCAGAGTAGTCCCTTGTGGGCGTGTCTGCGTTGTGCTTTGGGTGTGTGCTGGGGGCGTGACAAACGCTGGGGGCATGTGGTACGTTCCGCCCTTCATGCCATGTCTCATATCGTGTGCTGTGGGCGTGTGCTGGGGGTGTGGGCATGTGCGGGCCGGGATTACGGAAAAAAAAGCGAACTTTGTGCCCAATATTTCATTGTTTTTTCTTCCCAGGTTCTGTACATTCCAGCTCCGGGTGTCCATCCTGCTCCCTTTAAATACCCCTGCACCCCATAATCATAGCCCACCCTTACTCCTTAAAATACCCCAACACCCTTAATCACAAACCCATCTTAACCCTATAAATATACCCTGTACCCCAAAACCCAAACCTATCCCTAAACCCTAAAAAATAAACATTATATAAAATGACTCAACCTTAAAATTAAAACCCAGGTCCCGAGAATTAAAAAGACCAAACTTTGCTATCCTATTTCATCCTTTCTTTTCTAAAGGAAAACCTGCTTAACAGTACTACCCTGACATGTTATGTACAGATTGCACTTATAGATGTATATACATTTCTTCACTTTGATTCAGTCCATTCGGGGTTAGGGAGCGCAAGTTTAAGATGTACCTTGATTCTCTCGGTCGTAAAGTTCTTTCTCTGTCCCTGCCTCTCGTTGTCTTCTTCGGTGTGTCAATGCCATAGAAACTCAAAGATTTCCAGTTGCTATCCTGATAAGTTTCCATGTGTTTGGCAACTGCATTGCTCCTGTCATTATGTACAGTTGCCCTGACATGTTCTAGAATGCACGTTTTCATTTCACATATGGTCCTTCCAACATATTTGAGGTGGCAGGGGCCTTAAATTACATAAACCACGTATTGGCTCTTGCATGCAATTAGTTCCTGTAGATTCCACATCTTCCCGCTTGCCAACATTACATTTTGGGTGTTTTTGGCAATTTGACACCTTACAATTGTAGCATTTCTTGAAACCCCTACTTTGTAGCCAAGTTTTATTCTTTTCTTAATGAAAATGACTGTGTGTCAAACGATCTCTTAAATTGGGGGCTCTCTGGTATGTTATATGTGGTGCGTTACCCACAATGGTTCCAACAGTGGTATCTAGTTTCAAAATGTTCCAATTCTTCTTCAGTATTCGTCTTATTTGAGTGGATTCCTTTGAGTAGGTTGTTATGAATCGTATTGGTTCTTTTTCACTTTTAGTGATGGAATCTACTGAGGTTTGATTTAATAGTGAATTTCAATTGTTTTCATTAGCTCGTTTCCATCCTTTATTTATGTGTGTTTTTGAATACCCTCTCTTTGCGAATCTTTTTGAAGTTGATACACTCTGTTCAACCCATTGAGTTTCCTCTGAGCAAATTCTGCGCAGTTTGAAAAATTCGCCGTATGGGATGTTTTGGAATAGGCATTGCTGATGGAAGCTACTGGCATGCAATGTTGCATTAGTCGCTGTCATTTTTCTATGCAACGTTGTTTGTATTTGGTTGGTCTCAATGTAGATTTCTGTATCAAGAAAGGTGACTCTTTTTTCACTTATATCATATGTGAATTTAAAATTTGCGGGCGTTTTATTTAAGATTTCAAAATATTCCTTAAATTCAATTTCCGAACCATCCCAGGTGATAAGGAGGGCGTCGATGAACCGCACCCACAGTATGGTTTTGTTCAAAAACATGTCATTCTCTGCTTGCCATGCCCATTTTTGCTCCCACCACACCATGGTGAGGCAGGCAAAGCTCGGACTAAAAGAAAAGCCCATGGCTGTGCCTTTGGTTTGGGCAAATATTTCTTCACCAAAATAAAAAACATTCTGGCTTAAACACAGTCTTATCATTTCCTCCAGCATCTTGTTATGTTGGGTATAGTGAATGTTGCTTTCACTCAGGAAGAAGTTACAAGCTGAGATGCCAATTTACATGATCAATGTTTGTGTATAACGATATGACATCCATCGTTATTAATTTGTACATTGGTAACCAGGGGGTTCCATTGAGGTGTCTTAACAGGTCAGTGGTGTCTTTGATGTAAGAACTTAATTTTGAAACAAAAGGTAACAAAAAATAATCAATATAGTTGGCCATAGGTTCAAATAGGGATCCGTTCGCAGAGACAATAGGGCGTTCTGGTGGTCTAGTACAATTTGTGTACTTTAGGTAAGAACAACATAGTGGCAGTCACAGGATGTTCCACTGTCAAGTACTTCCATTCATCATGGTCGTCCAATCCTTAATGCAGCCAATTTTTAAATGTTTTGTCCAGTTCTATTTTCATACTCGCTGTTGGATTCAGTGATAACTTTTCATAATAAGTTGTATCGCTCAGTTGTTCATAAGCCACATGTATATAGTCTTGTTTATCCCAAATAATGATGTTAGCACCCTTGTCTGCCATTTTCATTTCAAATTTATCATCTTGACTCAAAGTGGTTAAGGCTTCACGTTCTTCCGGCTTTAAGTTATCCAAGTATCTTTGTTTCTTCAGTTTGTAAATGTCTTGTATCACTGCCTCATGAATGGGGTCTATTCTATTCCCAGGTGGTATTTGTGGGTAGAAATGAGATTTAGGTTTCTTGTGACTTATTCCTGCTACTGGCTGTATACAAGCCTCGTTTAGAACCACATGTTCGGATTCAGTTGTCACATTCAAATGTATTAATGTCAAGTAACTCTCTGAATCCCTCGCCAATAAAGAGGAGCTTGGTGTTGTCTTTGTTAACTGCTGTTTTTTGCTTCTTATTTCTTTTTCCTTTTCTTTGAATACTTCAGCCAATTTGATTTTTCTTATATATTTATATAAGTTGATCCTCGTTTGTGCTAAGTCCATATGTGTGCTTGGACAAAAGTATAGACCTTTCTTCAATAAGGAATTTTCTGAATCTGTGATTGGTCTACATGAGAAGTTTATTACCGTCAATTCCTGTGTATCCTCTAGAATGTTTTCTTCAGCCTCATACTACGTGTTGTGGCTCCCACTCTTTCTCCACCGGAAGCAACTCCCTCTTCTTGTCTGTTTGTGCGTTGTCTTCCACTGCCTCATCCACGTCCTCTTTGGTTTTGCGGCTGAAATCCCCTAGTCTGCTTCCATTGGCGTTGCTGCAGGACCAGCCGCATATCCCCTAAAAAAAGACTGCTTTTTTGGCGCATTTTCTCTGTCACTCTGATCCGTAGAGACAAGTGAGGACATGCTATCTGAAGTACTCGCATAGTTCCCAGTATGATCTTGTGGTTTCAGAAGGCCATATTTCCGTGCATAAGTGAAGATCCTCCCTTCACTATAATCTTCCTTATCCAGTTGAAACTTAATTCTATTACGATTTTGCTCTGATTCTTCATGTAGCTCAATTTGTTTCTCTAATTCAAGCTTGAACTTTTTCATGTCTGGGGATAGGTCCATTGTTAATAATTCCTTTTCCATTTCCACAACCTGAATTTAGATTTTTTTGTAGCGCGATCTCAAGGTGCTTTATCAGAATGTTCATTAATCCTAACGAGGAGTTTAAAATGTACTCGCCCCATTCCAGCGAAAGTTCATTGCTTGAGTCTTGGTGGCTTGGCATTAAATGAATCCTCAGACCTCTTGGTACTCTTTGTACTTCGATATTTTTTTTAAGTGGTTACCTCCCACCACTAGTTGATTTCTTTCTTAGATAACTTCTCCTATGTCTTCAATTTTGTCTTTACATTCGATTTTTTATGTGTCCTAGGATCAGTTCCTTCTGCCACTTCTGTTTCAAAAAATTCCGGTGTTTGTAACAATGTCAGTCTTTTTGCCTCTCGGGATTCCATAATGTTTTCCTATTTGGAGTTCCATTTCAGCTTTGTTAATTTTAAATTTGTAAACTTTGAAACCTCTCTCGTCGCTGTAACTTGTGCATCGATGGTGCTCACTCTTAATTGCCCCTCGGTTTCTGATGAAACCCTGTCAAGTAGGTAATCTTTATTTGAGCCCCAATGCCACTATATGTCACGCGCTGACCGACGTTCACCAAGTGTAATTTCAAATAATAATCACATTCTTTATCCTTTTGCAGCTCGCAGGCACACGGGCGCTTACCGGTCTTCGCAGCGAGGACACAGCGTCTTCCACCCTCCGGTTTCGAGCGCGTCCTCTCACCGAGAATCCAGTCGGCATCTCGCTGCCTCTTCTGCCGTACGGTATCCTTTTTAGGTTTCGCCTAAGTGAAAGCCTGCGCACTGCGCAGGCTTTTCACGAAGGTGAAAACCTAATGAGAACAGTAGAGTGGCTTTGGGATCCGCCCTCTGTTCCATTGGCTAGCTCCATAAATGGAGGCTGGCCATTGGAACAGAGATCTGTCCGTCATGGCCGGACCAGATTCGTGGGCGTTCCCGCGATTTCTTCCCTCTCCACCCTTTTCGCATCGTCATCGCGGCCGTGGGAAGGGTTTATTTTTTTTTTGCGTCCCGGTTTGTTTTGCCCATTCTGCGGCCGACCGCCAACGGAGGAAGTCCAGGTGAGTGCCTTTTGCCGTTCCCTCCCCCCTCCCGCTGTCCGTGTGCCTGCCCGCCCCCCTCCCGCTGTCCGAGTGCCTGCCCGCCCCCCTCCCACATCTTGCTCCCTGCCGTGTCTCAGTGAAAGACCCGTCTAAACTCCGCCCTCCCCTTCCTTGCACACACCGAAGCCGATATTAGTGGCAGCTAGCATAAAGGAGTCTTTATACCGGCTGCAGGGCGGACTGTGTGCCGTCCTGCTGCCGTGCCTCCACTCCCCGAGCGTGCTGAATGCTGAAAGTGTGTTTGCTTTCCTCTGAAGGTTGCTAGCTGACCTGCAGGTCCGCGGCAGGAGAGGGGGATGGAATACCTGGACGGCTGTAATTAGACCCGTGGGCAAAGTGCAGTGCTGCTCAGGGAAGTTTCGACTGAGTCCAACAAACTGCCTCTAGGTAGGTGGCGTAGATATTTTCGTTCCATTACCATGTATACTAAGTGCTTTATATTAAACCTGTACAATCTCTGTGTTAATTCTGTTTTTAACCTCAGTGTGAGCTTTTCATCTTTGGTTCATTCAATTAATGTAAAGTATGCTGCGTAGTCTTGTTCATAGCTCTGAGTGCAGTTTTACTGCACAAATTAAATGTACGTGGACTGAAGAGGGAACCATGGCACCTGTCACTTTTTTGCAAACTCGTTCAAACTTTCCGACTCCGAGGATAGCAACAGATGACCTTTACGTTAACTACATCAACCAATTGTATAGAATACAATCGATTATGTAGTTGCAGTGTTGCAGGTTTATAAAACAAACCTGCAGACAGCTTATCTAAACCATATACATTTGGTTGTACACACATTTTCATAGCTAACTGTGCGTGTGCCTGCCCGCCCCCCCTCCCGCTGTCTGTTTGGCCGTTCCCGCCCCCCCTCCCGCTGTCCGTGTGCCGTTAACCAGGGCAGCACTGGTGACACTACGACTATAGGAAGCTGCACTAGTGATTGTGGAAAGAGTTGCGCCAGTGACCGGTGAGAGAGCTCCGCACCGGGAAGGGAGCTGCACTAGTGATCAGGGAGAGGACAGGACTGGTGACACCATGCCTCCGGCCGGGAATCTGCCCTAGTGATCGCGGAAGGAGCTGCGTTACTAGTGATGGGGAGAGAGATTGTTAACGAGGAGTCTGTTGCACTAGTGATCAGGGCCGGAGCTGTACTGGTGATTGGAGGGAGGGCTGTACTAGAGACAATGAACAAATCAACACAAGTGACCATTCAAGGAGCCGCTCTCATGGGTCAGACACAGGACCGCACTAGTGAGCAAGGAGGGAGCTGTAGTGATGACAATGGAGGCCGCTGCACAACAAGTGAACACTGAGATGGCCGCACTGGTGAGAATGAATCGACAGTCCACTGCATTCACAGATGATCCTGTCTCAGAGACTTGCTTATCCTATATAACGTTTAATACGAAAATTCGCAGCATAGAAGAAGCTGAAATGCCCTTTCTTCCTGCAGTAACCACGGCGATACCCACGATGTTAAGAAACACTCCAAGCAACCTTCGACACTAGCATCTATTTAACTTTAGTTATATTTTTTGTTTTGTTATATTTTTATACAATTACTCCTAAGACGAAGAACGTTTTGTACATAGGGCTGCATGTGTTTGAAGCACTCTGGTGCTAACAGAGGCTTTGTTCGCCTTATATAAAACGAAACTGTTGTGAAAATGAAGAAAGCCATCCTTGAGGACCCTTGGAAATAGTGTAACTGGTAACCACTGAGGGAGTTGCGTCACAGACCATGGAGTAAGCTGCACTAGTGACCACGGAGAAGGCTGCACTAGCGACCTTGATGAAGGACGTTGCACCGGTGCCGATTGAGGAAACTGCACTAATGATCAGGGAGAAACTGTTCTGGAGCTCATGGTGGGAAATGCACCAGTTACTAGGAATACATCTGTTTTAATAAATGTAGGTTACTACCACGAATGACAACAATGCATACCTTTACCACATATGCAAACAGACTTACACAGAAATGAGTATTACCACTACCAAACGTACAACAATAACGCTTTGCAACAACATTACAACACCTTTATTCACAAACATTAACACACCATAACGGGGGGGGGGTGGGGTGGTGTGTGTGTGTGTGGTGTGGTGTGGTGTGGTGTGGTGTGGTGTGGTGTGGTGTGGTGTGGTGTGGTGTGGTGTGGTGTGGTGTGGTGTGGTGTGGTGTGTGTGTGTGTGTGTGTGTGTGTGTGTGTGTGTGTGTGTGTGTGTGTAATTGCTGTCTGCTGAGCTCGTCCGTAGGGTACAATAGGTCTCACATTTGCAAGAGATTAAGCTAATGGCAATGTAAATGACAACGCCATTTATTTATCTGTTTTAAAAACCAACAAATAAATACTAAATTTGTCATTTACAATGCCAATAGCTCTAACTTTTCCAAAGGCGAAACAATTGCATTGTAAATGCTTGTTGTTATAGTTCTTTCCGTCGGTGATCGCCCAAGTCCGCTATCATTTAATAAACATCCTGTAGCTCTTTTTGCAGACGTGGCGCTGCTTGTAGCTGTGCGGAACCTTACGGCTGAGACATGCCGCTAATAATCTTCACACTTTTTTTCTCGGGATTAAAAAATAGGTCGCACTCCGATGATGCTTTTCAAAACTTTAGTTCATTTATTCCATCAACTTCAAATGTGAAACACACACCAACGCGTTTCGATCTCCCCTGAGATCTTGATCACGGTAACGCCCCTTGGTTTTTGGCTACATTTATCACGCTAGTCTACATGACATTATTTCCTGTGGTAGCCCAAGAGTGCATTATGGTTTTAGTAGTGCTGTAATAACATAATTCAAATTAAAACCAAAACATTGAGTTTCAAATGAAATCAAAGATGTCCTGTTCGTTAGATGCCAGCTGTACCTTTAAATCTCATAAGTATTTACATAAGTGTTTACATATGTTATTTTTACAGGGAGTCGGAATTGCCTTATTCTCTTCCTTAATTTTTATGTTCATATCTGACCTGTTTGCAATTATATGTGCCCCCAGTGGCATACCGTCTTTGTGATTTCCTACTGCAAAGTGGCTAACATTTGAAATACCACACCTACGACCCACCCCCCCCCCGCGAGCAAACAGTCCATAGGGGCAAATAAATTACAGATGAAAATATTGGCACCTATTTCAATTTTATCAGACTTATTTTCAATCTTTAAAAAAATTCACCTATTATTTTCTCTTAGAAAACCATAAACTATCTACAAAATGACCTCTTGCTGAATTTTATCTAATTTTCTGAATGTATACCTTTCTTGATCCACCCATAAGGCTTCACACCTGTTTCGATCACAAACTACAAGCTTCCACAAATAGAAAAAATACTATTACTTAGAAAATGCAAACACTGTGGTAAAACTACTTTTTATTTTTTACAGCACTGCTTGTTCATGAAAATCGGGCAGATCGTGATCATTGCATATTGATGCCATTTCTAAAAGAAAAAAACACACATCTTTCCTGCACACCACTTTTCCCTCCAATCCTCTAACCCCACCATCCCGAAAAATGATGTTGCTATATTTTGGTTATTGTACTGGATTGTTCAAAAGACACCCACATACCTACATACATACTTTTAGAATCCCAAGCTTGTGGTGGTGGGGATGGGGACGTTCGGGGTCACAGTTTTTGTGAAAATAAAAGCTATGAGGGTTTAAGTGTGAAGTGTCCCAAACATTAAAACAAGCATTGGAAATGCAATAGGTCTTGCATTAGAAAAGTTGGAGCTATTGGTCTTGTAAATGACAAATATTTTATTTATTTGTTGGTTTTTAAAATAGCTAAATTGATAGCTTTGTCATTTACAACACCAATAGTTATAACTTTCGCGAATGTGACACCTATAGCATTTTGAATGCAACCTTTTTTGTATTTTCGTTACTTAGATGGCAGCTGTGGTCGTTAGGCCACATCTCTAGAGAGCAGGAGAGTGCAGCAGGGGAGAGAAGCACAGCAATGCAATAGGTTTCGCATTAGGAAATTTTGAGCTATTGGTATTGTAAAGGACACATTTTTTCTTTATGTGCTTGTTTTGAAAGTAGCGAAAGTAATAGCTTTGTTATTTACAATGCCAATAGTTTTATGTTTCGCAAATGTGACACCTATTGTAACACAATATGTGTTGTAGCACTGAGTGGTGTGAGGGTGAGGGTGAGGGGTGTGAGGGTGAGGGTGTGTGAGGGTGGGTGAGGGTGAGTGAGGGGGTATGAGGGGGTGTGAGGGTGAGTGAGGGGGTGTGTGACGGTGTGTGAGGGTGTGTGAGGGTGAGGGTGTGTGAGGGTGAGGGTGTGTGAGGGTGAGGGTGAGTGAGGGGGTGTGAGGGTGAGGGAGTGTGTGTGAGGGTGTGTGAGGGTGTGTGAGGGGGTGAGGGTGTGAGGGTGTGAGGGTGTGGGTTAGGGGATCTGAGGGTGAGGGTGAGGGTGTGAGGGTGACTGAGGGTGGGTGAGGGTAAGGGTGGGTGAGGGGGGGTGATGGTGAGAGGGTGCGAGGGTGAGGGGTGGTGAGGGTGGGTGAGGGTGTGAGGCGGATTGAGGGTGAGAGGGTTGTGAGGGGGGTGAGGGTGTGAGGGGAGCGAGGGTGTGTGAGGGTGAGGGAGTGTGAGGGAGAGGGAGTGTGAGTGTGTGTGAGGGTGATGGTGAGTGAGGGGGTGTGAGGCTGAGTGTGTGTGACGGTGTGTGAGGGTGAGTGAGGGTGTGTGAGGGTGAGTGAGGGAGTATGAGTGTGTGGGTGTGTGAGGGTGAGTTAGGGAGTGTGAGGGTGTGTGAGTGTGAGAGTTAGGGTGTGTGAGGGTGACTGATATGGATAGGTCACGAGACCTAAAAAACAGGCTCAGCACCAGAGCAGGAAAAGCCTCGGCAGCTAAGGGGTTAACAGCAAACAATCTCATGACAAACCAAGGAGGTATTTTGAAGTAAAGGAAAGTAATTTTTTATGAGAACCACAATTAATCATGAGCAAAATACTTTCTTTCCATAGCGATGGATGAATGATTATTCAACTCAGTTTATTAACCTTGGATGAAAGCTTGATTGCCTCTCCCTCGATTTATACCTGTGACTGATAGGTGACACACAGCAGTGAGCTTAGAATTGTTGGGCAATCTTACCTGCTACAAAGTTTACAGTTTTTTTAGCACTGTTATAAGAGGAGCGAGAGAGCACAAGTGTGACAGTAAGAGAAAGTGAGATACCAATTGTGTAAAGTGTCTAAAAAGGCTACAATCCATTCACACACAAACTGTTAAATGAAGGCATGAGAACAATACAATCTTAGGACAACAAATACAATAGCTACCTGGTCTGCATTTAGCTCTACACCGCGTTCTACTCCAAGAAACAGCTGACCAGGAAGAATAACAGACAATATGATGAACACTGTAAGCCAGGAAAAGCAGATTGTCTTCAAGCTGGAATTCACTAATAACAAAGAAAATAAAGAACAGGATATTTAAAACGAATGTGAAATTTAAGGGTGGTAAGGTATATGCTACATTACCAAATCCCATTAAATCTTGTGTCCTTTTATTACTTTAGTACTTTGGATGGACTCACTTCCTGACTTCGTACACAGTGTGGCACTCTATTGAACATTGAGTATTAGTAAAATCTAAAGAATTTCTTTCTTGTTCGGTTATCAATGTTGCTGAAGTATTTCTTCATGTTGAACCCCTAATGAAACCATTTGTCTTTTAATGAAATACAAAATGATTTAAGAGATGCACCTGGTTGTGTTAGTTCTATGCTTAAATAATATAGACTATTCTACAATTGATATATGCACATTACCCCTTGTAGGTAGAATGACATTTAATTTCTGAACATGAGGAAAGAAATTTAATTCTTATAATTGTTCATGATTTTGAAAAAGTTTGATTCCAGAAAAGGAGATTTGTCAATGATTTATGAAAACTTGAAAATGAAAAGGTACACTCTTAGCATTTCAATATTATCAGCACAATAATGCTTCAATATCCTGCCCATAATCAATATATGTAACAATCTATCATTTGCGCAGGATTCAGCACAACTATAACCCGTTCTGAATGAGAGAACACTAACACTCCTTTGTTGTGCCTTTGAGTAGTATCCTAAATGTAATGTTAGTTCATCAAATGTTAATCTGAATTTAGGTAATAATGCTGCAAATGCACAAGGTAGGCACAGTGATGCTATCCAAATTAATATATTTTTGGAGGGAAGCCAAACTCGTGGCAAACTTTAATTATTTTTTAATGATGATGTATTACCAATTGATTACACACTGAAAATTAAAAAAGTATATATAAATGGAATATGAAAACTAAACAAGACAGCTTAAATAAAACTTGTGCCGTTAATTCTGTTATACCTTGATCAAAGAAAGTACTCACATTTCATCTTCGAATGCTTTATCTTGTAGTAGGCAAACTGTGAAATCACCACCAGGTCCAAGTCAATGTAAACTATAGCCGTAACCGTCTGAAACAACAATATCAAAGCGTACTTTAGAAAGGTGTGCAATTTACCACATTTCCTACCGAATTCATCTTTCTCCCAATACTACACAAGCTGAGATCTGTCTCAGAGGATTAATATCACTCTCCATGTGGGCTTGAGCAGTTTCCTGGTATGATCTGTGTTACATGTATACACACAGAGCATTAGATAGCTATTACCACTGCCTGTGTATATTCCTGCTGAATCAAAGGGTTGTCCTACCCATAACACTGCCACACGACCAAACAGCATCAGTTTTATAACCTTAATGCAAGGTTGCAGAAAACGTAATCTACATAGCAGTATTCAATGGTATACAGCCTGTGCATATAATAGGCCACGGAGGGCAGATACTGCCAATAAAGTGTGCAAAACGGTTCCAAAGGACTACTGACCAGTTAGCCTGCCCCCCTTTGCACCACCTGCCCAAATCAAATCTTGAAAAACTCATTAAAAAATGTCAGGGTAAGATAACTTAATACCCGATTGAAGAAAACAGGCATTGGCAGCGTCATAGCAATTTTTTTTCTGGTAGGACAAGGGATAGAGGGGAGAGGCATGCAACAACCGCGGAGGAGAGACTGGTAAAGTAACAGTGACAAGGAGGGAGGGTGGTGGCACAGGGAAAGCTACGATGGGGAAAGGCAGTGGGGGGCGGGGCAGCAAAGAACAGGGGGGCAGAGAAAGGGGGAGCGGGTCAAGCAACAACACGGTATTGTGGAGGAGGATGATGGGCAAGATAAGACAATGGGGCAACAACACAGCAGGTGGACTGGCTAGCAACAATAGTGGGGAGAGCAATTGGGAGACAGGGAGAAATGACGGGGAGAGGGCTGGCAAAGCAACAACGCTGGAAGGGGACAGGGCAAGAGCAGTACAGGGGAGGAGGGGAGACAGCCAGCAAACACATGCACACTTTGTGAGTGCAGTAAATAGAAGGAAAAAGTATCCTGGGCCAGAAAAAAGCGAAAGTGGTGTATAGAATTAATAGATATTCATTTAGTTTTAATGATATTTAATAGTATACTTCGAATTTAAAATCAGTTATTAAATATTTTATAATTATATATATTGGACAGTGAGCAAGGGCGTTCACGCCCGAAACGCGTCTGTTCGGCGTTTTGTTGCACCTCTGCACTTTATGACGGAATAAAAAGCAAGATATCTCAAACAAGACTGGCTGTGGATTTATTCATCTGTGTCTGCGTACTGGACCTCGTGCAAAGGCGTTGCATGAGTCACTGGTTGGAGTGTTATATATATATATACACATACATACACCAACTTTTGCTTCGCTTGGAGCCCCAGACCTGAGCAGGCGGCCAGTGTTTCGGAACGAAGCTTTCCGATATAAAAACACCCACACCTTCCCCTTTTGCTGTTGGCAAGAAGTACACTGGCGCAGACTGGGAGTACAAACTGGTTTATTCCATGAAACATGCAGGCAAAGAGGCTCACACTCCCTACGCGTTTCAGCTTAACAAGCTTTGGTCACGGGAAAAGTCTCTCTATTTTGAAAATGCCCATTTGGTTTTTGAAGGCAGGCCGTATTTCATCTTGAGAGCGCGCACAGGAAAAAGTAACTTCAGGTGACTAGCGTGATTTAAGTTTTGCTCCAATGTTCTGCGCTAAACAACCAAACTTGTAATTATTTCCTATTGCGCAGAAAATATTCAGTTGGCCCCATATGCAATGTCAGCTTTCTACATTTCATTTTGAACCTTCGCTTAAACACCACAGCCAGCAAATGGAAATGCTCCTTTTTGCATCCCTTACTTGCCTTCTCCCTCTTTCTTTGTAAAGGAAATCCTTTCTTATCTTTATCTTTTTCTTTATATATATACACACTCCAAGATACGCCAAGACAGCGAGTCACTGCTACACGGGTGCTGCGTTCGCGGTGGCGTAACCGCGGTATTAAATGCCTGCTCCAACGTCTTCTCCTCCTTTCTCGAGAAAACAATCAAAACCCAACCAAGATAAAGGCAGATTTAGATTAATAACCACATTCTCCCAGGATGTGGGCTGGCTTAGATCAGTCATGAAGAAACATTGGCATGTCCTGAAGACAGACCATATCATTGGCTCCGATGTACCTCCTATTCCACAGATAACGTTTAGAAATGTGAGATCTATTCGAGATCAACTGGTACACAGTCATCTCGACCCTATAGTGAATACGAAAGGCACTTTACAGGAAGCAAGGGAATTTTTTCCCTGTGGGAAATGTAAAGCGTGTGCTTTCAGTAGGAGAACCTTAACTTACCAGGTGAATGGACTTAAGGGAGGTAAAAGAACTACGAAACTCCTGTCCTGTCTACCAACTTCGCAGTATACTGTTTGAGATGTCCTTGTAAATTAAATTACGTGGGTAGCACCATCAACCCCGTAAAATTGAGGATACTTGAACATATGCGGGCGATAGCTAAGAAAGATTTCTCTTATTCTGTCGCGATAAAACACAACAGCGACAGAAATCTCCTACAGAATTTCTGCTTGGACCATGTACCAGACACTCAAAAAGGGGGGGAACACGTTACAGAAGCTTAGAAGACTAGAGTCTCGATATATAGTAGACATGCAATCCAAGGCACCGGGGGGACTCAATAGTGGGGAGGACCTTGTTGTACACTTGTGAGAATGAAAATTAAACTAGAAAGTTGGAGAAACAGCAATTATGGATAAATGCTCAATAATGAATTGTGGTATAATGATGGAAGAACAAAAGGACTTTTTGAATTGTAAAAAGTAAAATGTATATGTAATTTGAACTGGGTGATAGGATAGCAGGGATCTGTTATTCACTATTTTCGTCTCTAGATATGAAATTAACTATTGTGAGTTGTGTTTTATAAAGAGATTATTTATAACAACTGCAAATTGACATAGATCATGGGGTTCTTATATTGAAACTATGAATGTAGGATGAGGAACGAGGCAACCTAGGTAGGTTGCCATGCCGATCCACGGCGAGATCATGTAATCTGAAACGGCATGTTTCACAATGGCAAAGGTGCAATACAAATCCGCTTTTTTAACTGAACAATGCGGTTTTATGTATGCTTAGAATGCATCGATTGTCATCAGTGAGTGCTAAGTCCCTCATCTGTTTTTACCGATTTGTTGGTTGTTTTAAAAACGGCGCTGCGCAATTCGTAAAGTTTGACACAGAGGAAGGGAGTATCTTCCGAAACGAGTCTGTCTTGGCGTTAAATAAACCCGCTTTGCAATATACATTCCTGTGAGTGCTGTTTGTTTTCTCGAGAAAGGAGGAGAAGATGTTGGAGCACTCGTTGCTCGAAACGCGTCGCCCGTTCAGAGGTCAAGAATAAATCTACCTTGCCGACAGCCTGGGGTCCGTGTCTTCATTTCGCCGTTTGTTCGGAAGTGGTGAAGATTGCTGATATATATATATATATATATATATATATATATATATAAAAGTCAACTCCTCCAAGAAAGAGCAGAGGCCACGTTAGGGGAAAAAACCACGGAGGCATCTTTATTCAGACTGAATACTCGGCGAATGCATTTCGGCTTCGTTAAGCCTTCCTCAGCGCCCACAGTCATTAGCAGTTGATAGCGTCAGCGTGATTGTGAATATCCTGCCCCATGCTGATATGCTGTGTTCCGCTCCGCCCCAAAGCCTGTGTCCATGCTCACCTGTTGCAGATTACATAATGTGAGCAAACTGCAACACCCAGAGTTCATCACTTCATCCAGGTAGGTAATGCGGGGGAGGAATGAATCTGCGGAGTTCAGGGCACCACGATGACATTGAATCCAACTGGCTGTGTAGTATCTGAATTCATATGGCCCCTTGGGTCCCCAGACCGCATAAACCACCAAATATAATATATATATATTAATATTACATTATATTTAGTTATATTTGTTACTCATTTCAATAATTGAATATAACACTATTTTCTATGAGGTTCTATTTTAAGACGCTACCTCGATTATTTTCTTTTGAAGGGTACTGCAGTACCAGTGGTTGCCCATGTGTATTAGTGGACTTACCACAACAGTGTAAATTACTATAAAAGTGCAGTGTGTGTATACTGAAAAGTAGTAAAATTACTCAAAGTGTAAGTTTACTCAGAAGTCTAAGTTACCCTTCTGAAAAGGGCCCTAAGAAGGCACACCTTAATACAAAGAATTATTGCTTTGGTGCTTGCACACTGAAAAGAGGCTGCAACAGAAAACAACTTGGTTTTCTGTGAGGCTTTTAAAAATGAAAGGTAAAGCAAATTGAGATGTGGTTTAAGCACTGATCCGGTTTTTGAAAGACATGTGTGTTCCGAAAATGGAATGGTTAGCCCACCTGTCTATTATTTACGAGGACTAGTCCCCGTTAGATCGGACGAATGTCTGTTGTTCATAGCTAACACGAACAGACAGCGTTTGCCTGTAATTTTGAATGTCATTTTTAATCTTGCTTCTGATGGAGCTCTTACAGCACTCTAAATTGCATGGATGCATTATATTTATGGTTTAAAGGCACTCATGTATTTTTATCGTTTGCAGTGCTTTAGGTTTAATAAGACGCATGTATTCACGCTATACAAGTATTGAAATGTAATATTTAATATATGTAATATAATAAATGCACCTTCAAGTAGAATTTACATGTATTAGAAACACTTATAATTCCTGTATGCATAAAGTGCAGGATTAGATTATTATCCATATAAATGTACCTGTGTGCCGTTTAAGTGGCCTTCACTTTAGGCCCAATATTGCAGATTGTGGTTGGTTTCATTTTCCTTGGTTGCTCAAGAATTAATTACATGAATCCTTTTTGTATGCGAAGACAGTATGTTCTCATCCTACTGCAGGTGTAGGAATTCGACCTGGTTATTCTTAGATTTAAGGAGATACCCAGAATGTCTTTGAAGACTACTGGCTGAAAGTTTTATGTGACGTATTGTAGGCAGAAATTGTCTTTTTGTATGAGGCGCAGGGACAGAAAACCGGGCTTCTACATTTTTCTGAGGAGAAGGAGCATCTTAGAGCGAGCTCCATAGACTAAAGCCATCAGACCCATTTGACGTGAGTACTTCTAAGGAAGTCAACACCTGCTGACACCTTTGCGGATGATATAGGGGAAATAGGCAGGACGCTCAGTGAGAGCAGTGTAGGGAAAGATAACTTTCGTTTTCCTTCCTCATGAAAAAGTATTTGGACTCTGCTTCAATTCTGTGTTGTATTTTGATTTTGGAGTTCATCACATTATGCCTTTTATGCAGAATGAATCATATTCATAGACTTTGCTCAGTATTGAGTTTCATATCTCTATATACTCTGATTTTAAGGTGCGTTTATATTCAATTATTTTTGGCCTTATAATAAAACCCATAAACTGGAATTCGGAGTCTGTGGTCTTTTAACCCCTTGCATGCGTCGGACAGCCTCCGGCCGTCAAACACTGAGGTCCGATGCCACGGTTGGCGTGTGCGTCGGACGGCCGGAAGTCATCCGAACTGCGCATGCGTGGTATTTTGCCCACTGTGGCAAAATTCCGGCCGCGTCCAAGAGGTTAAACACTTTCAGGAGGCAAATAAAAGACCATCTGTGCTGAATTTAGTAGGGAAGGCAAGGACTAAATTTAGTGTAATCACTTCCACCCATCATTCCAAAAATAGAATGCTGGCTGTGTCTTAATAGTTACCATCTACAGCTGCTTGCAGTCTAAAGATTAAGATTTCGAATCCAGCTGTCACCATGATCACGTTTTTGCTTAAAGCTCTGATCCAGTACAAAGAATGCAGTCAAGGTTAGTTCAATAACCAGATTATCGTTTTCACATTGCGCTGAATTGTCTAAAATTGTGTTTGTTATTGGGAGAATAGTAGGATTAGGTGAAAACTAATGGTTACTTAAAAGTAAATATTTTGATTGCCACTATGTCTGGAAATATCTGCTTTTTAGTGTTAAAATAATTTGTTGTATTTAGAAGGAAGAAATACAGTTGCAAGTCAATAGCGATACATACAAATGAGAGATTGGTGCGGACAAACACTATCTGGATTTTGGAGAAAAAGATAGGTTATAATGGAAATATCTTTTTTAATATATGCAAAGGCCAAAGAACAAAACAGCTCTATCCAACTTGTTGCTATATTGTGTTCCGATGGTCTTTTCATCAATCTCTCACCCTTTTGGTTGTGTTGGAGAGCCTTTGTGATCTGCGTTGTGTTTACTCTTACCCCTGATCAGCTGATGAAAAGTTACACTTTAGGGTTTCTGCACTCCATATGCCCAGGACCAATGGAATTCAGTTATTCTCCACCCAGACATAAAACGATGGATTTTCCTCGCTTGCTAAATAGACCACCATCTGATGCTGAAGATCATAATAATTTAAACAAAACGTTAGTAGCTTAAATGGATGTGAACGTAAAATCCTGATGTATTCCAATGGAGTCCGATCCTTCTCAACAGCACTCGTGGCAAGGTTCATGGGTAACCATTTCTGTTGCCGATTGCGCTATCCAGGTGCAACACTGGTACTGAGGTGAGATACTGTTCAGACCCTATGAAGGTCCTAAAAGTACCAAACTCTACCACATTAGTTAATCATTCATTGCCGAATAATTCTAATGTACGTGACTATGCTCTAGCAAAGGACATATACTGAAACCATGTGGACATTTGTAGAGTCGCTGTAAGGCAGCGGATGTCATTGTAGTGTACAACTGCCCCAATGTTTATAGGCTTCTTTGACTTCCCTAAACCTTTCAGCAACTCTGCAAAGCTGCTGACGCATCTGACATTACCAGTCATCTGGAATTCTAGTGCCTATGCAACAAAAACAGTTTAACTGCTTTTGCTTTGCACGTTGTTGCAGGCTATATCCTATTCTGAGCAGAGAAACAGGTTTTTTTTCTCCAAAATTACCTGGAGTTCCCAATGTAAAAAAACAAACCAAAAAAAAACGATTCCATTCATACTTCCCATGCCTGGAAACAATGAAACAGCCAATCAGATTGTTTTCAAATAAAATTCACCTGGACTGATATTGAAAATGTTAGAACTTCAGATTCAAGTTAATATGAAATATCCTGGGGCGTGGCCAAGCAACATGGCCGACAGGACGTAGGCTCCGTCAGCTCCCGGCAGGCCGCCACAAAAATCCTGTTAAAAATATTCTTCCCAGGACTCTTGGGCAGTAAAGAAGATGTCCACGAACCCGAAAGCCGAGGGGCACATCCTGACCTACTTTGGGGCTTTTAACTGCCTGGGAAGCGGAGGTGACGGCGCGGGCGCTGCAGAGGCGGGCCGTAATCAAGCGAGGCCGGGGTCTGCGGCCTACCTCCACGAGACAGAGGCGACCTGCCGCCGGAGGGCCCACTGACATCGGGACCCCCCCCCCCCCCCAAGGCGTGGGGAGAGTTGACGAAAGAGCGGGGCCGACTGCCAGCTGGGGCCCCAGCGTAGAGAGAGACGCCTGAGGCAGGCTGAACAGCGCATGGGGATCCGGAGGCGATCCCTGCGCCGGACTGCACGGAGCGGAGGGGACCGGAGTACGCGGTCGGAGCCCCGCGGGCCTGCACCTTAGACGGGCGATCCGGCCTGAGAGGCGCCCACTCGCATCGGGGGGCCTCCCATCTGATTCGGAGATCTGCAGGCTGCGGGTTGCCTGGCGACAGGCCAGAGCGCCGAGGCAGGTGAGCCCGGTGGACTGGCGGTGGGGGGCGCCTCTGGCCCTACTGCGCTGATACGGAGGGGCAGCAATCGGATGGCGGGGACTCCCAGTGGCGTCGGGAGCCTCCGGGGCCTGTAATCCTACTGGTGCTGCTGCGGCCTACTGCGGGTCGGCACTCCATGCGGCCTGGGCTGAGGCTGCTGCCGGTGCTAATAAGGCGGGGGAGGCCCCGGGAGCCGATCGAAGCGTGTGGAAGGCCCAGGAGGGCTGCAGAGATGGTGAAAGGGCTCCTGCTAACGGCTGTGGACCACCAGGGGGTCCGCTAGGCCCTCTGGCCGGCCGACGTGCTTGTGGTGTGGGACTATCTTGCATGGTATAATCAGGATTGAGGCTGCCGGTTCAGGACTCGGGGGAATGAAGCTGGACTTCAACGTGTGACTCCTGACGGGCCCCGGTGGAGGTGTGAGACTCGGCCCTCGTGTACTGAATCAGAGGGACTCCCTCGACCATGAGGCCGCCTGATTGAGCAGCAGGGGAGAGACGGTGGCCCTGGAAATAGTTGATGGCCTTGGCCTGCCCGACCCGAGCAGTGGACGCGGCCCCCTCTCACCTGTGTGATTTACCCAATTACGCTGGGACCTGCCCGGGACGCGGCATTGGTATTGGGCTCCGGCACTGAGGACATACTGAGAAGGGCCCGTGAAGCATGAGAGGGACACTGTGCTGAGTTGGTGCAGACAGAGTGAGAGGCAGTGACTAGGGAATAGGCTGTGTATCACCATCATCCACGCAGGTCTTGGCGTGGGTCTGTTAGGAATTTCTTTGCCACCTAGGGGCCCTGGGGTGAATCTATTTGAGGTCTGCAATGCGTAAAGATAAAACGCCCCGGGCCTCGCAGCCAAACACCATAACACAATATACTACGCAGCGGCTCCCCTCGCAGAGGATCACGCGCCAGTCGGTGCAGGACGAGGGGGATGCGACTCCCGAAGAGCCCTCCCGGGCGGAGTTGTTAAAGGCGATTTAGGGGTCCCATTCTGCCCTGGAGCGTCAAATTGAAATAGTATCCATTGATGTGAAATTATTACGGACAGACCTGCAAAAAGTGCCTGACAAGGTTTCTGATGCGGAGGGGAATATCGTCCAGTTGCAAGGGGAGGTGGCGTCCCTCAAAAAAAAAATCAGTCTCACAACTTACTGCCACGACGGAGGCACTGGAGCGGAGAGCGGAGGACGCGGAAGGGAGAGCATGCCGCAGTAACATCAGGTAATTATCAAAACAACAAGTGGTCCTGAGCTTACAAGAATGAGGGAAACGGATATATATAGATCACAATGGAATTCTATATAGTTTCCTGAACTATATAGAATTCCATTGTGATCTATATATATCCGTTTCCCTCATTCTTGTAAGCTCAGGACCACTTGTTGTTTTGATAATTACTTGCCACCCATGGTCCCGAGCGATTTTATGGGTTCCCCGTGTCCTTCCTTGAGCAGTAACATCAGGGTTCTTAGTATTCCGGACCAGGCAGAGGCAGGTAACCCAGAGCGCTTTCTGGAGAACTCGATTCGTACAACACTGTGCCCTGCGGGTCTGACAGAAGTCTTTGTGATTGAATGGGCCCATAGGGCGTTGGTTCCGCCGCCAAGTCCCGGAGCTCCACCACGGGCCCTCATTGCCAAGATCCTCAACTATCGAGATAGGGACTGCATCCTTAGAGCGGCGAGGGAGATGGCGGATCTAACGTTTGAAAATGCAAGGGTCTCCATCATTCCGGATTACACCCAACTGGTTCAGGAACAGCGGAAGTCCTTCCAGACAGTTAAACAGCAGCTCCGGGAGTTACACCTACAGTATATGCTGCTCTACCAGACTAAGCTTAAGGTAATTTCCCAGGGAAAGGCGCACTTATTCGAAGCCCCGGAGGAAGTCTGGGAGTGGCTTGAGATCAGGGGGGATGCCCTTCCTCCAGGAGAGCGGAGAGGAAACCGAAGCACATGGGGGACACTACCACGGAGGAGGCACACTAGCAGGCGACGACGTCGATCAAACACGGCTGAGCGAGAGGAGGGACAGCGAGTCACGGTGGGGGAGGATGGGGCCCTCCGCCTGGATCTGGCAGAGTCTGAAACTTTGCCTCTGGGAGAAGTACTGGTCCCAGATACACTGCAGCCCACCACGGATATTATTTCACCTACCAGTGGTACGATTCCTGACAGCAGGGGCTCAGGGGCAGACAAAGTCGGCCCTGTCGTGAGGACTGGGTGTGGTCCTGTATGGTTTGTTGGACTCCGGAGCTAATGGCCGGCAGCGCTGGGGCCGCTCCCAGAAGGGGGACTGCACTCAGTTTAATGCTGGAGGGGACGTGGCTGCTCCTAAAGGAGCAAAGGATTGGACAAATTGTGGGATCCTTAACTGTAATAGCCCGAGTCCTGTATTATTGATGTGATAGCTGGCTTTGCTGGGAGCTGGGTGGGGAGTTTCCTTTTTATCTTTTGGGAGGTTTAGCGCTGTTGGGCAAATGGGGTGGCTGTGCATGTCCTGGCACCAGCATGGGAAGGGCATATTGGCAAGTTGTGTTATTGCAAGTACTTTGCTCGTGGGTGGGGGGTGCTTCTGGAAGGGGTTATTGATGGGGAATGTTTGACACGGGGTCTCAATTGCATGCCTCCAAGAGACCCATCTTACGGATGAGGGAGCACCGAAATTGGGGAAAAAGTGGCGGGTCAGGTATTCCACTCCTCTTTTTCTACGTATGCTAGAGAGGTATTGGTTTGGGGGGCGCCTGGTGTCCCGTTCGCAATCAAATATGTAGAAGCGGACATACATGGCAGATACCTGCTTCTCAGGGCAAAATTAGATGGTAGGAACATTATCATATTGAACACATATGCACCCAACGTGGATGACCCGGTTTTCTTTCGGGCCCTTCAGGACGTCCCGATTCATGATCTGGGGACCCAATCCTTTGGTTCGGGGATTTTAATTGTGTTTTTGACCCGGTCCTAGATTGGTTCCCACCCCGAGAAAGTACAAAACCCCGTATGACTGCGCAGCTTAGGGAGGTTATTGAGAATATAGGAGCGGTGGATATTTGCCGTCAGACAAACCAGACGCAGAAATGTATACCTGTTTTTCCCCCACTCATAACACATATAGTCGTCTTGATAGAGTCTTAGTAGCGAATGCTGAGCTTAATATGTCCATAGAGGTGACCCACCAGGCTCGATTTTTATCTGATCACTCCCCGGTAGCATGCATGGTACGATGGGGGACCCCGGTTTCCCGCCCTCGGAGACTCCCGGTGGAGATCCTCCAAGACCAGGTAGGGAGGGCACATGTAGAAACAGCTCGAGCCTGCATGGGACTCACTTATGGAGTCCGGAAGCAGCTCGACCATGATCTCCGGACAGCGGAGGATAACCTTTTAAATGTCCAGGCCACGGTGTCCAGAGATGACCTGCAGAGGGAGGAGGAGCAACTGCCCGAGTTCAGGTGCATGATATTCTTGACCGGCTCGACAAGTATTCCCTAGGCCAATATAGGCAGCGTCTTCATAGGGAGGGTGACAAGTCGGGTGGCTTTTGGCTTGGATCCTTCGGAAGGAGCAGACCCCGGAATGTATTGTAGCTTTGCGAGACTCAAAAGGGGACATGATTCATTCGGAATGTGCCATCCTTGGATTTCTCCGATCTTACCTCCAACAAGTATATACTACAGACCCAGACATATCCGAGGCTTCTAATCTCCCTTATCTACAGGGACTGACCCTGCCGTCCCTCTCTGAGGCAGACCGGGAGGACCTGGATGTGGCACTTACGTTGGGTGAGGTGCGTGCAGCTCTGGCTCGCCTACCGCACGCAAAGTCGCCGGGGAGTGATGGGTTCACACCGGAATTTTATCAAGAGTTCAGCGGAACACTGTCTCGTCTCCTCTTACAGGTATTTGTCGAGGCATTTGAGAGCGGGTCTCTCCCACAGAGCATGACAAGGGGTGAAATCTGCATGATCCTTAAACCTGGGGGGGGACACAAACACGACCGTTCTTCGTATCGCCCGATCACTATGATCAATACAGATGTGAAAATTTTGATCAAGCTACTGTCCACTCGTCTGGCACTGCATATGGGGCATTTGGTCCATCCGGAACAATGCTCATTTATTCCTGGCCGTAACACTGCCATGAACCTACGGTGCTTGAATCACATCATACACGAGGTCCAGGGGAAGGAAGAACAGACAGTACTAGTATCCATTGACCTCGCCAAGGCGTTTGATATGGTTGATTGGGGCTATTTGCAAGAGGTCATCCGAGCGATGGGATTGGACCCCAATTTTTGCCGTTGGATCCGTAGCTATATAAGTCCCCTCGCGCTAGGGTATGACTTGGAACCACGCAATTGCAGGAGTGGCAATTCGGACAGGGTACACGACAAGGGTGTCCCCTCTCGCCACTACTCTTTGCCCTGGCTATAGAGCCCTTAGCAGTTCGGATCCGCTCTGAGCTGTCGCAGTGGGGCATACGGTTGGAGACACTATATAGTAATATTATCTCACTATATGCAGATGATGCCTTGTTTTATCTGAGAGCCCCAAGAGAGGTGATCCTAATATTGTTATACCATCTAGATAGATTCGGCGAGGCGTCGGGACTGAGGCTCAACAGAAACAAGTCCGTGATCTTTCCGCTGTCGGGTTTTGAGTCAGTGCCCCAGGAGGACTTGCCGGAGCTTGGGCTGCGATGGGAAAAGGAGAGCTTTCGTTATTTGGGTATTCCAGTGGCCTCAACGGAAGCACAATTACTGGCACGCAATATTGATCGGGTGATAAAGTTGCTGCAGCAATCAGTGTCTTTCTGGAATACCCTGCCGCTATCTCTTATGGGTCGGCTGGCTGTCGCCAAGATGGTAATGCTGCCTAGGACACTATACGACCTTCAGAATACGCTGTGTCCTCTCCCCCCTAGGGTCTTTCGGACCCTGAACATGCTACTTACGTCCCTACTTTGGGCGGGCCGGCGCAGTAGAGTAGCTCTTCATACAGTGGTGCGCAACTATGAGGAGGGAGGCCTAGAGGCCCCGCGCTTTCACTTGTATTACGCTGCGCAGCTGCAACCGGCTGCCAGATGGTTTGCGGATGCAGACGTTTGGGAGACGCAACTATTGGCGGATAGAGCAACGGTGCAGGAGTTACGGGTGGCTTTGATGCGGGGCAGGAGGGCGAATGAGACATTACCCTACGTCGTAAGGCACACGGCAAGCGTCTGGCAACTATTCATAGAGAGAGTCTTGCGAACAGCGCCCTTCGATAGGGACCTGCCGATCTGGATCCTGGCACCCATGGTAATAATGGAACAACATATGCACTTCCATGCCTGGCGTGAGAGGGGGCTGTGAATTCCTGGCCGACCTATACCCCACTGAGACCTTCCTAACCTATGAACAAGCGGAAGAGACCTTCGGCCTTGGGCGAGGGCAGTATATACACCATCAGGGTTTGCGCGATGTAGTGCGGTCAATTTGGGCTCAGTATCCGGAGGCGCCCCCAATGACTCACACCTTAAATATTCTTCTGTCCTGCGGCAGAGGACGCAGGCTAATTTCCCTACTATATGCAGCCATGCGACGGGACTCGCCCCGCCGGTGCCACCGGCCTGGGCGGCCTGGGAAGCGTATTTGGGTACACCGCTGGACCACAGGCAGCGTAAGCGCATAGGGGCTCTAACAAAGAAAGTCTCATGTAACGCACATTTTGAATTAATACATTTTAACTTCCTACATCGCACCTAACTTTCTCTGATCTTATTGAAGCGTTATTCCGCAGACAGGGGGGTATAGTTGCCCCAGATGCAGCACAGAGGGGGCGGGTTTCCTGCACTTAGCTTGGGACTGCCCGTTAATTAAGTGCTTTTGGGCGCGCACTGTAGATCACATATCTGCCGATACGGGCCTCCGCATCACACTAACACCTTTGCACCGTTTGCTGGCGTTGGTCCCTAGGCCGAGGAAGCGTAAGCTGTCCTATAGATTACTGCAATTGATGTTGGTGCTGGCTAGGCGCAGGGTGGCTATCACTTGGATGGGACAGAGGGCCCCAGAGATACCCACATGTCTCAGACGTGAGAGAATGGTCCCTAGCTGAAGAAACACATATGCAGCGCAGCAGGAGAGATGAGAAATTACACGAGGACCTACTTGCCTGGCGAGCCATGTGTATTTCAGGATTGGAAATTAGGGGGCAAACTTCCCAAAGCGATTCAGAAGGGACGAGCGGCGAGTTCTTTTCGCCGCAGGGATCGGGGACGGATGAGGAGGCTGGGGGAGTCTCCTAAGTTGTAGGTAGTATAATGTATAGTGCAGGGTCTGGTTCTTTACTCATGATGATTTCTCTTTATGTGTATGTTACTCTGCTATGCCTCATGGGTTTAGGTGTATCCAGGTTAAGCCTATATCCAAACAAAAGTGGCATAATAAGACAGTCGATTTGTATACATGTATTGTTTTGATGCCAGTTGGGGGGGTGGGGGGTATTCACAAACAGGAAGGGGTCCTCAAGGAATCCCTTCCTCTCTGAGAATGTTGAAATATTTTTGGAAAGTAGGCAATGGTCTCAGGGACTACTGCCTACTTTTAACAAATATTACTTAAAGTTCTAATTTTTAGTGGGTCTTGATCTATGACATACTAATATTTATTAAGTAGGTTGAATTGTGACCCACAAGGAATTGATCATTTGCGAACCGACCAATTAGTTCATGGGTCTGTTAAAAAATAACCAACTAAGTCGCCAATTTGAACCAGTATTTTGCTACCAGTGCTATGTACATCTGGCAATTAGTTCAGGCCAAACAAGATTGATGGCATGTCTATCTCTAGATGACAAAACAATTATTTATATAACAAATTTGTGAATTGGAAAACAAGACATGCAAAATAAGATAATGGATGCCAATAAACCATAAAGTCAAAGAGGTTAAGGACCTCACAGGGATTAGATTAATCATAGGTGTATAAAGTGCCTAGAAATTACTATAATGTGAAATATTGAGATCTTCTACCTTACCCTAAACGTTTCATGAAAATGCAAATAAATGTAAAGAATTTGAGAATGCAATTCACAAGGTGGTTGGATAAGAAAAAAGCCTTTGAGCATTAAATCTGTTGAACTGTTTCGGGGATGTGCATAATCTTACAAAAAATACGATGGTGTTAAGTAGGTTACAAACGTAGCTTAATTTTAGTTTTGAACATATTACAGCAGATTTGTAAAATGTACCTGAATTGGGAGTTGATTTGTCAAATAGCAGCCAACCAAATTTGTGAAATCACCAGACAGCCAGCAGAGGAGAAAACCAAGTGAGAGGGCGTGGTCCACATTTCCTTTTTTGTAGGCAACATAAAGCTGACTAGAGAGAACACAAGAGAGGCATTTAGCAAAGCAATTTTAGTATCCGTTAAGCACATCCACAGCGAATACTGTACATGTCAATTTTATACCACTGAATACAGAATCTTTAAACCCTATCTCTACGGCTTTTTAGTACCTCTCACATTTATTTTTTTCAAACTACATATATCTTTTTTATTAAAAATAGAAGCAACAAATTGAATACTACTTTCTAGGCATCATTCTTATTTTTTATATTCACAACGTAAGTATCAATGTATTTATTTTAATGAGTTGATCGCATATTTTAACCATTTTTAATGTCCATGATGGTGAACAGTTTATCACTCTGTGTCTCAGTTCATTTAAAAATAATAAAAAGTTAAAGTCGCCATTCAAAGTCCCATAGAAACAGTCCCACGAGTAAAGAATAAAATGCCTGCACATATTTACACCAAACAGAAACTAGTCACTGGTCTTAATATCTCTTTTTAGCTTCGAACACATGCTTCAAACAGTTTAGAATAAAGGTGAGAAATGTAAGTTAAATTACAATATAACTGGTGGATCATATTGTTTAATCCAATTTGGCGTTTTATGTCTGATTGATGGATAAGGGGAAAAAAAAAGTTTGAGACATTGTGAGGCATCAGCTGTCATTTCATTTCATGAAGCTTTATTCGGTGAATTAAAAGAAAAATGACCATAAAAGCACATAAGCAAAAGGATTACATAATTGTACAGATATAACAAGATTAAAAAATCATGCTTTTCCTAAGCTGCATTGACTTATATAAAAACATGGCAATATAAAAATTTGTCCGGAGAATTCAATTCATAAATCAATTTCATAGCATCATCCACATTAAATATAGCATATTTTTCAAAAATTGGTTTTAAATAAACAATCCTCAAGTTCATAAAGAGAGTACAAATTAGCATAAAGTGCAGGGTGCTCTGTTTCGAGTGACCATCGCATGGGCATGGTCCAACTGCATGCTTTTTTAATTGTGGGAAAGCCGCCAACCCGAGCCTAAGTCTAGTCAGAACAAACCTATGTGCTGGTCTGGTTACCTGGCTCAAGTACAATTGGAAGCCCTCACTTTTCGTATATTTATTGTACATAATAACTGAAGTGAGGCGTCCACTGGATGCTACACGTTTTTGGGCTCTATGCATCATGAAAATTTGTTTCATGTCTGACTTTCAATAGTTACTCAGCTGTCTTTGCACTGTTACAAGTGAGAACATTTTTTTGTGAAGTCATGTGTGAGATCACAAGAAGGGGGGGGGGGGTCATTATTGTTGCACATTGGGAGTTTGTGCTTTTCAAATGTTCCGTCATAACCATATTTTCCCTTCAACTAGTATTTGTTTCTTTTTTTTTATAAAACGTATTAGTTTATAGTGTTAGTAGACAACCATAATGTTTATTTAACAAAGTTTTCAATGGAACTATGCCAAAAACATGGTGGAGTACCCCGTCTGCCAAACTGTTGGTTAGCCCGCTCAATTTAGAGTTGGATGAATTATTATTTTATTATTATTATTTTTGCAGCCGCACCGGCCTCGTTAGCTCCACTGGCTGAAACCTTAGCTGATTCTTAGCTAAAACCTTAGCCTTAAGGGGCATAAGGCCGGCAGTATAAATACCTGTAGTATGTGGTAAGTATTTTTTCATTTCTTAGAATGTATGTATGGAATGTTCATTTTGATTACGTCTTGCATGGTTATTCTGGCCGCGGGGTTCTGATAGCAGCATTTACAGAGACCAAGAGAACCTGTTGGACCAAGTTATCCTGTTTCCCACTTGTTGGTCCTTTTTGCATTAAATAAAGTTATCAAAGATCCAAAAATTGGTTTGGTGTCTTTCCTTTACGGCAACATCTTACTACACAATTGGCGATGCGAAAGAAGACAAAAGTACCAATAGTCAGTTTCAACGTTCACAGCATTGGAGACCACAGCTGTCACATTTCTAAGTCTGCTCACAAGGACTACTCTGAATCCTTTTTATTTCCCTTTATAGTCAATCACAGACATTTTGCTGTTTCTGCTAAAGGTTGTTGGATGGTACCATTTCTACAGGATCGCCCCAGATTTTTGCCTTCCATTGTTGAACAGGTTTGTTGGTTTTAGGACATTGCACACCTTACTCCTGCTAATCAGTAGTAAAGTGTTTTTGCTCTCCCAAGGAAAACCAGGAAAACTGGCTTAAAACTGAATGGAAAAACAACAATTGATGGACAGAATGCAGAACAATGTCATACATTCACCCCAGTACAGAGATCTGGGCCTAAATCCATCGTTATTTTTGCTCACCATGCCATTCCAGGGCAAAAGAACGATGGATTTAACACAGGTCTCTTAACTGGGGGTAGTTGTGAGAGTTATTCAGCATTCAGTCCATTTGTTTGCTTAAAACTAAGTGGAACATTTATTGTACTTATAAGTCTCAGGAATATGGTACTATATGTATCCAGAGCCTGTAAGGTTGGCTACAGCACTCATTGGCCAGCTAAAGTAGTACTGTAAACCATGCCTGCAGCCCTTAGTGCAGTTAAGACAGGCATTTCGACCTGGCAAGCTAACCCCTTGCCAGTCCTAACCCTTCCTTTGTAATGATTAAAGTCACCCCTATTATAGGCCTCAACAGCCCAAAGGCAGGGTGCATGGGATTTAAAAAGTAGCACGTGTACTAACGTTTTACATCTCCAGACCGTGAAAAACTCACTAAGTCGTTTTTCATGTAGCAAGGTTCCCTCTCCCGTAGCCTAACACTGGGTTTCCTTATTACACTTAGTGATAACTTCAGTTTGGAAGCAGATCGAGAAATACTTTATCTAGTCCTTTGAATTTTAACTTAAAATCCTCTTTAAAGGTGAAGATGGATTTTAAGTTACTAGTGTGAAAATGCTGCTTTTAGAGAGTTGGCGTTTTTCTGCATAAACCAAATGTGCCTTTCGGTCAGTGTACAGGGTCACATGTTTATAAATTAGTCCTGAGGGGTGATGTGTATTCCTTCCTGATAGGAGCAAAAGGGAACTGGGTGTGGTGAAAGGTGTTGCTGTCCTGAGCAGGATGGCTTGCTGGATTGTACTCAGCCTTCCTGGACTTCAAAGGATAGCCGTCCTCCGTTTTGGTCAGTGTACAAAACATTATGCGCCACCACCGTTTATTTTGTGTAAATCTTTTTATTAAACATACATTGGTTCAAATAAGCATTACAGCGAAATCAACACATCCGTGCACTGCCACGACATGGAATGGATAATGGTACATCATTACAGGGAAAGGAATGTTACGGGGAAAGGGGATCATCCTGTTCAATACAACGAAGCAGCAAACATTTCTCCACGGTAGGTATTCCAGGGGCTCCAAATACGGGACCATTTTTGGGGCAGGCCCTGGCCAAATGCACCGTCTTCTCCCTGTACATACACCAATCAAGGTCTTTCTACCATGCTTCCATTGTGGGTGGATGAGACGCGCCCATTAGCTGTGCAATATTCCTTTTTGCGATCATAAACCATTGTGTCTGGTGAGTGTTCAGATCCGTAGGCTCCCAGATGTTGAGGAGGCCAGTCAGTCAAACATGCTTTATTTGACACTTGGTCATAAAAGCAAAGTGCAAAACACATTACTTGTAAAATATATCAATGCCAGTCAACAAATTAATTCAGCATTATTGTAAGACTACCTTAAAATACAGATATAGCTTCAAGCCGTTATCTTTAAAAACCATCAAGCAATATTTTACTGCTTACATAAAGCGACCATTGGAAAATAGACACCGTTAAAACTCTCAGTAGGGGGGGGGACAATTAAAACATTTTTGTCACCATTAAAACACCCAAGAAAGGGTGAGGTTAAAACGTTTTAGTCCTAGGTTATGGAGCAGCGTTGTGGGGCCGTTACATTTACAAAAAAAACAAGAATAAAGGGCAAAAGCAAAATGTTATGCAAGAAAAAACTGACCTTTTCGACCAAACCCAGCCTAGAAATCTCGCTACAGCTGTAGTGATTGGAATAGAAGCATTTGTACGTAAAATTATTTCTGCTTCTTCGCTCCTTCTAGTTCCAAGTAATTTACAAATTGGAGCTAACCATACTCGACAAGGACTGGCATAGCTGGGCAAACAAATAAATATGCCACCGACTCCACTCTAGTCTGGCATAAAGAACACACATTTCATTGGACTTTGACCATCTAGCAGTAAAAGCTTTGATGGGCAATGTGCCCACCCTGAACGGAAAATACAGTTTCCCATCATGTGGTTTTGCTATTATATACCAAAAGGCTTCAAAGTTCGGTGACAATTTAACATCTAAAAAGATTCCTGTTAGGGTGGAAGACAGACTATTAGTAAAAGTTTTTTGTGCAATCATCTCCTAGTACTTTTCTTTCAGGATCTTTTTTGAGGGAAAGCTAGCTCCATCAGGTTCTTCCCATAGTGTTCTCATACCTATGCTTACTAGGGCATCTCTAATTCCTCTCAACCAGCTAATTTTGTGAAATATGTCAGCCCGAATTATGTCCAGAAAGCCCATGGCAAAGTGGTTTAGTTCTAGAGTGATCCAGAGCCTGCACCAGTATTGCAGAGGGCACAGTTTGGACACCTTCGCCAGAGGTCTTCTACCTAGGTCATGTAGTAGCGGACACACTGGTGTCCTTTGGGGGAGCAGTGTGATGCTACGCATGAATCTGTTTTCTGAGGTCGTAAGGTTTTCGTACCCCCATATCTCTGCACCATAAACTGCGGAATTAACCCCCTTCATGTTGTAAACTTGGAGCACCGGGCCGATTGGTTTGGTCAGTGACGTATTAAACTTCCTATTTAGTACATCAGACAGTTGTCGATGCTTTAGTGTTGCTAGGTCGATTTGCTACTTCCATTTAGGTCACTTTGGATAATGACCCCCAGATAGGTAAATGCCTTTACTTGCTCCAATGGACGATTATTCATTACAATTTTACTTTTAAAAGTTCTATAGGGATTAAAAGCCATAAATTTCGTCTGACACGTTGACTTCCAGACCGCGAGTGTTGCAGAACTCCTCAAAGATGGTCAGGGCCTTCTGCAAACCACTCGGGGTCTTCGAGATAATCAACGTGTCATCTGCGAACATTAAAATCGGAATTTTGCTGCCGGCTAAAACTGGAGCGTCAGTGGACTCAGCTTCCATATAGTCAACAATACCATTAATAAATAGGGAGAATAAGGTAGGCGCAAGTACACAACCCTGGCGTACCCCTCTCTCTACTGGAAATGGGCCTGTAACCATACCCTGGGAACCCCATCGGATTTTAGTATAGTTTTCTTCATGCAGTCTCACAAGTAATGTGAGTAACTTTGAGGGGATCCCCATCTCCTGGAGGATTACCCATAGTTTGTGGCGAGGGACAAGATCAAATGCTGGTTTTAAAATCAACAAAAACAGCGTACAGGCTACCATTGGCCAGGACCACTGACTTCCAATATAACAAAGTGAAGCGCAACACCTGGTCAATGGTACTGGTGTACACTTGAAAGCCTGCCTGCAAGGTGGATAAGATACAATTCTCATCAATCCACTCCTGGATCTTGCTGAGAATCAGCCTGCCTATTGTTTTTTGGAGGGAGTCTATCAGGCTGATGGTCCTGTAATTGCAGGGATGAGTTGTCTCCTTTCTTATATATGGGAATTATTTCTGCCCCTTTCCACGAATGTGGTACGGGGGCACCTTTTGCAACCGCGTTAGCCAGCAACAAGATGTACCTGATCCATCTTGGTTTATCAAATAAGAACATGTGAGCAGGAACACCATCAGGGCCAGAGGCCCTCCCTCCAACTACTGAGCCCAGTGCAACACTAATATCCATACAGTTAAAAGCATCATCTTCATATAATGCTTGGGTGTGATCGTTCAGATTTGACTCGCTATCTGGGCAAGCATATTGTGGTTTAAAAAATGTTACCCAGTCTTCCTGTGCAACATGATTGTGAGGATTTTCCGGCACTCCTCCTCTACCCCACTTGACTATGCTCCAGAACGTTTTGCGGTCATTCAGAGAGCATGCCTCTCTAAGATCCTCCCATCTTGCGTCGTCCCTTAGTTTTTTAGCTTTTATCTGGGTACTCTTATACGCCATCCTAGCCCCTCGAACTATGGAAGGGTCACCCTTTTTTTACTGCCTCCCCAAGTTATTCCCTTGCTTTTCTACATTCTTTATTTAACAAGGAATTAACTTTCTTGTTTGTAGGTTTGTTTAAGTTGCAGCGCTTCGTAAAGTATATACGAAGTTGGGAAAAAAAAGTCATTGTGGATCTTAGTAATGGGCTCTGGCACTACGTTTGATCTAGGGTAGATTCTAGCTCTAGCACAGCCTTGTCCAATTCCTTTGCGATAGTAGCTAACGTTTCGGGCTTTTCAACTAGGCACGCCCACTTTAAGCGCCTCATATCGTTAGTGGGACTATATTGCAAGGATGGCGATCACGCCTATCCTCTGCAGAGGTCCGCTGTCGCCACAAGTCCAGGCTTGCATACATCGGGTTATGGTCACTTTCTAACCAATCCCTAACTATCGTATCGCAGAGGGCATGCCATAAATTCAAACTGATCAATACATAGTCAATACGACTGGCCACTGTTCCATTATTAAAAGTATTGGCCCCTAATCTATCTGATAATGTCCTGCCATTAGCGGCTCGAAAGCCCTTACCTAGGCACATGTGATTAATCTGAATGGCCACGTCTGTCCATTTTTTGACAGGTACAGGATCTAAATTTGGTATGGCCCACTGTTTATCTTCTTCCACTAGGAGGTTACTTTATCCGCCAACCAGGAGCTCAAACGTGGCGTTGAGATCGCTGACAATAATAACATTGGAGGCTGCTGGGTATTTATCGAGGAGGTCATCAAGCGCCGCTATTACGTCAGACTTCCTCCCTCTTGTGCCTCTCACGTAAACATTATAAATATCCACATGCTCCCTAGAATCTATTTTCAGGCATAAAGCCTGGATGTCATTATTTGTAGTCTGGAGCTCCATAATGGTGATACCTAGGTTCAGTTGCCCCCAAATTATCAAGTCCCCTGATGGGCGACCTTTGATCCCTCTAATGGCTGGAATATGGTAGTTGAGATGTCCTACACAATATTGGGGGGGGGGGGGGTCGGGGGGGGGGGGGGTTGTAGGGGGGGGGGGGGGTTCATTATCCAGGTTTCTTGGAATAAGCAGACATCATAGCCTTCAATGAAGGCATGCCACTTGGGGGAAGATAGTTTTGAACCCAACCCTGCTATATTCCAAGACAGAAGGGTACCCCGATTGTCATTAGTGCAAGGCAAGGGCGGGTCTGCTGGCGCTAATATGTTTATGTAACTAAGTTCCCTATGGTTACCCCGTGGACAAGGCGATAAAGTGCTCCTTCCTAAGGACCCAGAATGCCCTTTGCTATCAGGGCCTATGAGATATATAACTTTTGGACCATCTCGTATGATTGGGGGATCTCCCAGGTCACCTGGACTTTTTAAGGGCAGGGCCCCTTGTCAACATTGTTCGCAGTTGGTCTGTGGGATTCAACAGAGTATCCTAGGAGGCCTGTCTTAACTGTATGTTAGAGGATTCCGGGGGACAAGTGTGGAACTCTAGGGCAAAGAGATTTGCAACTAGATCCTTCCTAGCAAAGGTCAACTCAATACAATCCTTTGATTGGTTATGGAAGGCAAGTCTACGCGCCCTGATGATATCCTCCCTGATAACAGAACGGCAACCCCGGACATGCCTAATCCAATGTATGCCTGTTTGTTATTGTGTCCGCATGTTCCCCGTTTCTACCAAGGTCTAGTTTAGGCACATTTGTCATATAAATTTTGTATGCACTATTATCTAGATCAACATTCAGTCCCCCCCACCTCGTGTGGGTGTTTCTCTGCTGGGAAAGAACTTTGGGGGGTGCAACCCTCTACCACCCAGAGAGTGGTTATTGAGCACCCTCGTGGGCCTGGGTTTGCAGGATGGTCAGTTACGGTGCAGATGTTATTACTATGCATCTGTCCAGAGTTGGGTGTTAGTTTGGGAAGTGAAGATGCTTTTTTTTTTTATCTTAGCCACCACAGAGTACAACCTTTCGCCAGATTTAACTCCATCAATTGAGGGCCTAGCAATTTCTCCCTTTACAACAGGATCTTGTCTATGTTGCGGGGGATGACTCGGTTGGTTATTGGTACAATTTGGGCAACCGGGATTCTTTTTTATCAGTTGCCTAACCATTACGGACAAATCCTCAATAGCCACCTTCATGACCCCTATTTCGGACCTTAGCAGCTGCAGCAGGGCGAATGCTTCTTGATTTTCTTTGGTGGAAGTCTTTATCTGACATGCTAAGTTAACGGGGGGGGGGGGTCTCAGGATCTTGAGATATCACTTCCTCTGGGTTGTTAGATAGCACCGCATATCTATTTGTACATACAATTGTGGGGTCAATATGACAGGAGTTACTATGTTTTGTCACAACAGGAGAGCTTGGGGGAATAGTGACAGCATCTGCAGGAGCAAGGCTTGTACAAAGAGCAGAGGGAGGATCACCCATCTGCCCTTGTTTCAGTTCCAAATCTTTTTTGCCCTGGGTGCGCCCGCTTTTGTGTGATTTAAGAAACATATTTGGGATAGCTACAGCTTGGCGAGAGCGCTCGCTGGTGGGGTGCGTCAATCCATGTGGGTTTTTATTCGTATCTATTCTCACGTTGGTATCTATTACCAGTAGATCTTCACACTCCTCAATGAGTGTGTCGATTCTATCCATAACACAAGGATTTCCAGCTTGCTTAGATGACTTTCTTGCTTTTTTCCCCTTGTGTGATCTGCCGCTATTACCCTCTTCGCCATTACTCCCACCTCCCTCCATGGCCCTTCTTTTCACCCATAGATCAAAGTGGGGGAAGCAATATATTAAAAAGAAAAATAACAATTGTAGAAACAAACACCAGTGCTAGGACAAAAGGTTTTCGCTAATGGCTTTGCAAAAAGCAGTAGCAGGCTAGGGCATACACTCTAGTTGGCTGTATAGAAAAGTGTCAAAATATTTGTTTGGATTTAACAACCAGATCCCACTCAGTCCTACTCAGTCCAGCTCTCAAATAGGGGGTATCGAGGAATATAGAAAAAGGATGCACAGTACCAAAGTGATCAGGGTTCGGAGAGCAGATGACAGAGGGGTGGCCCAGCCCAGCCTCTTCCGGGCACGGACAGGCTCGCCCGCGCACGTCCCGCGTTGCCGGGGGCACCTAGGATGTAAGTGATGCGGCCGGTACAGCGTCACAGCTGCGGGACTGGCTTGGAGGGCTGCTGGGAATTGTAGTCAGGTCTGCTGTTCCCCTCACGGCGTGGAGAATTAGATGGAGCCGTTCCCCTCACGGCGTGATCCGGGTGCGCCTTGCCCTTCCCCTCACGGCGTCTGGCAGCAGCAGGAAGAAGAGGGGTAAGCCGTTCCCCTCACGGCATTCACAGATATTCAGGAGGCACCTTCGCGCCTCTGGTTAAAGACTGACTAAGAGTAGTGCATTGATAACATTGTGAACCTTGCGCCAGAAGGAATTTACGGAAGTACACTCCCAGATTATGTGCATGAAAGTTCCCATATGTCCACATCTCCTCCAATATATACCCTGTGGAGAATTTTGAGCTGCACTAATCTAAGTCGTGCCGGGAAGGCGTTTACTCTAGGAGAGGACACTGCCTCCCGCCAGTCCTCCTCATCCAGCTCAATCCCTTCCCCTGTCCATTTCTACTGCAATGCCTGGAGGGGGTCCTCTATGTTATTAATGAGTTTCTTATATATTAGGGAAATCGTTTTTTTGGGAAGGTGACCTTCCAATAATCTATCTTCCAACTGTAGGATTCGGGAGGAGTAGTACCCCGTGGTATATGAGAATGAAGTGTGTAGCACTTGTGCATATCGGAAAGGTTCAGTGTCTGCCAACTCGTATTCCCTCTGCAGCTCGGCTAAGGACTTGACCCCACCCGCTCCCCAGATGTCTTTGATACTCGAGATTCCAATGAGATTCCAGCTATCTAACCCTTTTGATCTCCATAGACTGCCTAGCTGCTCATAGTCCCAAAGAGGAGTCGCCAATGTCAAACTCTGACCCCACCCAAGCGAGTTAGTAGCATTGTGCCAAATTTGGACGGAGTGTTTGGTGGGGCCTGTCAATGTGTGTTTCGGCCATGAGTATAATGCCCTGTCATAGTTCACTACGGGGAGAAGCCATCTATCCATGGCATATCTGGGGTCGTCAGGACGACCATAGGTGCCATGATTAATGGCAGCTAAATGGGCAGCCCAGAAATATTTTTGGATATTGGGGAGGCTAATGCCTCCATCATTCCAGTTTAATGTCAGCTTATTCAGGGCGATACGTGGCCTTCCTTCCCAGAGCAGGTCTTTCTGGAGGCGTTAGACTTCCTTAAAGTATTGCGCAGGGACAAGGTCTAGTGTGTACTGGAGGGCGTAGAGGAATCTAGGTAAGGACATCATTTGTCCAATAGAGAAAGGGGGAGTAATTTCCAGCTGGCGATGTCCCTTCTGAGCCTACGTAAGGGTGAAAGAAGGTTTTGGGCGTATCGGAGTGAGGGGGACAAGGGAGATAAAGATCCCTAAATACTTAAATCCAACACTGTTAATCTGTATTGGACAGTTCTTCGGGGGGGATGGGTGGGTCCCCCCTGCGGACATACAAAGAGGGACTTACCCCAGTTGACAGTAAAGCCAGAAAATCTACTGAATATCGCCAATATTTCTAGTAACGCTATCCGGGATTTCCTGGGGGAGGCCAGATATAGTAATATATTGTCTGCATAGAGTGAGATGCGGTCTCCCCATTCAGGGGACCATCTCAGTACTCGTATCATTGGGTCTCTACGGATCCAAGCCGCTAGCAGTTCTAGGGTGAGGGCAAAAAGTAGTGGCAAAAGCGGGCAACCCTGATGTGTTCCCAGACTAAGATGGAACGTGGCTGACAGTTTATTGTTGACCACCACCTGAGCCAGGGGCTCACTGTACAAGAGACAGATCCACTGGATGTATTTTGGGCCAAAAGCCATCTTAGCCAACACAGCCCAAAGGTAAGGCCATTCATTAGTATCGAACGCCATGGTCCCGTCCAAGGACACGATTACCAACGGGTCGTGAATGGCAGACACTCTGCTCACCACTCCGTGAACTCTACGCAAATTTAAGGCCGCATTTCTGTGAGGCATAAAGCCGCATTGATCCGGGTGGACCAGAGTATCAACCATTTTGACCAGGCGAGTAGCCAAGAGTTTGGCCAAGGTTTTGGGTTCAGCGTTTAGGAGGGAAATGGGTCCGTATGAGGCACAGCCCGTCTTTGATTTACCTTCTTTGAGTATTGCGACTATGGTGGCAATCCTCTGCTCCCTGGGCAGTGTCCCACCCTCCCTGAATTCCTCAAACATAGCTTCCAAGTAAGGTGCCAATTTATCGGGTCAAAGTTTGTACAGCTCGATAGGAAGTCCATTGGGACCAAGGGCCTTCCCGGAGTTTAGGGATCGGATTGCTTGTGCCATCTCAAACATCGTCAAGTCGCTGTCCATATATGTATGGTCTGCTAAGGAGAGTTGGGGGAGCCTGATGTCTCTTAATAATTCCCGAGTGTCCTCTTCGGTGTGCGACGTTACAGTCGTATATACTTGTAAAGCGTGGGTGTACTTGTAAAGTGCACTGCGACTCCATGGAGTATCCTGGCGCTGAAGACCGCTGGGGAACCCGTCCTGGTTTTCCCTGTGAGATGGTCCCTTTCTGGGTATCTCCAAGGTGAAACCAGGCATCCCCGGCGTCTGTGGGGGGCCGTTGTAGAGATGAGGCAAGCTCAACGCCCAGAGTTGCCGAGTGCGTTCCCTGGTTGGAGTAGGCACCGAGGCGAGAATTATCGAGTCAGTTTTGACCCTGGTCCACGACCCTGCCGCGTTGGGAATTGAACCCTGGTCCCGGGCCGTTCTCTGCTTACGGGTCTGCCGCCTCTAACCAGTGAGCCACACCATACAAAGTTGATTGGTAAACCTATTGACAATTTCTTGCGGCTCTGTAAGGGAGGTGTCTCCATCAACTTTAAGTTCCAGGACCAGCCTGCTTGCCCATTCCTTTTTGGTCGAGCCACGCTATAAAAGTTTCCCAGCTTTGTCTCCCAGGTCAGAGATCCTGCCCAATCGCTCCCTGCCTAGTGCTTTGGCTCTGTCCGTCACCAAGGCCTTATAGTCGTGTTGCTTCAAATTCAACATATGGAGCTTCTCTGGCGTCACTCCCGATTATAGATCACCCTCTAACCTGTGGATTTCGGCCTCAATATATAAGACTTCTTTGCGTTTTTTTTTTCTTAGCTCCAGAAATCTAAGACAAGGCCTGGTCCCGAATCACACCTTTAAAGGCTTCCCATAATGTCTGGGATTAGAACAGGGACCCTTCATTGTCCAAGAAGTAGTTATCCATGGCTTCGGTAAGGTCTTTGAGGATTTTTGGATCTCGGAGATACCATGGGTTAATGGGGCTAGTCTTCCCACCATAGTATGATTGAGGACAATATGTATCCACACCAGCGAGTGATCAGATATGCCCCTAGCCAAGTGCTTGATTTCGTGTATGTGTGTGGCTTGTGCTGCAGGAACTAGGCAGTAGTCCACCACCGTTTTTAAGTACACATAGTAAACTATCCATTAATTGGAAACAGGGGAGAAGGATCTTCGAGAATTATTTGATGGCATTTTATGCTGGAAAGTTTAATGCACCGAGAAAAGTAGAAATGTGATTGTCATCTTGGTCACCAGATTTGCGATAACCTACTGGAGCAGGGTGATCCTCAAGGGGAATTTGGAACTTGGGATGTTTACCAAGAAGCATCTGCACGTTTGCAAAAATAATATTCGGAAGAACCAAGTGTGCTTTAGGAGAGACACAAGTGTTTCAGATGCAAATAGACAAGTGACAAATCAGCTGAGGAGTATATGTCAGCACTGAGTGTAATAGCATGTAGTTTAACTAATAATGTTGCTAAATATATTTATGATCATTTTGTATTTAATTGCCATTCATCAGGAGGTGTCTAAATTAGCTTGTAGTACTGAAAGATCTCTGGTTGCATTAAAAGAAATATATGTCAAACAAGATCAGCAGTTTATAGGTACACGGCAATTGCAGCAATTAATGACAGTACTGCTGTATGTGCGATTAATTCAAAAGGACAAATCTGCAAATTCCATCGGCAAAAAAAGATTAAAGGGGCATGTTATAGATGTGTTTCTAAATCCTATTTGAGTAATAATCAGAGATGTCCTGAGCATGGAAAAAGATGCAGCATCTGCAGGAAAAAATTGCAATTGTATTCATACAGCATGTATTAATACCCCTGACAAGGCGTTGAAGCGCTTTATAGCGACTAGTCCTCTACTCCGGAACACAAGGTTTGTGATCATTCAAGAGGTTATTGTTGGTTATTTTGATTAATGTATGCTCAAGAAAAGAATTGCATGCATTTACTCCAGTTGTGATGGATAATATATTGAGATAGATTATATATTAGCAGTTAGATGTGATGATCAGTGGGGGCTATGTGGTTTCAGCAGAATGATTTTGGTGATAAATAGCCTGGCAAATATTAGGTAATGCTAGGTTACCGGATGGGGTTTTAGAGAGGAAAGATTGTGTCAGCCAATTGCAGAAAAACAATAAGAGAGATTAAAGCAGAAAGATATAATACTGAGAGGACTATACTCCGATATAGAAGGCATGCAGTGGAACATCAGCAAAATGTAGGAGTTGGCACAGAAAAGGAAAGGGTCATTTAGAGATCTTCACTCATTACTTTGTATAAAGTCCCCCACCCTCTTTTACTAGAAATACGTTGTTGGACACTGGCTGAGTGTCTCTTGCCAAGGTGCAGTTATAATGATACTTTGTTTTATCACCTTATTGAACTCTTCTAGGTTTTTTCTATGGCAAAGCAGCACAACCGCTTATACAAAAGAGTACCTACAGCTAACATACAAAAACAAGCATGGTATACACCTGTCATTAGGCCTCTGGAGTATATGCACTGTGCGCACCAGTGAAGCAGGGAGACTTCCACTGTCTGGGAAAACAACATCACCCCCATCTTGTGCACAGGAACCAGACAGGGACATCCAATATGTTCCTGTGCACATGAAAGGGGTGACCTTGTTTCCCCCGGCAGTGGAAGTGTATCAGGAGAGAAGCAGGAGAAAGGAGACCTAGATACTGAAGACCATCATTAGGGGAAAAAGGAGACTTGTTCCCCTACAAATTCCTATAGGACCATTTGCTAAGAGGAGCTGCTGATTAGTCTTTTTGAAGCACTGCTACTCAGTGAAGGGGGCTGCAGCCTCCATTGTTCAAAACGAGGATCGTCCTTTAAGTGAGATCAGCCTTCTCTCTCTTTCCTGATCACGGTCTTTGTGGCTGTTCACATTCCGGTGTAGATAGTGCACACCTCTTTGTGCCTCTGTTGTGGGTACATCAGGTTGGAGATATAACCTGCTGTGAGGAGCATCACTCAGCAGAAAGGATATGCTTGCAGAACAGCCAGGAGAGGAGCTGGGAAAAAAAGAAGCCACCCCAAATCAGCACTGTGTATCTAAAATAATAATCCTATTCATCTGTGCACATACGGTTTGAAATACTAACTCGCCTTTGTGAAATATGATTCAATGGTTATACCCGCACATGCTATCTGAAGCATGAATTTACCTTTATATGGAGTCACACACTCACACGTGAATTAATGTTCTTGGTTGCACCCGCTGTCTGAAGCTCTCAGCTCTTTTGGACGTCCCTTCTCAGCATCCCACAGACTTATTGGCTCAGCAGATGAAATAAACTAAGACATAAGCACCCTTAGCAACTTACATATGTGTTGTTGCGTAAATATGTCTATTTTAAAATTACTGTACTAGGAACTACAACAGAGTACGCTGGGAGACTGCATGAACTCATTACATTCAAAAATATAAGATGGATTTGCAAGAATAGTTCTAGGATGCCCACCCACTCCATTAGGAAAGAGGTAAACCCGTTTTGCTGGGAAGACCCTATATGCGTATTTTTCTCCCTTTTAAAACCAAGGGAATAGAAGTCTCCTCTTCTACTCTCTCTGAGTGCTTTGCCAATCCGTCACCCCACACCTTCATTAAAAAATATTAATCATAAAGTAACTAGGCGGCGTAGGTTCAGTATTTAGGATAGTGGGGGCAAATACGCGGGTTACATCTCGCTATTTAGCAGACATCACCGACACCACACAAACAAAACGACCTGCACAGGTGCACTCAAATTCAGTGGGATAAAAATATTACTTGTGACCCAACCCCCCCTCTTATTACTACACATATGAAAGTGAAGCCGGCGCGGTTTCACAGAGGAAAGCAGTTCTCAGCCAAATAGAGACATGAAAGACTTGCAGATAAGGAGAAAGTTTGTCTGGAGCAGTGATGTGATTGTTTTGAAGAAACGTTGACCATGTGCACCTCACACAAATGTATTTCCGAAGCAACATTTAAAGCAGGAAATGAAAGAGGTGAGCTGGGATAATGTGAGGTTTCAAACATTAATAATGAAAAAAACAGGGCTTCAGAAAATAGATCTGGGAAAGGAAAGCGCACTGGACCCCACTTATCCCCCTAATTTGCTGTTTCAGGCTCTACCTTGGCCCTGACCTTGTAGTGTTCTGGCTTTTTAAGTATCCCTCTTGACCCATTCCTTTGTGTTGCTGCAAGGGGAGTGCGCCAGGCAATGAAGTCCAAAACACTGTTGTAGTAACAAACTCTTCAAATGATTCTTTTTTTTAATTCAATAGCACATACAGCTCAGCTAACGCGTTTCGTTCCCACAAGGAGAATTTCATCAGGGCTTTAGTAACACGAAAGCTTAGATTGTTACTTCAGTGTCCATTGTAATCACTACAGTTTATTGCACTGGGTGCAGTGGGAATTCCCAGGGTATAATCATACCCGTAAGCGATAACCCTTTCGACAAAAGAAAACGTCTAGATGCAATAAACGTACTAAATATGTTCAGGGTTGTCTCCTCCCAGGTACCAGCAACAGCTACATACCGACCGCTCACATATGTTCATGTAATGTAAACAGTGATTGGCAACGATTTTTGAACTAGTATTCCTACTCTCCTTGAACCCGAAGTGTACCCTGCGTGAGTATCGTATACCCCCATCTGTTCATGACCCTACAAGTTGTGCCCACCAAGTGTGTTTCTTGGAGGAGCGAACATCCAGGGAGTGATGCTTGATATATTGCAGTACAACCCCACGCTTGGTCACCCAGGCCATAAGGCGAAGATGTGCCATTCTTACCTCAGGTGCCATAAGTGTAAAATTAATCATACCTATTGTTTTCTTTCCTCCAACCCGATGTGAACTTCCGGTTCGGCCGACAACATAACCATGATGCAATGTTAAAGTGTGTGTGTTCATGTGACAATGAAAAAGTGCAACAGTTACCACCATATAGCAGGACAATGTAGCAGGACAAATAGGTCAACAGAAACTGCAACATAATACCCACTCCCTGCATGATGGACCAAGAACTACTCGTCCCCCTAACAGTGCAGAGGGCCCCAAAACATGAAACAAAACAGAGAGGGATGTGGTTACCACCCCAATGTCACACTACCACCTCCCAAGCAAAGCACCTAAATGTTGCCACAGTAAATGTCTGTATAGAGAAAGATACCAAGTCCCCATATACTCGAAGAACTCGCCCTCTCTGCGCCTTCTTTGCAGTATCATAGTTACTTCAGTTTGTGGCTAGGCTATTAGCCAGGATCATCCAGTGACACAGTTGAGGTCTAGTCGCAGTTTTGTTGCCGCTTGAGTTAGGACCTGCCACCTGCCTTCCCCACCACTCTCCAACCCACCAGCCAGGCCCATACCTCCTGTGGGGTGGTAAAGTACCAGGTTGTACGATCAACTACCACTCACTGTTTCATGTGGAATATCATGGAGTGCTTGATCTCCCAGTCTCTCAGCTCTCTTGATTTCAATAAGGACTGGCGCAGTTTTCATTCTAGAAGGGTGAAGTCCAGAAAAAAGGTGACAAAGGGATTATCACATTTGACTGGTGGTGCACTACGGGTGATATGGAGAATGAAGCTTCGATCATGATAGTTGAAAATGCAGAATATGATGGGACATGGGAGAACACCCGGCCTCGGAGGAGGTACCAGGAGAACACCCGGCCTTGGAGGAGGTACCAGGACCTCTGTGGGTTCATTCAACAGAGAAATATTTAAAGAGACCATGGGGCTGCAGCTACTTCAGTAGGAGATACTCTATGAATAAATCTACAGCCGGTCCAGCCAGGAATTCTGGCACCCCTATTATGCGGACATGGGTTCTCTTGGACCGCCCCTCGAAATCTTTCAACTTAGCTTCCAGGATTTGGGAGGTTGTGTGTAGCTCCCTAATCATGATTTGCAAGGCGTTAAATGTCCGCTTTCAATGTGGCGATTGAGTCTTCAGCTTACTTGGTGTGGGCTCCCATGTTGCGAAGGTTTGCACGCACAAGGACAACCTTAGTCTAAACAGAGTCCCTCTTGGTCTCAAGGGCCATGCAAATCCCCTGTATTGCCGTCATAATGTCTGTCAGGATAGGTGTCGCCTCTGCTGGTTGTGTGGGGGGGGGGGGGGGGGGGGGTATGGGAACACTCAATTTAAGGACCTTATTGCGCTTCTGCCATTGGCGTCCCCAAACTGTCTCTTGCCTGAGTAAATTTTTCAAGTTTGGTTGACTGTGCGAGTATCTCTGCTGCCAGTCATCTCCAAAGGCTCTCCTCACCTCCCTCCAGGCCACGGCCACCTCCATTGCACCAAAGAAGGGGAGGAAAGAGAATGGAGTACTCATTACTGCCTACCAGGACGAAAAAGTACAGTACCCTGTGGCCTGTCTGCTTTCCTTGTTCCTTCCTGCAATCCCAGGCAGCGTTATGCCCTCATGCAATAGATTTTACAGTAGTGACATGTGGTTCCCTTGTACTGAGTAGTAAAGGCTCTCTGTCTATGATCAAAAGGGAAGCGGGGGGCTCTGGGACTCCATGCATCCAGGCGACCGGGAGACACGGCAAGAGAGGGCAAATGGCCTCAGAGAGCGGTGTAGGTGCGGGTATGGTGTGCAGAGAGACTATTGTTCCTGTAGTTCTTTATATGGCAGGACTAAGGCAGCACCCCTCCGCTCAACTCTATTCACTGCCTCAGTTCATAAGGCGGCTGTAGGCAATTTGCTTCACTTTGGGTCGAGGCTAACCTATGGATGAGCCCTGATGCTCAGAGCAAGAGACGCTTGTGTAAGGAGCCACCAATATGCAGGTAAGCGAGCGGCAGCTAATTTGTGGTGGTTCAGGACACAGACAGTGGCAGTCAGCGGCAGGGCCATATCAAGGGATTCCAGCTGTGAGATGCAGGCTCCCGCAACAGGGCATTGGAGCACTGCAACGCAGAAGGCAGAGGGGGTAGCAAGGTCTGGGCACCATTCAAAACATAAGGGAGCCTGTAAGCTATCACTCCTGTACCTAGTTCGGTGTGCAAGCTCAGGGCTCTGCTGGCACTAACGTAGTGCCCCAAGAGCACTCCACTGGCACAGCCAATCTCGCATTCCCAGCTCAGGTACAGGACAGAAATGTATCAGTGAGTGGCTGCGAGGTGCCCACAAGCCGGGAGCAGCTCTGGTCTCTCTGGGGTCCGCAGTCTCCGACTCCAATCCCAATCCAGCAGTAGCGATGGTGGCTATAGCAGCACTTTCTAACTGCTCGGCCTATAAATCTGGCAATGGGTGGCACTCAATGACCCTCCCAACTCCTGGCAATCGTTGGTCTTTACTGCGCTTGACAGACAAGGCCAGGGCACACAAAACGTCTGGCTACAGCCACTATCATCTGAGGCAGGGGCCAAAAAAGGCTCAGCCACACTTTGTCCCCAGCAGCTTTCATGTCGCCAACGTAAGGCCCCAGCCGCACCTTTATCATCAAGGCTTTACCTCAAATCACAAGTGGCACACCACACCGGTACTCCGCAGTCACTTGTAGTGTGGCATACAGGGAGTTGGGATCAGGTAGTAGCCATTATAGCATTGTAGCTGATATATATTTTAATGGATGGGATGGGATTTAGGCGGTGGGCGACAGGAGCTGGTTCAGTGAGCGGCCATCTTCGTTGGAGTCAGCCACACCCCCACTACAGTTCATTACTGAGCCCTGGACCTCCACCCCAGCCCTCACATCCTTTCTCATGAGGATGGATTTTTAATAAACATTAATGAAAGAAATACTTTCATAAAGTTACATTTTCCTATCCCGGAGTCCTCGTGGTTAATTTGTATTGACTCTCTAGCTTCTCCAAGCCAGTAATTAGCCTTGAATAGGTGTTAAATGCCTCTCAGGATCAAACAATAGGCTGACCTGAATGGGCAAAGATGATTTCCCTAAATATGCAGAATGGGGATGGTGGGCATCCTTTTTGTCACTACAGTGTCAAATCATGCTTGAATTCCAAATGCTGCTGGATAGGTGTGCCGGAATCACATAGAACACTTAAAAGAGCAGAAGTGTGTAGGGTTGGCCGTGAGAACTTTTACCTCATTGTTAGGGCATACCCAGGAGTCAATCCCACACACTTGCTAGTGCCAGGCAGAAATCTGGCACATTAAGACACCCATTTCGGAACACATCAATGACCTTGTGAAAGATAAGGAGAAGATTGGGCCTGCTGTCTATGACCTGAGAGGAGCCCTGAAGGACTGGTTGTGCTCCCTCTTGCACTTTGACTTTATTAGTGTTTTTGGTATGGCATGGATACTTTACACATTGCAGTACGTTCCGCCTGCCTACTCTGTGCCATAGCTACTGGGCGTGGTTCAGTCTGCCTGTTCTGTGCCATAGCTACTAGTGAGCTCAGGTTAATTTTGTGATTTTGAGGGTATACCATGACTAGGGCTGAGATTGTTCCTTCAGGTGAGTAGTCATACCTCACATATTTCAATTTCTTACAGTGTTTAACTCTTATTAGAATACTGTAATGTTCAGACCTCAATTTAAGACAAAGGGGTGATAGTGAAAGAGAGGTGTTAGAGGCCTGCTTCTTCCAGTTCTTTGGAGGAAATTTTCCACAAGTGCACCAAATTTGGAATTCTGGTCTCAGTTCAAGGTTGGCTCTTTGATCCAGAAATGGTCATGCTCCTTCAAGCAGAAAATCCATGGAGGTTCCTTGAAGTAGTACATTTCCTTTTTAATTTGACAGGTCACTTGATCAGATACACAAAGATGAATGCTTTGAATGAGTCTCATGGTATGCCTGTCAAGATGCAGAATATTATACAGTAATTGAATGCAGGAATTAGTGCCTTACTTAGCCTTGGAAACTAAACAGGGACAAATATTTCCTACAGACAAACCTCCAGAAAATACATTAAAGACGATAATTATTTGGGAGAGGATGCTGAAGTCAGTCGCTACACATCCTCACATCTGATCTAAGTAAGAAACAACAGAAGGATGGTAGAAATGGAGGGAAATAAGGTCAGGGTGAATCTGTTCTTACTTCTAGAGGTCTCTATTATCCAACAGTCGCAGAGGAATCCAGGACCTGAATATTAATTAGTCAATCTCCTATATACGTAATGTTGTTAAAGAGATTAAAGCAGGGGTCCCCAAACCGGTCCTGGAGGATCCATGCCAGATCCATGCCGGATCCATGCCAGATTTTTAAAATAACTACATGTATCTCAATGGGGATATCCCAAAAATCTGGCATGGATCCGGCCCTCCAGGACCAGTTTGGAGACCCCTGGATTAAAAGATAAGACTGAGTAGATACTTAAAATAAATGTTTTCATATTCTGTAGGTGATCATAGTCTAATTTAATAGACAAGTTATAATATTATGTGAATACAACTGCTATATATATATATATATATATATATATATATATATATATATATATATATATGCATACAGAAAAATATACAACACTAGGGAACTCAAACAGCATAGAAAATGGTTGGCAAGAGAATGGAGACTTTCATTTGACCGACATATTCCTGCCTTAAAAGAGGTGAAAGAAAGGATGAGGATACAATTATGCAGCAAGTGCTCAAAGAGAAGAGATTATTGCTTCAGTGCATAACTTGAGGCAGAACGCTGCTACCATTATAAAGATGTAGGGTTAATACATGGGATCCTATAGGATTTAATGTCGAGGTCGTCATAAAAATCATGGACTTTAACAATTTCATCAAAAATGCCTAAAATCTATTATCCAAACGAAAGGCTTAACATAGAATATTCCTGCACTGGTAATCCGGATAAGACCAAGGCGCTGTTTCAGTAATAGCAGAATAAACTGTTTTAATAGTGCGGGTACTCCAGAGCGACATTGCCCTTTTTAGTGCACTGAAGGCTAAATTAAAGCATTCATCCTAATAATACTTCAGCGTCTGTTCCTATAGAAAATGTATTACACGTTAATCATTCCCCTTAATCCGCAAAGCTGTTAGTTGTTCTGCACTCTCTTGGGTAGCAAAATGATGATTTCTGAGTGACTGAAAGGCCAACGAGACAACATGCCTTATCTTTCTGGATCCATTTGTTGCAGAGCACGACACTAACTGAACAGTGTGTGTCCAATCATCCTTCTCAATTCTTATATATCCCAATTGTCCAACTTGTTCGCTGAAAGAAAAGTTAACTTGAATTATGCTTTCAGAAGCTGTAAGAAAATATTATTTTTATTTTCTTTAATTTAGCTCCCCTCGCTTTGCATTTTTTGCATATTTTTTGTGCTTTTTTAGCAACGTGATATAAAGTGTGCTCAGGAACATCAGCGACTCTGAAGATCTTCTGACTATGGAGAGGCTGATACTGGGCCCTGGGAATTCCCGATTGCTTCCAGTGTTATTACCTGGAGCACCTACACTGTACAGCGTTTACAACTCCCACATCCAAGATCCAAGATCCATGATCAGAAGCCCAACTCGGCTTCGTGAACTACCTACACAGCGCCCTTTCTACCATTTGGAGAGCCTCCTCTGTGTAGCAATTTTCCCTCATTGCGAGGATACTCGCCTTAATAAGCCCTAAATAAGTTCTCCATATGAGAACGAAACGCGTCGGCTGAGTTTTATGTTGACATCTCATGAAAATGAATCGTTTGGAAATAAACAAAGTTTTTGAAAATGTATACTGATTCTCTGGACTTCATTATCTGGCGCATGCCCAACCCTTGCTCCAATTAGGATCTGAACCACAGAGGGCATCACTTGACGGCTAGTGTCGGGGCTGGTTGCGCAGAATATCTATTACAATCTAAACTAGAATGAGGTGCAGAATCAACAGTCCACCGTTGAGGTGTATCTCTTGTTGTTCTGCTCAGGAAAAAAATTAACAATTGTGTGTGTAGAGGTCTCTGGCCACCCAGTTGCAGAACATGGTAACAATTTTCCTATTTATAATCATCTTGCTTCTAAAATACCTAAGGTAATTCACTGCACTCAAGGTAGCCCAGCAAAAGGTAAACCTTGACAACTGGAGAAACAACAAGAAAATACAAATCTGTTAACAGACAAATGCATTAGAGAGACAAAGCCAGGCAGCGCCCCAAAGATGGCTGCTCGCTAATGAGCTCTGCTAACCAACTCCCAATAATGGCTCTTCGGAATGGAAAAGAGCGAAGTCGGGCACTGTTCTATAAGGGGAATATGGCGAAAGTCAGCACAAAATGGATACCTGTAATGCTGCCATGACTAAGTCTCCAATCATAGGGCAAGCCATTGGAGTGAGGCACGTCCCTCTAAGGTGCTGCAGCTGGGAGGAACCCACATGAGAACCCTGGGAACACCACCACACATGAAAATACCAGAGAGTGGAATGAGGAGAGCGCTGAACCCCTGCAGATGGACCATCACTAGAGTCCACCTACAACAGGTGCAAAGCAGGAGACTACGCAGAGGTCATCAGAAGAACCGCTGGTGAAGAAGACAACAAATTGAATGGCGGGGAGACCTGCAACAAGAAAGCCTCTCATGGATGGAAGAGTGTTAAAAGAGCGTTAAAATAGTGTTAGAAGGTGAACCCGGAGTTCAGAGTGTGAAACGGAGATGCTGGTAGTAGGCCAACTTCGGTGGTGAGGCAGTTAAGCAGACACTCTGGGCTTTAAGTGGGCCAGGTCTCACCAGTGCTGAGCACCAGCAGTATTTTAAAGGGGGCTTCGAAATGAGTCTCTATCGGGCTCTGTTTTGTGCCCTGGCGGTCTTTTTTATTTCGGGATTCAAGTAACAGAGGTACACCGATATCCGCGTGCTCACACTGCTCACTTCTCACTAGTGGAGAAGTTACGGTATGACGTCATGCCAGGTGAGTGTTGAAGGGGAGGGAAATCCTTTAAAGAGAGTTTTTTTCTCTCTAGATTGCCCTTCTCTTTTTGAAACTCAGGAGTAGCAACATTGTCGTGGTGTCACCAGAGCTTTAAGTGGAAGCTTTTCCAATATTATATACAAGCCATAGTTGCTGCTTATTTATCTTATGCAACTAACAACCACTGACAAAGCCAATAGTCCTGACTAGGTATGATGTTAATTGTTGTATCATATCTGGATGCAATGACAAACAGCAAAATACAAGTCGGGCGGCACACTATGCTAATCACAGATTTTTAGCTTATGTGTTTTTGAGCCACGCCCTTAATTACATTGGCCACGCCCCTTTAAGAGACACCCGTTTTTTTGATCCCACTTAAAGCCCTGCAGACACTAAAGAAGGACTAAGACACATAGAAGCTACAGTGGCCACCCTGGTCACCTATACAGACTGAACGACGGAGCACAGACAATGTACTGGTGCTCAATGCCTGATCATACAAATATTATTTAAACAAGACAAGGGAACCCAGGGCGCAATATGCTAAGGACCATGGGTAGGTACTTATTTACAAAGACAGAGGTCCTTAGACAAGGGAAGATTAAAGGAGAATGAATATAGACCAAATGGAACTATATTTTTAAGGAAGTGTCCAGCCGGACAATTTATTATCTTGATAGAAAATGGTCACAACACAATAAACCAAAGAGTGTGATGGAAGCGGGACACCAGCCGATGTCCGACTAACACACTAAGGGAGCACAAACAAAGGGGAAGTAGTAGGCAATAACAGGTCATCTGGTTATTGTAAATCATAAAGCAGATAATCCAAAACATACACATATGCATGAAAAATTTGTAATAACTATGCATTTAGTGCATTTAGGTCGACGACGTTTCGAACCTTAAACAATATCGGTTCATCCTCAGGACAAAGAATAATTGCCTAAAGAGTTAACATTCACAGTTGTCCCCACTGTGTGGGGATCAATATGCCATACCGTAAAAGAGAAAATAAAAAGAGAAGGGAAACATAAAAGAATGAAACATGTCAGTAAATCATTGTTACAACTGCGTATACAGTGCAAGACTCATACCATGCCAAGGTGTCAGCAGCAACGGAGTGTGATGCATGCTGGATACAACCAGAGTGCTAGAAGGTGGGAGCAAGGCGAGTGGCGCAACGTCCCAATGGTGACAAATAATAACTCAGACTGGTAGAGGAGAAATAAAGTGAACCGCTAATACGTAATTGTGCAGATGAGCTGTGTCCTGATTTGTGACAAAGGTGGAGGGCTGTGGCGGTGCGAATCGGTACTTAAAGGGGTGAATTAATAAGCAACGATGCGCAAAAATCAGGATCTATGGTGACAAAAAAGTGGCTTACCGGTGGGGTGAGGCTGAAAGGGATTCAGCCCGAAAATCAATATGCAACTATATTCTGAGGAGGGGGAATATGAGGGAGAATATAAGGTCAGTGAGGCCGAACCAATAAACAATGAGTCAGTTGCCGTGATAATCGGTAAAAACCTTACCAATGGTAACATCCAAGAATTGACTCAATTAGATCTGTGAGGGAAGGGGTTATAATGAAGTCAGTGAGCAGTAAAAAAGTTGAAGAATAAGTGCTTCGCTACTAAGGCTTACCAACAGGGAAGATACCCTCGTTTAGAATTCAAATCAAAGGCACTTCCATGGGGGCTGTTTTTGCCCCCAACCTGAGGTATTATACATGGACAGCCTTGAATGCGGGCGAATTTTAACTCCGTCTAACCCCTTCCACAGTGGCATTGCCCTATGGAAGAGGTACATGGACGATATTTTTATGATCTGGAATGACTCTGATGACCTGCTACCCCAATTTCTACATTGGCTCAATTCCAATTGTAGTGGTCTCACCTATACCTTAACTACAAGACACTCAAGTATTCCCTTCTTAGACCTTAACATACAGGATAAAGAGGGCACACTCATCACCAGCCTCTATAGGAAGCCCACAGAGCGCAACACTTTGTTAAGTTACAAGAGTAACCATCCGAGAGCGCTTCGTGATTCCCTCCCTTATTCGCAATTCTTAAGGTTGAGAAGAAATTGTTACCTTAGAGATGATTACTTTAAGGAAGCACAATTACTTAGTGCCAAACTTAGCGCTAGAGGCGATCCTCGTAGATTGATAAAAACTTCACTAAAACGAGAGTGGTTTTACCCAAGGGAAGTGTTGTTGGAACCCAAGCCCAAAAAAGCACAGAACCGGCTGGTCTGTGTGACCACCTTTTCGCCAGCATCTAATTCCCTCACTAAGAGTATTAAGAAACATTGGCCAGTGTTGAATGCAGGCCAACTCCAACTAGACAAACCCTTGTTTGCCTTTAAGAAGTCTAAGAATCTGAAAGACCATTTGGAGCGCGCAGCATTACCCGCTCCTGAACAAATGACCACAATTGATACACTTTGGGGGCTACCAAGACTCACTGGGCGTGTTAGGTGCGGTAACTGCTCTATGTGTGACAGTACTATAGAGGGCAAGGAATTCATACACAATGATATCAAGTATGAGCGTAAAGAATTCTCCAATTGTAACAGCACAATTGCCATCTATGCAATTGTTTGTCCGTGTTCTATGATCTATATAGGGCAGACAACCCAGAAGGCGCGCACAAGAATGTGCCAACACCGGAGCAGAATTCGATGCAGGACTGCTAATGCCCCCCTTGTGCATCATTTCACTGAACGATTCCACACTGAAATGGACATCAAATGGACTATCATCTACGTGATAAGACTCCCCAGTCGCAGAGGTAATTTGCAGCAGTTGCTAAACAAAGAGGAACTATGTTGGATACTGAAAACAAAAAGTCTGCACACTGGCTTGAATCGGACTGAGGATTGGACCTCATTGATCTAGGCATCAACAAATGGAACTCTAATATGATTCTGTTCTGACTCTGAAATTACTTCTGTTCAGTATGCTCCGACTGGTTTATTTGTTTTTATCTGTAACCTCCTTCCGCTAATTTTATGCCATTAGGCTCACTGTAATTTGATTTTTCAAAAAAATGTTTTTAATTCTTGCTGTTGATGCGGTATTTTACCTTGCAACTTTGTCACTGTATGTCTGATGTGTGGTCATCACGAAAGGCACTTTGTCACTTATCCAACGACTCGTTTTTGTCTAAATTACGGACCTTCCGACCACATTACACCTAAGATGTCCGCCACTCTTTTAACTTGTGCCCAATCCAAAATGGCCGACAGCTTTCGCCATGTCCCTATTGGTCCCCAGCCCCCAAGTGTTCACGAAATTTCCCCATATCGCGTTTACATTTCCGAGTGCACGCCGTGCTGAATTTTCATGCCTGCAAGGACCCCCATTGCGGACCTGCTCATTACATTGCCAGGTAAGACTACGGCGAACCCCTGCAGGATCATTTACACGATCTTCCAAGAAATGCCTGCATTAATGCCCCTTATTCATTTTCTGTTCCAACAGAATTCTAAACGAGGGCATCTTCCCTGTCGGTAAGCCTTAGTAGCGAAGCACTTATGCTTCAACTTTTTTACTGCTCACTGACTTCATTATAACCCCTTCCCTTCCCTCACAGATCTAATTGAGTCAATTCTTGGATGTTACCATTGGTAAGGTTTTTACCGATTATCACGGCAACTGACTCATTGTTTACTGGTTCGGCCTCACTGACCTTATATTCTCCCTCATATTCCCCCTCCTCAGAATATAGTTGCATATTGATTTTCGGGCTGAATCCCTTTCATCCTCACCCCACCGGTAAGCCACTTTTTTGTCACCATAGATTCTGATTTTTGCGCATCGTTGCTTATTAATTCACCCCTTTAAGTACCGGTTCGCACCTCCACAGTCCTCCACCTTTGTCACAAATCAGGACACAGCTCATCTGCACAATTACGTATTAGCGGTTCACTTTATTTCTCCTCTACCAGTCTGAGTTATTATTTGTCACCATTGGGACGTTGCGCTACACGCCTTGCTCCCACCTTCTAGCACACTGCTTGTATCCAGCATGCATCACACTCCGTTGCTGCTGACACCTTGGCATGGTATGAGTCTTGCACTGTATACGCAGTTGTAACAATGATTTACTGGCATGTTTCATTCTTTTATGTTTCCCTTCTCTTTTTATTTTCTCTTTTACGGTATGGCATATTGATCCCCACACAGTGGGGACAACTGTGAATGTTAACTCTTTAGGCAATTATTCTCTGTCCTGAGGATGAACCGATAATTTTTTAAGGTTCGAAACGTCGTCGACCTAAATGCACTAAATGCATAGTTGATACAAATTTTTCATGCATATGTGTATGTTTTGGATTATCTGCTTTATGATTTATAATAACCAGATGACCTGTTATTGCCTACTACTTCCCCTTTGTTTGTGCTCCCTTAGTGTGTTAGTCGGACATCGGCTGGTGTCCCGCTTCCATCACACTCTTTGGTTTATTGTGTTGTGACCATTTTCTATCAAGATAATAAATTGTCCGTCTGGACACTTCCTTAAAAATATAGTTCCATTTGGTCTATATTCATTCTCCTTTAACCTTGATCATACAAATATAGGAGGCGTGGCTTGGGCGCCGATGGCGATGGTCGCCTGAGAGCTCGGCTCCGGGACTGAGCCCGGAATTATCCTGAACATCGGAGGCTGAGGGGCACCCCAGACCCCGCATTCGGTTGAGCGAGGCGACGACACCCTCCCGAGGGCCCTGGTGGAGTTTGGACGGAGGTGGCTTTGAAGAAATGCCGAGGTTTGCGGAGTGGCGGAGTGCGACCCAATATGGCGCCCGGACCCCTTTGTCCCCTTGATCGAACCTACGGAGTTGAGGAGGTCTCGCGGGTGTCGCCCGGCACCCGGCTTCACCAGCCTCAGTTGTTTTAGACATTGGACATTGGCTGGTTCGGACCCTCTACGGCGGGACCGTACTCGTTTAGACGACCGGGCGGGTGCCCACGCGTTAGAGGGCACCGGGCACGGGTGCACTCAGTTCTAGGCAGTGGTCGGCACCGCGACTCCGCAACTAGCTGCGAGTTCCTGGCCACCCCAACTACATGGATGGCGCGACACTCGGGCGCCACAGGACAACCGGGGGAGTTGGTGGCCCTCCCCCCGGAGCTATAGTGGGTGAACGGGCCTACCCGACTTGGAGACGGGTGTCTCCGCCCCCTTATCGGTGCCCTCGGACGCCGTGGCGGTGGCGTGAGCCGAAACGGCGGAGTCTCCACAGGCTCTGGAGAAGGAGATCGCCCATTCCGGACTGGAGGGCGAAACCCCGGGAAAGTCGTGCTGGGCACTTGCACACGGAGGCGACTACTCCGGGACCTTTGCGGAGAGCCCCTGGCAGCATGGGGAAACCTAGAGGAGCCAAGGGATCCAGCCAGGCCACCTCGGACTCTGAGGCCCAAGACAAGGAAGAACATGGAGATCCTAAAAGACCTGGTGGCGCACCACTCCAGCAACAATTCGACCGTGTACTGGAAGCCATAGAGGCAACTCGGTCGGCCCTACAACAGGACATTGCCCAGGTGGCGACTGGCCTGGGCCTCCTTAGGGCAGACCACGGTAAACTCTCGGACCGGGTCAAGGAGGTGGAGAGTACGGTGAAGAATATCGAACCGGCGCAGAGAACCCTAGCTGCGACGATAAAGGATGCCATGTCCCGAATCGAGACCCTCGAACGAAGGGCGGAGGATGCGGAAGGCCGAAACAGGAGGAATAACATTCGGGTAGTGGGCCTGCCGGAAAAGGTTGAGGAAGGCGATATGGTGCGCTACCTGGAGACCTGGCTCCGAGACACGGTGGTCCCGGAGGGCCTGTCCTCCTTTTACACTCTAGAACGGGCCCACAGAGTTCCAGCGCGGCCCCCACAGCAGGGACGAGCCCCGAGGCCGGTGGTGGCGCGGTTGCTACATTTCCGGGACAGAGACCTGATCCTAAATGCCGCCAGACACAATGGCCCGTTCCAGGTTGCAAACAGCCAGGTGAATATCTTCCCTGACTATACCTACGAGACGCAGCGCAAGCGGTTCTCCTTCCTGGCGGTTAAGCGTGAACTCAGGAGTGAGGGCATCCAATATTCACTCCTATTTCCCGCGAGGCTCCGAGTCATTGTCGACGACAAAACCCAGTTCTTCGACACCCCGGAGGAGGCCTGTGACTGGCTCGAACTGTACCGAACAGGGAAGGATGGTTACAACGCCTCGACCCATCAGGCGGAGGAGCCGGAACAAAGGAGGCGATCTAAAAGGGTCAGGAACCGCCGCGGCCGCACGGGAGGACCCTCGACAGCGGAGACATCATCTGAGCGGAGGGGAGTGTTGGAAGTTCTGTCGGAACTGTCGGGAGCAAGGGGCGAAGACGTCGAAGAGGAGGAGGAAAACCCGGGTGCTCAGGGGGCACCATCGGACTCGGAAGACTCAGTGGCAGACAGTACCCACACACCGGTGATCACACCGAAATCGGTGGAGGACCTTTTGGACGGACAAGGGTAATGGGATAGGTTGCCTTGTTTTGGGTGGGGGCCCGGCAGGGGGGAGGCGGCTGCCGTTCTTTATTGCTGACAATGGTAGAGGGAGGGTTGGGGGGCTTCTACTCTTGCCCCGAAAGATTTTGACGCGGGGGGGCTTATTATAGTCCTGGTAGCCTGGGCGACGAGGGCCCACTGCCTCCGCTCAGCCCGCACCTGGCCCATAAGGCCTTCCTACGGTGGCGACCGTAGGACTAGTGGGGTTTTTGGGGTTGTTCTCCGTAGAAGTTTGGATGGGATCTAGATGGTGCAGTTTGGGTCCTGTTCTGGGGTGGTTGGGAGGGGGTTTTGTTGGTTTTTGGGGGGTTTGGTTCTGGTTGGGGAAAATGGCCGCCGACAGCGCTGGGAGGATTGATGTTTTTTCTTTGTGGGGACCCGGACGGGGAGACTGTGCAAGAACACTTTGGGACAATGGCTGATGTTGCTAACTTGAAATGTATTACTTGGAACGTGAGGGGGCTTCACACTATGTCTAGGCGTCACAAGGTCCACGCTTATTTAGTGCGTAGGGGAGTGCAAATGGCGCTGCTGCAGGAAACGCATCTGAACAAGGCGGAAGGGGCGGCGCTTCATCGTAGGTGGCGAGGGCAGGTCTTCTCCACGGCGTACTCTGCTTATGCCAGGGGGGCGCTAATATGGATCAGGGCAGGAATCCCCTTCCAGGTCACGAGGACAGTGTTGGACCCAGAGGGGCGCTTCGTGGCCATATCAGGCACGCTAGGAGGGAGGGACTTGAATGTTTGCTGTGTGTATGCCCCTAATGTGGACCAGACTGCCTTCCTTTCCGGGTTATCGGGCTCGTTGGCCCACTTTTTCACCTGTCCCCTCCTGCTGGGGGGAGACTTTAACTCCGTGGTAGATGTAGACATAGACCGCTCGCATCCCCCGCTCCCCGACTCCCCGGTCCGGCGGACGGCTAAGGGCCGTCAAGATTGGCAGACCCGCTGGGGTTTGACGGACATATGGAGGGCGCATCACCCCGCGTCTAGAGATTATTCGTACTTTTCGAGCCTTCATGAGCTGCATGTCAGACTGGATGGCTTTCTTGGTTCGTCCGAATTAGTCTCGGCAGCGGTCCGATCGGAGTATTTATCGCAGACCATTTCGGACCATAACCCCCTCCTGCTGGACATTCGCTGGTTCCCTGGGACGCCAGCGGTACCTACCTGGAAGATGCGCCCCGAGATCCTCGAGGACAGTGTCTTCAAGGCAGACTTAGGGGAGAGAATCACGGATTATTTTGCATCCAACGGCGGTTCCGCGAGTACTAGGGCGTTCGAATGGGACGCTTTCAAGGTGGTGGTGAGGGGGTACTGTATCTCTAAGAGGGTGGGCATGCGGCGTGTTATCCTGGCTGATTTGGACGCAGCGGACCGAACGCTCCGCGCGCTCGAAATTAGCCGACCCGGACGCCCGGAATTGCAAACACAAACGGTAGAGGCGAGGGAGACGGTGGCGGTGGAGGTCGAACGGCTCCGCTGTTTCGATTATAAGGCCTACACGGTCCGATCTATAGCGGAGGGCGACAGGTCGAGCGCGTTACTGGCGTGGTTGGCCAACCCTACGCGCCAGTCCCAAACGACGACTAGGATGCGTAGGGCGGATGGGACCGAGGTGTGCACCCAACCGGAGATTCTTACTTGCTTCCGGCATTATTACGAATGTTTATACCGTAGTCGCTCCGCGCGTGACCCAGACCGGCTCGATAACTATCTTCGCCCGCTGGAACTCCGCACAGTGGAACAGGAAGTGGCAGACGCCCTGGGATCTGACATAGGCTTGGGGGAGATCCGCGGGGCCATCAAACGGATGGCGAGGAACAAGACCCCGGGCCTAGATGGCCTGCCGGTGGAGTTCTATGCAGCTTATGCTGACCTTCTGGCCCCTCGTTTACTGGTGGTCTACAGGGAGGCGAAGAGGCTGGGTCGCCTCCCCGGCTCGATGTGTGAGGCGTTGGTGGTTCCTCTCCTCAAGCCGGGCCGAGACTCGTCTGACCCGGGGTCCTACCGTCCCCTCTCAATGCTGACGGTGGACTACAAAATATTGAGCAGCATCTTGGCCTCGAGGCTGTTAGGACATATGGGTTCCCTAGTACACGAGGACCAAGCCGGTTTCATCCCACGGCGAAATACGACCATGAACATCCGAAGGTTGTTTCGCTTGCTTGGGGAACCATTCGTGGATGCCCCGTCCCCGGTAGTTTTGTCGGTGGACCTGGAGAAGGCGTTTGATAGCCTGGAGTGGGACTACTTGAGCGCGGTATTGCGGAGATTCGGCCTCGGGGAGGGATTTATCAAATGGACAGCAGTTCTTTACGCTTCCGCTTCAGCCAGGGTTAGATCGGGCCCTTTGATTTCATCGCGATATCCGGTGGAGCGTGGCACGCGGCAAGGGTGTTCCTTATCCCCGCTTCTTTTTGCACTAGCGGTGGAGCCACTAGCGATGCATCTTCGCTCGGGAGCCCACTATACGGGCTTATGGACAGCGGCGGGCCCGCATTACGTCTCGCTCTATGCGGACGACCTGTTGCTCTTCCTGGAGGACCCGGTCGACGCATTACGGGGAGCGGAATTAGCGCTAACGGAGTTCGGAGAAGTCTCAGGCCTACGAGTGAACTGGTCTAAGACCTGCCTCTTCCCGATGCGTAGGGGTGTCCCCACTCCGGCGCTAAGTAGGGAGATCAGATGGGAACCCGACTGCTTTAAATGCCTTGGGGTATTCGTGTACCACGACCAGCCCGACCTCCTAGACGGAAACATTGCCCGTTGCATACGAGCACTCCGAGGCAGCATGGATTTTTGGGCCACGCTGCCGCTCTCCGTGGCAGGACGCATCGCCCTGCTCAAAATGGTGGCGCTCCCCCGACTATTGTATTACTTTCGGACTTTGCCGATCTGGGTCCCACCGGCTACGTTTCGCCGCTTGCGTTCTATGGTGATCGGGTTCCTTTGGGGCACGGGCCGGCGGCGGGTGGCCCTCAATACCCTGATGAGGCCGAAGGACGAAGGGGGGCTCGCTGTGCCGGACTTTGAGAAGTACTACCTGGCGGCGCAGCTCCAGACATACACCCAAGAGATAGCCAGGGAGTTCAGAGGCCCGGAAGACGGTAGAGGGACGGGTATAGCCAGGCACGTCCTCTCCTTTATCGCGCTGCGACAGCGTTTAGTCCTTCGGGACCTGTCGATGGAGGAGCGGACTATCCGACTCTGTTGGAATCGGGCTCATAACAGAGGTCACCTGCGGACCCCATATGCACCTGAAATACCATTGGGGATGCTGACGGCCCTCCCCCACGGAGGAGACTGGTCGCGACTGGCGGACTGGGAGGATTCGGGTTTACAGCTCGTAGGGGACCTGTATGAGGACGGAGTGCTCCTGTCCTTTCAGGATCTCATCGACCGCTTTGGGATCCCCCGGGGCGACTTTCTGCTGCACTCGGCCATTGTGCGAGTGATCCAGGCGTACTGGCAAAACGGACTAGAGGAACCTCAGTTGTCTCAGGTGTGCCAGTATGTAATGATGTCGGCGGGCACAGTGAAGGCGGTCACTTGCCTTTACGGCAGGTTGATTACCGAGGGGTTGGTCCCTCTCACCACACTGAAGTCCCGCTGGGAAGAGGACATCGGTAGGGAGATCCCGGAGACGACCTGGTCCCAGCTGGTGAGGCGAGCATGGAAGGGTACACGTAGCGCCCGTTTCCAACTGGTCCACTACTATGTTCTTCATAGGGCGTACCTGACCCCGGTTAAGATCAGGCGTTATTTTGCCACAGCCTCGGCGGAATGCCCTAGGTGCCCGGCTCAGGAGGCGGACCTCCTACACATGCTATGGGCCTGTCCCGGATTGACGTCCTACTGGCAGGAGGTGGCGGCGACTTTAGAAGAGGTGACGGGGAGGCACTTATCGTTCGATGCGGCGGTAGGGCTACTGCACTGGTTCCCCCATACCCCCCGGAATAAAATTACCAGTAAATTTATAGACCTGGGGCTCCTACTGGCTAAGCGAGAGGTGACCAGGAACTGGAAGGCACGCGCTGGTCCTACGGGCAGCAGATGGCACGGTGAACTTTTGAAATGGGCGGCGGGTGAGAGCGCACTGCGATATCAGTTGGCTTGGAGGCAAAGCAATGAGAAGGCGCAGGAGGCCGCGTTAGAATGGGAAACGTTGGTGCAGGCCCTCAGGGATTATTGTACCCCCAGCGACTCCGACAGCGAAGAAGCAACTAGACCCGAGTCCCGTTAGACACTAGCATTAACAGCACTATTACCTTCCCCGAGGGTCAAGCAGTGGATCCTACAGTGATAAAACTCCCTGGCGCTGATGGTGGGGGGGGGGGGGGGGGGGAGGGGGGAGTTTCACAATGACTGGTAGTTTGAGGGGGGGGGTATCTTTTTGGGGGTTGGGGTTTGTTTAGAAAAGCAGATGACAGACAGTGTGTTATCCGGACCAGCTCCAGCATCCTACTGACCCCAGCTACATTCGCCGCCCAACCCCAGGAATATGGGCCGCTTGGCTGTATAGCAGTGCTATGGAAGGGGGTCGGTGGGCTATATCTAGTAAGAGTTGGCTATAATATGATGCTGGTCGTTACTGTATTGTTGTACTGATTCCTGCAATAAAAATATATTTAAAAAAAAAAAAAAAAAATCATACAAATATAGCACAAATATTCGGACTGGAGGAAATACCCAGGCACGGACACCACAACAGCGGTATAGTGCGACCTAATGTACCCCAGGTATCGACCAGTGATATTGCTATGGTGCGAAACCCTTTATTAAAGACGAGCTAAAACGGCAGACTAAAGCCCAGGCATCAGAAGCCCACATGGACGGTATTCAGTACAAACTCTAAACTACAGTAATGACGGATGACTGGGTTATATTGTGTACATGGGCACCGTTAGCCCAATACTGTGGGTTTCCTGACTTTCCATGGCTCTGTAAGACCCTCAGCACTACAACAATGAAGCAATATCGAGCTTGTGACATGGAGACCCCCTCTCACACAGGACAAACAATTTTACACTAGGGACATTGATGGAGATCAACAAATCGCAGTGCAATTGAATTGTTATGTAATATTTCATACTGTCTTCTAATACTTAGCTAATTCTGGATAGGGGTTCTTTAATTCAGGCTGAATTCGTTGTTTTTACTTTTTTTTATAGGAAAAGAAATGAAGCACATCTATTGCACACTACACAAAACATACAAAAACCTCCATGGCTGGCTTTAGCGTTGGTGATGAATGGGCACCAATCTTTATTGGGGCCAGTAGAAAAAAAGTCCCTTTTTGCAAGTCATCCCTATTTTTAGATCCAGGTTTTTCTGCTGGTTTATGGACTCTGCCCACCAGGGCACTGATTTCCAGTGTATGTGCTAAATGCGTTAAAACATATCGAATTGGCTGTACTCCTAAATAGCATGTTTAGCTTCCCTATAAATCCCTAGTATATGGAACAAAGTGTGCCCATGGCCTTTTAGTTAAATGTCACTAATGGACTACAGCACGTATTAAATTACCAATAGAGTGACAATGAAAAACAGGACAGCAGGCCTGCCACCGGTAACCTGGCTGTGCAGGTTTAAACTGCAAATTCGACCTAGCAAAATAATCCCTTTTGACAGCCCTAAACTCTCCTTTTAGATATTAGTAAGTCACTCTAAAGTAAGCCTTAAATGCTCATAAAGGTTCTAGTGTTCTATCAGGCTAGATGAGTTCCACCTACATAAAGATGGTTGCGGGCACGCTAACCATTCAGGAAAAAGGGTGGCAATAGTAGGTATGTAATTTTTTACTCCGATACAGTTTTTTAGGGGTGGGGGATTGGGGCCTTTAAATTTGAAACGTGTGTTCAATTTGTACTTGTTTTGAAAGTTGTTTATTAGCACTTAAAATAAATCTTTTTTGTTGCAAAGTTGGGCTCTTGACCGAGACACGTGGAGGTGCCATTTTCAACACGGTTGCACTCTAGTTTTCCAGCGGTCTAAATGAGTTTCACCTACATAAAAACAGACGCGCACAGAGGGCGACAAAGGCAAACACGTCAGCGCCTGTCAGCATCCAGTCCACGGCCAGCAGCAGTCAATATCCTGGTTTTAACCAAGCAGTAAGTACAAGGATAACTTGCACAAAAGCAGAGCTGGGAGGCATGAGGGCAAGTTATATGAACGTATGTAACACAGTTTTATTGAACTGCCTGGGCCCAGCCACTTGTCTGAAATGTACACCCCCACTACATTCTTTAAATGCTGGTGTAAGGGTATTGAAGGACAGGTTGGAAGAACAGGACATCTTAAATGCGGCTTTACTTAATGTCCATTCTCTACACAAAAATGTGCTTGATATTTACAATCTTCTAGACGACTCTGTTAGATGTCCTCTTTATGACTGAAATTTGTATGAGAGAAGGCTGTTGTCCAGACCTACAGTTTGCAGTACTGTATAACTATTCTTGCTTCCATGTGGATAGGGTAGGTAAACATTGGGGGGGGGGGGGGGGAAGCTATAGGGTTTAAGAAAGACCTTAAATACACCACCTTCCAGCTTTAAGATTTAAAAGATGCGGAAGCATTGGGCTTCTGCATATCCCCCTCTGCCCAATGTTCTTTCTTGGGGGATTTATTCTACCATCCCTCAAGGTATGCAGGGAACTTTATCAACTCACTGTCCCACGCATTAGTGCATAAAACCATTAATTATGCAAACTTTAAAGTCTTGTTTTCAATCTTCAGGTGGATAACACTGCGGACTCTGGTCCAGCATTTCACAGACACATTAGCGGTCCTCAACCTTTCTGTGACCATCTACAGGGATGGATATTCCATTGATTTGATTCTATTTAAAATCCCAATTTCGTTGGAAACCCTTAAGAAAGTAGTTTGTTCTAACCACTATTTAATACACTTCTTCTGGTCCTTGGCCACTTTAAAGGAGAATAATCGAGCGGCTCATGTCTTTTCTGTTCGCGCCTGGAATAAAGAAGTGATTCAGAGTCTTCAGACTGCTCTAATTTCTTCGACACCTGTATTAAACAGGAGAGGTCACTAAAGATGACATAGTAGTGGGCCAGTGGCTATCTAACGCGGCCAACTTGGTTGCCCCAGAATCAACCATCACAAAAAAGGACACACACCCCTTTGGCTCGCTGGTACTCGTGCAAACTGGCCTTAGAAAGGAAATACTGTAAATAAACTGGAAAGATCTTGCGGAAGACACTATAAAGAGGAAGATACATTACAATATAAACAAGCCCTGAATACATTGCAATATAAACAAGCCCTGAATACCGATCATAAAAACGTACACCTTGCACACAGCACTTTTTTATTAAAAAATGATTAATGAAGCAAACAATGGTTGAAGAGAAATCTTTAAAATGGTCTCGGACTCCACGGATCCTAATGTGGTTGCTCCACCATGTGAAGTCAATATGAACTAATGTATGAGGCTGAGTGACTTTTTACATGAAAAGATCATGAGGATTCAGTCAAATCTTATGAGGCTAAATATTGATGAGCAAACTACACCAGCACCTAGTCCAATAATGGCCACGTTGGCCCGAGATTCTTTCAAGTGTTAGACCAATCTCTTTTTTTATCAGCTGCCTTAAGGATACTTGAAAAGATTGTCAACACACAACTACCAGAATTTTTAGATACTTTTAATAGTCTGCATCCATCGCAATTGGGCTTTAGAACATGGTATAGCACAGAAACTGCTTCTTTAATAATTACTGACTATCAAGATGAATCTTGATTCCGATCATGATGCAGCCTTGACTTTGTTAGATCTCTCAGCGGTGTTTGACACCGTTTCACATGAAATTCTGCTCCAGTGCTTCGAATCAAATGAAGTGGAAGGGGCAGCACTTACGTGGCTTTGATCTTTTCTGAATCAAAGAGAACAAGAGGTGTGGATGAATCGGTTTTATTCAGACGTGAAGACACTAAAGTGTGGTGTGCCACAGGGTTCAGCATTGAGCCCCACTCTCTCTAACATTTTATATGCCTCCACTTGCGTTTCTAATAGAATCTTTTGTCATTAAAATGGTTCCATATGCGGATGACACTAAGCTATTTCTCACCTATGAGGGCGATTTGGCCGCAGATAAGGAAACTCTCAGCATTTACAGAGGCAAAGACGAAATGGCCTAAAGTCAACTGCCTTCAGTGTAACCCGGATAAACCAGAAATGTTGCGTTTTGGCTCCCTCCAACTACCAAGTTAGATCAGTGCTTGGCCAAGCAGCTGTCTGCCGCCTCCAAATCCTATGGAGTGGCCAGGAACCTGGGGGTTCTTTTTGATGATCATCTCCCTTTTAAACCCAAGATTGCCTTTGTAGTGAAATCCTGCTTTTGGATACTAAGAATGTTAGGAAAATTCCTGTATTTTCTTCCTTGGGAAGGAAGGAAATCAGTGTTCTGGGGGCTGATTTTACCCAGGCTGGATTATTCGAATGTGCTCTACTTGGAAGTTCCAGAATACTTAATACATCAACTTCAATTAGTACAGAACATAGTAATCTGTATTCTGTTTATAATTTGTAAACACTTTTCTGTATCTCAGTACCACAATAAATTGCACTGGTTGCAGGTGAGCAAAATATTTATTTTTAAAGCTTTAACTATTGTACACTGAGCCTTCTACAACGCTGTACCCAAATATCCGATTGATATAATTCAAGAATACTGCTCCTCTAGGGCCTTGTGCTCGCAGAATGAACAGCTGCAAGTAGTTCCCCGCGTTAAGAGAAAGAGATTGGGCGTTCGGTCTTTTCTGTATTAGCTGCGAGGAGTCTGAATAAGCTCCTTTCTCAACTTAGATTAATTTCAGAACGCTTTTCGAAAACGGCTAAAAACTCACTTGTTAAACCTATATTTCCCGGAATTCCCTTGCTTCTTTTGCCTTAGCGCCAGGACTCGCTTGAGTAGCGACGCGTTCTATAAATCCTTACATTCATTCATTTATAAGGCAGGGTGCATGATATTTAAAAATAAGATATGGCATAATGCTTATTGTGCCCTTACAGTGACTATATCCTAACAAGTATTTGCAATGCAATAGGTCTCGCATTAGTTAAATGTGGAGCTATTGCTTTGCAGATGTAAAAGAAATGAAGCATCCGCCTGCCTTTGTTTTTTTTTTTATTGGCTTTTGTAGCACTGGCCGAACACCTAGCTTTAGCTTAAGATGTTTAAAGCTAAAGTGCGGCATGCCACCATTGCTACATAAGTCAATATATATATAAAAAAAAAGTTGTGTGGCTTCTTTTTTTGGTTTATTTCCGATTATAGCAATAGCATCAAGCCGCAATTAAGATGTTTAAAGCTAAACCATGGCGTGCCGGCATTGCTATAAAAGTAAATAAATGGAAAACAAATGCGGCGTCCACCTGCCTTTGTGTTTTTTATTTATTGACTTTTGTAGCAATGCCAGCAGACTGCACTTTAGCTTTAGATATTTAAGGACAGAAGCAATAATGAGAGGGGTGGGTGCAAGTGAGGAGGCAACAGATGGCCTGCGATGGCCAACCAAACAAGCATTGGCATAGCCAATAGGTCTCGCTTTTGGGATCTTATAAGTATTTAGTTATGCAGCACAATATCCTTGGTGCAACAACCTGCATGGTTAAACACTTATAAGGCTGCAAAGGTGAGGCCTATTGGCTATGCCAATGCTTTTTTTTTTTAAAGGACAAGCTGTGCTATCAGGGTCCGGCTGCCACTTAGAGGTCGAGAGAGAGAGGTGTGTAGAGAGAGAGAGAGGTGTGTGTGTGTAGAGAGAGAGAGAGAGAGAGAGAGAGAGAGAGAGAGAGAGAGAGAGAGAGAGAGAGAGAGAGAGAGAGAGAGAGAGAGAGAGAGAGAGAGAGAGAGAGAGAGAGAGAGAGAGAGAGAGAGAGAGAGAGTGTTAGAGAGAAGAAGTCGACAGTTTGAGAGAGGTCGAGAGTTAGAGAGGTCGAGAGTTAGAGAGGTGGAGAGTTAGAGAGAGGTCGAGAGAGAGAGGTCGAGAGAGAGAGAGAAGTCGAGCGAGAGGTTTTATTGTTTTGTTTGGAGTGGATTTTACTCTTACAGATCACGTTCCCAAGCAAGGCAATTAGTTTGAGTAGATATACGCATTTGTGGTCATCCACTCCGTGCAGGATGACCAATTCTCTCACTAACCGAATTACCGTTTTATGACCAGGACGAGGGCCAGCGCTAATGTTTCCCACATGCTGCCAGGTTTTATTCTATCAATGAAAAGTCTTTTAAGGTACTGTAGTTTATCGGCTGATCGTGCTTAGCTGCGCCATAATTGTTTTTGAATGCGCAACTGCGGCGGAACATATGAAAAGTGGTTCTTCTGAGTAAGGTAACACCAGATTTTCTTAAAATGAAAGGCTTTGAGAGGCACTGTGGTACACTGATCCGTTAACCCTGCTGCTCCTTAATTAAGGGGCTTTGCAGCGATTCCACAGCTAAAGAAGAAGAACAGTAAATAGCGTGTGCACACGCGCTAAGCAGCAAAAGGAATTTTTTTTATAAGCACGAGAGTGGTGCACGCGCAGCAGCGGCAAATGTGAAAGTGATCGCGCTCCAAATGGCGCCACGGGCGCTAAAAAGCTGCGTGTGTGGACATGTGCGGAACCACAAGCGCTAGGCCAGCAAAAGCATGTGGGAGCACTTTTAAAAGCCCACTTACTAAATATCTCGCAGAGCAGCACATGCATTGGCTCAGGCAAAACCTAAAAAACAATTGATGTCTCCTGGGAGGGAACCAAACACACAAACTCGGGACAGATGGACAATATTGACCAACTAGAGTAAAGGAATTTAGAAAGGCAGGCCAACCAGAAGCACTGTGCATGTTGAATGCCCATATCCTATATACAGCATGTCTCGCAGAGACAGCGCAAGTGCTTCTTAGGCAAGCCCTATAAACTTATAATGTATCCCAATGTTTTCCTCTGGAATGGCTAACCCTGAAACAGAGAAAATAAAGTTAATCAAGTTATCTCCGCTCAGGAACCAGGTCAAATGTTAATTCTTGGACTTCATTAGGTGTGAATTTGGTCCCAGAGCGGAGATAATAGGCTTGGGCGTAAGGTGGTGTCCTATTCCTCAGACATGATGACCACCTGGGCAGTGACCAGAAACTTAATGTAACGTAACCCTTCCCATTTGATTATTCTTCTAGCCAGCCAGGTTACATTCCCAGTGGGAGAGTAGCTGTGTCCAGAACTGGTTTTGAGTAACCACAAAGGCAGGTTTGCTCATTTCCCTGGCCTCACCTATAGGGGGAGCACAAGAGAGGAAGGCACTGTGAGATTGTATGCAGTAGGGCACACAGGAACCGCTGCAAAAGTGTGGAGGGTTACCAATAGGAGCTTTTAACCTATTGGTTAGGGAGGGAACAGGACCCACCCCCTCCCCGCCCACCCACAAGCTAGGCCCAGTCATAAAAGTGGCACCCCGGGATACCCTCTTCAGAATACTACTGGATCTGTGAAGGACTGAAGAAGGACTGAACCTGCTGTTGTGACCTGTGAGGGGATCCTAGAGATGTGGGCTGCTCCCACTTTTACTCAGTAGGCGGATTCCCCGTTAAGCTACAGGGACACACAAGCTGCAAGAAGACCACGTGCCTGACCAACTCCAACAGGTAGTGCCCTGAACCCTGCTGGTGGCTTCTGCTGGAGTGAGACCTCCACCCCACACCTCCCCCACCCAAGTGAAGTTCCTCGGGTCCTGGAGCTGTTGGCTGGTGTTAGAATGCACTCTTACTGCCGAAACTTGCTGTCAATTTTCTGCTTAGAGAACCAACAGAGACCATGGTCATCGCTGAAGCCACTGCTGTGGTATAACCAGTCGACTTTAACTTGCTGGTTAGAACAATGGAGAGAAATGTGGAGGTTGGAGCTTGGTCGCATTATTTTCATTTAAATCTTTAAAAAGTCATCTATCAGGTTCCCCTTATTGAATTTTAGTCGTTTTGGTGTCATTGTGTTCATTAAAATGTTTTCTATGTTTATAAACTGGAGTGGGCTTTTTATTGTGTTTACAACTTTTGAACTGTTTTGGGACTTTTAAGTGCTTTACACATTTTAAATTACGCCGAGCTCTGTGCCATAGCTACAAGGGGTTAATCTCCGGGTTAAATTACTAAAACCTTTACTGAACCTAACAAGAATAGTAACATTATTACTTGTGGTGGAACTATCAACTATCATCCACCCCAGCAATCCACTTTCTTACAGTCGCTCCATGACCTCCTTTTCCATGGATCTCCTCACTATCAACGCCTCTCTCACATGCATTTAATTCCTTTTACGGTGCTGTGAATCCCAGTACAAGGAGTAAGTCCACCTTACACCACAGACACAATATACAGAGACAAAGAACCAGACAATGTAAATAAATGTGCAGGTAATGTTACATAAGACAATGGGGGCTTATAATGTGCAGGAGTCACATTACAACCAGGCACATTAAACCTCTGTGCTGTGACAAGACGAAACATTGATCTCTCCACCAAGTACATAAACAACACATTTATTTTGCTGCTGTTATCCCCTGAACATTACTGGACACACAAAGATCTCTGTAGACTGCTGTTGTCTCTCTTGAGCTATCTGCTCAATCCTCCCATCTGAATGAAATGCCCCACCCCACATCCAAGAGCATGGTGCCCAGTGCAGAATTACTCAGTGAGGTGGTGTGTGGTTAGAACCTCAACACTTAATAAGATTCAAAACAGCCGCAATAAAGGACTGTCCATCCAGGACTCTGCTTTATGAAAAAGAAATAAATTGTTAGTAATGCCATAATTAGATATATTAAGCATCATCGGGAGAGGACATTTGCTTTCAGGTACTTACGGGAGCACCACCCACAGTATCCTTGGGGGCAGTCTATATTTGTATAGTGATTTGTATAATGCACTGGCCTGTTGCCCTACAAAGGGGAATCTCAGTGGCCCTAGGGGGAGCTCCTCTAGCTCAATTCACTCACCGTCACTCAACAGTAGATCCCCTTGCATGGGTTTAATGTCACAGTACATTTCTGTGTGGCAAAGCTTGTGCAGGTTTTTATGTGCAGGATGTGCCTGCCGTTGTCCCCGTTAGGGGGTGTGGGTGGAATGTGCAAGACACTTGGCTTCAGAACTTGCTCAGTCAAATTCCATCCAGCACCTTCTGGTTCAGGTGTTGGTGCTGGGGTCATTTGTGGGACTTCGAGGCTCACCCACAACACATCTTTGCTGGTGTCTCCCGATGTTAGAACAGTAGCACTAATTTGTCTCCCCTAAGTTTCTTCTCATCTCATTGCTATAAGTGCAGATTCTTCCTTGTGCAAGGGCACCTTCAGCGCACCTCTGTAGGAGTTGCCTAGCACCGTTCTTGAAGTTGAGTCCAGGCAGCCCGACCTAACAGACATCAAATTTCCACAGGGTTACTGCTACGGAAGCAGGAAAGGGGAGCAACCCTTGGCGTCTAAGGATTTACCAGTTTCCACTGGTGTGGGACCCCAGGCCAGGAAGTCCTGCCATACTGACTGAGTTTCTGCCTATCTCTATAATAAAGGTGAAGGTACATTTTGTGTATTGAGCAGTTCAGCTCTGTGACCAGTAATGGGCAGTTCTGCACTTTAGCTATTTCCAAGTAGACTAATCCAGCCAAGGCCTTTGTACAAAATGTGAGCAGAAAGGTTAGATGGAGCTGGGAGTGTCCTGCAGGAAGAAACCCGAACCAAAGGCATAAAATAAATATATATATATTTATATATATTGTCTCACTTAAGTACCTCCTAACCTCTTTGTGGGGGGGGGGAGGGGGGAGAGCAGATTCAGGGGTAGCCTTTTCAGAGAACAATGGCCCAGGAAAGGGCAGGGGGGTATACCATTATTTCAAAACCAACTAACTCTTTCTTCTCCGAAAAGCACTCAATCGTCTGACTACAAAGATCCAAGGAGTGTCAGAAGGAATCCCCCAATTCATACCTGCGGTCTGTGGTCTCTGTAACCCTGCATATCGGGTACCGCTTGGATTTTGTACCATATAAAATAAAAGCCAGTGTAGCCTTGGCCACGTGCACCACAACACTTCTTCCACTAATGTAGATAACTTAATGCAAGCACTGTCCATGTCCCACCTGGGCTGAGGGCCCCAGTAATAATGAGCTAGCACACAAACCTAAAAACATGGTAGAAGCTGGACGGATGCGCTCTCTGTGAGAAGGTGGCCTGATATGCAGTGGTCACTGTTCTAGTGAACACTATGTATCAGTCCAGCAACCCTTATTGATGATTGGTTGTAAGTCAACCTTATAGACCAGCTATCCTAGTAGCGTGGATACGAGCAGTCTAAGGCTAAAGACTCGAGAGGGCGTGTTAAGCCAGCTGTTATACCACATATACCCCTTGAACACCCAGTGAAAGGACACCACACAAGTGTTATGAAAATAAACAGTTATTTATTAAAGATCACAACAGCCCTGTACTCTTTATGAGGACAGGGTACTAAGCACAAACCAAAACTCTTACAAAAATACTTAAGTTAGCACAGTATATACAAATGCCCGAGGGGCACGGAAAACCATATACTAGAAAAGTGGAATGCGAAATTACTAGCAGGTAAGTACAGTACTAATAGGCTTAGGAATCGCTAGGACTTAACTATAGAACCTTCAGATTACTTATAGGAGGCCTAGGGGACTCGGGTGCAGTGTGTGCACTCTCACGCGAGATGCGGGACAAAGTCTATGGTAGCTAGTAATTGCAAAGTTAGTGTTCTCGGGCGAACCCGACCTGGTAGGGAGAAAACGAAAGTAGATTCTGACCCTTGGATAGTGAGGCTATGCTGGGGCACCGAAATGCCGAAGTTACCTAGCCCAGGGGCTGCAGCTGCATAGGACTCAAAAGACGTCGGGAATCCTCGTTGACGGACCAGGAGCCTGGAAGAAAGAAGTTGCTGGCAGGCGACCAGTGAAGAAAGTTTGGTGGATCCAAGCCTGGATCGATGGAAGATGACACCTGAAAGCAGAGGGGACCAAGTTCGAGACTACTAGCCAGTAGTCAGTGGGCACCAGGAGGGCACCGGATGGTAGCCACCTCAACAAGGTGAGTGGGTGACGCTGTGCTCGGAGATCTCACGGACCAGGAGGCGTTGTCGGCGACCAGGAAGGAGGATCGAGCTGTCCCACGAAGATAGAAGCTGTCGGCGTCGCTGGACCCAGGATTGGGCAACAAAGCCTTGGCAAATTCAAGCCCACGCGGTGGACCTAAAATGGCGTCTGGAGTGGACCAGGAGGGTCCGGGGTGCCTCTCTTCAAGAAGGAAGCATGGGCCAGTCTGGAGCAACCAGACCAGCAGCAGTGATGTCGTCGGGCGTCGTTCAGAAGGCCACAAGCCAGCCGGCTAGTAGCCAAACAACGCGGTGCACAGCAAACAGCAGAAGGGCCCCACGCAGATCGTGGAGATGCAGGGGGGCTGATCTTGGGTGCTGGAGCTGCGCAGGGTCGGGGCTTCTCGGACCCCAAAGCACTCACCCGTGGAGGACACGGTGGGCTTGCAGTAAAGATGTCGTGCAGTCTTGGCGATCGTCGGTCCCTCGAGGTCTCGTCGCACTCACGGTTCTCAGCTTTGCTGTAGAGGTGAGTAGAGGTCAGAGGTGCCAGGGAAGCCGGGTCTCGTCGAGCTGGGTCGTCGGATTCGTAATGAAGGACTTGCAGCAGACCGCAGTGTTCTTTAGGATGGTGCCCGCTTGATGCAGGGTGACTACTCCTTAGCCACAAGGGAGAATCTTGAGGAAGAAATCTTGAAGTCCTTTCGCAGAAAGTCGTGTCTTGATTCCAAAGATGATCTAATTTGAACAGGGGGCCCGCTCCCATCTTTATACTAAAAAAGGGGGCTGACCCGGTGACTAGGTCCTGCCTATGGGTGGGACTAGGAGGGGGGTGGTTACACCCCTCTGCCATGCCGGACTTCCCCAGGCCAGGGGCTGGTGTGCCCCTGGAACTGGTTCAGACCGGCCTATGCGTAGTGAGCACCGGGGTGCCACTCAGCAGTCACCTTCCTGAAAAGCCCTGCCTACCCAGGATACACAAAACCATGTCTGGGACGGTGCTAGCACCGCCCCTGACAGGAAACCCTTTGTCCAGGCTCCCCTCGCAGGAAGGACTCCCAGCTGCAGGGGGTCAGACTCGTGTCTGTGGTGGCAGCATCCATTTTGTGGAGCTGAGGCTTCAGTTAACTTTAACCGGGGTTCACAGTTACATACATGTCGTGTCCCTCTAGAAGGGTGGAATGCTAACCCCGTCGCCAGAATTGGCGAGGGGTTAGTATTCCAATTCGTATGACAGCTTACTCGACATGTTTTGATAAAGCAATACCAAAGATAGCATTTAACCGCGAGGATTATAATGCACTTAAGAGTATATGGTATGCGATATCATGGAACAGCTATTAGGACTTGGTTCCGCAAGCTGCAGACAGGCTCAGCTCATGCCAGAGCACCATCTCACACGATTCCAAGCACTCTGCCTTCAGGATTGTCAAGGCCTGCCATAGGAGTGACTGATAGGAATCTGTGTGTCCATCTTAGGGTTAGGTATAGGTATACTATACCTACAGCAAAGAGTGAATACACGACTTTGCCCCAGCTGTCATGCAGCCAGTTGTGTCAAATTTAGGAGGCCAGCCAGGGGTGGCATAATACATGCTGCAGCCCCTGGCAGCCCTGGGTACACCTATGCCCTGAGTTACAGGGTCTGATAAGGTGGCCCAGTACCAATTGGTAAATGCACCTAGGGTACATGTCGTAATTTAGAAAGAGAACAGCCAGGCTGTGGGTCTGATTGGCAGGCCCACAGCCAGAGAAAGTCGTAAACCAGTGAAACAAAAGCAAAAAATCTGGGTGATCATAGGATTGCAGACCCTACTCTCCTACACTCTCTAGCAGCTACTGTATAATAAAGGCCTGCTCGTCAAGTATATTCACTTTGCCCAGTCAGCCCTCTACAGCCCACTGTAATGACAATAGGAACCCTACTCATTAGAAGGGTGCACATGGTGGACCCCTCCAACCAGACTGCCCTGCTCTGAATCTTACTACCTATCACGGGAAAGCCTCAGCATACACGTGTGATCGTGTGTATGCCCAGTTGGGATCAGAAACACCATAGGTTGCTATGAAGATCCTGTGGAGGGGTGAACGCTCTTCAGAGCCAAGCAGGGTACCTTTCTCCATCATAACAGTATCTATAGGGGCAGAATGATTGCAATGTGTCTAACAGTAAACAAAATAGGTTTCCATCAAAGCTAGAGGACTGTCATCGTATGACTGAACAGATGTCCACACTGACAAGAATGGCTTCTTGAGAGCAAGAAAGTTACATCACTGACCAAGATGATATTTAACAAAACAGAGACTTCATTCCTCAGAAAATGACAGAGATACATAAGAAACTGAATGGTGGTCAGAGTAATCAATAAAATGCATAACCAGTTTGTATTAACATACTCCTATCATGTGTCTTGGTCGATGACTGATTAACCACTTCAAGTGCTGCATATTGATCCTCTTAGTTATTGGTTTCTTTCCAGTACTTACAAGAAATGATAGAGTGTTTGTGATATGGAAAGGATTTTTCCTCCTATTAAAATTTCTGTAAATTGGACACACATCCTGCTTCATAAATCACCAGCCATATCACACCGGAATAATACAGTGCGTATTTTGTTTGACCTCCTCTCTCCCCTTTCCCTATAGGTTTCCACTCTTTGGAGTTCTCATAAGAAGGTGTATAGTTCAATGTTACCTACTGTTCTATCCACAAAGAGTGAAGAGAAAAGGTAAATGGCTCTGCTTCCCATGAGTAGGAGGGAGAGCCGTTCATGTTGTAAAATGGTTCCTGGTTGATACGGTATATGCATCTCATGTTTTTTTAACTTTTTTATTGATTTTCATATAAAATATTACAACATAACAAACATCTTCTCATGTTCAGCTTATATCCAGAGTATGCATTATTAACGCAGTAGAGAAGAAAAAACGAAGATAAACAATTGGTACCAGTGTACTGAATTCACATGTCTATACAACATCACGATCAGGCATAATTTATAATCCCTAACATGAACTATTACAGCTTGCGGGTGCAGTATATTGTTGATAAACGTAATCCCCGCAGTAAGACACATTAAACACTCGTAATACACATAGGAATACATTGTATGCCCTTATCATTTTTTCAGTCATCCCAACAAATACCTCGTCCCACAACTGCGCCAGGCCCCCCTACAATAGAAGTAAGCAGGTTTTCACACAGTGTTCGTACTAGGCATTGAACCAGCAGTGTCCGGAGAGTTACTGCATGCAATGGAGTCTCCCCTGGTTTGTGCCCATTGCACGAAAGGCTCCCATATGTCATTTGGCCTCGAGGTGGGTGGCATCAACTCCTAAAATATACCAAGCTGTGTATGCCCATATGTGACATCGGACAACCACTCAGCAAGAATAGGGACCCTTTTTCTACCCCGTCTCAAAGCAATCTGTCGCCTGGCATACAGTAACAATAATGCGTGTAGTTTACGTCTCTTAGGAATGGTATCCTTGACAAATCCTAGCAGTCCCAGCAGAGGGGAAGCCTCATCAGATCTACCAACTATTTGGTTTACTGCATTGAATACGTCGCTCCAATATTCTGAAAGTCTAGGACAGCTCCATGCCATGTGCAAGAACTATGCTGGCTCGAAACTGCACCTCCAGCATCTCGCATCTTCCCGCAGTTTCATTCTGTGCAAGCTTACTGGAGTTCTGTAGTATCTATGAAGAAATTTAAAATGTATGAAGCGCAATTTATAGTTCGGCGACAGCTCTAGCAGTTGCATGCAACAGTATTCCTATTGTTCCTCATGCAGAGGGGGGTCTAGTTCAGTGTTACACAACTGTAAGGAGTTAGGTTTCGTTATTGGGGCCTGCTCCTGCATAGCATTGTACAGTCGGGTTACAAGCTTACGGGGGGAGCCTCTGGCTAATATACTCTCCAGTGCCTGAAAGGTCGGTGGCGCATCTGGGACACCTTCCCATAGCGTGCGGCACGCTGATTTCAGTTTATAATAGGTGAATCTTTCTGAAAACGGTACTTCTTGGTCATCCTCTCCAGTGGGAGGGGACCTGAAAGCACCTTCAGGATAGAGATCTGCAAATGTCATCAATTGTGCCCCTCCCAGTTCCAAAAGCCCACCCCCGGTTTCCAAGCAGGGCAATAGTGGATTTCCGCGTAATGGCATGGACGGAGCATATAGCACTGGAAGTCTAGCACGTCTTAGGAGTTCGCGCCAGGACCAACGTAACATGTCCGCGGTGTCTACATCCTGCCTAGGACGTGGTGCATGTTTATATACGGCGACTTTGAGCGGAGTTGGGGCAACCGCATCTATTTCAACTGCCACGTGCGGTTGATATGGTGTTGGATAGACCCAGAAATGGAGAAACTGTGCCTGCGAGCAAAGTGCGTATAGCTGCATATCAGGAGCTCCAAATCCACCCTGGCGTAATGAAAGAGTAAATAGGTCCCAGGAGACCCTTACATGACCTCCTGCCCAAACCAGGGATAGCAAGTGTGATCGGAGACATCGGAAGAAGTGTTGCGTGAGGGGGATAGGTATGTTTGTAAATAGATACAAATATTTCGGCAAAAGAAACATTTTTGTTAAGGCCACTCTGCCCGTGACTGATAATGGCAGCTTAGACCAAATGGAGACTTTAGAGTCCAACCAGTTCACCGCACGACCAAAGTTTAAGCTCTAGAGGTCTTGCAGGTTACGGCTTAGCCACACTCCCAAGTACTTGACCATGTCTGCAGCCCATCGCAGTGGATACTGTGACTTCACCTCCGCGGTCTTATCCGTTAAGGGAAACACCACAGATTTTTTCCAGTTGATGGAGACGCCCGACAGTCCGCCAAATCTAATACATTCTCGCAGTATTGGGTCCAGATTTACCGACGGGTTCAGGATGTATAGGGTTACATCGTCGGCGTACATGGATATTAAAAGGCTTCTAGCGCTAAGGCCTATCCCTCTGGCTGTGTGGTGTTGTCGTATTCTGGCCGCAAGTGGTTCCATGGCTATCGCGAATAGTAGTGGAGAAAGTGGGCAGCCCTGCCTTGTACCTCTAGTAACCTCAAAACTGTCTGATATCATGCCGTTAACCCGGATTCTGGCTTTTGGCTTGGTATACAGCAATTGGATGCGACTGATAAAGAGGGGACTGAAGCCCATGAGCACCAAGATACGAAATAGATACGGCCACTCTAGGGAGTCAAACGCTTTTGTGGCGTCGAGGAAGACGGCAACTGCTTGTATGTTGGGATGGAGATAGTGCAGAATCGAGAACAGTGTTCTCAGGTTATGAGACGTTGCACGTCCAGGGATGAATCCCAATTGATCTGGTAGCGCCACCATAGGGAGTAGAGGCTGCAGACGATCTGCCAGCAACTTGGCATAGATTTTAACATCCACATTGTTTAAAGAAAGCGGGCGATATGAATCTAGTTCCCTCTCGTCCTTATCAGGTTTCAGTAATGCCGTTATGAGGGCTTCTCGCATGGACTCTGGCAGCGCCCCCGTTTCCAAAGCCTCTGTGTAAACTACAAGTAGCCTGGGTGCCAGTTCTTCAGCATATGTTTTATAAAATGCTGTTGTTAAACCGTCTGGTACAGGGGCTTTATTCAAGGGTAGGCCCTCAACGACACGTTTGACGTCTTCCACGGATATGGGAAGGTCCATATATCGCCTATGTGTGTCATTGAACCACACCAACCCTAATGAGTCTAAAAAGTCTTGCAACCCTTTCGAAGGGTCTACTTGAGTGGCAGTGTATAGGGAAGCATAAAATGACGACAATTCCCATAGGACTTCCTCCTGTCCTGTGACAGTGGTACCATGTTTGTTTATGGTGTGTACGAATGTGGTTGGGTGGGCCTTGCGGACCAGGCCAGCAAGCGTACGGCCGGACCTGTCCCCCTCCCGTATCGCCGCGCTTCAGCATGCTTCCCCAAAAACTTAAGCTCTCTCTGCGCCTCCTCAGCAAACTCCAGCAGCTTGCTCTTAAGTTCTGCTACTGCCTCTTGGCAAGCCCCAGAGCAGAATTGTTGTTCTAGGTCCCTTATTTGGCGTTCTAATCTCGCCAAGGAACCCCTTATAGCTTTCAAAACGCCTGCTTGCTTAGCCATGCATTTACCACGTATGACCACCTTAAATGCGCCCCACAATATAGCCTCAGAAGTGACCGTTCCAGTATTCAGGTCAAAGTACTCTGTTATATCTGCTCTTATTTCCTCCTTGAACGCTTCATCTAGTAAGGCATGGGGGGGAATCTCCAGCTGAAGGCCCGAGATGGCGAATCTGGGATGGACAGTTTGAGTGAACATGGGGCATGATCTGATAGAGAGCGCGCAAGGTGTTCTACTTCAATCGTCCAGGCAGCCACATCTGAGGAGACTAGCCAATAGTCTAGCCGCGACCATGCAGCGTGCTGTGTAGAGATGCAAGTACCTTCCCTCAACTGGGGATGTCGGTCTCTCCAGATATCAATTAATGCCCCTTCGGATATAAGATCTTGCAGCGCCTGGCCTGATTGGGGGTGCAGTGAACGTGTGGAACCTTTCCTGTCAAGGGCATCATTGAACACAGCATTAAAATCCCCTCCCCAGATTATCGTAGAACACTGGGTGGAAAGTATCTTGGCCCAAACCTCTCGGAAAAAATCAGGGGAATCAACATTTGGGCCATAAATTGCTGCAAAAACCATAGGTCTGACCCTAGTTGACCATGCAAGACAACATATCTTCCCTCTCTGTCTGTGTACACCGCCATCTCCCTCCAATCCAACCCTCTCTTAACAAGTATTGCGACACCTCTTGCTTAATTAGAATATATCGCGGAGTGTACCTCAGACCATCTATTGTGTTTCAATTTGTGGGATGGTGCGACATTCAAATGAGTCTCCTGCAGGAAGCAGACATCAACGCCATGTCTAGCCAAATAGGCATGAACCAATCTGGCTTTCCTGCCATCATTGAGCCCTCTAACGTTCCAAGTAAGGATGTTATAAGTTATCTTGTGTGTCTCAAGAGGCAGTGTGAGGTGGAATGTGTACAGCTCCAGCACATAAGCATGTGATATTTCGTAACAATATTCAAGTCAGAAACCATAGCATGTGAATCAGTACATACCAACAAACGAACAGTACCCTTCCTCCCCCCTCCCACACCAACCCCCCCAATCAGGTTGGGACCAATCCCACCCTTCATTTCCCAAACTAAATTTTCGAACATTCCTCCCTACAGAAATCATCGAGAGAGACAACATTAAGATCATTGGGACTTCTCCCCTTAAGCGCGAATATTCCGGCAAGCACCCCTGCTTTACGCAGGGCGGTCGGACAAACTACAGGTTCTCCAAACCCACTAGGACCCTCTTGCTTTAAAAATAGACACAGCTGGACCATACAAAGTAGCAATTTCAAACCTTAATTGTTCGCAGAGAGAAGTATAGCACGGACCCACAACCAGGGTTTGTCACACATATCAATTTAGTTCATACAATACCATTGCTAATCATTGTCACAGAGTTGTCCGCCGGAAGCAGCGCCCTGAGTATTTAGAGTCTTTGACGATTTCCCTCCAACATGCTTAGCGAATTTCAGGGCCGACTTGGCATCAGTGAAAACGTGTTGTGTGCCATCCAAGGAGACCTCAGCTTTGCTGGATAGAGTAGGGAGTAGGGGATCTGCGCCTACAGCAATAGGCGCTTGGCGGGCATGAATTCTCTCCTTGCCGCCTGTACCGCTGGAGTGAAATCAGGGTAAAACGAGATGGTATTTCCTTCATGGGTGATGTTGCCTTTTTCCCTCGCCTTGCGGAGCACGATGTCCCGGTCCTGGTAGTTAATCAACCTCGCTATGATGGGTCTAGGTGGGAGGCCCACTGCTGGTCGTTGTCCCAGGGACCGATGTGCCCTTTCCACAGCGAACACAGTGGAGAGATGCGGATCAAAAAGCTCCCGGACAAGGTCAGACACATAAGTCTCCATTTTTGAGATAGCGGTTGTCTCCTGAACACCTGTAATGCGAATATTATTGCGCCTTGACATTGCCTCCAAATCCTCATTCTTAGCCCAGATCACGTCTAGCATCTTGTCCATATTCAACAGTTGCTCCATCGTTTCCACCTGGAACTCGTGGCACTCCGCGTGCCGGTTCTCCAGTGCATCAAGCCGCGTTTCGTGGGTGGTGACTTGCGTCTTAACAGCGTTTAGTTGTGATGTCAGGTTGTCCAGCTTGGCTTCGATGTTCTGCAGGCTGGATCGCATGTCCAGCATCAGAGTGCGAAGGTCAGGCCTCTGTTCATCTTCATCCGTGTCCTGCGAGGTTTCCGCCAGCGACTCCGGATCTGGGGCCACTTGCTTGCCCTTTTTCGCGGCCTCGAATGTTATCTTGGGCTGCCGATTGTCGTTTTCCCCCATTGCGGTATCTGGTTCTGCCTGTCTCCAAGGAGTACTACAGCGCTCTATGTGTCTGCAAACGGAAGCTGCACACTAACTATAGGGCAGCCGTTACCTGGAGGTCACCTCACAGGTCTCCAACTGGCGCAAGATGCGAGCAGGGACTTAGGGTAGTTTACAAAATGGCCGGCAACTGGCAAGCCAGCACCCCCCAACGATGTATAAAGGTCCACTCTCAGGGCAGACTGCGCAGATTGCGGTATAGCTGCGCAAAATTCTCCTCTGCCTGCTGACCAACCTCTTTCCAAGCGCAAGAACGTGGCGAGTGACTATGATTCTCTTCAAAACGGCAGCACTGACGGGCGTGTATGGTTATTAACAGATCTACAGACGCATAATGATTCTATGAGGTCTACCTGCTAGTGTCCAAAGTACCTCCTGGTATTAATCTGCTTCGCAACATCGTGACAGATGGCACTCCTCTCCTCATCAAATCATCGGGTCGCTCCGCGGTGTCTGAATGTAATCACAGTAGCTTCATTAAAAAAACTATAAGTTCAGGCTTCCATTACCTCTGGCAAATTCACGGGCTGTCTAGGGGCCAAGCCACCACCTTATATTTAATTCCGCTCCTCAGTTTGGGCTGGCTGACATAAACTTGGCGCAGCGATATAGCACACAGAGCCTCCCAAATTATATAACAATAAGGCGCCACGGGCCTCGCCTCCCTGTCGCCGCAGCCTCCGCCCGTAAATTCTCACCAAATCCGCCGCAGGAAGGCCTCGCAGCTCGTATGCACATCCGGCAGTAGGATTATGTGGACTCGGGGGGCCTGCGGCTTGTCTCCGCAGGGTACAACTGTTTCGCGCCGGGGAGATCTTCTGCCTCCGGCGCGGCCTGCACTGGGCCTTTCTGTCCACGGGCTCAATTAGCCACCGCAGCCGCCCTCCGGTAACATTGCTTCTCCGCAGCGCTATCGGCCCGGTAGGCACCTCTCCTCATCTCAGGCCCCCGGCCAGCCAGTCGAGTCGGAATCGCGGGCGTCTACTTCCCCGTCAATCTGGTCTTCTAGTACAGGTACCCCAGCAGCTTGAACGATACCCGACGTGTAGGATAATTGAAGGATTACTCGTCCGACCTACGGAGCGCACTCGGGGAGCGGCCATTCCGGAGTTCAGCAGGCCACGCCCCCCCATATGCATCTCATGGTTAATTTTCAGAAAAATTCAATAAAAACTGCTTTAAAAAAAAAAAAAAAAAAAAAAACACGAAATGAAACGGAGACAAAGACATGCATGAAAGAATATGCTTCACTGTACAGATAGCAGAAACAATGTTTTTGCCTCCGCTATAGCACCAACAATTACACAATGGTGGGCTGTGTGCACCACTTCTGTATGTCAACTATGGCAGTGCAAACTACGGAGACCCCCTCTTTTTCTGCCTGAATATCTCATACACATGCAGTCTGGCCCGAGTTTCCATTGCAAAATCGCAGAGAGTGCTAAGGCAGGTCAAATACTGCTAAAGTGAAGACCTCTCTTCGATGAAAAGTGTCTGCCCAAAATACCAGCGGAGCTGCCTGAGACCAAACAGAGAATGACGAGGCAGTCTTCTAGGCACACCTCCTTTTGGAGCCGGGGGAGAGAACATTGCCTACTTTCAACTAGGCAGTGGAAGATCAATATAATGATGGACTATAATAAAATATTACGAAAATGTAGTTCAATAATAATAATTGAAGGTACAAAACGCGTAAAAGGACCAAAAATAAATAAATAATAATTCCCTTATGATTCAGGACATAAAATTCAACGACAACATACAGGGGACACATATAAGTGGAACAGTAAAAGTCGCCGCATACGCAGATGACATACTGATGATGACACGACAACCAAAGACCTCAAAAATGGCACTAATGTCCACAATAAAAGAATACCCTAGACTATCGGGATACAAACTGAACAACGAAAAGTCAGAATGTAAACCACTAAATGTCCACTGCACCAGAGAAATGCTAGGAGAGTCAGGGCTGGCCTGGCAGACAGGACACATCAAATACTTAGGAATCCTCTTCGGCAGCGACCTGATAACTACCCTACACCACAACGAGAAACTCTTACTAGGGAAAGTAAAGAAGCAATTAGAAGCCTGGTCACCTAAATTCATGACATCGCGGGGACGAATTGAAACACTAAAAATGATGATCACGCCCCTGATAAACTACCTGACAGACATGCTCCCAATCCTCCTAACAGATGATTTCCACCAAAAAATAGACATAATGTGCTCCAAATTCCTGTGGCGCGGCAAGAAGGCGAGGATTAGCATTAAGAAACTAAGACTCCCAAAGACACAACGGGGGTGAACCTAGCGGACTTTAGGCTCTTCCAGCTAGCCTTCCTAGCTCAACAAGGCACACACTGGGTCGGCCAGATACCGTGGTACACACCAATGTGGCTGCAGGTGGAAAAATCCATACTGAACAATCTGAACCCATTAGCCCTATTAACGGCTAATGCATACCCACACACGAATAACACAATCCTGAAAAACACCAAGATAGCGCTCCTAAAATTGGACAAAAGAAATGAAGGTCAGCATCAAGGGGTCCAAATCAGAAGCTCTATGGGCAAATAGCAATATAAAATACAAGGGGAAAGTCTCAAATTCGATACATGGATAGAAAAGGGCATCTCACACCCTCACCAACTAGAAAATAACGCATCACTGCTGACTTTCATTGAGCTGAAAACATCCCACCACCTAGAAGAACTAGACCTTTACAGATTATTAAAGATAAATAGAAAGCCCTATCAAAGTCAGCAATAGCAGATACATACCTTCGATCTTCCAGTGCATAGCAAACAAACAAAATAAGACACCAAGCATCGCACCTATACAAGATACTCCGACCAAAAAAGTCCATACTCAACAACAAAACGAAGGAATATTGGGATAAACGTACACAACCCCCACTAAAAGACCAACAGTGGAACATCTTGTGGTCATCCGCCACTTGTAATAAGATCACCTCATTCTTAGCTCAAACTAAACTCTGGCTGCTCCACAAAACATTCTGGACCCCAGACCGCCTACACACACTAGGCCTCAGAGACACCCCAACCTGCTGGAACTGCAACACAAGCAAGGGGGACCTAGAACATCTCATCTTTCTATGCCCAACACTCAATGGGTTCTGGGGCAGGGTGTTTGACTTCATAGACAACATGTTCAAGTGTAAAATTGTAAGAGACTTTGCCTCACTAACCACAGCCTTCATCCGAACCGACATCCCCTCAGAGGGAGAGAGGGAACTAATGGACCTACTGCTAACCGCAGCAATCAAACTAGTGTTAACGAACTGGAAGGACTCCACCAAAACTACGTACAAGGGATGGCTCAACTGGGTCACCCACCTCAGAGGAGCAGACAGTCTGGCACTCTCCCTGGAAGGCATCCTCTAGGGGCCTGTGGGAAACCCTGGACGAAAATCTGATCCCGTATGAACCACCATAAGGAAAATCCACACCGCTATCGGAAGGGAGGCAGTGCACCAAGTGAAGCTCAATAGACCCTGTTGGGGAATGGAACCTGGCCAAGTCAGAACGGTATAGTTAGATTTATGCCTGCCCTATCCTTCTCCTACACTTATTCCTAGCTATCATGTACTTTCCTATCTTGATCCGATCCTCAAACTATAGCCAGCACAAGGGGACCCGCCGAAAATGTACTTTATGCCTTCATACCTTGCACTAACAGAGGCGGAAAACCCATATAACAACTGTTTAGATGTATGTATATAAAAATCACAAATCACAAAAAAATGAATAAATAAATAAAGAAGTCTTACTTTCCCTATATAGATGGTTAAGAAAAAAGTGTTCAAAAACATTTTTTGTTGCTTTTTTGCGGTTTTAGAAATTGGGCGTGGAGCCACCCAGCTTCTTTGCCAGTCTAAAAAAGACATCTATTCATCAAGCTGTTAAGATTCAGTTCTTGTGATAACTGATCATTCTTCTCGACCAAAGTTTAACGGAGCACCTGTGGATCAGATCGGATGTTAGAATGTCCTTGAATCAGGCCTACTGATGATGGCTGCACTGAATTTTAGAAGTGAAGAGAATTCTCCTAGAAGGACCATCTACTGAGGGAGGATGAAGAGTCAGACCTATGAAACGAACAGTTGGAAAATGAAGAATTCTATAGAATAGTTAATAGCATTTGTTTTTAATTTTTGATTGTATGCGATGTGTTCCCCAACCATGGACCACCTGCGTAGCCTCAGGCCTGTAGGTGACTTGCTGCAAATACTAAACCCAAAAGCAATCAACATTTTAATAAAGCCATTTTAGAATGTTCTAGATTTAGTAAAAGAACAACAAAGTCACCGGATTGAGGTGACAATAAGCGCCTGGCTGTTTCTTAACTGGGTGCCCAAACAAAGATATGCATCTGTCACTGGGCCCAATAGGAGGCTTTTGGGCTATCAACAAAATACATGCGAGCTACAGAAAGCTCCAACCATAGCTGAAGCCCAACCAGAGACAACAGTTGATACAAAATGAATGCCCGTCTTTTTGGTCTCTGTGCCTTAAAGAAAAGGTCAGAAGGTTTGCGGTAACTGTGTAAAATGCTTTAGGAAAGACTAAAATTTGGATTCAAAGAACAATGTTGTCTCTTAATTATTCTTAGAAATACAGTGGATATGTAAGTAAATGGTGTGGTGAGCTTAACCATAATACTACTCCTAAATGGTACTTACAATGCTAACCTCCAGCAGATCCTGCGCCACAAAAATAATCTCAGTTAAATTTAGTGAGAATTCGGAGATAAACTAAACTGTTCTCATCTCAGTAAACCTGTTTCAGTGAAGCCAATTCTTGTAGTAAGAGCTTTGCTCTCAAGACGACTCCAAACTCCATTTTGCATGAGGTCACTCCTCAGGAGTGGGCTCTACCATGGGAACAGAAGTGAGTGTAATAATTACAGTCTTTACAAACCTCTTCTTGGCAGAACCGTGTTGTTTCTCTGAGCAGGTCTTTAAACTCGCCATTGTATTTTTACAGACTGCCAAAACATGACATACATTGTTTGTGTAAGAATGGGCTCCCAAGAGCAGGTAATTACAGAGGCCACTGGGCTGTACAAAAGAGAAATTTCAGGGTTGCAAGAAATCAGTCCTCAAGGTACCCAGTCCACAACAGAAAGCAGAAGTCACTGAAGCGGTAGATGTGGTAAAGGGTGTCTGTGATAAGTTTAGGTCAAGTGTTTCCAACAAGTCGATCACGAGCTACCAGTACCTCCCAGCCAACTTCAGAGTACCTCAGAGCCGTGAGTTCATTTTTTAAATAAGCATGAGGTCATATTTACCTTTTATAGTTAAGGGAAGGAAGTTTTCATTTTACATTATCATCAGGCTGCAGATAGCATGCGTTTCAATGGAAGAAAACTAAAATGGAAAGTTACCTTAATGATTAAGTTAACTCTTCTTTTCAATTTTCTACCCATTGAAAGGGTCACATCCACAGACAGCAGGCCACTTACTCTATGTGGCCAATAGACTTTGTGCGATAGGTATAACAGAAAAATACAGCCATTTATTTTAAATGAGATATATGTATGCAGAAAAAGGTTCCATATTATGAACATTTTGCTGAATATTTTCCTGTACTTTAGATTCCTCCCACTCAAAAAAAAATATTGTATGTTTGTGCAATACATGTAACGGTGCCACATATGTCCTGTGCCGCAAGTACATACCACAAGGGCTCTCAGTCACCCATGCAAATATATCCCATTCATACGTAAACATGTTCATACATTCCCCAAAACAGCACTCACAGGACAGCCTGTTCATAGTGCCCTAAGTCATAGTATTTTGATCAAACAATAGTACCGGGCTCTTTGGACATTAGACTTTAGGTCAATGAAGCTGGGTGTGGGGCTGTCTGGTAACAATGCACAAGTTGTTTAGCCTTCAGTAACTCTCACTACTGGAAATATTGGAGACCCTGGTCTAGGTATAGTACAAAAGAGCTGTAAAAATCAAAATAAGGTATTACTATACAGGCAGGAATTTCTGTGTTCACAACACTTCTAGTATTGCTCTTGTGTTATATATGCACACACAATAGATCGATAGATAGATAGTGAAATAAAAATACTTTTCCGATGAAAACTAAGTACGTTGGTGCTGTTTGGCGACTCTCCGTGGTGGTGGCCAGGCTGTGTGTCCAAAAGCCGCGGAGCACAGCCAAACTCTGTGCACAGCAGTGGCACTGGATGCAGGCTGCCCAACGGGGTTTGGGTATCAGCTCAAGTTTAATAAGAACAACAACTCTCAGAAATCCATTGAAAAAACAAAAGGTTAAAGTGGCATTGTACTTAGGTATTGAATTGAGATGAAAACTAAAGTTGAACAAGCATTTGCAATGCAATAGGTCTCGCATTACGAAAGTTTGAGCTATTGGTCTTGTAAATGACAATTTTTTTTATTAATGTGTTGGTTTTGAAAATAGCTAAATTAATAGCTTTGTCATTTATAATGCCAAAAGTTAGAACTTTCGCAAATGTGACACCTATAGCATTTGTAATGCAACATGTTTATTATTTACGTGACTTAGATGTATTGATATTACAAATAACAATGGCTTTTAATTTTTTTAAATAATTAATACTTAAATAAAAGTGATTGTGATTTATAATGGCAATAGCTTACACTTTTATAAATAACTTTTGTGAAGATTATGTTCAGTGTACTTTATTGTGATGAAAATCCAAGAACAGAAGTGAAATATTAACATCTTTTTGTGACATTTGTAATAAAGCTTGAAACATTGAGAGAACATATTTGAACCAGTTGTTGTTGAATGGTGGCGCCGAGTGATGCTGTGGTGGCGCCGAGTGATGCTGTGGTGGCGCCGAGTGATGCTGTGGTGGCGCCGAGTGGTGCTGTGGTGGCGCCGAGTGGTGCTGTGGTGGCGCCGAGTGGTGCTGTGGTGGCGCCGAGTGGTGCTGTGGTGGCGCCGAGTGGTGCTGTGGTGGCGCCGAGTGGTGCTGTGGTGGCGCCGAGTGGTGTTGTGGTGTCGCCGAGTGGTGCTGTGGTGGCGCCGAGTGGTGCTGCCGAGTGGTGCTGTGGTGGCGCCGAGTGGTGCTGTGGTGGCGCCGAGTGGTGCTGTGGTGGCGCCGAGTGGTAGTGGTGCTGTGGTGGTGCCGAGTGGTAGTGGTGCTGTGGTGGTGCCGAGTGGTAGTGGTGCTGTGGTGGTGCCGAGTGGTGCTGTGGTGGTGCCGAGTGGTGGTGCCGAGTGGTGGTGCCGAGTGGTGGTGCCGAGTGGTGGTGCCGAGTGGTGCAGTGGTGCTGCCGAGTGGTGCAGTGGTGCTGCCGAGTGGTGCAGTGGTGCTGCCGAGTGGTGCTGTGGTGCTGCAGAGTGGTGCTGTGGTGCTGCAGAGTGGTGCTGTGGTGCTGCAGAGTGGTGCTGTGGTGCTGTGGTGCTACCGAGTGGTGCTGTGGTGCTGCCGAGTGGTGCTGTGGTGCTGCCGAGTGGTGCTGTGGTGCTGCCGAGTGGTGCTGTGGTGCTGCCGAGTGGTGCTGTGGTGCTGCCGAATGGTGCTGTGGTGCTGCCGAATGGTGCTGAGTGGTGGTGATGCTGTGGTGATGCTGTGGTGATGCTGTGGTGATGCTGTGGTGATGCTGAGTGATGCTGTGGTGGTGCTGAGTGATGCTGTGGTGGTGCTGAGTGATGCTGTCATGGTGCTGAGTGATGCTGTGGTGGTGCTGTGTGATGGTGCAGTAAGAGCCCGACTGTTGAAGCACTTCTAGTGGAGATGTGTGATGTTTTTAAAAGAAACATAAAACATTGGCTCTTTACTTATTTTATTTATTTATTTTATGAGTTTTATTAAGCGCGGACTTTACCCGAAGGTGTCCGAGCGCTTCACTATAGGAACATAACTGATACATGAGGAGAAAATTACAAGTGAATAAATTACAAAAGCAAACGTTAAGTTGTGCCTGCAATGTCTTAATCCCGGTGCACAGTATGCAGCTCTGTGCCACGGCTATACCTACTGTGGCTACAAAAAGTGTTCTTTTCAATTACTGATAAACATGGCTGTGCCCTTAGAGCCCAAGAGACCGCATGTGTGCGGGAGGCGAATAGAGAACAAAAGGGAGGGGTGGGGGGGAGTGCACGCGCATTGTGAAAGGGGGAGCAGGAGGTGAACCCAAGAGTGGTGCGCAGCGCAACTAGCAACAATTGACAAAGCCAATAGTCCTTGTTCGTTGTAGGTGTAATGTTAGTTGTTGTATTGTATATATGGCTGTAAAGACATAAGCAGCAAAATACCAGTCTGCAGCACACTATGCTAAGCACAGATTTTAGCGTTAATGTTTAAAACAACGATCTAACTTCTGGGCATTGGTGTTTCACCTTGCAGGGTTTAACAGATGCTCCATTGTTGTCATGAGCATTGGATGGTGTGGTAAGTGCCCAGCTGTTTAAGCACTTCTATTGGAGATGTGTGATGTTTTAAAAAAAAAAACATAAAACAGTGGCTCTCATGCCTGCAATGTCTTACTCCCGGGACCCGGAATGCTGCTCTATGCCACGGCTATCCCTACTGTGGCTACGAAAAGTGTTCTTTTCAATTACTGGAAAAAAAAAACATGGCTGTGCCCGCAGAGCCCAAGAGACCGCATCTGTGCGGGAGGCGAATAGAGAACAAATGGGAGGGTTGGGGGCGTGCATGCGCATTGTGAAAGGGGGAGCAGGAGGTGAGCCCGAGAGTGGTGCACGGCGCAACTAACAACCATTGACAAAGCCAATAGTCCTGGTTCGTTCTCGGGTAATGTTCGCGCTATATAAAATTGCATTAAATAAAATAAATAGGTGTAATGTTAGTTGTTGTATTGCATATCTGGATGTAAAGACATAAGCAGCAAAATACCAGTCTGCAGCACACTATGCTAAGCACAGATTTTAGCGTAAATGTTTAAATCGTAAATCCTTTTCTTCCTCTTTTTCAAAACTTGTACCGCCCTGCCCCGCAAATAGTCACTAAATAAAATGAAACACTATTGTGCAAAGCATCGCACACTGTCGAAAAATTAGCACTGTGCACATTTAAGTCGCAGACAGCATGAAGTTCCAAAAGCAAAAGAGAGGCTTTTTTTCCTAAAAGCTGCACAAAGCAGTAGAAGAATAAAACCGAAGTATAGTGAAGCGAACCTACAGGGGACGGTGAAGCGGTGACACGGCAGTGTAGTACGGTGAAACGGCAGGGCAGAGCAGAGAGTTGGAGCGGAACACAGTGGCGGAGCAGGCTCGGGATGTGGAAGGTGAAGCAGAATCTTCCGGTGCGGCGCAGGATGAGGTAGAGGCAGACGTGGGAGCTGGCGGACCGGCACTAAGGAGGCCAGGGAAACCAGTAAACTAATGTGTGATCCAGAGAAAAGCGGCAAGTGAAAAGAGGCAAAACTTGTAAAACCTGGAACATTGGAAATAGTAGAGAGCTGGGCAAAGTTACAATTGTTTTTTTTTTACTGAAATGTGGGGGTTGAATGCTGGTTGCAGGGAAGCGGATTGCTGAAAGCATTGGCGGCCCCTTTGAAGTGAAGCTCACGGCCTTGCGGCCGTGAAAGTGAAAGCAGGATGTAACTAGGGGGAGGAGAAGTGAGGTGGAGCGCGCACTGCGCACGCTGGGGAAGCAACAGATGCCTGTGGGAGGGAGGCTGATGGCTTTGATGTGGACGCGCTTTCCACACGAGTGCACCACACGAACTGTCCGAAATCCGCAATGGTTTCAGAGCCTGGTTTGCCCTCTATACTCTCTTCTATTTATCCCTTACGGGATAGAATAGTCGAGACCTAAAAACTAGCAAAAATACTGAAAATCACTAGTTTACAGAGTCAACTAGAACCTGCACCCTCGCCATGCACTCCTTACAACCTCACATATTACATCACACATGACATGTTAAAAGACATCACTGATGTCAGTGAGGATACCTCATATGGTATTATGTCCATGGTATTTGCGCATTTACATATTTAATACCAACAGTAAGGCAGCCTTCTTAAATTTAGTGTCACCAAAGTTGAATCCTACAGACTTTGATGCCTCCTCTGCCACTTCTGAACCACAACAACAGCACCCCAATCTAAGAATACTAAGACCATCACCTCTCTAAATTCAAACCTACGGTTATTCACTGAAACCAGCAGATACTCCATCATTCATCTATATCCACTGAAACTGATGTGAATTAATGCACATACATACCTATTTGTTCAATACTTTGATGCCTTGTGGTTGAAATTAAGTTGACCGGTGCATAGTCTTTTAGAATTAGTATCATAAATCATCATCTGGACAGCCATTCTATAATAATGGGGTAACCCAAAATGTCATAACCGGACCTGGGCACAGTACGGGACTGAAAAAACGGTCAGTGACCATATATTGTAATGAATTCAATTCAAACATAAAATATTACGTGCTATGTAAGGTTAACTACAGCACTGATGTTTGCTAACTACACAGAACAAACATTAAGTACATATATTCAAATGCATGTAGTAGTGACTTTATATGCATGCATATGACAAAAACACACAAGGAAAAAGGGAAAAAGCGCCACAATGTAAGATAAATTTACAATAATAATTTATTAGATCAGGGGTTACTTTTGCAATACTCCTAGGTTGCGCGCGAAAAGAAGAAGGGAAAATAGTAAGGTGGTGGAGGTGGGTAGGGGGAAGTGTAAATCATACAAATTAAGGTAAAGACATTCTGATATTTTAGATTCGCTGGTAACTAAAACCAGACTCTATAGACCTGTCCCGGTTAGTACTTTCATTTACACCTAATTTGTAAATTGTAGTATGTAATCAGCTCTTGCCGAGCGACCGCACGAAGCAGATCTGTATGCTGAGAGGCTCTTCTAACGAGGTGATGGGCCATTACTAATATTATGGTCGAATTTAATTGAAGGGGAACGATGCCCTATCACTGGAACATTGGTATCCTTGGCGACATTGAGCCCTGGAACCATTTTTGGAATCAAACACTTGAGATACTGGAGTAGCCAGGCTTGGCACCAGACGTAGGTTGCCACCTTCCGTCCTGATGAAGACTCGCAGCTGAGGCCCCAAAGCTCCCTCCTCACATCAGCCGAGTCGAAACGTCGACGCTGCCCCCCTGAACATAACCTGTACCTGCATATCCCTCCTGTTGTATCATGTCAAAATGTATTGTTGTAAATGTATCTTACATTGTGGCGCTTTTTCCCTTTTTCCTTGTGTGTTTTTGTCATATGCATGCATATAAAGTCATTATTACATGCATTTGAATATATCTAATTAATGTTTGTTCTGTGTAGTTAGCAAACATCAGTGCTGTAGTTAACCTTACATAGCACGTCTTTTTTTATGTTTGAATTGAATTCATTACAATATAAGGTCACGGACCGTTTTTTCATTCCCATCATCTGGACAGCAACACAAAACTCACCAAATAATGCTTACTACTTCTGACCTCCAAACAAATCGAGCTGCTAGACTCATATACTTGGGTAATTTTAATCTATCTTCACAAGGAAGGCAACACTGCCAACATTTGTCCCTCAACTTCCCCCTTTCCTAACAAACAATGGCCTAGCCCAACCGTACACTACTCTTCACAAGCTCTATAATTGGCTGCCTTCATGGCAAACACCCTCCTCCCCTCCTTTAGTAGTCTAGTCGGACTAACTCCACTTTCCCTTCTCATTGCACCTCAAAAATATTCTGAACTGTTGTCCATCCCAAAAGGCATATATTAGCGAATGGTCACACAAAGTTCAGACAACTTACACCCTCCGTTCTTAGCATGAAAATTATAGGCTGGTTGCTGCATGCCTTTCTACCAGTAGTATAAGTTTGCTACCTTCAAAAAAACAAACAAGGCCACAGTTTTTAAACAGATTCGGGAGAAATTCATCCTGCATGTGGACTGTCAACAAGGTGCCAGAGTGTTTTTGAAGTGAGTGTGCTGAACCACAGAATCTGTTTGCCACGTTTCTCGTTTCCTGCCAACATAAAGTACGTGAATCAGAAAGCCCAACAGAATCTTTGTTAAAGAGCAACAGTAGAAAATCTTAAGTGAAATAAGGCAGATATCTGCAACAGAGGAGTGAGCTAGCTAGCAGTAGCAAGAAAGCTGTAACCATAAGGAAAGAGAGGCCAGCATATGCGAAAACTAGACTGAACCCAGCGGCAAATCTACAGCGAATATTCCCAAATTCAACTGAAAGCTGTGTTACTGTATCGAACTTGGAGACTACAGCTATCGCTGCAAGGAAAAATCCTATTTATCTCTGTGGACTGAACTTTGGAACATAACCCAACAAGTCAATAATGCATTTTGACAAACTGAATTAAAAACATTGTAAGAAAACTACCTTCTTTTGACACGATCATCCCCAATTTTTGGACTGATACGGTTGGATTTTGGACTCTGTACACTGGAACCCTGCAAACGAGGACCCGGTGGATGTGCTCCAATGTCTGAAATCTTCTTGCATAGGGGTAAATTCCTGAATGCCTCATTTAACTTGCCTATAAGTCCATAGTATTTGGAACACCGAATACCCAAGGCCTGAAAGTTAAACAGCACTAGTGGCCTGCAGCATTTATTGTTAAACTACTAAACTGACCATGTAAAACATGAATATGTCTGCCACAGCAGCCTAACTCAGCTATTTTGAAACGGTCATTTCAACCATTTCAAAATCACCCTTTTTCCAGGCATTAACCTTCCTTTTAAATAGTTGTAATTCACCACTGATGTAGGCCTTATCAACCATAAAGCAGGGTTTATAGTATTTAAAAATATGACATATGAGTTTGTTTAAGTGTAAAAATGCCCAAACCCGTTTTTCATCATGCCATAGAAAAGACTGATTACTTTTTTAGAGGTTGCTTCGTTGAAAGGATCTCGACCTCCTGAAAATTTCTAAGTTCAAAAGTAGAGGACTTCATCAAGATGAATGCCGACAAACACCCTGTTGTCAACGACGCCTTCCGGGGCCTGGAGTTAAGACTTCGCCTGCTCAGAGTTTTCCCACCAACGAAAGCCTCAAACTTTCCACCGAAGCAAAGGCTCCCAATGGGATCCCATGCTTCAGTTGGCCACCGTCGATAAGCCCCTCTTCGAATCCAGTGCATAGCCCAACCAGCCACTGAAAACCGTTGTCGAGGACTTTTCTACAGAAAAATGACAAGGTACATGGCTAACCTTTCCACCGAGAAAAATTTGGCTTCAGTATCCAACCGGCAGCAGCTTGCAATTGGCCCTGAACTTTTTATTCGACTTGGACCAACAGGGCCAGATATTAGAAATTTTGCATTCGTATTTTTAGGCAATATTTTGACTAGGTATTTCTAAAGCTCATATCTCTGGTTCCCTACATCTGATTTTTGTTGTTTTGATCTCTATTTGTTCATTACATTTTATTCTACATTTATAAATTGTAGTGGGGGGTTTATTGTATTGTATTGTCTATTTTATACCTGTTTTGGTACTGATACTTGCTTAACATATTTCTCCTAAATTAAGTCTATATGCTCTGTGCTACAGCTACCAAGGGTTGAGTTCAAGTTCAAATTATTTAGATCCAACAGGACCTGATGATAAAGAAGAGGACACACACTATCTTGAAGTACTATAAGCTTTATTAAAGTTACATCTTTCAACCCAGTCTCTTTGCTTCAGCTCTTCTCTCTGTCAATTCTGTTGTCAACTTTGAATGACAACATTCTACAAGAGTATTACAGGAGCTACATTCCAATTCCATAGAATGCACTGGAAGTATGCTGCAGATGACCACATACACAAGCAGGCTGCATAAAGGATACCACGCATCTCCCCTCCCATAACATGACTTATCAAAACTATGTCACAAACTGGATCCATCTGGTGGTACGAGAACCTCAAGAAGTACGATGTCCCTACTACTGAAACTGCACAAATTTAAGAAGAAAACCTACAATCAAGCCTTCTGTGGCATTGCCCCAAGAATCTGGAATGCCCCACTCTCTGAAATCAGAGTTAACCCTTCACCTGTGGCTTTAAAAAAACAAGTGAAAAGTACTATTGTTGAACAAATGCCTGCTAGCTCTCAGGATCTCTGGCACCGATAATGCACATGGCGGCACCTGCGATCTGTTGCCTGTCACTAGAACTTGTCCTGTTTTCCCTTTTGTACTAGAGGGAGATTCTCACTCCACCTTGGTACTACTACTTCCTATGTTGTGTGTGTGACTGGTATTATCACTTATGATCATCTGCTGTATCTGAGCTTCTGTAGAACACAATGATACCCACTCGGTTCATGTTCGCACTATATAAAACTCTTAAATAAATAAAACTTTCTTATATAAAAATGCCTGAAAAATGTATATTGAACTGTGTAGCATAGAGAATCTTTTCATCACAAATGTTCATTAAAATACACAGGTATGACCACATGCCTAGCACCTCATACACACACACACACACACACACCCACCCACCCCCCAATCACCTCACCCCCACCTTACCCCACTCTGACCAACATTCCTTCTGTTGCGATCTTCTTAGCTTCCTCTGTCCTTTGGCGCTCTGTTATGTCAGCTTGACCACCCTGTTAAGATTCCACACCATGAGGTCTTCCATCCTGACCACTTTTTTTTATCACCCTCATTGGCTGTAAATATTTTGAACCCTGTGAGGACAAACCTTTCCGGAGAGCTTATATCTTAACTATATCCTCCACTTCTACAACAGTTCTCTTGATCGTCTTGTGTACATCAAACCTTCCTTTATTCTTGATCGTCCTCTTCATTTCCACCTCATTTTTCTTCTCATCATCTCTCACACCCCCCAGGCCCTGGGTCTTGTCCAACACCCACAAGGGTTAAAGCATGGTGCCTGATTTCCTCTAACGGAAAAGTTCAAATGGAGTCTTCCCAATCATGGTATGCGGGGTGAACCTATAATTTGTTTACCCTTTTGAGTACCTCAGTCTTTCAGCATTTCTGGTAGACCGGTGCCTACTGATTTCCTTTAACACGCGGTTAAATCTCTCAACCATGCCATTATTTTCTCGGTGATAAAGAGAAGCCTTCTTATGCTCAATCCCCCATTCACGCGGAAATGCCTCTATCTCTTTGGAGCAAACTGGATTCCATAGTCAGACATCAAGGTCAGGGGAAAACCTTCCTTTTCAAAGATCTGCCTCAAAAAAGCTACCATGTCTTTGGTTTCCATCGGTTTAGTCACACCCACCACGGGCCATCTCGAGTACATGCTGTCTAACAACACAATGATGTACTTATAGACCCTAGATACCTTGATGGGGCCCAGAATATCAATTGCTACTTCCTCCCAAGCTTCTTTAGTAAGTCTCCTCAAGTTCATGGGTTTTACCCTTGGTTTCAAAACCTTGTCCCTCCCGATGCATTCTACACAAACCATCACCACTCTCTTAATGTGAATATTCATTCCTGGCCCCCAATACACCGATCTTAAAATCTCCTTAGTCTTGAAAATACCTGAATGTACATCATGGGCAAATTCTTTCAAGCAATCCCTTGGACTGCTGGGTGGAATAAGTATTGTGCTGTAAACAGGAAAACATTTTGTACTGCAAGTTCATCACTTATGTTTACATAAACTTTCAATGGCTCCTCAGCCTTTGTATCTTTTGCCCAACAAACCTTTACACCACTGATCACTGCCTGAAGTGTTTCTTCTTTGCCCACTTCTTCAATCCACTTGTCCTCTTTAATGACTCAGTCACCTATAACATACAGCACAGTCATCTTCCTCACTAGATTCCTCATCCTCAGCACATTGACCTGTTACTACTTTTGTTCCACCAGAAGTAAGCAACAATCAGCCACATTGTTTCTTGCTCCAGGCACATCCTCCATGTGAAAATTAAAATCCTGCAAAGAAACTAACCACTTCCTTTTTCTGGAGGAAACATTGGCCAGGCCGTTTTTCTTTGAAATCTCTTTTGTAGTCAGTGTTGACCAAAAACTCAAGACCCTACACAACTTTCCTCAACTTTCTTACCAACCAGAAAATAGTTCACGCCTCTTTCTACATGACTGAATAGTTGAGTTCTGCCCCCCTTACACATCTCGAAAGAAAGAATATAGTTCTTTCTTTATTACCTTGCTCTTGCAAAAGGACTGCTCCCAACACTATTGAACTTGCATCAGCTATGATAATGGTGTCCTGACTTGGTTCAAAACTCTCAGTGAATCTACATAGGACAAATGTTTCTTTAGTACCACAAACTCTCTATCACATGCCTAATTCCAGACAAAACTTGCACCCTTCTTCAGCAGTAATCTTATGCTGTGCGTTTTTTCTGCAAATTTGGGGACACATTTATCAAAGTACTCCACCATCCACAGAAACTTTACCACCTCATCCTTGCTTTTTGGTGTGGACATTGTCACTGTTATCCACTAATGCCTTCCTGGGTTCTATGCCTGCAGCTGAAACTTTATATCCCAAGTAATAAACCTCCAACAGATTGAAAGCGTAGAAATGTAAATTCAATGTTAAACCATTCTCCCTCAGTTTTTCAAGTACCTTCCTTAAACATAAGTTGTGTTCCTCCACACACTCACCGAAAACACTCGGAATAAGAGTGATCTTAGCCCCAGAATCAAAATGCATGCTTATTGATACTTCTTTGATTAGAACTGTTTCAAATGGACAATGGTCTCCCACATCCATTACTTGCAAGACAATCTCTTCTTCCTAATTATCACTGTGCACTCTATATGAAATGTTATGAAAAAAGATTTTTATATTGCCAATCCTGCAACATTTAGAAACGTGACCTTTACATCCACATTCGGCTTTCCATCCAATACATTTTTTATTGATTGCTATATGCCCATATTCACCACATCTTTAACAATTATCCTAAAACTTTATCACTTTTACTATTAGAAGTGTGTTTCCCTTTCCAGAAAATCTTTTTCCTTGCCTTTCTTGTGTGTGTGTACCACATGCCTGTGTTTATCCTTACTATTTTCAACTTCCCCTTTGTTTTTAAATTCTTCCACGCATGCTTGACTATGTTCACACATTTTTGCAATAGTTAGGACTTCACATAAGGAAGGATTGTACTTTTGCCAAAACACTTTCTTGGCTTTAGCAATGCTGCAACCAAGCATAAATTGGTCCCTTAGCCGATCACAAGACCCACACAAAACGTACACGAAGACGCCAATTTTCTCAAAATGGTTATATACTCTTCCACGTTCTCTCCTCTTCTATACACCGCTCCAGAACTGTAGAAACATTTGGAAGGAAATGCAAATCTAATTTCTTCACACACACTTCAAAGTTATTTAGATCAGCAGGCTGTTCAGCTGTCAGGTCAGGCAAACGTCCATAAACTTCTTGGCCTTCTGAATCTAAACAGTGTAAGAGAAGAGAACTTTTCCGCTCAACTGACAACGTAGTCCCACAAACACGAAACATAGTGCGAAAACAAATTTTTCCACTTCTTCCAATGTTTAGGGGATTACCTGGCTGCAACAAGAAAAATTAAGGAGTAGCAATATTCTGCATGACACTACACTTTTCACTAGCGGGACAAAAAATGATGCAGAACAGGTATATATGCACAATAGGCTGCTCACACTATGCTGAAAAATATGGGACAGAAGCTACAACACAGTAGGACCACACAGACCAGCCACAATATTAAGCTCTGCCCCACTTGAATAAAATGATTGAATGTCAGTCTAAAACAAGCTGTGCACATCAGCGTAGAGATCAACATGACTGCACAACAACATTGTACAAAACAAGCGGTAAACATCATCTCAAAGAGCAACCTTACTGTGGACAACAGTGTCGGGTAAAACAAGCGGTTATCCCGTTCAGAGCAGTAAAAAAACTCCAAAACCACCCTTTTCACACCTTTTCAGGTGTTCCGCTAGGATTAGGTGTCAGGCAATGGGAGGCAATCCTAGCAGAAGCATCGGTTTAGTTGGGATGTTGGATTTTTCCTCCGCTCGTCGCCAATGTAAGGATGAGGGCACAACGTATCTTTAAGTACTATAAGCTTTATTGAAATTAGATCTTTCACTCCAGTCTCCTTGCTTCAGCTCCTCTCCCCGCCATTGTCCACTTTGAGTGACAATATTCAACAAGAGAATGACCGGAGTTACAACAAAATAGAAAATAGCAACCCTGCCCAAGCAAATATCAAGGGTCCCAATAGGGATCCACAAGTTTGTAGGTGGGGTGACTTCAGAGACACATCGGAGCCAAAGACTTTACTGATATTTTAAGGACATAATTCTTTTATTGATTTTTTTATATACTTTTTTTGTGACACAATAATTAGTGTTTATAGGGCATATTTCATATATGTACATTAATATTTTCATATGTGATAGCACACAAAAGCAGCAAGTGGCTGTATAAACAATTTAAAAAAAACATTCATAGGCATGTTCCTCAAACTCCCACACACACCACACAATCTGGGGTTCCCTTATTCAATCAATCTCACATTCATTCATACAAAAGACATGTGGAGGAAGGCACCCATGGCTACCATAGAGTAGAATACAGGTTGTTTGCACAGGGGTGCGGATTATGGACATACAGGAGATGAGAATATATTCTGCAGAGGGTATATAGCTGCAGTCCAATATGTTTACGCCAACGCGCGTTTCAGTGTTTAGGGCCACACTAGGCCACACCTTCCTCAGGGCAGGGGTGTGTATGGACGAGGGGGAGGGAAACAAGCACACTGTGAAAATAAAAAAACATTTTCTTATTACAAATTCAAAGTATGCCTTTGGATCATAATGCATAAATATAATCAGACTTAGTACTTTCAATAGTTAAAAACATTTTTTTCATTTGCAGATCAATTAGTCAAGGCTCCGATGTAGAAGGCGTCACTCACAACATTTATATGTACCTTCCCATAGATGGGGGAGGACATAATCTACCAGGTTAGATCAAGGTTATGGTGGGACAATCAGCTATCACTCAGTCATGCATTCATACATTCTTTTTTTCACCTCATATATTGCATATATTTTAATTTTGAGCGTCCTCTTGATTTGTAGCCAAGGTTTAAAGAAAAAGGGGAAATGGGGAAAGAACAAGGGGTAGACGGGGGGCTTTTTAGGACAAAACCCTAGATACTTTATACTTCCCTTAGGTTTAAGTGGGGTGACTCGAATCCCAGATTAGACACCCCGAGTATTTTCCCCTTTGTTTCTGCCCAGAAGTATAAATCCCATTTGGGGAACCCCCTTCTATTATATAATGACCGGAGTTACAGTCTGACTCCATAGAATGCACATGAAGTATGCCACAGATGACAACATACACAAGCAGGCAGCATTAAAGATACCCCACTGGTACAACCTGCTCAACTAATATTCCACTTCCTCACGATCGTTATAACCTAAATCTTCCTCATTACCAAGTAAAAACAGGCAGAAACCATTACAGCACACACACCTAGTTCGAATAGTAACCGAGTGGTAAGCCAGAAAGCCATTATGGGCACATATTGCGCTGTGAAAGTTAAACATGAAGCCTGGGGGCAATGCTTTAGTATTGACAATTCCGAGAGGCTTTTAAAATTCAAATCCGACCACAAAGTAAACTCGTGCATAAAGCATCTCTTACCAGCCTTGCAGGAATTAATATACTGTAGCAACAGATACAGTTTTATAGCAGCTCTATCGAACATTGGAAATCAAATCATACTCTGATTTACACTTTATGTTAATACAGACCAGTAGTGAGCTTCATGCTTTGACTGGAAAAGTAGTCTGCACAATCCGAGCTCATTAAAGAGGCACAAACATAGCAGGACACAGTAGAAGCAAAGCCTGTGTGATTTTTTTTTTTATTTATAACAATGGATGGGGACTCTAGTGCCCAGCTATCCAGGCTATAGCCTTAACTGCATTATTTTTGCTAAAAACTATTGTTTAACCACCCTTTCAAATGAAAGGGCACCTGACATATATGGGAATGGTTATTCTTGTGTGTACTTGTACCGCCTCCTTTTGAGCTCTAGTGGGTATAAAAAGGCCCACAGTTTCTGTACTCCTTGTGTTACATCATACACTGCCTTAGAGTTTTGTATAGATGTAGTTCCACTCATGAGGTTTCATAAACTGTTGTTTCGATATTCCAGCTTCTGTGCCAATCTCTGTTGGTCTGAGGACTAGTGCGCAAAGAAGGGCGGATCCCTAGCACCGGTAGGCCTTGGTGAGGTCTACTTCTACACCTTAACAAAATTTGCACGGAGCTTAAGAGATGGACACACTGAGCTTAAAGAATGCAGTTCAGCCCGGAAAGTGGGACACCCTCTGCTGTGCTAACAAACAATGTGAACTTCGCCTGGCTTTACTAGGTGACACAATAATTTCTGTTGGAACAAAATAGTCCAATTTATGACATGCGTGGATTGCACAAATAGCAATGGTTTCATATCACATTTTCTAAGAGGTATACTTTACTCATGAATTATTTTCCATATTTCCCAACAAAAAAATAAAAATACATCATCCCCACGATTCACAGGTGTGAACCAACAAGCTCGGAAGTGGTTATGTGTAGCAAAATGTTGTTGAATTGAAACTTGCGCCTTTCAATAAACTTTGCAAATGAATAACAATAAGCTTATTATACAGCTCTTAGCACTATATTTTTGTGATTCCTCAACACTGTACGATAGATAATATGTTAAGTCAGACTTAAAGATACTACATGTATTGACAGCAGAATGTAGAAAGGCTGAGACAGCCTTTTTTTATATTTGAACTTTAGACCTCTTAGCCAAAAATGGAGTGAACTGCAAGCTTTTTCTTTCAGCACTCCATCACAGTGCATGAGTTTTCTTGCTCTCTATCTCCTGTTCTGCTCCTTCCCTTTAATACCTGCCCATAAGCATGCGCCCCGTTGCTCCCCATCCACCAACTCTCAGTTGGTCTACTGCTCCCCACACAACGGCCCTTTTAGGTTTGCAATTCATTGCACCTCCTCCTTTTTGCCGCAATGCATGGACAAAAAGCAAAGGCGAAGCCAAAAGATCGAATAGGCAATAACTTTTGCCTTTGCTAATGCTTGCTGCACACTTATTTTGTGTGCAAGGTTTTAATGTATTCCCCCTGATGCCCTAAAATTACAAAATCCATGGCAACATTACTGCTACGCTTAGAAGGCATGCAAGGAGCAAAATGACCAGTGACTGGGTACCTGAGCATCTCTCTCATTAAATAGGGTACTGTGTGGCTGTAATTGAGCTGGATGCTTCTTATGATTCCAATTGTAACTGGTAGGTCACTCAAAACAGTTTACCTGAAGATAGATCCACTTAGCCAGCAAATACAGTATGTAAGACAGCTGAGAGGGCTACTGACCCCACTACAGTAATGAAGTTGCGGACAACATCTATTTTCTTTGGGTAATAAAATGAGGGCCATTTAGTTGGGTACCAATAACTCCAATTATTTACATTGCTATGAAACTGCAAAGCTATAGTACCTAATGTCATGTAAAAAAAAAAAAAAAAACATACAAATGTCCGTGGGTGTGGGAGTAAACCTTAATATTACCGGTTGAAAAGAGTGCTGCAGGGTGGGGTTTAATGATGAGCCTGTGTCCCAAAGCCAGTAAGAAGAACATGTGACTAATTGCCGGGTTTTTCGGTTGTCAATGTCAAAAGTAGGCACCTCTTGCATCACTTTACCTAAACCATCTGTTAGACCACCCTCCAACTGCACCAACACCTCATAGCTCCAAAGGACCATTTAAAAAACATAACTCCTCACATTGAAAACAAAATGTTATCTGAAAGTACCTATTGGAATGGTTGTGTACTGTACTCTAATAATAACATCCTGGGGTGCTGGTGACATTTATCAAGCATGTGGCATTCGGCCTCCTGATCTCACATTACTGAATGATTTTAGCTTTTATATGTGACACACTCTGTGGCCTCAAAGTGATTTTGGTGGCATGGCTACAAACTTTACTAAATGTTTGGGATTTCCGTCAAAGCCCAGATACAGACTTGGCTTGTGAATGTTTTATGTGTAATGTTTTCTTGTTCTCCTTTTAATTGGTGGCTTATTCTGGTTGAATGAGCTGTGTGTTTTGTGATTTGGTGTATGAGAGTTAAGGAAACAGTATTTTATCAATTCCTTGAACAACTTTAAGGTCAGCAGAAAAGCCCATGACCTGTAGAATTAAATAATCAATGTGTGTAGCTCTGGGCTCACTCTAATATACTTCTGGGGCTTGTGATGAGAGGGAGTTGGAATGTGTGTGGCAGAGAAATTCTAGGTGGAGGCTTGAATGTGTGTTTGAATGTGTGTAGCAGAGAAATTCTAGGTGGAGGGTTGTGTATCCATATATATGGTGTACCTGGGCTCTTGTGAACTTCCCAGTATGAGGAGACACACCCAGTACGAGGAGACACGCCCAGGTAGCTCTCCTTCGCTTGAGGAGGACGACGTGTGGTGCACCCACTTCGGGGAAAATAAGAACAGACAGGTGCCCCTCATTCTTCTCTATGAAGAATTTGGCGTGTCTAGATTCAGAGTCTTATGAGTAAAGCAACACTGTCAGAGAAACTTATCTGCAGGGATTAAATGCATTTCGTGAACGTCACACTGGGCCCCGGAATCAGCAGACGCACTCACAGCAGCTGGTGTTTAACGATAGGAGGTTATAATGTACAATCAGCACATAAACTTTATGTATCAGAATGAAGAAAATCATGGTAAACTCAGTAGTCATTATACAAAACACAATGAACATTAGATAATCCAAAGTATTTCGCATCCCACATCCCTACTACCTGCATTAAATTAGTCTAATCTCATCCAATGTCTACATAGATGTTATCAGATTCATACTTATTGAATAGGATGAACTATTGGTAATCTTGCTCAGTAATCTATTGCCAATCCATTAAACTACCCCAGCATACCTCAGAAAGCTGCCTGGCCTGCAACTGGAAAATGGTGCTCGGACTTGTCCTCCCAAGCAATCAGTCTTTGCATCTGCTCCCCACAAATTTACTGGTACCCTTATACCTATCTCCGGAATGATACTTCATGGAAAGAGATATTGCATATCTGCACTGTAAAGCATATGCAAGTCTTTTAGCACTAATGTTGGAAAGGCAAGAAGCTGTAACTGATTTTACTTCCTTCTTTCCATTTCTGATCTGCAACTGACCGGACAGCCTTGCAGCGTTAATCACCATACATAGTTCTACATTCAGCAGAATGGAAGATTCTGCTCTACTGCGTTTGTTGGATTTGCTAAAGCTAATAATTTCAATGTACTGCTAAAATAATATGACAATGAACCACACTTTGGTGGTTATCAACTCTATTAACAAAATAGTCGTTTCCTAGGCCCTAACTCTTATGCAAACACCCTAGAGTTAGTGCTTCTCATGTTGTTATTCAGTTAGACCTGGTTTCTATATAACACTACACAGTTCGATCTCATATTTTTTGTTGGCTATTTAAGCCTGCAGTGCCGTGTTTGGATCTGCTCTTAGAGCAAGCGTCAGGTCACCTACCAGCATTGTTAATTACCAGAGTTAATAAGTTGTTCCATGTTAAGATTAAACTTCTCCTGCAGTCCTGGTTTTAACTATCTTTGCTTTTTGATGGTTCTGCTTTTACCAGTGCTAAAACTCATCGGCCTGAAACTTTGTGATATTCACAGACTGCATGCAGTGTTTTTCGACTCCAGCTAGCCTATCTTTTTCGTACATTTTGTAGTACTGCAAAACGTACTACAAAGTGCAGTTTGTGAATCAAGGTCTCTGAAAACAAAAAAACAAAATGGCTAATAACCTGCTCACACAATAAGGCACAACCTGAGATTTCTGTGTTACCACCTATACCAAATACATGTATAACAGAGCACATGGAAGCTCTGCACAGGGCTTAACTAACCATAAATACACAACGAATAACATGCATTATTTTTTTTACAAAAGAAAATCCAGAAAATGTGCACGTTTGCATTATCAAATAATATAATCATCACGATGTTCAGGATCTGATTTAATTTTGTTTGTTAAGGTCTCATTACAAGTAGCCCGATTTTATGTCTGGCCTTTTTTGTACCCAATAAAATAAAAAAACACCAAAGTATATGGAGTTTGTGTGTGGTAATTATCACCTACTGAGAGCTTTGGCACTAACGTTGGGCATAAAATGTGGTCTTTTGAACTTACAACACGAAAACCAGGTCTCTGTATTTCCTGGGCATTTTTTTCCTTCCAATAAATATGGACAGGTAAGCAGTGCCAAAATATATCGCAAGATGAGTTTCTTATCGTAACCAGGATATTCTGGTACAACACAAGCCACAAATCGCATAGGGCTTGATGTATCAAAGTGGTTGCTCTATTCTTTTTTAGGTCGAGCCTGTAACAGCGCACTTGCGCTGTTCATGCGAAGAAGTCATGTAGGGGCTATCAAAACTAACCTAAGAATCGCACACACTCGTGCGTGTGCTTTTTGTTTCGGCCCATGCTATTGGCCTTTGCATGCATCTTTTTAACAAAGACAGCACACATTTGGCCAAAGGCGGGCGTGTTGCTCCGCCCATGGCCTATTGATGTCGGTTACCCGCACAGCCGCCATGTGGTTTCAATTATTGTGCCCAGACACAGGGGCGATAATTGAAACCAGATGTCTCGCTGTGGCGCTCGCGTGCTTGTTATCGCACGTTGGTGCTGCGCCAGAGCACCGCATTCCTGGGTCGGTAACCCAGTTCTTTTTCTTCACATCTACCTTTATTCATGTCAGTGGGACACTCAGTTCAGCCAACCTTTGATACGTGTATCTCTATGTAATACATACTTCACGCATTCCAGCTAGTCTCACTGTAGTTGTCGGCAGTTTACCGGGTTTGTTAAATTGTCAAACACTGACTGTTGTGTTTTTCATGTTGCTTCGCTTGGTGATGGGGTGGTGAGCGTGTAATAGCAGCAATGCTGATGCCAGTGCGGGAGTGTTGGACTGGAGGTTTTGAAGGGAAGACGGTGCTGGTGACAGCGGGTTTTGAGATGCTGTTGGTGGCCGTGGAGTGGCGGTGTCATAGGTGGCAGACAGTGGGTGCTGGTGGCAGCGAGGTGGAGAAGGCAGTGTGGCATGGCAATGATGAAGGAAGTAAGGCACTGCAGGTGTTGTTTCGTGATTTGAGCAGGGCGGCTGTGTGGCATCTGTAGGAGTGAATGGCGGTGGATATAGCGTGGGAAAAATGTTGGTGGTTGTAGGATAGTGCTGAAGGGACTGCACAGTTTGGCAGTGACATTTACTGATATTTCATGCACATTTTTCCTGTCTGTTCCGTACTCGTGGGCGCGCGATCTGCTTTACGATACAACATTCGAATAAGTCACCAAGAGATTACAGTTCCAGGGGTGGGTCTAGGGTGGAGGTGGCACTGTTCTCTTTCGGGGACACAGATTTGTTGCATGTCAAACGGAATCAAAGGCCAGCACACCGTGGGCCTGCCTTTTTTGCACACATGCATTAAACACATATCGGTTTGTTTTGCTGCAAAGCGCATACGCTCAACTTTAGAAAACAACATATATTTGAGATCAAGGGTTGTCATTTTAAAAGCTGTAATGCAGTTTTCCGTCCACCAATTAGCATTTTTGTGTTGCCTTCCCCCAGCACAGACACTTTATTAAAATGGCTGAATTCGAAGGCCTGGTTTCGGTTACAGCCTGTGGCTCTAAGCCCACTCCCCTGCCACGCGCACACATTATGGGCATTGATCCCGTACTCTTTGGGCCTGACTTCTTTTTGGTTTCTGAAGTAGTGTTCTACTCGCCGAAAAGCACTCAGACGCCTCGTCAGGGGTGGTAAGAGCTATACAAATGGCAATTAAATACAATTACTGTGGACAGCAGTACACTGGCTTCACTTTACCCCTGCGGCGGCTCTCCGATAGAAGAGAGAAATTGTGTATATGGAGTTTTCAACCCTAAAGCGCTCAAAAGCCATACTAATGTCAATAAGCGCTATGCAAATCTTTGTTCCCATATCATCGTGTAGCTCCATTTCTACACCGCCTCATACCCTGATGACGCAATAAAGCGCCTAGCACGCTTAACAGCAGGGAGCGCTTGGCAGCTTTTACACCGCCTCATACCCTGATGACGCAATAAAGCGCCTAGCACGCTTAACAGCAGGGAGCGCTTGGCAGCTCTAAACCTCAGTTCAGTTCCTACACAGATGCGTAGGGCACATGTTCCAGCCCATGAAAAACAGACGACTGACATTTTGCCTTGTGTAGCGATCAGTGCAGCAAGCATGTTACTGGTTCCCTACCAGTAAGATAGCTCGGTGAGTTAGTGTACCAGCAGTGTGGATCCACTTGCAAATAGCAGGACATAGCTTCCAATAAATGAAACGTATCTGAGGGGGTTAATGCACGCGGTATTAACATCTGATGCAATTGGCCGATGCCGCCTCTGCCGAGATCTTCACAAGCGATATCACGGGTCCCTATTTCAACAAGTTTGCCTCATCCTTTCATCCACCTGAGATTTTAAAAAAACATAAGGACCACCTGCTTGTGGGCCAGTCCAGGCCTGATTGGAGCTTCTTATTATTGTGGTTGGGAAAAGGCTTTATATGACATATCTGTCAGTGGGTGACTCTGAGCGTCACTTAACAGCAAGTGTGGTAATGTAGCCCATCAGCTTTTTTTAAAAAATGTAATGGCGAACACAGCGCCTGCTTCAGGAACACCGTGCTCTCTATAAAATAATAGGTTTTACTTTTTCAAAACTTTGACCTATATTGGTGTGGTACATGGCAATGCCTCTTATTATAAAAGGCATTGCCATTTACAATGCCAATAGTTCAAAATCACGCAATTGCAAGACCTATTGCATTGCAAATGCTTGTTTTTCTGCTCCTATGGAGCAAGTCTTCGTGCCTGCTCCCCGGTGCCAGTCTTCTGTCAAGCTTGCGTGCAGTCCGTCACTTTGTTGCTGCCTCTTGCGCTTCATTTCCTGCTCGCTGCGCAACTGTTTTTTCCTTTTTCTGCTTGTTTCAGCCGTGTTTTTACCTCTCACTGCTCTTTTCTGCCCATGCTTCTGCCTTTTTTTGCCCCGTTGTTGTCTTTTCCTGCACGTTTCTGCCCTCGTTTTTTACTTTTTCGGCATGTCCTGCCTTTTTCTACTAGTTTCTGCCTTTTCTCCTACCACCCTTCCTGCCATTTCCCCCTTCCAGCCATTTCCCTCCTCCCACCACCCAGCGCTCTGCCCTCCCCCAGGACCTAGTAGATGAAGGTCACAGCATGACTCTATTGAGCAGGTCCTCGTGCCAGCTCCCTGTAACAGTCTCCGGTCCAGCTTACCCACAGTCCGCCACCTTCTGTTGCTGCATTCTCTGCTTAGTTTTCAGCTCGCTCTGCCCTTGTTTCTGCACCCACGTCTGCTTTTTCTGCTTGTTTCTGTCCTGTTTTTGCCTTTTCCTGCTAGTTTCTACCCCCGTTTTGCCTTTTCCTGCTCCTTTCTGCCCCTGTTTTTGCCTTTTTCTGCTAGTTTCTCTAGTTCTGCCGTTTCTGCTCACCTCGGCCCGTTCCTGCCGTTTCTCACTCCCCCCACACAGCACATCGCCTTTCCCCAGGACCTACTCAATGGAGGCCGCAGGGCGGACACACAGTGGATGCACACAGCAAGTGTGCCACCGGCACTCCTAAGGAAAGCCCGGTGCCAGAAACCTTGGTCCGCCCACCATCCGCCGCTACACCACCAAGGAGGTCCTGGACCCCAGACATCACAACAGCTGCTTCCGCAATCAACCAAAGGACCTTTCACCTGCCTCCACTGCCGCTTCTCCTGCTGCACAGAACCACCACAACAACCCGAAACACCTCCAATGCATCTTGCTCAACAACCACTCCCTCTGCAAACATGCCATGGAAATCTGGGATACCATCACAACCCTCTCCCCTGAAGTTGCCTTCGCCTTCATCACCGAAATATGGCTCAACCCATGCTCGAATCCTGACATCGCCACTACCACTCCTGACGACTACAAAATGATACACCAAGACTGCACCAACAAACAAGGCAGGGGCATCGCCATCATCTTCAAAGAAACCATCTGATGCACCGTCAACAATGACGACCCTACACCTCTCATGGAACACCTCACCTTTCGACTACAGACCAATGCTAAGACCACAATAAGAGGCACCCTCGCTTACAGACCCCAGGGATCCCGGGTAGCTTTCTGCAGCACCATCTCCAACCTCGTAGCCCGCCTAGCTATCGACTCCCGACACTACGTAATACTCAGCGATCTCAAATTCCGTGTCAACGACTCAAACTCCATCACCCTACTAGAGAACCCGAGCACCACTGGCCCCACTCCACTGGTCACCGAACCCACGCACAAAGCCGGACACACACACACTGCTCCAAGTTTTTCCTCCAGCGACAGAATAAAATTCAACCGCGTCACAGAACTCACTTGGACCGACCACGCCACTGTTCACTTCACCATCTCAGATGCTCAGCATACCGCCACCAAGCACCACGGCTCCTTTCATGGCAGCTCGGGCAAGGTAACCGGGAATCTGTGGACATAGGCCCTCAGCACCACTCAACTGAAGCTTCAGCAGAACTTGACCAGGCCATCCAGATGGTCTCTACCTGGATCACCAAATGCGCAAACAGTCACCCCGCTGAGACCAGCAAAAGCCTACATTACCTCAAAACCAGCCAGCTGGTACAGCGCACAGCTCAGAACTACCAAGCGCAACTGCTACAGACTTGAGAAACGATGGTGCATCACTAAGAACTATTCTGGCAGAGCTGCTCACAAAGCAGTCCCCAACAACTATCATCGGTGCACCAAGGAAACCAAAAGAGCAGCCATCACTACCCGCATTGATACCGCAGCCAACCATGCAAAGGTACTCTTCAAAATAATCAAGGAATGTTCCAAGCTGAAAGCCACAGAAAACACCATCCACCCCTCCCAAGAACTCTGCCCTCTCAGACAACTTGCACAGCAAGACTACCACCATAACCTCGACCCACAACCCACTGCTCTGAGCCTCAACAACCTCAACCAATCAATGAACTCCAGCCAAACGATCACCACATGGTCCCCACTCACACCACCACAGCCCTCATGTCGTCTATCCACTTCGGGGTACCCACCGACTCCTGCCCACATCATCTTTTCATTCTCTGAAACAACCCCCTCGGGATGGAACTCACCAGCATCTTCAACACCTCCATCTCCACAGAAATCTTCCCAGACAGATGGAAACATGCAGAGGTCAGACCCCTGTTAAAGAAACCTTCGGTCGACTACAGCAGTCTAAAAAAATACAGACTTATCTCCCTGCTCCCCTACCCAGCCAAAGTACTCGAGAAAGCCATCTACCAACAACTTATCGTACACCTGGAACAAAATCATCTACTCAACGCCCGACAACCAGGATTCTGTGCCAACCACAGCACTGAGCCTGCACTGCTTGCTGCCACAGATGACATGAGAACTCTCCTTTACCCCAGAATACGGTGGCCCAGATCCTCCTCGACCTTTCTGCTGCGTTCAACACCATCTCCCACCACACCCTCCTCGACAGACTCCACAACATCGGCATACTGCAAAAAGGCCCTCAAGTGGATCCCCTCTCTTCTTACAGGATCTACAAAGAACAGCCAACTGCCTCCCTTCACCTCCGCACCCAGAGACATCATTAGCGGTGTACCCTAAGGATCATCCCCCAGCCCCACCCTGTTCAACACTACATGACCCAACTCGCTGACGTCATCAGATCCCACGGACCCAACATAATCCCCTACGCAAGCCACACTCAACTATTCTTCTCACTAAGTTGGTGGCCAGCAGATTTCACGCCAGCACCCACACCAACAGACCACGCATGCAACCTTGGTATCATCCTCGACAGCCAACAGATCACGAAACGACGGTCAGCACAGTAACCTCCTCCTGCTTCCACACCCTTCGCATGCTCTGCAGAATCTTCAGATGGATCCCAATCAACACCAGAAAGACCGTCACGCAGGCCCTTGTCACCAGCTGCCTAGACTACAGCAATGCCATCTATGCTGGAATTTCCTCCCAGCTCATCAGAAGACTCCAAACCATACAGAACACTGCAGCCAGACTCTTCCTGGACCTCCCCAAACAGACCCACATCACCCCTCCACCTCAGGAACTTCCAGTTGCTCCCTTATCCAGAATAGATGCCAGTTCAAGATCCCCAGGTACGCCTACAAAGCTCTACACGATCAAGTACCTTCATAAATCAACCATCGACTCAACTTCCAGCTACTCGGAAGACAGCAGCACTTCTCCTCTCGCCCTCGCAGACACCATCACTCCTCCTCTCTCGCACACACCCCTGCATCTGTCGCAGCGGCTGCAGGGGCCGATCCTTCTCCTGCATCTCCGCCACGACCTGGAATGACCTGCCCCTCCACTGCTGAGCAGCACCCTCCCTAGCAGACTTCAGAAAGACACTAGAGACCTTGCTGTAAGACGGGGACATGACGCGCCCAGATACCCCTAGAATAACAGTGCTGTGCTATACAAATGCTGATTAATTGATTGTTTCTTTGAGGAAATGCACGGATACATAATGGTCTCTATTCTGATATGTGCTGTAACAGAAGATGTAGCACAAACTGAAAGTTACTAGGCCACTCACAATGCGCTTTTTAATGATTACTTTATTCAAGTTGCTATCATAGACGTCTTGAGAAACAGAATTGCAGACTAGCCATAAGAGCAAACTTATGTTGATATATCATGAAGGAAAATTCTCTCATAATACCCAATACTACTTCTATATTTGTATTCACTGTCAAAAGTCAACCCCAGTTTCTTCAATATTTTCCACTACTGCGTGAAGTTTACATTTGATAATATTGCCCATGTGAACACCAATTTAGTTAAAAGGTGTTTCTATGTTCTTTTTTATGCTTGTGCTCGTTAGGGCTCATGACCAGAAACTGACATGTTCTACCATTTCCTCTTCTTTCTTTCTTTATACTTTCTGCCTCTTCCTCCTAAAATCATCCACACATGGGCCCACCTCACCCCAGCTTGCTTCTGCCTCCAAAGCGCTTGGCTGTCCATTCACCACCTCCCAGCTGACCAACAGGCCCACCAATGAGGTGACTATTACCCCCTTATGGTTTGCCCCATCCTTCATACTAGGTTCACCATAAAGACGCCTTCATGGCCTGTTTATTTGCCTCTAAGGGGTGCCCCTGCAGCAACAGGTTGGACCATGCAGATCCTCTATTCAGATATCACTTGGGTTGCACCCTCTTCATTTGTGTGTTAACCCCTGTTTTAATCCTATGCAGTCTTTGCCCCTTTTGGGTAAACACCACTGAACCACCCTATTATGAAGTCTATATAAAATGTTTTGGGGTTGGGTTGCTCCTTCAACACTGCTGGGTTGGCATCATATATACAATATTGTGGGGGCTGTTTAATCTTGAGCATGACTTGAGCTGCACTTATACCACTTCTGAGTTGACCTATTGAGTCTTTACAGTGGAGTGTATTTAAATATTGCTTGAATTTTGCCTTTATCACAGTAGACGTGATCCCATATAACCACTATAATGCAGTCTGTTCAAACACCCTCATGTTGTGTACCCGGGGCTCTGACCCAGGACAGCAAGGTTTGGACTCCCAACTCACCGGTGCAGAGACAGTGTTCAGTGCACCCCCACTTGAGCAGGGAGTTCACCATTACTTTAGTTCCACATAACCCGCTAAGCATTCCTGCTGGCACTATGCTTTTGCTTTCTAGGATACCAACAATCCTTTAAAGAGTTCTGGGACAACACTGTGGATAGTCACCGCAAGAAGAAATACGAGCACAGTGGAAAGACTAGCGCGGATCGTTCCGAAGCTACTTAGAAGGTGGTGTTTAAAGAGAGCGGTTCACTCCTCTTGTTGAGGCTCAGTTTAAAAAGAAACGGACGTGAGCGTGATCCGATCTGAACTTATCTGGGAAGGTGGTATTCAACGGGAGCATATCACTCCTCGTGTTGAGGCACTGTTTCTGGACGAACTTGTGCGTGCCCCAATCTCTACTCTCTCCGTGTTCCGGATGCGGACCTCGGAGAGAGTAGATTTTGGAACACGATCACGTTCGTTTCTTTTTCAACAGAGCCTCAACAAGAGGATTCAGCTATCATATAGATAGAGGTTCCACAAACGCTCCGTCCATCATCACCTTTTGTATCGCTTTGTTCGCCCTAAGTTGGCAGGGTATGCTCAGACGTGAGTCCCTTGCTCACTTTGCCACTGGGTTCAAGATAGCCTGGCTGATGAGGGTTATGAACCCGAACCGGTCCCAGGATGCTTGTTTCCGGTCCAGGGAAGACATGGCTTGGCAGTTCGGGCTGGACTGTTCCCATGAGGCACAGGGTCAGACTGATTTGCATATGGCCATATCTGAACTGGGGTGGCGGAGTGAGCTAAAGAATGGTGATGGATTAAACCCAGATCAGTTGACTGGGGGTGAGTGTTTGATTTGCTCAAACGCTCCGTCCATCATCCCCTTTTGTATCGATAGATGTTCCTAAAGTCTTAATGATCATTCCACTGCTTTTTTAATGAATACCTGGACCTACTCCCACAGTTTATCAATTATTTTAGGCTTACTTGCTACAATTAGGCTGATGATGCCCAGATCGTTCCAGAGCTGGAAAAGCAGTCATAGCAAAAGCCGCAAAAGTGTAACTACTACTAAACACTTGGAAGCTACAGAATCACTGAAAGCTAAACTCTTCAAAAACGGAAGTCTTCATGTACATAGTAGCAAATATATGACCCTTACACTGTTTGACAAAAAGAAAATGAACCGAGAAGAAACACATTTACACATAAAAAAAGGAAGAACGTGGCATGATCATGGGTTCCAACCTCTCACTTAAAACACAAGTTAACCAAGTGACCAAAAATGGTGTTCTTCTCCATAAGAACTCTGAAATGGGTATTCTATCACGGGGGACTCTTTCACAGAGTCCTGGCCTCAAGAGTGCAAGCTCTGATACACCTCAACTATGGAAATGGCATCTACATTGGGCTCTTGAGTTACCTACTTAGCAAACCCAATCAAATCCAGAATCCCACAGGTAGATAAGTGCTAAATCTGAGCCGACAAACACATCACCTCTACACTCAAAGCGCTTCTGTGGATTTCTGTAACAAGAATAATCTCATGAGAAGCTCTCTCAGGTAATCAATAGAAAATGACCTTCTTTCTACAATCCATACTAAGCCTCTACTTTGATAACAGCAATCTCAGATCCAGACTGCACTCCTTTGATCATTCTCCCTTATACAAAAAAACTCAAGTAGGTGGGCGTTCCTTCTCTGTACAGACATGATCCTCTGGAACACAGCGGCAAAGAAAAATAAGTATATTTGGCAATCGTCTAGAATTTAGAAGACCAATAAAGACATTGATATTTCGAAAAACATAAGGTCAATAAGCCACAGCTTACAAAAAATACTTGTTAGTATAAGCAAACTGTGATGCAATTTTTCAGTTTGTCATGCCATACCATGCATGCATCTTATGCTGAAAATCATCACCAATGTTCTTTCAACCGTGAAAGACAAATAGAGTAGTTAGTTACTTGTCCACCTTAAACACACATTGGGCGCCACAAGGGACTCTAAAGTGCTATGTAAATGAAAAGACAATACAATAACGCTAACATCACAAGTTCACTAGGGCACGGAGCAACTGAAGCAAGAAACAAAAACCTCTGTGGCGAAACAGAGTTGAAAAAAAGTATACCTTGCCAGCAAATAAAATGTTTTGCAATACTTTTCGCTTACACTAATTTTTATATCACAGACACTATTCACAAAGCAGCCGTTATTTCAAGGGGGGTATAAACAGATTAGGACTATCATAAAACATTTCATCGCTTTGTAAATTATGATGCCTTAAATAGAAGAATACTTCTTAGGAAGACGTGCACGCATTAACGGTGTAATGTGCAATATTTCTCTGCATTGCTGAGGAGCTTCCAGCGGTCCATTTCAACAAAAAGAAATGGCATGTGTGTGCTAAGACTCAAGACAAAACCATTCTTTTTCGTATTTAACATTTTTAATAGGAATGTTTTGCCTATTTGTATTGATAACATTTTCAATAGGACTTGATGTACATGTCCAATATTCATTCTAAAAAAAACTTTTTTTGGCTCGCCATCTCTTTTGAAGGAATGAGTTAAAAGTAGGGTGACCAGGCGTCCCCGTTTTGCCAGGACGGTCCCGGTTTTTAACCAGCTGTTCCAGCAGATTTTAAGAAATGTAGCTCATGTTCCGTTTTTTTTAGAGAGGGTCGACTAAAAATGGGGGAGGAGTTTTCTATATTTTACAAAGCAGGGATAGTTAGCGGTTGTTTCAAGAAAGCAACTTAATGAACAGGTAAACTACTGGGTTTAAACATGGCATAATTAGGTTCTTACTGCCTGTTCTGTGATTCGCTTGAAGTAAAATTGTAGTACTCCTATTTTTGTGAAATGTCCCCGTTTTTGGCATTAAAATTCTGTTCACCCTAGTTAGAAGTATCAAATATATTGATAATAGAGGTACAGCACGGGGGGGGTAGTTTGTTTTACTCATAAAGCTTAACTCAGTTCTCCAATTCCGCGTACTTCCAGCGGCTCGGGGGAAATCCACGGAATGGACTGAATTAGGTACAAATTATGTCCGTTCACAAAACGACCGCATATCAGGGAAAAATGGGAAATTGAGGATCAAGCGGGGAATCGAATCAAGAATGCCCCACAGCTATGACTGTCAACAAACACACAGTTACAATACATAAATCTTTTTTTCTTTAAACCACAAACCCTAAATTACAAGGCTTTCCTGTATTCACCGAAGTGACGTGGCAGCGGCACACACCTTCAACTAACAAAATGCAAACGACCGGTCCAGCGCGAGGAAGAATGTGAGAAGTTTGACACTTACGGTAACGCTGCAAGGAGGAAGCAGGCGATGGAAACGAATCCCACAACAACGCTCCAATAGTCCCACGAATTCTCCACGCATTGTTCGAAGAAGTGCCAGATCCAGGGAGTTCCGTTCACACATAAGCGCCTCGACGCCACCTGAGAGGCATTCGAAAAGAATGCCAGCTGCTGGTTCATAATGAAAATCCTAACTCCCACCTTCGTAAGAGAGCGTATGTGCCTGCAGCAGACCGCCAGACACCTGGGGGGCATTTGCCCCCTGTGTTAATGCGCATAACTCTGTTTCAACTGTTGTACTATGAGTATCACTGTACAAAATAAATCCATCCTGCCAGCTTCACAAAAGCGAAGCGGAGGAGCACCACCGGACAATCCCGCAGAAGACTATCCACTTAGGAAGCAGCTTCATGTAAGCCTATCTCTGATTGGCTGAGAAGCCCGTGTGCTGATAGGCTAAATGGGCCAAGCCTCTGTCTGCTGATGATCTTTATTGGTCATGGGAATGAATGTCTGTCGGGAGCAGGCTCAAGGAGCAACAGCTGAGCGCGAGGATTGTTTTTAAGCTTGGATTACTACTTCGTTTTAAGAGTATCACTCTGCAGGGTAGTGACATTCAAGACTCTATGGATAAGAGTAACAGAGAGGACGGGGTGAAGTGAGGTAGTAACAACGGGTTGGTCCAGGACCAGGTTAGGAAGTATGCGAGTGAAGTCATGACGCTTGCCATCACAGCGCATGATGTCACGACAAGTGACATTGCATGTGACATCACAGGATGTGACCTCACTGGAAGTGACATCACAAGAAGTGACATCAGCTATTAAGACCTCACACATATGTTTATCAGGTATATCATGAGTACATTTAAGCGCATTTTGAGATTTAACAAATGAGATTTGGCATTGGGGATGTGCCAAACACGTGGCACAATCCCAATGCAAAATCTAGGGACTCAACTAATACATTTATTTTTTTAAACGCTGCCTCAAAGAAATTGGCATCAAGGAGCAAGCAGGCAACTAGAGCCAAATTTGGGATGGGGGGGGGGCAAAAAGATTTGGGGGGAGGCTAATTCTTCCAGCCATAGGCAGAGTGGCTCTAAGAAGGGATGAACACACAACAAACGCCTCATTAACAAGTAAATGGTCTTTTAAAGACCTGTGAAGTGCTCGGTTGCGGACGCAAGTAGAAGATCGCCAGCCCGCAAAGCTTTCTCAGCCGGGCTGATAATTGACGGGGGGGGGGGGGGGGGGGGGCTGAAGCCCGGTGAGCCCAATAGGTGTTGCGCACCTCACAAGTAAAAGCATGGTAGTAGATGTTATGCTTAATTGGTTGCGATGTCTACATTTTTAAATATTTGATTGGGTTAAGGCATCTGCTGTAAGGTGCCCAGTAAATCTCAGGGAATGTTAATAACGGTGAGATAACTCTGGTAGTTAATACACTTGCTGGAAAGATCTGTGTTTTGTGAAATCCCAGATTAGAAGTAGTAGAGAAGATAAATGTGTCTACTGCAAAGCACATCATCTAACACACAGATGACAGATTTAGATAGTAAAGTGGGTTGCCTTTTAGAACAGAGATCCTTTTGTTACCTGCAGTTCATAAATTGTAATTAGGGCTCCCGGTTTTATGGTTTTTATTTTTTAACATTCCTGTCTGTATTTATCCATATTTATTTTATGTTTTGTGTATAAATGAAGTTGTAAAGCTGTACATTTCCATATTTATCTAACTGATATACACATACTCATACTTTGATGTCTGTTGTGAATATGCTATTTAAGCTGCCAAATATTATGTAACAATACATCCACCAAATATTAGCATTATACCACAAATGCATGTTGTCTTATGCCACTATTTAAACAAATTTGATCCTGTTTTTTAATTTCCCATGCTGTCCATCTATTCTTTAAAAACAGCACGGAGAGTCACTTAGAAGAAGCACAATTTTCGGTATTTATCCAATTTTAAAGATAAATGCATACAGAAAACACATTGTTTTCTGTCTGTATTTATCTGTAAAAATCCGTAAAAACGGAAAACAGGGAGCCTTAATTGTAATCCTTCTAAAATACCACAGTGAAGTATAAAGGATAAAGGACATGTGACTCCTACAACTTCTAACTACATAGATTTACACATGTTCATGATTTATTGCCAATGTATAATATGTAAGTTACTTAAAGTGCTCTGACACCCTGCATTGGGTTGCATAGCACTATAAAAAGAATAAAATAGTGCTATTGAAATTGTTATTTGTGTAAATACTGGGAGAGACAAACACATCTGAGATTCATACAGTGCATGCATCCCCTATATACAGAGACAGAACAAAGGCAAAAGCATGCCTCTCTTAAGAAGTTGGGAAGAGATAACAAGCTGTGTGCCTTTGTTTCTCCTCCATGGCATTTACATTTAAGTGTGCGGTTCCAGGCCACCTCCTGTCAGGATATTTAAACAAAAGGAGGCCCGATGACCCCTTAAATTCGGCCCAGCTGGAGGTGAAAAATGGCTCCCTCGCTGCCTGCACATTGCTTCTGGGAATGGAAAGCAGACAATGTGCATGCGCTGCTGAACGTGTCCCGGTGTCTGAGAATTACATACTTTCAGCATACTTCTATGGGGCCCGACTTCTTTGCAGGTTGAACGGCGTCCACCCTCTGAAAAGAGTGGGTGGACATCGTGTACCTGCTTATACCCCCGACTCGTGCCCTGGGTTGGTCACGTATTGTAATGGTGTTGGTAACCTGAGGCAGAAAATGGGCGAGACAGTGCCTAATTGAAAAAATAAAATAAATGCGCAAAATCATAGTCCCAACTCTGGCATAGCAGTCAATTGTGCAGCAAGTGCAGTGGCGCCAGTGCCCAATAAGCACATTACACCCAGCTTTTAGCTCCCTTCTACTACTGAACTCAGGGGCATAGTGACAAGCCCTTATCGCCACGGGAACATCACTTTTTGTGACGTTTCCGTAGCGATAGGGACTTTGCCTCATTTATAAGGCAGCCTGCCCCCTTTCACACTATGCTTAGTGTGAAAGTGGTGGGCAGTGCTGTTGCAGTGGGAGTTCCATCGCAACACCCATTGATTTTGACGCTGCCCCCTATTTACAAGAGCAGCATAAATAGGAGGCAGCACCAAAATTAAGACCAGGGAAAACCTGCTTTATTACTTCTCGTTTTTGCTTTTTCCATGTGTGCTGCCTTTCCACATGGAAAAAGCAAAACACCTTGGATAGTTTATGTTCAGGAGGGTGACCCTTCCAGCACATAAACAATCCTTTAAAAAAATTAAATGTTGTAACTTCCATGTGTGCTGCATTAAGCAGCACACATAGAAGTGACAAAATGGTATTTAAGATTGTTTTTGTGCAGGAAGGGGGACCATCCTGTACATAAATAATCTTCCCCTGCACGCAGACACCCTTGCACTATGGTGCAAGGGGGCCTGCGTTGGCGCTACACTGCTCAGTGTAACGCCAGTGCAGGATAACTGCAAGGCTGCACCATATCCTTGTAAATATGGTGCAGCCTTGCATTTCTGAAGTGGTGGAGTGAGGTGTTAAGCCATGACAGCTAACGCCTCACTCCGGCATTTCTTTGTAAATATCCCCCTCAGTGCTCTAAATGAGCCGGTAGTATACTCACAGGTACTGACTACCTGCACATATTATTTTTATCACTCGGAGTACCAGCACATCTCTGCTGCCAATGAGAGTATCGATACTCATGAAATGGTAGGCTCATTGGCTGCTTATGCTGGTGAGCACGAGGCTGTCAAAGTGGAACCTGGCTCCGACAGCCAAGACACTTCTGTATCCCTGAGTTGAGTGCCCACTGAACTATTCAAAAAGGCTCATTTGCATTATGTCTGAGTATTCACCATCACACTGTGTTTGGCAGAGCAGGGCCCATTCAGGCTCTGTGTTTTTCAAACACATTCATACTATGGTGCGCATTTGTGCAACTGCAGGAATCAAGGCAGTCCTTGATAGTGGCATGAAAGAAAGCCATGGGCGGTAAGATACCTCTCAACATTTTGCAGTTACATCTTAAGGATTTTGGGGGACCTGGGCTGAATGTATTTTTGGGGCCCCTGTTTGGAACCTTCTCAGATTTATGGTTCAATGTCAGCTCCTTCATGCCCTCTTTGGCCAGAGGTCACTGACAGTACACTGGCACAATGGTCCAAATTCTAAATATTTTTGCATGTAATACTCAGGGATAGTGACGTGTGTTTTCAATATTGTAAAACAGCAGCAGCTCACTAATATTACTGCAAACACTCTCTTTGACACCCTCTAATTTCTCATATGTGTGGTCCTATTTAATCGTAAAAAAACCTATTTTTTATGGACTTTGCATGAAAAAAAAAACCGACATTTCTCTGCACAATGTCTGTAATAGACTCTCATACATCACTCAAGTTAAAAATAAATTAAAGGAAAATTGTATTTAAAATAATGTGTTTTAGAATTATTCAAGTTTATCAGGTCAAGACTCTGCAGAACCGAGCTGGCTGTATCAGGCCCCCCTGAAAGTCTGGGGCTCTTGGACAGAGCCCACTTTGTCCATGCCTTAAAATGTCTCTGTCCTTTTGCAGAAGTTTAGTGCTTGAGATTTCAGGAGTCCTAATTTTATTTACATTAGTTTTTAACCCCCAAATGATGTTATTTTATACCTGTTGCACCACTTTACACCACCCAAATCTCTAGTGCAAACTCAAGTATGGCTGCACTCAGCGGATGGATCTTTAGTTCGGGACTGAGGATTGATACATCAAATCAAGACAGTTCACTAACATGAAGCTCATTTGGCCCCCAAAAAACAACAGAGAGATTTAGAGTTGCACACTATAAAGGTTTATTGGTAGATTAGCAATGTTACAAATTTAAATTGGTGCAGCACAATTTGGCCAACCTTTGCTCATTATGAAAATGTCACTAGACTTTAATGAAAAGTGCACTTAGAACATGTTCATGTATGGTTTAAAGAAACGAATGTAAGAAATTTTCTCCTACTAGAAACAGTACAATATTTGCGTAATGTATGCATTAACATCCCATATATTTGGTTTAGATTAGTTTTCAGTCATACTTTCAGCTGAATACTTGAATGCCTTATTGAATATTACATGTAGTATGAAACCTAATGCTTTCAAAATGTGAATATTGATTTGTGTTTAAATCTGCACACTCATATTAAATGTACACCATTGAAATTATTGTTTAACTTGTCATACCTAAATATGCAAGATCACATCAGTGCAACTATTAGGGGAGCCAATCTTCAGCTCAACACCCTTAGGAAAATCAAGCCTTTCCTCCCACCTGAGTACATCCAACCAGCAGTACAATCCCTAGTTATCTCACACTGGGAATATGGATTGGTGACTCTTGCTGGGCTACCTAAAACTAGTTTGGCTCCGCTTAGAGCCACTCTGAACGCTTCGGCCAGACTCATCACTGATTCCAGAAAACATGACTGTATCACGCCAGACCTAATTCAACTAAACTGGCTGACCATTGAAGCTAGGATCCTGTTCAAGATAGCTTGCCTAACGCACAAAAGCTATTCATCACAACACCCCCGTTTGCCTGACAAAAAAACTTGAGCTATCTGGCTCGAGTAGGAACTTAAGAAGCTCGAACGCCCTATTATTGAAACCTCCCAAATTCAATAAGAAGATAACGTACAGTTGTGCTTTCTCTGGTCTTGCACCAAGAATATGGAATGCTCTTCCACCTGAGATCAGATCCATCCCATCTACTGCCTCTTTCAAAAAACATGTCAAATGGCTACTCCTGTATGACCATCAACAGCATTAACCCGGATACCATATCAGTCTACTTTTTTCTCTGGTCTTGATACTCTTGTTACCGTGTTGTTTCAATTGGTATTATGTTTCTTCTCGCTTGTCCTCCTGATCTACTTTGATCTGCTGAAACACCTTATAGGTTCCACTAGATTGGCTGACTCCCAATTCATGGGTAATGTAGGCCCCCTGGAAATACCCTGCTAGACTCCTTTCGGCTACTATTGGTATTAGCATAGACAGACCAGGAGTACAGGTTGGGTGGGTTAGGGAGGGAGGGGATGTAGTTGGGTTTGTTTTTTCAGTTAAATGGAAAATATATTCTTTATGCTATTGATATTTATGTGACCCAACTTCACTGTTATCGAAACTCATCGCTATTATTCGGAAGTATTTGAAGTTCATTTTCTGTCATATTGTCCGAGCACTGTATAGTAGATTCATGCAATGTATCTGTAGTAACTATGCCAAGATCAAACGTCCTTCTGTATTAATCTTTGTGTTGGATGTGATGCCAAGGTCCTCAATAAAGTAGGTTTTAAAAAAAAAAGCTCTACCTCAAGCCCTTGGAGATACTCAGCACCAGTACAGAAAGTTCAGTCCAGTCCTTTCACTGCCAAGGGCAGAAGCAGCAACTGCAGGCCAACCCAACAAAGCAACACACAGCAAAGGGGCAGTACTCCTCCTGGCAGCTCTTCCAGCTCTTCTTCTTGGCAGGTTCCTTAATTCATAAGTAATCTAAAGTCTTGGGGTCTGGAACCCAATATTTATACCAGCAATTCCTTTGTCCTCTAAAGGTAGAGGGGCCAGGACTTAGTTCAAACCAGTTCGGGGTGCATTCTGCCAGGGTGCACCTTCTTCCTTTGTCAGTGTGGGCCAGTGTCCTCAGACGTACCACAGGAGGTGGAGCTGGCATTGTGGAAGGTGAACTCAGCCCTATTCAGCCTAGGCACTACTCCTCCCACCCATCTAGGTGTAGATGTGCCTATTCAGCCCGGCTGACTCACCCTGGCTCCCTCAGCTCCTGTCACTTACAAACCAGACAGATAATACAGACGCTAGCAGAGGCAGGCTGGATGGTTAGGTCAGAAAATACCTACTTTCTAAAAGTGGTATTTTCAAACCCAGAATGTTAAAACCAACTTCACTGAAAGATGTATTTTATCATTCTGAGATCGGGCATACTAAACTCGAATTTCTACCATGTTCCCTGAGTCAGTTAGGATCATAGGATGTAATGATCAAACTGCCCATTCTGGCCTACGGGGAACAGGTAGCCTTGCAATAGTGAAAAACGAAGTAGACTGTGATTCACTATCAGGACATGCCACACACACCAGGGCATGTCCTACCTTTTACATACAATGCACCCTGCCCATGGGAGTACCTTGGGCCTACCTTAGGGGCGACTCACATGTAGAAAAGGGAAGGTTTAGGGACTTGCAAGTGTGTGCACTCGCCAAGTCGACATGGCAGCCCCAGGCTGCGCACAGGCCCTGCGATGGCAGGCCCGAGTTACACTTTACGGGCTGTCTGCGTGGTTGGCACAATCCAGTGCTGCAGCCCACCAACAGCATCTGATTTATAGGCCCTGGCACACACAGTGCACTTTACTAGGGACTGACACATAAATCAAATATACCAAGTCTAACAGTGAGGTTGCCTTATTGAAAGAAACACTGTTTTGAAATTGAACTCTGCCTGCATATCCAAGCCTCCAACATCACTTAGTCTATGCTGCAAAGCTATCAGCATGTTTATATAACATGGGGAAGGCCCGTATAACCCTCTAGAGTTTGGACAATCCCATTATACAAAACCCCTCCTAAGTCCAAACTTTTCCTACTTTTTATATGTTTGGAGTGGTAATAGTAAATTTAACCCCTCTGAAAGGCTATTTTTTCACTATTGTTGCATAACCTGGAGCGAGAATAATATATTGATTATTCCCAGACTTCAATCCTTTTCTTAATATTGTTTAAATATATTATTATAATTGTTTGTTTATTTTTGCACGTTTATATTATTTGTTTATATTCACAGAAAAAACAATGTTTTCGAGGCTGTTATAGTTAGGAAATAGAATTAAAAAAACCTTAGCAATTAAGTGAAAAAACAAAGTTTACAGGGATATTATAGTTAGGTTCAGATTTCACTCTTACAAAAACATAGATATTCAGCAGTTACAGTTGCCTGAGCTAACTATAACTTATGCCCACGCAATGCACAGCTTATGACATCACATATTACATCACTCATGACATGGTCAGTGACATCACTCATGACATCTCAAATGACATCACTGATGTCATCATCCACAGAACCCCTAACACATACTCACACCCCCATAAACCTCTCACACCTGCACAACCACTCACATACCCATGTATAGACCCATAACAGTACTCACACACCCACTCGCTGCTCCTCCATAGAGCTACTCATATACCCACTCACTCACTTATATAGCCACTCACACAACCATTCACTCACACATACAACTGCTCATACAACCAGTCACTCACCCATACAGCCCCTCACACAGTCACACACTCACTCATACAGCTACTCACACACCTAGTTATTCACCTACACAGCCACTCACACACCCACTCATTCACCCAAACAGTCTCTCAACATAGCCATTCACTCACCCATAAAAGAACTCACACATCCACTTACATACCCATTCACACATCTATATACGCATTCCCACATATGTTAATGTTATGGGTGTCTTATATAGCGCTCGGCTACTCCAAGGAGTGTCCCGGCGCTTTCAAACCCACAACAGACTACAGAAGGCACGCAATACGAGGAGAGAGGTCAAGCAAATTACTGTCCATAAAGCCACGTCTTCAGACCCTTTCTGAAGGTCAACAGGTTCGAAGTACAGCGGAGTGGCAAAGGAAGGGTATTCCATAGCTGGGGCGCCAAGCATTTGAAGGAACGCCCCCCCACCCTTGCTTTCTTGACAGCAGGAACAACGGCAAGGCCGAGAGATTCCGATCTTAAGGATCTAGTTGGTTTGTAGAAAACAAGATGTTTTTGAATATATTCAGCTCCCACAGCATGGAGTGCCTTATGCGCCAGCGTAAGTGCTTTAAAAACAATCTGCTTCTGAATAGGCAGCCAGTGTAGGGAGTGTAGAAGATCCGAGGCTCTCGCTCGGCAAGGTAGGCCAAAAATCGCCCGTGCCGCCGAGTTTTGGACCACCTGGAGTCTTTAGAGTAGGTATTCGGGGAGCCCCAAATATAAGACATTCGAATAGTCCAGCCTTGAACACACAAGAGCCTGGACCATAGTCTTCCTATGCTCAAGTGGGAGCAGGGGAAAAAACTTACGCAGCATTTTAAGGAGGCCATAACAAGTGCCAGTCAATACAAGGATCTGGGACTTGAGCGACAAGCTGTTGTCAATTTTGACCCCCAAGTTCTTAGCAACCAGAGAGGAAGATGCGGGAGGGAACATGTTCACCGGCCACCAATCCTGCCAGCTCGGGTCAGCCTGACACCCGAAGAAAAGCACCTCTGATTTATCTGGGTTGCACTTGAGGCTGTTTTGCTGAAACCATTCGAAAACAGCCCCAAGACACCCAGGGATGCTCTCTCCGTCAAACTCAGCCCCCTTCCCACAAGTGAAAAGGAGCTGGGTGTCATCGGCATATGACACGATCTGGGCCCCAAAAGACTCCGCCAGCACCGCCAAAGGGGTCATAAAGATATTAAATAGAGTCGGACTAAGCACCGAGCACCGAGCCCTGCGGAACTCCGACCTCCAGAGGCGGTACTTCGGCTGAGTAAGGGGGTGCCCAGACCACCTGCCGACGACCGGCTAAATAAGATCGAAACCAGCTCAACACCGTCCCCCTCAGACCGATCTCATGGAGCCTGCTGAGGAGACCCTCATGAGGGACGATGTCGAAAGCCGCCGACAGGTCTAACATTACCAACATGGCCCTTCCTCCTGCATCCAGCACTTCTTTGATGGCCTCATTGACATCCAAAAGTGCCGTCTCGGTGCTTAAGTTGGACCGAAAGCCAGACTGGGTGGAATGCAGCAAGCTATGGGTTTCAAGGAAAGTAGAAAGCACAGTGTGCACATGCTTTTCTACTATCTTTGCGAGAGCAGGCAGGAGGGAAATCGGCCTATAATTGGCGTGGAGCTCGGGGTCAAGACCCGATTTTTTAAGGAGCGGAACAACCATCGCCTGTTTCCAGACCACGGGAACCACACCACTAGTCAGTGACAGGTTATGGATGGGATTAATCAGCGGGTTCAAAACCTCTGCAACCCTAGCCAGAAATTTAGCAGGGCAAGGGTCAGAGGGTGAGCCTGACTTAAGCTTAATCAGGAAATTCTGTGAAGCAGAGTCAGAGAGAGATGGAAACTCAGAGAGAAAGGGTCCAGATCCAGCTGTCAGATTCAACTGGTCCCCTGGAGTGGTGACAACACTCGGGCCCAAGGAAGAAAAAGAGTCCTGAATCCGATTGATTTTAGAAGTGAAAAAGATAGCTAGCTAGCGAGATCACCCACGGCTCAGAAAAATCATGATGCGACGCATTTGCCTTAGGAGTTATAAACTCCTTCACAATAATGAAAATTTCCCTGCAGGAACTAGAAGCAGTCTCAATTCTCGCAGAGAAACAGTTCTTCTTTTCGACCAAAATGTCTGCTTATAGGGCTACCTTAATGGTAGCCCTATAGGCAGCCTTGGCCCTAGGATCATACTGCTGGTGCCAGAGCCTCTCTGCTACCTTACAATTGCGCCGGGACAGCGCCAAAGCCTCAGTGAACCAAGGAGCAGAGGCCCGCCTAGAAGTTGTCCGGGGAGCAATAGCTGGTGCTAGTTCGTCTAATCGCTCCATTAGCCATTTCTGCAGCAAGTCGAGATCTCTCTCTAGGTCTCCTGATAGGGGGCAGGGATGATCCAAGCAGGCCTGGGCCAAACTATCAGGGGTCACCCGATGATATGCCCGACCAGTCTGCCTAGGATGACTCGACATTGCGCAGGATGATTTACTAGTGCCCAGAATCTGAAAACTGATCAGAAAATGGTCCGACCAGAGGACAGGGACAGGGCTGGCCATAGCAAGTGGAATGGTGGAGAACACCTGATCAAGGGTGTGGCCCTTGTTGTGAGTCGGGACAGCCAGTTGGGAATGAGGCCCAAAGGGGCGGTGATATCGTTGATTTTAATTGTATCGCCATCCATCCCCACATCCATATGTTTGTTAAAATCCCCAAGCACAATACAGTGCTCTGTCTTCATACAAAGCGCCGAAGCTAGCACCTGCAGCTCCTCGTGAAAGGACCCCAGCTGACCCGGTGGTCTGTAGACCAGGAGCTCAGAGAAGGCTTGATGGGGAGATAGGGCTATAGAAAAAGCCAGGGATTTGCAGCCGGAAATGGTTTCCATAGGGATAACCACACATGAGAGATCTCCGGACCACAATTGCCACCCCTCCACCCCTCCCGTTTAATCTGTCATGTCTAAAAATCACATAATCAGGAGGGATAGCAGTCGCAATGTCCGGATTGGAAGACTCCCCAAGCCAAGTTTCTGTGAGCATTAAGCAAACAGGTTTTTTGACAGTTAAAAGCTCGTAAATATCAGGAGCATGTCTGCTCAAAGAGAGAGTATTAAGTAAGAGACACATATAATTCACATTGGCCTTAGGGCTAAAAGCCCCCAGCACCGGGACATTTCCTGGTATCCATCCGCATCCCTGGCACCGCCTTTTGCCTCTGCATCACCCAGGAAAGATCACACGACACACACCCGTACCTTTCCTAAATGAAAGGAGATCAGCAGCCGAATACATGAGCCTAGAGCCAGCCCCTCCCACCGCGCCGTCCGCCTCCGAGACGCAGACGGGCTAGACTCTGGCTCGACTCCGGCGCCACAATGGCGCGTTCGCTGTTCGCGTTCGCTGCCCGAAGAGGTAGCCATCTTCCTTTGTAGTCCCTACGATAGCGCAAGGGCGCTGGGACTTGTAGTTTTTGGACCTGAAAAGCGAGCGGGGGCTAATGACGCGTCTCCTGCCACAGAGCCTAATCGTCTGTGAGCACGGAGAACACGCGCTGACAGTGTGGTAAGAGTTTTAACAGAACAAGATTAAAACGCTAATTACGCCGCAAATTATAAACATTTTAACAGTGAGGTTTTAAAAAACAAAATTAGGCTGTCACCCGGCTTCCGCCTCAGGTGCTAATGAGAAAATGAAGCGCAGTAGTCAGAGGCAATATGTAGAGGTATTGCCAGACTTCTGCCGCCGATGGGGAATGGTATCACATACGCTCACTCATTACAACCATTCAGACAGACACTCACTCTCCAATAGCGCCACTCACTCAACAACTCACTTAACGAAACACCAACTCAAACAGCCGCTCACTCACCCATACAGCCATCTACCCACCCAGGCACTCACTCATACAGGCATTCAGACACCCACAAGGCTACTCGCACACCCACTTCTACACCCATACAGCCACTCACATACCTCTCATGCACCCATACAGCCACTCAGAAACCCACTCACACACAGAAACACACAGTCACAGAGGCACTCACATAATATATAATAGAATTAGTATCACTCAGTAGTACACCTGGTATACTAATTTAACTTTTGTAGTAGCTTACTATATATGTTTTACAATCATAAACTCTTAGAAAATACTTACAGTCACTGGATGATGTCATGAGTGATATCATTTGAGATGTCATCAGTGATGTCACTGTCCATGTCTTGAGTGATGCAATATGTGAGGATCATAAGCAGTGCATTGTAAGGTGTAAGCAATAGTTAACTCAGGTAACTATAACTGCTGAATTTTACAAGTCTTGTATGAGTGAAATCTGAGCCTAAATAAAATGGTCCTTTTTTTTTCAGTGAATTTATAATGTTTTTTTAAAAATTCTTTTTGCTAGCTAAAACATCCTTGTAACCTTTTTTTCCAGTGAATTTCAATGTTTTTTAATGTTATTTCCTAACTATAACATCCATGGAACCTTTGGTTTTTTAAGTGAATTTCAAAGGTTTTAAAAATATTTAAAAGTGCATAAGAGTCTTAATGGGTTGTGTGAGTGAGTGAGTGTCTCAGTGGGTGTGTGAGTGAGTGTCTTAGTGGGTGTGTGAGTGTTTGAACAGGTCTGGGAGTTACTGCATAAGTGGCTCACTAAGTCTGTTAATGGGTGCATGAGCATTTGAGTGGGTGCATGAGTGCCCGAGTGGGTTTATTAGTGGGTGTGAGAGTCTCTGATTAAGTTTGTGAGTGCTTCCATGAGTTTGTGAGTCAGTCTGTGAGTGAGTGTCTGAGTGGGTATGTGAGGGAGTGTGGACTCTCTGAATTGGCCTGTGAGTCTCTGAGTATGTCTGTGAGTGGGTGTGAGAGAGTATGAGTGGTTCTGTAAGTGGGTACATGAGTGTTTTTAGAGGGTCTGTGAGTGTACATGTCTGAATGGGTCTTTGTGTGGGTGCATGAGTGTCTGAATGGGTTTGTGAGTGGTTGTGAGAGTGTCTGAGTGGTTCTGTGAGTCAGTGCATGAGTGTCTGAGTGGGTTTGTGAATGGGTGTGAGAGTGTCTGTGAGTGGGTGCATGAGTGTCTAAGTGGGTCTATGAGTGCATTTGAGAGATCTGAGTAGGTCAGTGAGTGGATGAGTGAGTGGATCTGTGAGTGTCTGAGTGGGCCTGTGAGTGGGTGTATCTATGTTTAAGTGGGTCTGTCAGTGGGCCTTTTGAGCGTCTGAGTGGGTGTTTAATTGTCTTTGTGGGGATGTCAGTAGCTGTGCCAGTGACAGGGCCACAACACGACCACACCTGCCCCTTTATCCATAAAGAGTCCACAGTTTTGCAGAAAATATCTACCTAAGTAGAGTACTTTTTACTGGTTAATTACTAAGTGCTACCTCCTTGGGTAAATGTCCAGTATGTTTTAAACACTACAGCTGTTCAATGGAGTACGTGGAAATGTCACAAGTGACCTTGTGAGTGTTTTGGCAATGTGATTGTTCCTTGTGCATCTTTATCCAGAAATGTGTAATAACATGAATCTTCCAATTGAGAAGACAACAAGAGTACAAAGAGGTAAATCTCTACCAAGCAAGGGTAATTTATTTGAACTATATGAGGTACGTGGTGCATTGTTTGAAGGAGATGTCCTCATATTCCTCAGCATCAAGAACACGTCCCCAAAATTGGCAGGAAAAGTGCTGAAGGTCCTTTTGGTAAGCAGTCCATCATCCCGTCTAAAAAGCGGGAAGACAATTAGATACTACTAAAGGTGGATGGGGCGGGACCAAAGGGGCAGAACATCAGGTGATTGTGCCCATTGTACAGCCATTTAAAGGGAAAACTATGGACTCTGCTCTCACCAGGTAAGGACAAGAAGGAACGCACACCTCACAGTCACTACAAAGTGCACTCAAATAGATCAACAATGCATTCACCTCCACAAAAAAATGTGATCCAGCGCTCCTAATAGAAAATTGTCTCACAAACGCTACTCATCTCCACAATACTCACCATTAATCATGAATTACTACCAATTCCGCTTACTACAAAAAGATCGTAAATATTTTCTTGTTGTTCCGCTACTTTAGCCAATCCGTGCGCGAAACTCACCAACAAGCCAATCAGGTTAAGCCACATTACTACTCTGTTCAGCCAATGGGATTACTGAATTTCAGAATAAGCCAATCAGGTACGAGCCTGTCTAGTCACATGAGCCAATCAGTGCACAAATCCTGTGACATATGCTAGCCAATCACAGCGCGACCCTTGTGACGTATGCTGCCGCTGCAGCTTCACTGTCTCCTCTCCACTCCTTGAACTGACCCCTCCCTTACAAAATATTTTCACAGCGCCATATTTTACAAATCTTTCAATGGAATTCAGTTAGTAACTCCACATAAACAAACCATTTGTCTGTTTCTCTAAAATAAAGAGATAGCTTTTCAATCATTCAAGTATCCTTTTGCGTGAAATAGACGACGCTATTTTCACAGAATATTTAAATTCATTGATAAAAACAAGTAGCCTTGTTCTACCCTTCTAGCACACGCAATCATACAGAAAGAATCCGTAACCATTCATACATGAAATTCTTGGTAGGACTTTAACCCGCCAATAAAAATCCTCACTTGCCAGTAAGAAGACGACGCTTCCTTACCCTTCACTCAAGCTTGGATAAATTCTACTACTCTTTTCACAGTGAGTTTTAAAACAGGACAGTTGTCCCTATACTCAAAAGCTACGATTTCATAGACAATCCTCACTATACATTCTACCTATCACACCTAAGATCCCTAATCTTGTGCTGTACGTCCACAACACTAGTGATATATGACAATATCACTATTTTGAAACAGAACAAATGCACTGTGTAACTTCACCTGTCACACTTTACTTTCGCCGGCAAACCAGGACATTTTCACACTGCTGGAAAAAACCTTTCGACTACATGTAACAACTAAACAAACTTAACAAGTTTTAGACATGTATCCTATGTAATTATCATGTAACATGTCAGTTACCATAGTAACCGTAACTCTGCTACCAAGTAATTGATAACCAGCGCTCCCAATAGAAAATTGTCTCACAAACGCTACTCATCTCCACAATACTCACCATTAATCATGAATTACTACCAAGGCCCATAAACCAACGAGACAATTTTTGAGCGACTGTATCATGTGACCTAATTAATCAGAACTATTCGCAAAATATTTACAATTTTATATACAACTGCAGTTAATCATTTCCTACCATGGTTTTTAATCATATGTCATTTAATTAAGTCACTAAGGCGAATGGATCTAATAATGATAACTAGACCATGAATAAACAAAACCAGCTTGTCATTTCAAAAATCTAATTTATTAGCTTTATTTTATTCAAGGAAAGAGCATTTTTATTCAGAAATCATTATTTTATTAGCAAAGTGAAAGCATCATTCAAGGAAAAGGCTTTTTAGACTGATAAATCAATCAGCATGAATTAAAACATAATGTAAGTTTCAATCCCTAAATACAATTTCCCTGTCTAAAACTCACTTCACCTAAAAGAATATTATTAAAGACTGCTGTCCTTACGTGCACCAAAAGTCCAACAGCACGTCAATCAGGAATCGGGAAGCAAGAGCCCCCTCCTGCCTGTAGGGCCAGATTTTATACCTTTCCAACTAGCTAACCTTCTCAAAAATGTTCTTTTTCGTTGCCATCAGAGTTCCCATTGGCTGACTTATGTCAGACCATTTTATGTCATCACCATTTTCAAATCAAGAACGAGCTCTTCTTTAGCTCTATTGTTTGTGTCATTTCGCTTCCTCGAAACTGTATCAAAATAAGTTCATTCGAGTTACAATTCATAACTTCCTTGCTTTGTCAATCCTGCCGCTTTCTGTCCTTGAACAAACTTCATGAGCACATTATGCACGACATATCCATCCATAATTTCTGACAAAATTGTCAACGTGGTAAAACTTTCCACTTCTCGTGTGTGTAAGGCTCTTCTCAGGACAGGTTTCAAAACGCCATCTTTTGTAGGCCTAAAAGGCCTCTCACGGAAACTAGTATTCAAATAAACATAAAACAGTAATTAATTACAGAATTGAGACCCTTTCTGTTACCCACCCCTCTTCTAATTATTAACTAGGTTAATTATGTTACCTAGCCAAAGCACAAATAGCAGCATTTATATTAACCTTCTTCTTTCAGGCCATAAGGATTCTTCACGAGCCTCTGCTACAGAAAAGACACAACAAAACATGTTGCACACGAATATAGCACATGCCATTAATTAAACAGCTGCATTTTATACTGACAAAGACAATAGACAAGGTTGGTTTATTATTTTTCCACACACTTGCAAATGCAACATAGAAGCACATTAGTCCCACATGTAATGTCTGCAATTTTAAACTAAGTTGGTTAATTATTTCAACACATGCTATTAGTACTGTTACATTTATTATGGAAGTTTAACTTTGCGAGCTTGAACGAAATTTCATTCAACATCTCGCTCCATCAACTCCCTCATCTGGTGATTTCATAATCACCAAACTACACCCAAAAATTTCAGCTAAAATTTTATTTCTATTGGCCATGTTTTGAACAATCACTGTATTAGTATTTCTAAACCTTTGATTCAGCATTTTGTCTGCAACTCTCATATTGGGCTCTACGAAACTCTTCTAGTTTTATTTCCTTCTCTCGTTCTTTTCTGAGCTTATAAATTCTTTTCTTTTCCCTCACATATTTCTTTCTCTTGTGTATCATGCAACTAATGTTTAGCAAAAGTGTCACTATAACTATAACTATTACAGGATAAAGTATTTTACCAATGATTGAACTACCAATCTCATGAAACCAGTTTCTGATTGCTGCAAATCTTTTGCTCAAACGTTCTGAAAAATTATCTTCTTCTAAGGGTTCTATCTCTGAAGGTAATTCTGTAATATTTCTGATAAACATCTCTATATTCTGGCTCTTATCTGGAATATATGTGCAGCAATGCTGGACATGTAAAATTCCACAAACTCCTCCCTCTTTTGCTAGCAGGATGTCTAAAGCAAGACGGTTCTGCATAACCATTGAGCGCATGGCAATAAGCTCAGTATCAACTAATTGAAAACCACTTGCAGTATCTGTTAACAATCTGTCCACAATTGTAGACACTTTTCTGATTCTCATTCAGGGTTATTCCCACCATAGGTATAATCGCACCAAATATATCTCCTAGTATTTCCGAAACACTTTCCCTCTTGAACCTATTCAGATGTTTGCCAATTTCAAATGAGCCTTCTGAATTTCTATCTATGTGAAAAATCTTTGGAAAAACTAAACCAATATAGCATGTCCCATACCAGTGGTCAAGAAGACTGAAGTAAGCTTTATTCCCACAAACAAAATAAATTCCAGGAAAAATTGGATCTTTACCTCCTTTAAATACCCACCCTCCTAAGATACAATAAGTATCCTCACATTGACTAGCACCCACAAAATAGTTATCAAATTGGGTGTTATCTCTCCTTATGCACAATTTTCCACTAACAGGTTTATCTATGTGTATAGCTACATTTTCATTTCTGCCATTAAGCTTTTCATCCTCACTCTGCCAAAACTTAGGTTTGGTTTGTTTCAGCATCTTGTTTCTTTTATAAATCGCTCTTCTCTCCTCAACCATGTTTAAGAGAGACTTTTCTTCTGTTCTCAATTTGCATGTTAAATTGCTTCTAGAAGCGTATTCATATGTAAGTTCATTAGTCTCTATGAAAAATTCCCTCATCTGTTTGGCATGTTTCATTTTATTTAAGCTATTGTCAATCTTTAAATGTGCAAAAATGTCATCGTAATCAGAGTAATAATACTCCAGGCGTCCAGTTTTATAAAACAAACTAGCTATTACACTACAACAGAAGCAGGTAATTTCACACAGATGTAGCAGTCTTTCACATTCATTACCTAAACATATTCAGATAAAAGTCTAGAAAAGGTATTACTAGAAAAATCACCAACAGATCTATCTTGGTGGATCTCTGGTTTGTGCTCAATGACTCTATTAGTCTTACCCACTACATCATGAATAACTTGTTTAGCCTAAACTTTACTAGTCATATTAGCTTTGTATAATTCTTTGTCAATTCCTAAAGGAAAAATGACAGCTAAAATTAGCCAAACCAAAATTATTAAAATCACACATATAGAAGACATTTTGCAACATATTCTTAGAATAGAGCATCTCAAGTTATTGTTAGAATTAGGCATCTTCTACTTGAGACAAGAGCCTTTCAGAAATTTTTTTTTTAAATCCCTAAATATACCCCCTTATTTACTTTTTTTTTAAAATAGAGTCCTCTAACAGCTTTTCTTCAACCTTACGTCTTACATCATTGTGTTTTTCCAGCTAACACAATTTCTTCGACCTTGTGTCACCTAACACATTTCCTTCGACCTTATGTCACCAACAAATTTTAACCTTAAATGAAAACAAATTCAATCAGTCACTTCTGTCATCTATATCTTCCTGACTACTACTGCTCACTTCCACCACTGGTGGAATTATAATGTATGTCCACTCAGGTGACTTATACTTCTGATTAGGCTTTAACACTCTTTTTGCTCTACTGCTAATCAGTTCTATTTTCTTTCCTGACTTGAAAATATCATCAACCTGTTCTTTTGATTTATTCACTAATTTGAATTTCAGGCCCTCATTTTCATTTGGCCAATTATCTCCTTTTCTTGAGAGTTTTTTCTTTGGCTCAGTTTGATTGCACTCAACTCTCCAGGCTCTTTTCCTTAATTTTCTCACATTGGATTCAGCATCACTTTCATCTGATTCGCTCTCTGTGGTATCAGCTTTGGATTCAGGCACTTCTTTACTCGCCAGCTTCACTCTGTTAGGAACATCATCCTTATAGCTGGTACTTGGTAATTAGTCTTCTTCTTCTTCTTCTTCTTGAATTACTTCCAATCCACCAGTTTCAGAATTTTCGTTCCTTCTTTCAGATCTTCCAGTCCGCTTTTCAATACTCTCCTGATCTTGATTCACTTCTTGATCAGACTCTTTTTCTGCTTCCTTTTCTAGCAGATCATCATTTTCAGAGTCTACTACCACAATCTCTAGATCTTTTTCATTCAATGCTTCATTCGCATTTGAATCTTCCAGATGTCAACTATCTTGTCGATCTTCAGGATCTGGATTTCTTTCAGGTTCTTCTTCAGAGTGTGAATCAGTTGTTGTATCACCTTCTTCGTCAGGATTCTCAGGTGGTGGTACTCGAATGGTATGATTTGCATGAATCCACCTTTTCAGACCTCTACACTTTACAGCATTTGTTGTGACAAGAATCACCTGTCTTGCTTTCTGCCACCTGGGTACTAGACAATTTCTTCTTCGATGAAACTTTGTCATCACCCAATCTCCTGGCAAAAGATCATGAGCCTGTTCTTTTTCCTTTGTAAGTACTTCAGTTCCTACCTGATGGAACACAGAAGTCACTATGTCAGACAAATTCTTACAGTAATCCATAATTGCACTGTCATTTATACTAAGCACTTTATCTACTGGAACAATGCTTGTCTCATTACTCTGCCCATCAATATTTCATGTGGGCATAAACCAATTTTTCTATCTGGAGTACTTCTCAAAGACATTAAGACAAGTGGAAGTGCATCAGTCCACTTTACTCCTGTAGCCAAGCACATTTTTGCAAGCCTATTCTTGATTGTACCTTTGACTTGCTCAACAAAACCTGATGCTTCTGTTCTATAAGCACAGTGCAGCTTTTGTTTTATATCGAATGCTTCACAAATCATCTGTAACAATCCGTTTTCAAAATGTGTGCCGCGATCAGTTTCGACTGTCACCGGAAAACCATACCTAGGTATGATCTCGCTCAAAAGCAATTTTGCCACAGTAACTGAATCATTGTGACAAGTTGGGAACGCTTCCACCCATCTTGAAAACAGACAGATTATCACTAGGGCTCCCGGTTTTATGGTATTTATTTTTTTGCCATTTCCGTCTGTATTTATCCATATTTATTTTTTGGGCATTTTTTCTGTATTTATCTGCATTTATTTTTGCCACAAGCAAAAGATGAAGCTACAGCTAGTATTTTTCCACATTTATTTCAGTCCCCAAAAACACGGACACAAGAGCCGAGGGAACAACAAACTAAATGGCAACAAACTCAACACACAACAATCACAGTGAAAAAGGGACACCACAAGCCAGCAGGCTGCAGACAGACATGGGGTTAATTGTGCATCCAGCTACAAGAGTTGGATCTAGAACTAGTTGTTGCAGACCCAGAACATGAGATAACATAGGCTAATGTTTTTCCAACATCCTGGGCCTGACCACATTATTTCGGACAGCCCTCAGCACATACAATCATCACTCACCATTGACCACTGTACAGGCACATGCAGCAGATGAAGGGCCTATTGAGAGACGGCTGAACTTCAGGTATTTGCAATAGAAGGTGTTCTCGGGGTAATGAGAGATAAAGATTTATGCTGGGGAATATTGTCATCAAATATAGGAGTGGAAACAGTGACTGGGGCAATGCAAAACCTCACACCTCTCACAGGCTGCATGTGTCTACTTACCTATCGAGTACTCTCAATTTGAGAATTTGTTTCCTCTGTGTAACTGCGTTTGCGCACTAACGTTTATTAACATTTTTTTAAACAAAATGTGTATATGTAGAATACCAGCCCTTAATGTAAAACAAATGCTGCTTGGCCAAATCTATTCATCCTGCAGTGTATTATTGGCATAAAAACACAGTGCTGTTCAGTGTGGATACAGAATGTGTAACGGATCCTGACATGAAATGACTGATGCCATTTCAGTTGTTTATTCAAACTTCAAATTACTCTTTAAGAATGGCTCCAGGTGTTGTTTTAGTTATTATTTAAGGTTACCGTTTTTAATTTTAAATGTTACTTTTTCTCTTTTTGTTCTCATTATACACACTTACTGCCAGTAAATGTCACACGTTCATCTTCTCTGATGCATGTTGAAAAATCAGAATTTGTGTAATGAGTGAAAAAAAGAAGAGGGAATTCAATGTATTTAGATTTCCCCTACTTTTTTTTTTTTTTACCAAAGTCTTTTCTGTCTCTTTGTTTCTAGATTGGGCTGGCACTTTTAATACCAGGGGTAGAAGGAAGGCTAAAACTCGAACTTCCTCAGTGGAGTAAACTTATTAAACATTTGACTAAAAAATCTTTTTTTTTTTTTAAACATTCTTTATTCCTCAATTTGCATACACAACACAGGTCTCTGTGCACCAGAGACATCTGCCATACCAGACATATGTACTCATGAAAGCAATCAACATTTTTAGTAAGATCAATGTGCATAACAAAAGCATACTAAATGATATAGAACCCCCCCCCCCCAACTCCCACCCTCCCTCACCCCAACCCTTAGAATCGCACCATGTCTGCATAGTTCTGTCCACAGCCTGAAGAAACAAACAAAGAATCCTACCCTCGCAGCAGACTCAAAATCTTTTTGATCACTGTCTTGCACCAAGGAGCCTCTGTTCAGATCTAACATCTTGAAATAATTGTTCAAGCAATCAAAATCAGCTGAACTGTGAGATTCTTTACTTCCTTGAAGACAGTGCTTAATTTGTTTTGATTCTCCCAGCAATATGCTGAGCTGAGATGCAGTGACGCACGCTATGAAGGGGTGAGAAAACAACAAAGCCTCGTAACTAAATAAATGGTCTTTTAAAGACCTCTGAAGTACTTGTGCGGCTGTGTGTGATCCCGGGAAGCTGGGCTGACCCGGGAAGCCAGGCTGACACACACAGGGGGAGGGGGGGTGGGGTGAGGGCGTCACAGGTCTGAAGCTCTTTGAGCCCATTAATCTGTCCCCTGAGGCCGCAGAGACTTGTCCAACAGATGCTGAGTTCAAAAGAAGGGCTGGGGCAGCAACAAAAGGAACAGGGGCATGGCAACTCTGGGCTGAAGCAGGGCAATTTACTAGTATTTTGCCGTTTTTACATATAAATACAGACAAAAGAAAAATTGTTTTCCGTCTGTATTTACATGTAAAAATCCGTTTAAACGGAAAACCGGGAGCCCTAATTATCACTAAGACATATCTTAATCTGTTATGTGGAGGCATATCAATGAAATCCATTTGCAACCTGGTAAAAGGACCACCCTCCCGTCCTATGGTTCCCAAGCTTACAACTGTTTTCCTGTTTGGATTGATCTGCTGGCAGAACAAGCATCTTTGGCAAAAGGACTCTGCAATTATCCTGAATTTTGGATTATACCATGTTTGTCTAAACAATATAATCATACAATCTCTACCTAAATGTCCTGGACCATGATACATTCGTGCCATGTCAGCAATCATGCAATTTGGCATTACTGGTCTGTTATCTTTCTAAACCCAAATTTCAACTTCTTCTCGCTGTCTGCAACCTGCTTTTAACCATGTGTCTTTTTCCTCATCATCTGCCTCATCTTGTAAATCTTTCACTCTTTGCCATGTCTCAACTACAGATGTTAGCATAAGTGAGTTCAAAACATGTTCATTGTTTTTCTCCCGATTAATGGACATATTGTTTTTCGCGCAGAACTTAGCGATTTCATCAGCATATGCATTTCCCTTAGTCATATAATCATTTCCCTTTTGGTGTGCTGTACATTTCACTACTATCAACAAAAACAATGGCCCAACCCATGATAGATTGTCAGCTCTATGAATCATGTACTCACAGTTGATCATTATCAAGACTAAGTGAGGATTAGAGTTAATCTCCTCTAGTAGATTTAATCAAAAAGTATTCATTCTATTAAGAAAGCAACCACCTAGCAACACTGATTTATTACAAAAAGGAGTTTTAATAGATTACTCCAAATACAGCGAGAAATTTTATATATACATTTATACAATATTCAAAGCGAACGGTAGAAGAAAGGGCAACGTGCTTCTACAAGGGTGCCGGAAAAAAGAAAGAAAAAAGTGGTTTGGAGATAAAGGGTGTAAGCCTCAACAGAAAAGTGACATAGGGTTTTATTTGGTTGAAAAAATGCTGCAAAGGATTCAGCGTGTTATGCAGTAAGGCCACTAATTATGTTATTCCATTTTAAACATTCATACAGTCTTGACTGGCATGTATAACGTTTGAAAAATTAGTGGTCCTGTTTTATGGAAAAGGGGCGTCGACGTTTCGACCCGTCTTGGGGTACAGGGGTGACTGGAGACCTCGACCTGCGGGTCTTCCTCAGGACGTGTATGGCACAGCCTTCGTACCGTGGCTAATAAGCTGTAGGCCCAATTGGCTTTTTTTGGGATGTTCACAGTCCTCCTGCGTCTGGAAGAGCGTGAAGAAACTTGGCCACAGTCCCACTCCAATTTAGTGGTCGTGGACCTTCAACATAAATAATCGGATGATAATGTCAGATGTAATTAATACAGCTCTCATACAGGGCATCGTCCGTTACTTTTTGTGTTCATGTATGGACATCACTGTTGGATGTGGATGAATGGATCTTAGTCCTGGCGCTTGACGGTACTTGTCATATCCTCGGTATAACCACCCTCACTGGGAAATGTTCGCATGAGTGGGCGCTGTCTGTTAGCGCCCGGACCGGACCACGTGTGGTCCGGTCCTGACGAGTCGCCGGTAACAGACTAACAACTCGCACCCCGAATTGCCGGCTTGGACAGCGCCCACTCATGCGAACATTTCCCAGTGAGGGTGGTTATACCGAGGATATGACAAGTACCGTCAGGCGCCAGGACTAAGATCCATTCATCCACATCCAACAGTGATGTCCATACATTTATTTATTTATTTATTTATGGGTTTCTATAGCGCTGGAATCGACTCCAACCGGAGTATCTCTGCGCTGTGATACCAAATAGAGTCCAAACAAATATGCAGATGAGGGGTAAGGTCATGAACACAAAAAGTAACGGACGATGCCCTGTATGAGAGCTGTATTAATTACATCTGACATTATCATCCGATTGTAGGAAGGTACATCCTGACTATGGTTGCCCCCAACTTTTTTGCCCTGTGTTTTAGCTGGTTTTGGACATAGTCGACCTGGGATCCTGCCAATCAGGACCCCAGGCCTACTGCTCTCTCTTTAAAATGGATTCCATGTACCCTAGGTACATTTCCAATTGGTACTGGGCCACCCTATCAGACCCTGTAACTCAGGGCATGGGTGTACCCAGGGCTGCCAGGGGCTGCAGCATGTATTATGCCACCCCTGGCTGGCCTCCTAAATTTGACACAACTGGCTGCATGACAGCTGGGGCAAAGTCGTGTAATCACCCTTTGCTGTAGGTGTAGTATACCTATACCTAACCCTAAAATGGACACACAGATTCCTATCAGTCACTCCTATGGCAGGCCTTGACAATCCTGAAGGCAGGGTGCTTGGAATCGTGTGAGATGGTGCTCTGGCATGAGCTGAGCCTGTCTGCAGCTTGCGGAACCAAGTCCTAATAGCTGTTCCATGATATCGCATACCATATACTCTTAAGTGCATTATAATCCTCGCGGTTAAATGCTAACTTTGGTATTGCTTTATCAAAACATGTCGAGTAAGGTGTCATACAAATTGGAATACTAACCCCTCGCCAATTCTGGCGACGGGGTTAGCATTCCACCCTCCTAGAGGGACACGACATGTATGTAACTGTGAACCCCGGTTAAAGTTAACTGAAGCCTCAGCTCCACAAAATGGATGCTGCCACCACAGACACGAGTCTGACCCCCTGCAGCTGGGAGTCCTTCCAGCGAGGGGAGCCTGGACAAAGGGTTTCCTGTCAGGGGCGGTGCTAGCACCGTCCCAGACATGGTTTTGTGTATCCTGGGTAGGCAGGGCTTTACAGGAAGGTGACTGCTGAGTGGCACCCCGGTGCTCACTACGCATAGGCCAGTCAGAACCAGTTCCAGGGGCACACCAGCCCCTGGCCTGGGGAATGTCCGGCAGGGGAGAGGGGTGTAACCACCCCCCTCCTAGTCCCACCCATAGGCAGGACCTAGTCACCGGGTCAGCCCCCTTTTTCAGTATAAAGATGGGAGCGGGCCCCCTGTTAAAATTAGATCATCTTTGGAATCAAGACACGACTTTCTGCGAAAGGACTTCAAGATTTCTTCCTCAAGATTCTCCCTTGTGGCTAAGGAGTAGTCACCCTGCATCCGCAGGCACCATCCTAAAGAACACTGCGGTCTGCTGCAAGTCCTTCATCAAGAATCCGACGACCCAGCTCGACGAGACCCGGCTTCCCTGGCACCTCTGACCTCTACTCACCTCTACAGCAAAGCTGAGAACCGTGAGTGCGACGAGACCTCGAGGGACCGACGATCGCCAAGACTGCACGACATCTTTACTGCAAGCCCACTGTGTCCTCCACGGGTGAGTGCTTTGGGGTCCGAGAAGCCCCAACCCTGCGCAGCTCCAGCACCCAAGATCAGCCTCCCTGCATCTCCACGATCGGCGTGGGGCCCTTCTGCTGTTTGCTGTGCACCGCGTTGTTTGGCTACTAGCCGGCTGGCTTGTGGCCTTCTGAACGACGCCCGACGACATCACTGCTGCTGGTCTGGTTGCTCCAGACTGGCCCTTGCTTCCTTCTTCAAGAGAGGCACCCCGGACCCTCCTGGTCCACTCCAGACGCCATTTTAGGTCCACCGCGTGGGCTTGAATTTGCCAAGGCTTTGTTGCCCAATCCTGGGTCCAGCGACGCCGACAGCTTCTATCTTCGTGGGACAGCTCGATCCTCCTTCCTGGTCGCCGACAACGCCTCCTGGTCCGTGAGATCTCCGAGCCCAGCGTCACCCACACGCCTTGTCGAGGTGGCTACCATCCGTTGCCCTCCTGGTACCCACTGACTACTGGCTAGTAGTCTCGAACTTGGTCCCCTCTGCTTTCAGGTGTCATCTTCCATCGATCCAGGCTTGGATCCACCGAACTTTCTTCACTGGTCGCCTGCCAGCAACTTCTTTCTTCCAGGCTCCTGGTCCGTCAACGAGGATTCCCGACGTCTTTTGAGTCCTATGCAGCTGCAGCCCCTGGGCTAGGTAACTTCGGCATTTCGGTGCCCCAGCATAGCCTCAGTATCCAAGGGTCAGAATCTACTTTCGTTTTCTCCCTACCAGGTCGGGTTCGCCCGAGAACACTAACTTTGTGAAATCTAGCTACCATAGACTTTGTCCCGCATCTCGCGTGAGAGTGCACACACTGCACCCGAGTCCCCTGGGTCTCCTAGAAGTAATCTAACGATTCTATAGTCAAGTCCTAGCGATTCCAAAGCCTATTAGTACTGTACTTACCTGCTAGTAATTTCGCATTCCACTTTTCAAGTATATGGTTTTCCGTGCCCCTCGGGCATTTGTATATACTGTGCTAACTTAAGTATTTTTGTAAGAGTTTTGGTTTGTGCTTAGTACCCTGTCCTCATAAAGAGTACAGGGCTGTTGTGATTCTTAATAAATAACTGTTTATTTTCATAACACTTGTGTGGTGTCCTTTCACTTGGTGTTCAAGGGGTATATGTGGTATAACAGTTGGCTTAACACGCCCTCTCGAGTCTTTAGCCTTAGACTGCTCGTATCCACGCTACTAGGATAGCTGGTCTATAAGGTTGACTTACAACCAATCATCAATAAGGGTTGCTGGACTGATACATAGTGTTCACTAGAATAGTGACCACTGCATATCAGGCCACCTTCTCACACCGATTAATTATGTTGAAGGTCCACGACCACTAAATTGGAGTGGGACTGTGGCCAAGTTTCTTCACGCTCTTCCAGACGCAGGAGGACTGTGAACATCCCAAAAAAAGCCAATTGGGCCTACAGCTTATTAGCCACGGTACGAAGGCTGTGCCATACACGTCCTGAGGAAGACCCGCAGGTCGAGGTCTCCAGTCACCCCTGTACCCCAAGACGGGTCGAAACGTCGACGCCCCTTTTCCATAAAACAGGACCACTAATTTTTCAAACGTTATACATGCCAGTCAAGACTGTATGAATGTTTAAAATGGAATAACATAATTAGTGGCCTTACTGCATAACACGCTGAATCTTTTGCAGCATTTTTTCAACCAAATAAAACCCTATGTCACTTTTCTGTTGAGGCTTACACCCTTTATCTCCAAACCACTTTTTTCTTTCTTTTTTCCGGCACCCTTGTAGAAGCACGTTGCCCTTTCTTCTACCGTTCGCTTTGAATATTGTATAAATGTATATATAAAATTTCTCGCTGTATTTGGAGTAATCTATTAAAACTCCTTTTTGTAATAAATCAGTGTTGCTAGGTGGTTGCTTTCTTAATAGAATGAATACTTTTTGATTAAATCTACTAGAGGTGATTAACTCTAATCCTCACTTAGTCTTGATAATGATCAACTGTGAGTACATGATTCATTGAGCTGACAATCTATCACGGGTTGGGCCATTGTTTTTGTTGATAATATTGATCACCCAGGTCCAACAACCGTTTTGGGTTACCCCATTTTTTATAATGGGTACATTTCACTACAGCAATTTTCTCTGGCAACTGGATGCCATCGATTAGCCTTTTGATCAATTTTGCATTTCTGATAGGAGTTCCCGCAGAAGTTAAATAACCTCTTTGAGACCAAAGCTGGCCATAGTCATGGACTACACCATACCCATACTGACTATCAGTCACTATGGTAATTTTTAATCCGGTTGCTTTTTCACATGCAGGAATCAAAGCAATCAATTCTGCTATTTGAGCTGAACGAATTCCTTTGAGACAAGAGGCTTCAACCACATCTGCAACTGTACAAAAAGAGTATGCTGCACTCAGAATACCTTGATTCGTCCTCAAGCATGAGCCATCAACAAAGTAAACAAAATCTGATTCAGGCAAAAGAACATCTTTAATGTCCTGCCTAGGTTTGGTGCAATATTCTAAAACATCCAGGCATTCATGATCAACATCATTCTCATTTCTAATTTCTGTCATAACACCATCTGGCAACAATGTTGAAGGATTTAAATTCACACATCTCGCAATAGATACGTTATCTGATCCCAGAATAACCTTTTCATATTTTGTCAATCTATTACTCGTTAAATGCTGTGTCTTACTTCTGGTAAGAAGAATCTCAACAGAATGGGGAACATATACTTTTACAGGAAACCCCATTATAATCCCTTCACTTTGTTTGAGACTCACACTTGTTGCAGCCACTGCTTTTAAGCAACCTGGTAATGCTTTTGCAACAGGGTCAAGAACAGCTGAGAAGTAGGCAATTGGCTTTCTCAGTTTCCCATGTCTTTGAATCAAAACTGATAATGCACATCCTTCCCTTTCACTGCAATATAGCTCAAATTCCTTTTCGTAGTCTGGCATTCCTAATGCTGGAGCTTCACACAGACTTCTTTTTAACTGGTCAAAAGCCTCGAACTCAGTTTCTGTTAGGGTAATCAGGTCTTTTGTATCTGCTTTTGTCAGTCTCTGCAATGGTTTTGCAATTACTGAAAACCCGCTAATCCATTGAAGACAATAACCTACCATTCCTAGAAACATTCTGACCTGTCTCTGTGTTTTTGGAGGTTGCATTACTTGGATCATTTTTATTCTTTCAATTGTCACTTGTCTAATTCCTTTTGCAATCCTGTGACCAAGATATTTTACTTCCTGTTTACAAAACTGTAATTTTGCAGGAGACACTTTATGACCCTCATCTGCCAAATGATTCAAAAGAGTAATGGTATCTGTCACACAGTTGTCTCGTGTTTTTGCAGCAACAAGGAGATCGTCAATATATTGCACTAATGTCGATTTTCCAGGCAAATCTAGATTTTCCAAGGATTTCTTTAGCAACTGATTAAAAATAGATGGACTTTCTATATACCCTTGAGGGATACAACACCATGCTAATATACGCTCTTGGAATCTGAACGCAAAAATTTGTTGGCTGTCTGGATGCAATGGAACAGTAAAGAACGCATTACAAAGATTTATGACTTTATACCGTTCTGCATCATGCGGAATCTGATTAAGAATTACCGCTGGGTTTGGTATGACTGGGCAACATGGAACAACTATTTGATAAACTTTTCTCAGATCCTGAACAATTCTGAAAGTTCCGTTTGGCTTTTTGATTCCCATAATTGGTGAATTACATGGACTGCTCTCGATTTCTTTTAAAACACCTTGCTTTATGAATTTTTCAATCACTGGTATGACACCTTCAATAACTTCTGCTTTCATTTTATACTGAGGAATGTTTGGATAATTTGCTCCTTGTCTCACTGTTATTTTTACTGGGTTTACATGTTTCATTAAACCCATTTCTTCTCCAGATCAATCCCAAATTTTAGTATTGACTGTCTCTTAATTCTTGAGGTAAATCATCTTTGTCAAAAACAGGAAATAAGTTACTTTCTTCTGCTTCAGCCATTAACATTGTTAATTTATAAAGGTCATCCTCTTCTTCTGGAGTTTGAAGTTCAATACCATCAGGTGAGCAATATATTGTGCAGTTCATTTTACAAAGGATGTCCCATCCTAACAAGTTTACAGGACTGCTATCACAGACTAAAAATCTATGTTTGTCTTTAAATTTGCCAATTTCAACTTTAACTGGTTCTGTTAAATCTGTTTTAATTTGTTGATTAGCTACGCCAACTACTTGGATGGTGTCACCAGAGAGAGGTAGTTTTTCTATTTCCACTGACCTAACAGTAGAACGGGTAGCACCCGTGACCACTAGAAAAGTGATTTCTACATCATTCACTTTACCATTAACAAATGGACCAGCCTGGTCTACCTCAAGAGTGGCTCCAAGCACACACTCTTCCTCCTCTCTCAGGCACGGTCATAAGTAATCCTCAGAATCACTCCCTTCATTTTCTTTCATCCAATATTGTTGAGACACATTCACTCTTGGCGATCTGTTTACCTGTTCACCTCCGCAGAATCCTGTTTCTGTATTGTATCTCTGCACATTAACACAATTTGGAAGTGGCGATTGTGGAATCGGACTCTGCTGATTCACTACCTGTCGCTGTAGCTGTTGCTGCTGATTTATTTCATTTAACTGTCTCTGTAGCTGTTGCTGCTGATTTATCTCATTCTGCATCTGTGGATTTAATGATGTATTTTTAAAATTTCGGGGCAGATTCTTACACTCGCGCTTCAAGTGTCCAATTTCGCCGCAATTAAAACATGGAAGTTTTTGCTTTAATTCCTCAATATTACCCGTTAATTTTGGCTTATTAAAATTACCCTTAAATTTCCCTTGATTCTGGTGAACGTTTTTATTTTCTAAAGTTGCAATTTGTTGTTCAGACACTTTTACCTGTGCCCACATTGCTTTTTCTTTCAGCTTCTTTTGTTTGGCATCTATCTCATCACTGCAGTATTTTGCTTTTCTCAGGATGTCATCAACTGTAAGTGATTGCCAACCAACTATTCCTGATCTGATCATCTCACCAGTTTCAGGTTTCAAGCCATATACAAATCTGTATATAAAATGGCTCATATCTTTCTCACTCAACTTCTCGTGACCACTGTATTGTTTAAATACCAGCAGTAGTCTTTAATAGAATGAATGTACTGATTCTTTTGGTTCCTGATTTGTTCTGTCAATTTTAACCCAATCTACTTCTTTTGGGGGAATCTTGTTTTTCAACCACACAATCACTTTATCATACAGATTTATAACATCAGGCGAAGGAGCACCCTGACGACACATGCTGGCCGCAAAATTTTCCGCTTAGCGTTTTGAAGTGGAAACTCTGAATTGCGTTGTGTGGGGGGTAGAATAATTCTAATGTGCATTCAGTCACTCTGAATTTTTAATTTGAGCCTGTCACCTGATATACTAAACCGCACTGAGCTGTGTTACTTTGATCACAGTCTCAGAGTAGCGGCAACTTTTAAATTTTATTTCATTGTATTTCATTCTGTGCACTGCGACGCTTGATCATTTTAAAACTTCACTTTCACTGTGTGATTCATACTTACCTTGTTCCTCTGCATTCCCGATCCACCGCAAGCACTCGGCTTGTTAGCTGTGGCAGGTGCAGGGCGGTACTCACTTCCGGATTCCACCTCAGCGAGGCTCTCATTGGGCGAGTATGTAGAGGCGGTGCTGAGCACTAGCCCGTCCTCTACTTAAGCCCATTATTTTAGTTTACTACTCCTGACGACACATGCTGACCGCAACATTTTCCGCTTAGCGTTTTGAAGTGGAAACTCTGAATTGCGTTGTGTGGGGGGTAGAATAATTCTAATGTGCATTATGTCACTCTGAATTTTTAATTTGAGCCTGTCACCTGATATACTAAACCGCACTGAGCTGTGTTACTTTGATCACAGTCTCAGAGTAGCGGCAACATTTATATTTTATTCCATTGTATTTCATTCTGTGCACTGCGACGCTTGATCATTTTTAAACTTCACTTTCACTGTGTGATTCATACTTACCTTGTTCCTCTGCATTCCCGATCCACCGCAAGCACTCGGCTTGTTAGCTGTGGCGGGTGCAGGGCTGTACTCACTTCCGGATTCCACCTCAGCGAGGCTCTCATTGGGCGAGTATGTAGAGGCGGTGCTGAGCACTATCCCGTCCTCTACTTAAGCCAAATGGCAGCTATGACGCGCAGCGAATACGCGATGCGACTGCGCAAAGACATGCCTAAGACCTGCCCGTCTGGGCCCGTCCGGGCCAGACCGGGGCCAGGGGCAGGAACCTATGCCTCTCCATCCCTTTGTCGTCCAGGTATGTCCTCCCAGTTCCTTATGTCCTTGCGACCAAAGACAAACACAAATTGTAGTACACTGGCGCCATCGCTATATGAAGAAAGCTGTTGCCCAAATTGCCACTTTGCACTCATGAATCATCAACCACATCCTGACCCTGATAGTACGAACACTTGCTATAGAAGGCAAAGAAAGCAGGCAGACACTGCTTTTACCTACCATAGTATAAACTGCAGATCGCTCCCCCAGCATAAATTAGATATTCTGAATCTTCTGCTAGATAACAAACCCAGCGCCATGTTTCTGACCGAAACTTGGCTAACAGAGAGCTCAGGGCCGGATATTGCTTTTGCCCTCCCTCCTGACTATGCCATCGTCAAAAGAGACAGAGAGGGAAAAATTGGTGGTGGCATAGCGGTTATTTTTCAGAGACATTTTACCTGCAATCTGGAGCCCATTAGCATACCTGACAGTAAAGCTGCCTTCTTCAAGATCTCACTGAATCCCAACTTCACATTCTCTGGTGTCCTGATATATAGGCCCCCCTCCGGCCACCTAAAAAATTGGGCTGCCGACTTGGCCAGTTTTTTTTTAACCCCCCTATTTATAACTTCGAAAAATCTCACCCTGCTTGGTGATTTTAATATGCACCTTGACGACCCTAACAACGTGACCTGCTCCAACTTACTGGAGGACCTTGCAGTATTGCAACTTAGACTACTAAACTCTGGCCCCACTCACAAGGCGGGACACTTACTAGATCCCATTATTACAAACATCCCTGAACTTAGTTGGACGTCCACGTCCCCTGTCTGTTGGTCTGATCACCACCTCCTACTCTTCGGCCTAAAATTACCTACACCTACTCTAAATAACGCTGTATGGCCGGTCTCGTCCATGAGAAACTGGAAACAGCTCGACACCAGTAAACTCAGTGAATCTCTAGCAAACAGCCCACCAGCTCAGGCCTCAGACATGGAAGGTATTGCCAACGCAATGCACACTTGGCTGGAAAAAGCTATTGACAGCTGTCTCCCTCCCTCTCAAACCAAAAAAACCATACACCGACCCCCAGCCCCATGGTTTACTGAATGCCTGAAATCGGAAAAATCACACTGCAAACACCTTGAGAGGCAATGGAGAAAGGACTATTCCATTGAAAAAAAGAGGGATTACCAAAACGCCAGAAATAAGTACCACTCCGCTTGTACCAAAGCGCGTGCCCTTTATGTTGCAAATAATATCAATCTCGCTTCTAACAAAGCAAAAACTCTTTTCAACACAGTTAAGGAACTTGCAGGTGGCAATACTGTCGCAAACGCCCCCCCTCTGAGCACCACACAATGTTAAAACCTAGCATCTTTCTTTACTGATAAAATTGAGAACATCATCCATGCCATAAACTCTCAACCTCTCCCTAACAACCTTCCAGTCGCTCTACCACTAAACCCTCCTGCTTCTAAGATCCTTACCCACTGGCCTGAAATTACCCTGGATTCACTTAAATCTTCCCTGAAGTCCATCAAATCTGGCTCTCCTCGAGACCCCCTCCCCTTCAGTGTTCTAAAAAACCTCGACGACCCAGCTCTGACTATTGTCGCTAACACCCTTAACGCTTCACTCACCCTCTCCACGGTACCTTCTCTGTGGAAGCACGCGATGGTCAGTCCCCTACTGAAGAAACCCTCTGCCAACCCTGAAGTGCTGGCTAACTATCGGCCTATATCACTTATACCAGCTTGCTCTAAACTTCTGGAGAGACACATTCACTCTGCTCTTACTCTTTTCACCGAGAATAACGCCCTCCTTCATCCATCCCAAACAGGATTTCATGCCGGCTTCTCTACTGAAACCGCCTTACTAGGCGTCACGGAAGCCATTAGGAAGCACCTGGATGAGGGCCAAACTGTCGCACTCATACTGTTAGATTTGAGTGCGGCGTTTGACACCATCTCGCATTCCAAACTACTGACCACATTAGATAACAGCGGCATTAGAGGTGCAGCTCTTGACTGGATCAGATCTTTTCTGTTACATAGGACCTTTCAAATTACCTCGTCCATTGCTTGCTCGGACACCTTCAGTGCCCCACACGGTGTCCCACAGGGCTCCATCCTGAGCCCCCTGTTCTTCAATATTTACCTTCGACCTCTGGCCGATCTAGCAGAAAGTTCTGGTCTCACCCTAATGACCTATGCTGACGACTCCCAAATCATCTTTTCCCTGACAAAGCCAAAATCCCCAGACCCCTCTCTTCTCAGACAGGGACTCCTGAACATCTTCAGTTGGATGTCCATCAACCAACTGAACCTAAATGGCAATAAAACTGAGGTCATACTCCTAGGTAAAGACAAACATCTGTGGAACCCCTCCCATTGGCCATCTGAACTAGGGACCATTCCAACTCCTGCTGACCATGCAAGAAATCTGGGCGTCTGCCTCGACGACACTCTATCCATGAGGCAACAGGCAAACAAAGTAGTCGGTCTTTGTTTCACCATAATGAAATGGCTGAGAAAGATCCTCTGGATGTTGCCCCTTGCAACTCAAAAGACCGTAGTCAACGCATGGATAACATCACGTCTTGACTACGGGAATATCCTGTACTTAGGATCAAATCAGGCGGTGATCAAAAGGCTGCAGCTCGCCCAGAACTCAGCAGCAAGACTGCTCTGTAACATCCTCAAATTCACCAGTGTATCGAAACATTTGAGGGACTTACACTGGCTCAGGATTGATCAACGCATCAAGTTCAAAGCCCTCACCTACATGTTTAGAATTAAAAACTCAACAGCCTCCAAATACCTGCAAACACTGGTCACCCCTTACATCCCTGGAAGGATGCTGCGGTCCCACTCAGGAGCATTCTTTGTGATCCCCAGATACAAATTGGCAAGAATTGGTGGTAGATCTTTCTCTGTCCTGGGACCCACTCTTTGGAACTCCCTCCCAGTCAACATCAGGACTGAGGTAAACTATGCCAGTTTCAGAAAGAGCATCAAGACCTGGCTCTTTAACAAATAACTCTCTGTAACCCTCAAGCGAAACTTTGTGATCAGCAAACCTGTTGTCGGCGCCCGGAAACCCTTCTTGGGTAGCTGTGCGCCATACAAATGGAAAAAATAAAAATAAATAATAAAAATAAATACTTTATCTCGGGCAGGTTCCTCTTTGGGCCAATCTATAGAAATTTTACATTCTGTCCAAAGATCTGAAGGAACAACAATGTCAAAGAATCCATCAAGATCAATCCACAGAACTTTTGAGACCTTAACAAATCTCTCTACCTGTCGATACCATCCCACAGGTTTTTTTCTCAGTTGGGGAAAATCATTTGTAAACAGCAAAATGTCCTGTCTTGTCCAAGGAACATGAACATACCCTCCGCCAGCTATTTCTCTCATAGGAAACTCAGTTGCATTTTCCCCTCTTTCTCTTTTGTCTTCCTCTCTTTTCTTTGTCTATTTCACTCTCCATTTGCTTAATTCACCTAATCTTTTTAGAAACACTATTAATTCTTTTATATGAATTATCCTTCCTGTGGTGTTCATGTTTTCAATATCTTTTTCAGAGAAATCCACTCTAATGTTTCTGCAAATTTTTCTGCCTACTCAAATCTATTTCTAATTCAGCAGCCACTTCCTCTAACTGATCATATTTGGTTTTCGTTTTATATTGTATACTTTTGCAAATGAACAACAATTCATCATCCTGATATAACTTTAAACTGTCAGGTCCAAGTGTGCCAATAATTAATTCCTCTAAGTCCGCCTTTAATTTTGCAACATCAAGTAATTTAAATTCTAGGGGCTGTGGAGTCTGTGTTAAATCTATTTTATTTATGCTCTTTTCTAGAGTTCCGGAATCAGATCCTGCAACAGATGGAGTTTGACCATTTGAAAAACTTTGATTAAAAGTTGATAGAATTCACTTTTCGATGCCCTTATTACCCTATGATGACGTGCGAGTTAGCATCATATGACTAACTAATGCAGTTCGTATATGCACTTATGCTGAATTCATATTCTTACTTATTGCTTATATTCAAATGTATGCGTGACCATATTAGTTCCTTAGTTTAGCCTGTGTGCCACCATTTTGTGTAACTCTCTGTGCCTGCGGGCTCTGCTCGCTCATGCCCCTCCCGCAGGAATACAGAAATATACTAAGACAGCAGTTTTCGTTTCTCGGCTCACTGTGACCGAAACTAACACTTCTTGTTATCTGTAATGTTCTCATGCCCAGAGACGCCGAAGCCTAGCTCCATGGCCTTGAGCAGAGATAATAATGTATCCCTTGCAGGTGCAGATGCCTGCTGTATGAGAGCATTGTCCACTGGTCTGAGGCTCGGTAACTTTCCACAAGGGGCGTACCCCATTTACTGTATTGCATTATAATGTATTGCTGTGATGCAGAGAGTCAGTCCTCTCGTTCGCACTCCTAGGAGTGAGGTCGGACAGGGCCCTCTCATATGAGTGTTGTTTGGCCTAATAAAGACTTTTGTTCATACTTCTCCACTGTCCGGCTGACTTCCTATAAGGTAATTATAGGTGAGTGCTGTAAGTCACTCCAGTGGATTTGAGCCACGCTTATCAGATGGCGCCCGAATAGGGACCCCGCGATAAGGATCTTTCTCACCCGTAAGTGGGTAGCAGAAGACCGGGGACCCGCTGGTCGGCACGGTGGGCCCGGGATCCCATTTGATGCCGAGCTTGGTTCTCGCAGCGCTGCCCCACCCTGCTGATCGGGAGAGGTCCCGGTTCGGATCTTACGCCGGGGTCCAGAAGGCGGAACTTGAAGCTGACCGTGTTGGTCCTGGCAGCCGGAGGTGGAGAACGGTAGAGGTCGGTGCCGCCTACGGAAGGTGAGTGGTCCACCTGTGATTGCTGCAAGAACGGGAGTGTTCCGGGAGACTAGAGCTTCTCCGATGGTTTGAGGAGCCGGTGTGCTCCTGGGGCTAGTGTGCTCCGGGGAACTCAGAGTACGAGTTGGTGCTCTGACAGACTTGACGGGGTTGGGGACGTATTTCGCGATAATTGTTTGTAGTGATCCGACCGAATGGTACTGTGGTGAAAGCGTGGCTCATTGTGGGTAGACTCTGGTGCGCTTACCCTGACTCCTAGTGTGGTGATTCAGTGGAGGTGTGATCCGGGTTTCCCGCGGTAAAGTGCGCAGCGATCCATAGTGCCGCACGGGTGGCGGATCCGTTCCCCGTCCTCAGAACTGTTAGCGTACTGTTCGGTCTGCGGTAGAGTCCAGGTTCCCCAGGACTTGGTCGACGGGCCTTGTCCCATTTGGTAACACGTGTTTGGAGATATTGTATATGTGTACGTGGTTCTCTTATGTCCGTCTATATGTTTGTGTGTGAATGAACTTGAGTTGTGATTCAAGATAAAGTAAAGATGCCGTGTTTTAGCAAGTTACGATGTTTTGGATGCTGTTGTCGACCCTCAGATACTAGACTGGCCGAGAGCCAACCTGCACCCCCTGAAGGGACACCGAGTTTTGATATGTATGTTAAACATGGACTGGTCCCGATTTTGTTTGGTACTTTGTGGCATCGGTACACTGCTGATAATGTGGATTTGCAATGGCCTTTGACGGGTTCTTTTGATGAAGCTAAATTGGATTATTTGCAAGACAAACTGTTTGCTAGGCGTAGCCGCCAGAGTATGTTCGACTCTTTGCGAGTGTGGCAGAAAGAGGCCAGGAAACGTAAGATGCGAGAGGAGAAAGAGGAGTATAAAAAGTCCACCCAGACTATGGCGCAGAAAGCGAAGGAACAGGTGGGGAATGAAAATGCACTTCGTATGGAGCGTGCAGATAGGCTTTGTAGGTTGAAAGAAAATAAAAGTTATGTGGTACGAGAAGATGACCCTGATGAGATGGAGGACATTTTGAATGCCCGACCCCCTCCCCCTTATGCCCCACAGCCCTTGTACCCCTCCTTGCCACTTTCGGCCCCTAGTAGTGCCGTGCCAGGTCCTTCAGCGAGTGCCCCCCAACTATCCCTGCCCTCGACACCCCTCGTTTCTCTACTCCAGACCACTTCACCTGCCCCCTCACCATTTTCTTTAGCACTCCCTACTGTTTCAGCTAGTACCACCCCCAGTCAGGAGATGCTAACACCGAGTCGCGGCGCAGGTAGCGGATTGTTTTCACAGGTACGGAAGCTGCTTACACGTTCTACAGTTGGTTTGGATGAAAAAAGTATGGTGGCTAATCAGGCATGCCAATGGGCCAGGAATAATATTTATTCGTTCGAAGATATTTGGTCCACCATGAAAGATTTTGAGCCCTTGATGCAGCAGCACGCTTTGTGGCACATGGCTGGTGTATTGATACCGCTATGGGAGCAGGGATATGGAGGTGTGGCTCCGGCGGTTTTACGGGATATACAGGCTGGAGCGTACAGAACGAACACAGGGGTGAAGGAAGTGATGAGTAGTCTGCGCGCACTATTGCAATACAGGAATGAATTGCCCTCTGTTGGTACACCCCACTTCCCAGGTCTCCACCCAATGCGAGAGGTGCACCCTATTTTTCATCCCGAGGTCCCCGAGTTGTTAGACCCAGTCACGAGGGCTGTTACAAGGAACAGAATTGATGCGCATTTTCAGGAGCAATGGGTGTATACGCCATGGAAGAGAAGTGAGGTGTTGTCATTGAAGGCTCAGCTGCCGGATTCCAGAAAGAATCCGACCGCCTATTACAAAGAGCTTACGGAAGCGGCGTCTTCTACGGTGATGACGTTGGCCGATGTTGAATTGTTTTTCGGGCTTTTGGTCCCGGTTGATGTGTGGCGGCAGGTGAAAGGCACGGATCATAGGGAGGAACTGGGAGGTACATGGCAGGAGTTACAGGACTGGGACAAGGAGCGTAAGCCAGGGGAGAAGCCGAGGGCTGAAATATTAGCTTTACCGGGGCGCATAATAAAGTATATGCACTCCCTTATTCCCCCGAAAAAGGTGGATTGGGACAAGTTGACGGCTTGCAAGCAGAAAAAGGATGAGGCGGTTTCAGATTTCTTTACGAGGTTTGAGGAAACGTTCATGGATTTTAGTGGACAGGATGTGTCACAGGATGGAGGGTTACGTTTCTTTGTTAACAGGTTTGTCACAAATTTATTGCCTGAAATATCAGCTAGACTGCAAGCGTCGGAGAGCACGTGGACGACGTCCTCTCCTTCGGGAATACTAAGTATGGCGCAATATTACGAGCACAGGGAAAATGAGAACAAGGACAAGCAGGAGAAGAAGGCTAAAGATTTGAAGACGAGGGTTTTGTTGCAGCAGGTGGCAAGAGGCAGAGGAAGAGGTGCGGCGCTAAGTCGCGGAGGTGGTTTTGGGAGAGGTGAGAGTAGGGAAAGGCTGGGACCGAACCAGTGCGCCAAGTGTAAGCAGGAAGGGCATTGGTGGCGAGACTGCCCGCTGCTCCAGTCAGGTACCGGTCCAGGAAGAGGACGAGGACGAGGTAGTGGTGATTTTGGGAGACAGGCTGCGCGATCAGAAGGAGGCGGGAGACCAGGAGGCAATTACTTTGACAACGGGACAGATAGACAACAGTCACAGAGGAGCGGGGGCCAGTATTACAACGATGATTACTCGGTGGACGATTTGACAGGGTTCTCCCACAACTAGGACAGCGTAGGACAGAGCATGGGACCAGTACTTATGGAAGTTGATCAGAGGGGACCTTATGTCGAAGCCGACTTACTAGGGTCTCAACAGAAATTTCTAGTGGATACGGGTGCAATGAAAAGTTCAGTGGCTCGTTCTCGGGTCCCAGGGGCGGCTCTGTCTGGCAAGAATAACATATCCGTGGGTTTCGCAGGAACTCCGGTGATTAGCCCCATTTCTAAACCTCTCACGTTAACGATTGGTCCTTTTACTGTTGATTCACCGTTTTTATTGACATCAAATTGTGGAGAAAATTTGTTGGGTTTAGATTTATTGAAGAGATTGCATGCCACCATTTATTGTTCTCCGGATGGCGTGTACCTTACTCTAGGCCCCAATGTTGCCCGCCCACTACAGTGCTTTTCAAAAGACGACCCGCTGCCACCTGAGTTTCGAGGCATACCCGACAGCTTGTGGGCTGTCAGCGATAATGATGTAGGGAAAATGGATATTGCCCCGGTGTCAATAAGAGTGAAGGTGGGAGCCAAATTGCCCAGAATTCCACAATACAGAATACCTAGAGAGGGTGAGAAGGCCTTGTTACAAATAATTCAGGATTTAATACAGTCTGGAGTAGTGGAAGAAACTGATTCGAATATATGTAACAGTCCCATTTTGCCTGTACTTAAAAGACGGTCACCTGATGCTACTGATAATACTCCTGATGTTTATAGATTTGTGATTGATTTGCGGCAAGTAAATAGAGTAGTGGAGCCACAGTATCCGGTGGTCTCGGACATCACTACAATATTGACTATGATTCCACCTTCGGCCAAATATTTCTCTGTCCTAGATTTGAAAAACGCTTTCTTCAGTATTCCAGTACATGAGGAAAGCCGTTATCTCTTCGGATTCTCATTGGCTGGCCGAAGCTTCCGCTTCAAGAGAATTCCTCAGGGGTACACTGAGAGTCCTAGTATATACAGTCAGGCTCTAAAGGCACAATTGGATGACCTGGAACTTCCACCTGGCAACGTAATGGTGCAGTACGTGGATGATATCCTAATAGCATCGGATGATGAGCAGGGTTGTCGGGATGCTACTGTAAAATTGTTACACCATTTGGCAAAAAGAGGGCATAAAGTGTCCCTTCCGAAATTTCAATACTGTCGAACGGAGGTCACCTACCTCGGTCACCTCCTTTCGAAAGTGGGGAGGAGATTGACGCCGGAGCGCATAAAAGCGATCACTAACATGCAAATACCTAACACGCAGCGAGAGGTGCGCGCGTTCCTAGGCATAACATCGTATTGTCGTCAGTGGATACCTAACTATGCGTTACTAACAAAACCCCTATTGTATCTGACTACCAAAGAAGTGCGTGAACCCCTACCCTGGACCCCCGCATGTCAGGAAGCGTTTGAGTCACTAAAAACGTCTTTGTGTTCTGCGCCAGTTCTTGGAACACCTGATTACCAGAAGCCTTTTGTTCTTTATGTGCACGAGGCGGAAGGTTGTGCGTTGTCTGTCTTAACTCAGTGTTTTGGGGGGAACCAGAGACCGTGTGCGTACTTCTCTGCAATGCTCGATAATGTGGCAAGAGCGCTGCCGAGCTGTCTGAGAGCCACGGCGGCTGCTGCGGTCTCCATAAGGCAATCGGCAGGGCTCGTGCTGGGATCAGACCTCACAGTAATGGTACCGCATGCTGTGGACATTTTACTGAACAGGACGCAGACGCAGCATTTAACAAGTGCTCGTCTGACGGGTTACGAGATGACTCTTTTTGCACCCCATGTAACAATTAAAAGGTGTGCCACATTGAACCCCGCCACCTTGTTACCTATCCCCACAGATACTGACACAAACGACACAAATGATGATGACATACATGACTGTCTGTATAGGACTGAGGAAGAGACAAAGGGGAGGGTGGATCTGACAGACAGGCCCATGAAAGAAGCGGACGGGGAACTGTATGTCGATGGATCCTGTTTTAAATTACCAGACGGTACATCGACAGCAGCGTATGCAATAACAACATTACAGACGGTGGTGGAGACTTCTAGAATACCTTACAATTCTGCTCAGGCTGCCGAGATTATTGCCTTACTGAGAGCATGTGAGTTGAGTGAGGGGTTGGATGTGAACATTTACACTGACAGCCAATACGCCTTTGGCGTGGCTAATAATTATGGGCGACTTTGGGCAGAACGGGGATTTCTGACGTCTCACGGACAACGTATACAACATGGTCCACTGATATTACGACTGCTAACGGCACTGACATTACCCAAAAGATTGGCTGTGATAAAATGTAGCGCACACAAGACAATAGTGGACGATGTCGGGCGAGGCAACGCTTTTGCCGATGAGACAGCAAAAGAGACTGCTAGAGAAAAATTACCACGAATGTTTGTGGCAGGACCAGCACGATGGGTCCCAGATGTTCATATGTTCGCAGACACGGTACAGAGTGTCAAGAACATACAAAGCAAAGCGACGGATGAGGAATTGAGAGCATGGAAGGATGGGCAGGGACGACTGGATGCGGATGAATGTTGGACAGATGTGACAGACAAGAGACGATGGATGTTACCGAATGCGTATGTCCTTCCAGTAGTGACGATGGCACACGGGCCTGCCCATGTGAGTGCCAAGGGTATTTGCAAATTGTTAGACCCGGTGTGGAGCAATAAAAATATCTCTAAGATGGCCACCAATTTGGTTCGTCAGTGTATGGTGTGTTTGAGACACAATCCTGGAAAGGGTACCCCTGTCCCAACTGGAAATTTTGCACCCCCCTCTTTCCCTTTTGAGGTGATTCAGATGGATTACATCGAAATGGAAAGAGTCAATAACTTGAAGTACGTCCTTGTAGTCGTATGTGCTTTTAGTAGGTGGGTGGAGGCGTTCCCAACGAAAGACTGTACGGCCATGTCTACTGCGAAAATGTTGATAAAGGAGTATTTCTCCCGCTTCGGATTACCTAGGGTGATCTGGAGTGATAATGGCACGTCCTTTAATGCAGAATTGGTGAAACAAATTAGTAAAGGTTTGCACATATCGCAGAAATTTCATTCAGCCTTACACCCTCAGGCAGCAGGACTCGTGGAGCGGTTTAATGGCACGCTCAAGCTCAAGATGGCCAAAATATGTGAGAGTACAGGTCTCCGTTGGCCGGATGCACTTCCCCTAGCTTTGCTTTCCACGAGAGTCACTGTAAATGCAAAAATGGGCGTTTCTCCACATGAAGTGGTATTCGGCCGCCCGGCCAATATCTGGGGAGTGCCTAGGCCTAAATGTTTTGCTGACATACCTTACCCTTTGTTGACAGATTATCTGTATGCTTTGACTAAAGATCTTCGTTCTATTCATCAGCAGGTAGCAGACACTCTGAAGCCGTTGCCAGAGGGGCCTGGACACACCATCCACCCGGGGGACTGGGTCGTCGTCCGAAGATATCAGCGGAAGTCTTGTTTGGAACCGAGGTGGTCAGAGCCTCGCCAGGTGCTCCTCACTACGCGCACGGCGCTTCGGATTGACGGCAGAAAAGCGTGGACCCATGCCTCTCATGTGAAGAGGGTCCCGCTCCCGTTGCCCTATGATCAATGGGTACAAGATGGTATCGCTGACCAGGAGTCTGAACATATCCCGAGGTATGTTCCTTTCTCGGATGCTTCACTGATTGGAGAAGAGCGAAGCGGAATTGAGAATACTGTGAGCTCTACCACTCCTTTTGTTGCTAGCAAAGAGATATCGGAAAGTTCAGCATCTGCCACTGATACACCTGCTTTGTTTTCTGACCCCGAAGTGCCAGGGAGCACTCGCTATAATTTGCGGCCCCGAAGAAAATAAGTACAGTGCTGGAATATGATGGACTAAATACTGGAAGAAGGGCTTAGTGGACATTCTGAAAAAGAAGATTTAGTGGTAGGGATGGACTTGTAAGAGCCCTGGTGTTTAGCCGAAGATTGTGTTCTTTGAGACTATAGAGTGGCGCGGGGCCCGAATTAAGTGCTTCCCTTGTTTCAAATTGTTGAACAGCGACGTTGGAGTAGGTATGGACGGTAAAAGCCTGCCTGTGAGGCTTTGAAGGACACAGGGAGAAGATCCCTTTTTAAGGGTTGAAGAACCCCTCTGGCCGGTTGAGGATTGTCTGGGACTATTTTTTTTTAGTAATAGTGTGATTTTTATCTTTTTGATTTTTGATTCTTTTGAACGATTATTCGAAATGTATCCCTTTGGGCGGCCCATCCCTGATGAGGAGCAGCCTTTTGCAGCTCCCCCGAGACGTGAGCCTGATTCCCCCTGGTTGGCCCTTCCCCGAAAGGGAAAAATAGTAGTGATCATAATAGTTTTAATTGCCTTTCTGGTGACTCTTGGAATACTGTTTTTCCTAGATAAACACTATCCCGTTCATACATTTGCACCCACACCTACTGCTGTTCCGGAACACAAAATGATAACTGTCGATTATGGTGAGAGAATGATACGTAAAAATTATAAAGACAATGTTTTTATTAAAACTTTGCATCATGCACATGCCACTACCAACATGACAGATTGCTGGGTTTGTGGGCTTTTACCTTCTGCTGCCTATAAAAAAGATAGGTTCCTCGCTCTCCCTTTAACGCCAGTGAATAGTTGTGTGGGGTGGTATACTCTTATAGGTCTTGTTAAATATTTTCAGCAGCCAGATTCTTTGACTCCACGGCTGCAGAATAGGGGGTGGACAATGACAATGCGAGTGCGGCCTTTGCCTTCAGCTTCCCTTGGACGAATATACACTGACGGACGTTTTGACCAGACTTTTATAGAGACATGTGAGAAAAAGTTGGGTCGATTTTTGACACCTAATGATACTGATCGACTCAGGGATAGTTTCATGAAATTGAACGCCACTTTGTCTTATAGGCATCCCCCTAAGAGTAACGGCAGCTCCAAGTCTTTGATACCCCTGGCTGTGGTGGGTCCTCCTCCATTTTTCTGTATAGAGGGAAGGGGTCCCATCAAGGTTGGAAATAGCTCTTGTAATGTGACTGCTTCAATACGCCTGCCCGTTAGCCCCTCTTTGATTGCCCCACCCAGTGTCTATTTCGTTTGCGGTGAAAATGGATACTTATGGTTGCCCGAGGGTTGGGGTGGGGTGTGCTACCTGGCTTATATGATTCCTCCCGTGTATGTGGCCCCCTCTGATTATCACAGAACTCATCGACGATTCCCCAGTCCTCAGGAGCAGCCGCAAGAGCAGCGTAAAAGGAGGGAACTTCAGGTAGAGGACGTTGATCAGACAGATACCTCGTATCAGCAATGGACTGATTTTTCTAAGGGTTTGCTTCCTTTCTGGGGCCCTATATTCAACAGTAGAGCTATTAGACGACTCTCTAGGGTAATGGAAAAGGTGGTTCTGGTTGAGGCTGACATTACGACTAACATCTCTGTTGAGGTTCAGGCTATGAGATTATTTACGATCCAGAACAGGATGGTTCTTGACGTCATACTAGCTGATAGGGGCGGGGCCTGTCGCGTCATCGGGACATCTTGCTGTGTTTATATCCCAGACTCCGCCCCGACTGTTAACTTGGCAGTGCAAAAATTGCATAGATTAGCGACTGAACTACACCAAGATAATGGGACATGGTCTCTCCAAGGGTGGCTCTGGGGTGCCTTTTCTTCCTGGGGCTGGAAAATATTGATGGGTTTGGTTGGAGTGGTGAGTGTAATTCTGTCATGCTGCCTTTGCATATATTGCCTCCCTCCATGTTGTTCAATGTGTGCTGCAAATATACGTCCGAAAAAGAAGTTACATGGTCAATATGCCACTTCTATGATTACTGAAATTCCTGCTGATGCCAGTTGGTTGATGTTTATTGCAGAAGATGTTCTAGACTGAAGAAAATACAGTCCTGCCCCTAGAATGGATGTCGGCACTACCTTTGGCAAATAAATGAGGCTATAGTTAGCCAATGATGCTAAAAGGAGGGTCTGATAGAATTCACTTTTCGATGCCCTTATTACCCTATGATGACGTGCGAGTTAGCATCATATGACTAACTAATGCAGTTCGTATATGCACTTATGCTGAATTCATATTCTTACTTATTGCTTATATTCAAATGTATGCGTGACCATATTAGTTCCTTAGTTTAGCCTGTGTGCCACCATTTTGTGTAACTCTGTGCCTGCGGGCTCTGCTCGCTCATGCCCCTCCCGCAGGAATACAGAAATATACTAAGACAGCAGTTTTCGTTTCTCGGCTCACTGTGACCGAAACTAACACTTCTTGTTATCTGTAATGTTCTCATGCCCAGAGACGCCGAAGCCTAGCTCCATGGCCTTGAGCAGAGATAATAATGTATCCCTTGCAGGTGCAGATGCCTGCTGTATGAGAGCATTGTCCACTGGTCTGAGGCTCGGTAACTTTCCACAAGGGGCGTACCCCATTTACTGTATTGCATTATAATGTATTGCTGTGATGCAGAGAGTCAGTCCTCTCGTTCGCACTCCTAGGAGTGAGGTCGGACAGGGCCCTCTCATATGAGTGTTGTTTGGCCTAATAAAGACTTTTGTTCATACTTCTCCACTGTCCGGCTGACTTCCTATAAGGTAATTATAGGTGAGTGCTGTAAGTCACTCCAGTGGATTTGAGCCACGCTTATCAAAGTTAAGTCTGGCATCTTTTTCTTTCGGTGAATTTCTGATAAATCTGAATAAAAATTTTCAGCTACTTTCTGAATTTCTACATTTAATGGAACAGTCAGAGCTGAATGTCTAATTTCTTTTTGATCAAAAACTGGAACAACAGGTCCAATTGTTACTGGTACTGTTACTCCTTCCATACCTTTAGTTAACTGTTGTATTCATTCTTCTTTTGATCTTAAATATTCTGAAATATCTGGTATATCTTCAGGTCTTTCTGTTCTATTTACATTTCTTGGGATTTCATTTCTCTGATCTGGAGTTTCCGCATAATTTCTTATTTCATGAATTTTTGCATTATTCTGATTTAATCTAAGTGGAGTCTCATCATTAATTTCTCTAGGAGGAGGACTTGGAGAAGTTCCATGAGGAATTCTCTGGGTTGACCATGAACAAACTGGTTGATAAGGTGGTGGCTTTGATTTTGTAATGTAAATCTCTTCTAAAACTGAATCTTCCAATTCACTATCTTCACCAATATTATTTTTCTTTGAAGAACTCTTTTGACCTGTTTCTTCACTAAATCTTGCTGGGTACAAACCATCACACATATTTGCTCGTCTCCAACGACGCATTCTATCTTCATGTGTTTCTCGATTAATGTCTAATCTAGTGCCTCTTGTTACGCCTCTGTTTTCACGTTCCAATTCAAACATCTCATCCTCACATTCAGCTAAATCCTCAAATTGTATAGGTCTAGGTTTTGGTACGAGAGCCATCAGTTTTTCTCTCAAGTTTTTCAACACCTTAATGTTCAATGACCCATCTTCCGGCCATGCCAGAACACCATCATTTTTGGTATATTCCATCAAATTCTCCATCCAAAGGCAAGTATAATAACCATATTCACCTTCCATATAGGCTGCAGGTGTTTTGTACTTTTGAAGTAATTTTCCACCTCACGTTTCAATTTTCTTGTCACTTTTGAAAATATTTTTTAATTTCTGAAACCATGAAGGGTTCTTTTCCTCTTACATGTATTAATAACTCATGTTTTAAAACAATTCCGCTTACTACAAAAGGATCGTAAATATTTTCTTGTTGTTCCACTACTTTAGCCAATCCGTGCGCGAAACTCAACAACAATCCAATCAGGTTAAGCCACATTACTACTCTGTTCAGCCAATGGGATTACTGAATTTCAGAATAGGCCAATCAGGTACGAGCCTGTCTAGTCACATGAGCCAATCAGTGCGCAAATCCTGTGACGTATGCTAGCCAATCACAGCGCGACCCTTATGACGTATGCTGCCGCTGCAGCTTCACTGTCTCCTCTCCACTCCTTGAACTGACCCCTCCCTTACAAAATATTTTCACAGCGCCATATTTTACAAATCTTTCAATGGAATTCAGTTAGTATCTCCACATAAACAAACCATTTGTCTGTTTCTCTAAAATAAAGAGATAGCTTTTCAATCATTCAAGTATCCTTTTGCGTGAAATAGACGACGCTATTTTCACAGAATATTTAAATTCATTGATAAAAACAAGTAGCCTTGTTCTACCCTTCTAGCACACGCAATCATACAGAAAGAATCCCTAACCATTCATACATGAAATTCTTGGTAGGAGGGGGGGCGTGGCTTGGGCGCCGATGGCGATGGTCGCCTGAGAGCTCGGCTCCGGGACTGAGCCCGGGATTATCCTGTAAATCGGAGGCCGTGGGGCACCCTAACCCCCGCAAACTGTTGATCGGCCCGACGAGGACCTCCCGGGGCACTTGGCGCAGTCCGAACGGGTGGTGCCCCGGCGGAAAATCGAAGTTTGTGGAACCGCGGAGTGCGACCCAACATGGCGCCCGGACCTCATTGTCCCCTTGGCCGGGACCATTAGACTGAAGGAGCACCACTAGCAGCGGCGCACCCTCCACCCTTCCATCTCCCTGTGATATGAGGGTCTGGATATCGGTCTGATTAGACTCTGGCACCGGGGATCGCACCTAGATGGTCGGATGCCCTCGCTATAGCGGATCCCGGCACGCGGACGCCTGAAGGCTCTGACCGTAGTGCCCACTCCCTACACCGCACCTGGCTGCATCTCCCTGACCGACCCACTCCCATGGGAGGCACAACCCTTTGGCGCCACAAAGTATCCGGCGGAGTTGGTGACCCTCGTTCCGGGTCCTCGTCAGCCAGACGGGCCTGCCCGACCTGGCGCCGATTGTCTCCGCCTCCTCCTCGGTGCCCTCAGACGACGTGGTGGTGGCGCGAGCCGAAGCTGAGAAGGTCCAACAGGCCCTGGAGACGGGGATCACCGGCGCTCGACCCGAAGACCAACAACCGGGAGAGCCATAGCCGACGCCCGCAATCGGTGGCGCCTGTCCCTGGATCCACACTGTGTGCTTCCGGCGACATGGGGAAACCTAGGGGAGCCAAGGGGACTACCCCAGCCGCCTCAGACTCGGAGACCCCGGACAAAGAGGAACGTGGAGACCCGGAGAGTTCGGGTGGTACACCTATGCAGCAGCAATTTGACCGCGTCTTGGAGGCGATTGCGACCACACGCTCAGCCCTCCAGCAGGACATTGCCCAGGTGGCGACGAGCCTAGGCCTCCTTAGAGCGGATCACGGCAAGCTTTCGGATAGGGTCAAGGAAGTGGAGAGCTCGGTGAAAACCTTGGAGCCGGCGCAGCAAACCTTGGCTGCGACTATGAAGGATGCCCTGTCCCGGATTACTGCCCTGGAGCAGCGAGCGGAAGATGCAGAAGGCCGTAACAGGCGAAACAACATTCGTGTGGTGGGCCTGCCGGAGAAGATTGAGGATGGTGACATGGTGGCATACTTGGAAGCCTGGCTCCGAGACACGGTGGCCCCGGAGGGTCTATCCTCCTTCTACACCCTGGAGCGAGCTCATAGAGTCCCAGCGAGGCCACCACAACAGGGACGTGCCCCGCGACCGGTGGTGGCACGGTTATTGCACTTTCGGGACAGAGACCTCATCCTCAATGCCGCCAGACATAACGGCCCATTCAAAGTGGCGAACAGCCAGGTGAACATCTTCCCGGATTACACCTATGAAACCCAACGCAGGCGGTTTTCGTTCTTGGCGGTCAAGCGCGAGCTCCGGAGCGAGGGCATCCAATACTCGCTCCTATTTCCTGCGAGACTCCGCATCATTGTTGATGACAAGACTCAATTCTTTGATACCCCGGAGGATGTCTGTAACTGGCTTGAGCTTTATAGAGCTGGGAAAGATGGCTTTAGCTCCTCATCTCAGCTGGCGGCGGAGCCGGAGCAGAGACGGCGGTCCAAAAGGATTCGGAGTCGCCGTGGCCGATCAGGCGGACCCTCAACTGCGGAGACATCGACGGAGCAGAAAGGAGTGCTGGAGGTGCTATCTGCGCTGTCTGGCTCACGAGACGGTGCCATTGAAGAGGAAGCGGACCCTGGTGACGAGGGGGCACCGACGGACTCCGAGGAATCGGTGACTGATAGCATCCACACGCCGGTGATCACAACGAAATCGGTGGAGGACCTTCTGGATGGACAGGGTAAACGGGGTGAGCTACATCCATTTGGGTGGGGGCCCGAAACGGGGGTGGCGGATGCCGACGATTGATGCTGACTCCCGGGGAAGGGGGGGGTGGGGTGCCTTGCTTTTGCCCCGAGGATTTCTGGTACTCTTTTGGGCTTGCTTTAGTCCTGGTAGCCAGGGCATCGAGGGCCCACTGCCAACGCCCGGCCCGCACCTGGCCCTTAAGGCCTTCTCCTACGGTGGCGACCGCGGGAATAGTTGGGGACAGTGGGTTTTTGGAGGGTATGGTTTGGATGGGAACTAGATGGTGCTATTTGGGTCCTGTTCTGGGGAGGGTGGATGGGGGTTTGGTTCGACCTGGGGTTGTTAAGTTTTGGTTGGGGAAAATGGCCGCCATCAGTGCTGGGTTGATTGATGCTCTTTCTTTGTTGGGACCCGGATGGGGAGACTTTGCACGACCGATTTGGGACAATGGCTGATGTTGCTAATGTGAAATGTATTACTTGGAACGTGCGGGGGCTCCACACCATGTCTAGGCGTCATAAGGTCCACGCTTATTTAGTGCGTAGGGGGGTACAAATGGCGCTGCTGCAGGAGACCCATCTGAACAAGGCGGAAGGGGCGGCGCTACAGCGTAGGTGGAGGGGGCAGGTATTTTGCACTTCGTACTCTGCATATGCCAGAGGGGCGCTGATTTGGGTAAGAGCTGGGGTCCCCTTCCAGGTCACGAAAACAATGATAGATCCAGAGGGGCGTTATGTGGCCATTTCGGGCACTTTGGGAGGGAGGGACCTAAACGTTTGCTGTGTGTACGCTCCCAATATAGACCAGATTGCCTTCCTTTCCAGGTTATCGGGCTCGTTGGCCCACTTCTTCTCCGGGCCCCTCCTGCTCGGTGGAGATTTCAATTCAGTAGTGGATGTGGACACTGACTGCTCGCATCCGCCCCTCCGTGACTCTCCGGTTCGCCGTGTGGCTAAAGGTCGTAGGGACTGGCAGACACACTGGGGTCTAACGGATATTTGGAGAGCGCAACACCCCGTAACTAGGGACTATTCCTACTTCTCGGGCCTCCATGAGTTACACGTTAGACTGGACGGATTTCTTGGCTCGGCTGAACTGGTTTCAGCAGCGGTCCGGTCTGAATATTTGGCCAGGACCATCTCAGATCATAACCCCCTCCTGCTGGACCTTCGTTGGTTTCCGGGGGTGCCTGCGGTCCCCACCTGGAAGTTACGTCCCGAGATCCTTGAGGACAGCGTTTTCAAAGCGGACCTAGGAGATAAGATCTCGGAGTACTTCGCGTCCAACGGGGGCACCGCGAGCTCGAGAGCGCTAGAATGGGACGCTTTTAAGGTGGTGGTGAGGGGATACTGTATTTCCAAGAAGGTCAGCATGAGGCGAATTATCCTTGCCGACTTAGATACAGCTGACCGGAAACTCCGCGAGTTGGAACTCCGCCGCCCCGGGCGCCCTGAACTACAGGAACGCACGGCGGAGGCGAAGGAGGCGGTAGCGGCGGAGGTCGAACGGCTGCGCTGTTTCGACTACAAGGCCTACACTGTTAGGTCCCTCGCAGAGGGGGATAGGTCGAGCGCGTTGCTGGCGTGGCTAGCCAACCCTACGCGCCAGTCCTCGTTGACGACGTCCATGCGCATGGCGGACGGGGCCGTGGTACACACTCAGCCTGAGATTCTGAGCTGCTACCTGCACTACTACGAACGTTTGTACCACAGTCGCTCTGTCAGAGACCCTGACCTGCTTGATAATTATCTACGGCCCCTGGAGCTCCAAACAGTGGAGCAGGACGTGGCGAAAGCCCTGGGGTCCGACACAGAACTGGGAGAGATCCGCAGCGCCATTAAAAACATGGCGAGGAATAAGACCCCGGGCCTAGACGGCCTTCCGGTGGAATTTTATGCAGCTTATGCTGATCTCCTAGCCCCAAGGTTATTAATAGTATATAGAGAGGCGAAGAGGCTTGGTCGGCTCCCAGGCTCGATGTGCGAGGCATTAGTGGTTCCCCTCCTCAAGCCCGGAAGGGACTCGTCCGATCCGGGGTCTTACCGTCCCTTATCAATGTTGACGGTTGACTATAAAATACTGAGCAGCATCTTGGCTTCGAGGCTGCTGGGTCACATGAGCTCTCTGGTACACGAGGACCAGGCTGGATTCATCCCCAGGCGAAACACAACCATGAACATCCGCAGGTTGTTCCGCCTGCTGGGAGAACCGCTCGTGGATGCCCCGTGCCCGGTAGTCCTATCGGTAGACTTAGAGAAGGCTTTTGACAGCCTGGAATGGGACTACCTGTGCACTGTGTTACGGAGGTTCGGCCTTGGCGAGGGCTTCATCAGATGGACCACGGTCCTGTATGCCTCTGCATCGGCCAGGGTTCGGGCGGGCCCGCTAATTTCCTCACAATACCCGGTGGAGAGAGGCACGAGGCAGGGTTGCTCGTTATCCCCGCTTCTCTTTGCGCTGGCGGTGGAACCACTCGCGCTGCACCTCCGATCGGGAGCCCATTATAATGGCTTGTGGACACCTTCAGGCCCACACTACGTTTCGCTATATGCAGACGACCTGCTGCTCTTCCTTGAGGACCCGATTGCTGCCCTTCATGGAGCTGCGACGGCGCTCACGACGTTTGGGGAGGTCTCGGGCCTCCGGGTGAACTGGGCTAAGACCTGTCTTTTCCCGGTTCGCAAGGGCACCCCTAGCCCTGTTCTCAGTAGAGAGATTAGATGGGAACGTGACTGCTTTAAGTACCTGGGGGTGTACGTCTACCATGAACCATCTGACCTCCTGGATGGGAACATTGCCCGCGGCACCCGAGCACTACGGGGCAGTATGGACTTCTGGGCTACACTACCGCTCTCTTGCTCAAAATGGTGGCGCTTCCCCGGTTGCTGTATTATTTCCGGGCGCTACCGATCTGGGTCCCACCGGCCACGTTTCGACTATTACGATCAATGATAGTCGGATTCCTCTGGGGCTCGGGCCGCCGAAGGGTGGCCCTCAAGACCCTGATGAGGCCGAAAGCCGAGGGTGGGCTCGCGGTGCCGGACTTTGAAAAGTACTACTTAGCGGCGCAGCTCCAGACCTTCACCCAGGAGATAGCCCGGGAATTCCGAGGCCCAGAAGACAGGAGAGGCACGGGTATGGCCAGACATGTTCTCTCCTTCATAGCGCTGCGACAACGTTTGGCCTTACAGGACTTGTCGCTAGAGGAGAAGACCGTTCGCCTGTGTTGGAACCGAGCTCACGCCCGGGGCCACCTGAGAATACCGTATGCGCCCGAAATACCTTTGGGGATGCTGACGGCCTTGCCCCATGGCGGTGATTGGTCACGGTTGGCAAACTGGGAGGACGCAGGCTTACAATTGATAGGTGACCTCTACGAGGACGGGGCGCTCTTGCCCTTTCAGGAGCTCATTGATCGCTTCGAGGTTCCTCGCGGCGACTTTCTATTGCACTCGGCCCTAGCCCGAGCGATCCAGGCGCACTGGAAATGCGGGCAAGAGGAACCCTCTATATCTCCGGTGTGCCAATACGTCATGATGTCGGCGGGTACGGTGAAGGCGGTCACTTGCCTCTACGGTAGACTGATCAATGAGGGGCTGACCCCCCTCACTACTCTGAGAACCCGTTGGGAGGCGGACATTGGCAGGGAGATCCCGGAGACGACCTGGTCCCAGCTGGTGCGGCGAGCCTGGAAGGGCACACGCCACGCCCGCTTTCAATTGGTCCACTACTACGTACTCCATAGAGCATATCTGACCCCGGCGAAAATCCAACGATATTTTGCTACGAGCTCGGCAGACTGCCCCAGATGCCCGGCGCCGGAAGCAGACCTTCTCCACATGTTGTGGTCCTGCCCAGGATTGTCCTCCTATTGGATGGAAGTGGGGAATACCCTGGAGGAGGTGACAGGGAGATCCTTATCGATTGATGCGGCAGTGGGACTCCTACACTGGTTTCCACATACCCCCAAAAACAAAATTACTAGCAAATTCATCGATTTGGGGCTTCTCCTTGCTAAGCGAGAGGTGACCAGGAACTGGAAGGCACGGGCTGGTCCGACAGGGAGCCGGTGGCACAGCGAACTCTTGAAGTGGGCAGCGGGGGAAAGCACACTGAGATACCAGCTAGCTAGGAGACAGCGTAACGAGAAGGCTCAGGAGGCAGCGCTAGAATGGGAGACGTTAGTGCAGGCCCTCAGGGATTATTGCACCCCCAGCGATTCTGAAAGTGAGGAAGCAGCTCGCCCCGAGTCCCGATAGACGATTGCACTTTACAACTCTGTTGCTTTCCTCATGGGTCCTCTCACAGATCCTAATGCGGTGGTTACCGTGCACTGATGGCGGGGTTGGGGAGGGATTACTTTGGTTTATAGTGTTTTGAGGGTGGGGTTTACTTTCTGGGTTTTGTAGGCTTGTTTGGAAAAGCAGATGACGGACAGTGGATCATCCGGACCAGCTTCACCTTCCTGCTGAGCCCCCATTGAATTTTGCCGCCCGATCGTAGGGTTGTGGGCTGAATGGCTGTGTAAGAGTACATACTGCTGGGGGACGGAGGGTTGCGTTTCATTGATTTCTCTGATATATAATGCTGGTCGAATATGTAACGATTTACTGATTCCTGCAATAAAAATATATTTAAATTAAAAAAATGAAATTCTTGGTAGGACTTTAACCCGCCAATAAAAATCCTCACTTGCCAGTAAGAATAGACGACGCTTCCTTACCCTTCACTCAAGCTTGGATAAATTCTACTACTCTTTTCACAGTGAGTTTTAAAACAGGACAGTTGTCCCTATACTCAAAAGCTACGATTTCATAGACAATCCTCACTATACATTCTACCTATCACACCTAAGATCCCTAATCTTGTGCTGTACGTCCACAACACTAGTGATATATGACAATATCACTATTTTGAAACAGAACAAATGCACTGTGTAACTTCACCTGTCACACTTTACTTTCGCCGGCAAACCAGGAAATTTTCACACTGCTGGAAAAAACCTTTCGACTACATGTAACAACTAAACAAACTTAAGTTTCAGACATGTATCCTATGTAATTATCATGTAACATGTCAGTTACCATAGTAACCGTAACTCTGCTACCAAGTAATTGATAACCAGCGCTCCTAATAGAAAATTGTCTCACAAACGCTACTCATCTCCACAATACTCACCATTAATCATGAATTACTACCAAGGCCCATAAACCAACAAGACAATATTTTTGAGTGACTGTATCATGTGACCTAATTAATTAGAACTATTCGCAAAATATTTACAATTTTATATACAACTGCAGTTAATCATTTCCTACCATGGTTTTTAATCATATGTCATTTAATTAAGTCACTAAGGCCAATGGATCTAATAATGATAACTAGACCATGAATAAACAAAACCAGCTTGTCATTTCAAAAATCTAATTTATTAGCTTTATTTTATTCAAGGAAAGAGCATTTTTTTTCAGAAATCATTATTTTATTAGCAAAGTGAAAGCATCATTCAAGGAAAAGGCTTTTTAGACTGACATTTCAAAGATAAATCAATCAGCATGAATTAAAACATAATGTAAGTTTCCATCCCTAAATTCTATTTCCCTGTCTAAAACTCACTTCACCTAAAAGAATATTAATAAAGACTGCTGTCCTTACGTGCACCAAAAGTCCAACAGCACGTCAATCAGGAATCGGGAAGCAAGAGCCCCCTCCTGCCTGTAGGGCCAGATTTTATACCATTCTAACTAGCTAATCTTCTCAAAAATGTTCTTTTTCGTTGCCATCAGAGTTCCCATTGGCTGACTTATGTCAGACCATTTTATGTCATCACCATTTTCAAACCAAGAACGAGCTCTTCTTTAGCTCTATTGTTCGTGTCATTTCGCTTCCTCGAAACTGTATCAAAATAAGTTCATTCGAGTTACAATTCATAACTTCCTTTCTTTGGCAATCCTGCCGCTTCCTGTCCTTCAACAAACTTCATGAGCACATTATGCATGACTTATCCATCCGTAATTTCTGACAAAATTGTCAACGTGGTAAAACTTTCCGTGTGTGCAAGGCTCTTCTCAGGACAGGTTTCAAAACGCCATCTTTTGTAGGCCTAAAAGGCCTCTCAGGGAAACTAGTATTCAAACAAACATAAAACAGTAATTAATTACAGAATTGAGACCCTTTCTGTTACCCACCCCTCTTCTAATTATTAACCGGGTTAATTATGTTACCTAGCCAAAGTACAAATAGTAGCATTCATATTAACCTTCTTCTTTCAGGCCATAAGGATTCTTCACGAGCCTCTGCTACAGAAAAGACACAACAAAACATGTTGCACACAAATATAGCACATGCCATTAATTAAAAACCCGCTTTTAATACTGACAAAGACAATAGACAAGGTTAGTTTATTATTTTTCCACACACTTGCAAATGCAGCATAGAAGCACATTAGTCCCACATGTAATGTCTGCAATTTTAAATTAAGTTGGTTAAATTTTTCAACACATGCTATTAGTACTGTTACATTTATTATGGAAGTTTAACTTTGCGAGCTTGAACGAAATTTCATTCAACATCTCGCTCCATCAAATGCATATCGTCTTTCAATGTGGAATTGCAGAGAAAACACACTTACTTTGCCTTTATCAATCCCATGAGGTCAGGGTAATTTATCCTTTACAGAAGTGGCGCTTCAATTGTGGCACCTGCTATGTTTATATATGTAACTGTTCCTGTTGAGGTTACATTTCTTTAAAAAGTGCCACATGCCAGCTTCCTCTGTGACAGTTCTCCTGTCCAGCTTGCCTGTAGTCTGCTACACTCTGCTGTCTGTCTACCTGCTGGCCTCTGTTTTGCCTCCTCTGCTCATGTCTAGCTCTGCGTTGCCTTTTCTGCTAGTTTTTCGGCACTCTGCTTTGCCTTTCCGGCTCATTTTTCTACCCTCTGTTTTACGCTCTTCTGCTCCATTTAGCCTTTTCTGATTGTTTTTCAGACCTCTGTTTTGTCTTTTATGCTCGTTTTTCTGCCCTCTGTTTTGCTTTTCTGCTTGTTTTACTGTACTCTGGTTTGCCTTTTCTGCCTTTTTATATGCCCTCCTTTTTTCATTTTCTGCTTGTTTTTCTGCCCTCTGTTTTGCCCTTTTCTGCTGTTTTGCCTTCTGTTGTCGTTTTTCTGCCTTCTCTATTGCTTGTTTTGTGTGTTTCTGCTCTCAGTTTTGTCCTGTCTGCTCATTTTTCTGCCATCTTTTTATCCCTTTTTAGCTAATTTTTGTTCCCTCTGGTTTGCCTTTCCTGCTTGTTTTTCTGCCCTCTGTTTTGCATCTTCGGCTCCATTTCTGCCTTCTGTTTAGCCTTATTGTGCTCTTTTTTGTTCCTTCTGTTTTGCCTTTCCTGCTTGTTTTTTTGCCCTTTGTTTTGCCCTCTTATGCTCATTTAGCTTTTTCTGCTTGTTTATAAGCCCACTATTTTGCCTGTTTTGCCTTTTCTACTAATTTTTCTGCCCTCCATGTAGCCTTTTCTGCTTGTTCTTCTGCCCTTGTTTTGCCTTCATCAGCTCTCTGTTTTCTCTTTTCTGCTCGCTTTTTTGCCCTGTGTTTTGCCTTTCCGGCTCCCCGTTTTGCCTTTTCTGCTCATTTTCTGCCTCTCTCCGGGCCGATTTCGGCACTGGGGACCACATCCCCCGGGGCCTAGCCACATCTACCTGTGTGCTCTGGCCTCACACCCAGGGCACTGAGTGTGCTTTGATGGGGACTGCGGGGGAGCCTTAATGCATGACAGCGGGCAGGGAAACAGATGAAAAATCTACTCCCAGCAAGCAGGAGCAGTTTGACAGCTCCAGCTCTCTCTTGGCCAAAGCTGTCACAGCTCCCGCCAAGGAAAAGCAAACTGCTATGTCACAAGGGTCGGCACCTCTCCTGATAGCAGGAGCCGACCCTGGTAGGTGGCGGTCCCCAAGCCCATTAATGACTTCCGGTGGGGGCCCGCATGCCCCCCTCCTTTCATTGGCATGGGTCAGCCCCAGGGGGTGGTGGTGCCCGGGGCCGTATATGGCCCGGGAGGGCGTATGGCCCCTCCCACTTTTATATATTACATAGGCTCTGGGGAGGTGGTGGGCCCACCTCTTCCTAAAAAACACAGAAATTCATCAGTTATAGTTAGAAGCACAAGGCCTTTGTGTGGTAAAGGTATATGCATGTTATGTTATGTTATGTTATGTTATGTTAAAAACGCTTATATAGCGCATGGCTACCCCAGCAACAGGGCTTCCCAGCGCTTGCGGACAGTTTGAAACAAAGACAACTTGGCCCCAGGAGAGAGCGTGTGATGCATGGAAATGGCATGCGTGTTAAAGGCATTGCGTGGTAATGGATTTGAGGTAAAAGCATTGCATGGTAAAACAGCCTTGTGAGGGCTGTCTCCCATTTTGTCCAGCTCTTTACAGGTTGCTGCTATGACCACCAATGCTAATATGGAATTCCAGCTACAACCCCCAGCTTCCTTGAATCTGAAACCTCAAGAGCATTAATAACAATTCTGTTCTCTATCAGAATTGTCTCTGAGCACAGAGGAACACAACAAGGACAAGTATAATGTATATTGGCCCACAGCTGAACACAGCAATACCATATAATAGGTGATAGCTATTGCATCATAACTATTGATAAGTAATTCTCCACCAGACACTGTGGATTTGTTATCCCAGAGGGGGATTGAAGACTGGAACAGTGAGAGTGCCCAAACTTGCATATAGACTAATAGCAGGAATTACAGCAAACCACACATACATTGTAGGGGAACTAAAAATGGACTTGAGAAAACAAGATGCAGCAAATGCCAAGGCTGGGTGCAATCTCGTTTGAGTCAGAGACCCCAACAAGATACAAGTTTGCCAGGCTGTGAGTATTTGCATCTTGCTGCCTTTTGCAGTACATCTGCCCTTGAACAACCAGAACAGGAAGTGATATCATGATATGTAGTTATGGGTGCCATCTTGGATTGGGCACCTGTGTGGTAACAGTTAGTGTCCCTATAGGTAAGCCTGACATCTTGGATTGGAAAACATACTAACTGTTTGTACCCAAGCTCCAGCCATGTCCTGGACGTGATGGACTCCAATTTCCCCAGTGTCTCACTCTTACTGAAACTTTCCATTCAATGTCTATGGGCTGTTGTAAGGTGTGCAGACCCCTAACCCATCAGTAAGTTCTCATAGTATCACTCTCCACAGAGGGGACCGCTGGTTGAATATGGTGACATTTAAAAAAAGGACCTGATCAAACAAGAACCATGGACAAATGACGCTGATTTTCAAAATCTATCCTCAGGACCCTAGCCTTTCCACTTTAAAGGAATTAAAGCTGCTCTCTGGAAATAAGGAAATCCAATATCTCCACAACCTCGTCTTCTAAGTTTTCATTCACCACTCCTGGGGGAGAAATGGTTAATGAACATAAAGGTACAGAGGGCAATGGTTGGACTAAAGAAACATGAAAGGCAGGGTATACATGGCAGTGATCTGATAACTGAAGAGGAAAAGCCATGGTGTTTAGGACAGCTTTCATCTGAAAAGGGTTCACAAAACAAGGTTTACACCTAAACTTAAATATTTAGAAGATAACTACATTGTATGCCTCCTTTTATAGCCTGGAGCAGGTTGGAGTATCCGCTTGTCTGTATCATAAATGGGTAAGATGCTGAAGTTTTTATCAACTGCGTGGATTTGAGCTGATGCTTCACCTCCATCCACAGGATCGACGACTAGGGCGTCCTCGACTCGAGTCTTCGGCTTCAACGCTTTCTCCATCCAAGGTACTTTAATGGTCGGACCTGTATTAGTCCTGTAGACAGCATGTCATCCAACGCGGTCGGTCTGAACTTTGGATTTGCCTTAGTCTAGCGCAACCTCAAATAACCTATTACCGATATTGACTTCTAAGCACTATTCATTATTTTTGGTTTCTCCTATAAAAAAAATCATCAATCTGGTTCTACTTATTTGAGTTATGTCATTTTGGTCTTGATTTTCTAATAAAATATTCTCAATCTTTCTAAATCTGTGTGGGGTCTTTTTGTGGTGTTTTCATTGGGTTACTGTGTGGGCATATTGCACACATACTCTTTAGATATGCTTGACTGCTCTGTGCCAGGCTACCAGAGGATGAGCGCAGGTTATCTTTTACTGTGTATCCAGCTTACCCTGACTTGAGTGGTGGTTCCTACTTGGACAGGGTGTATGCCTCTGCCAACCAGAAACCACAGTTCTAACGTTGGTGATCAGCAGTGAGGATAGGACTTGTATTATATGACATAGTAACTCAGTGTTCACTACAACTCTATACTAATACCAATTTGAGCCTTTTTCAATCCTTCCTAATTGGCTTTTTGATTTTTCTGCTGGAACAATGTCTCATTCTGCAGAAACAGCCCCTGCAGTAATTGATTTTGAACTGGGCAGGTTAGAGTCTTATACTGTGTTCCATCTAAAGGATTTCTGTAAGGACTTTCATGTGTCTATAAGGAATTTCACATGGAAGGTGGAGCTACAGAAAGCTTTGAGAGCCTGGGCGGAGTCCCAGGTAGATGGGGGAGGATAACCCAGAGGAGGAGCAGAAAATTCCTGAGAAGGAGGATGACCTGATCCTAGATGCCAATGTGGATTTGGGTCTGCGTGTAGAAAGGGCCAAACACCTGCCAGGAGCAGAAAGGGATTCCAGACCAGGGAGCAGTGTCTTCTCGAGGAACCTGTCCCCAGAGGATCTGGCAGACGGGAGCAAGGAAAGGAAATTAAAGCTGGAGCTTGCTTAAATGGAGCATGCTGGAGAAGAAAGGAGGCTGGCCATGGAGATAGAGGAAACCGAACCTTGAGCTCAACCTCAAAGAGCTCAACATTAGAGCCCAACAAGTGGGGTCCAGCCACAGCAATGGTGGTAGCATACCTGTATAGTCCACTGGTGAACTCAAAATCTGGATACTCAAGGACTTGGTGCACAGTTATGTGGTGGGGAATAGCATAAACAAATGGTATACAGGCTATGAAGAAGCTCTAGGGGCCATATTTACCAATTAATAAGAGGTCAGCAGCTCTAAATGCTGTGCTGCACTGCATGTAAAGGAGAGAGGAGGAGAGCGCCATATTTACAGAAATATGGCACTCTCCTCCCCTCTCCCTAGCGACGGCGCTGAAATCAGCTGCCGTGCACCGCTGAGACTTCTTTGCGACATAGTAAAAGGTGTCTCCATGAGTTTAGGATATGTTTTGTACTGGAAGGGTACCCTTCCACAACAAAATAAAAAATTACCAGGTTCCATCTGAGCTACTTGAGAAAACTAAAACAGTTCCTTGAAACCGCTGACCTAAAAACCGCAGTTCAGGCGTTAGTCATCTCCTGAATTGAATACAGCTGCTCTACCCTATCTAGCCTACCAAAGACCTCAACGGCCCTTCTAAAAGCTTGCCTCAACACAGCAGCCAGACTCTTATCTGGTTCAAAAAGATTGGACCGCATTTCACCACATCTGAAGGCCTTGAACTGTCTTCCTCTTGAAGGCAGAATCCAGCTCAAGCTGGCCCACATCACTCACAAAGCCTTGAACACAAACTCCACGACATATCTCGCCCAGAAAATTGTGAAATCTGGGAGATCCAGAAACTCCCACTCCACCAGAGACCATGTGCTCCAACTACCCCGCTTCCGCAATAAAAAAACATGTAACCGAGCATTCTCTGAGGCTGCACCAAGAATCTGAAACTCGCTACCTACCTCCATCCGAAGAATACCTTCTCTGTGGCTCTTCAAAAAGGAAGCAAAAACATTCCTAATGAGCAAATTCATCCAATAACTCTCCTTCTTTGTGCAGGCTGCCTTTTTAATGGCTTTGTTTCTGTGCATAATCTCCCATATTGCTTGTCCCTCTCCGTGCACCAATTCTCATTCCTCCTAATGTTCTGCCAGTTCTCTTTACCTTTTACTATCACTTGTATACATTTGCTGGTTTCCTCTTTTTATCGATGACTTGTCGCTCGCTGATTTTGGTCTTATAATGTTTATTGTACATAAGTCTGGATGTATCCTACTGTAGTCAATTCCCTAACCCACTTCCTTTTATTTTGCCTTTGCTTTTTCTGTACGTAACGTGTTTATCCCTGTAAAGCGCTCTGATACCCTGACAGGTCATGTTCGCGCTATATAAAACCTCAAATACATAAATAAATAAATAAAATACTATGCATATACTGACTTTAATCCTTTTTCCTCTTTGTATGTGTACTGTAAAGTGCAGCAAACATACAAAGTCGGAAAAGGAACATGACGTGAAAGCCTTTCTCCTTTGGGGCATCTACCTCAAAACCGCACAGTTTTCTGACGCTAAACCCTGTCTACTTTATTTAGTAAATAGGGTTTAGAGTCAGAAGCCTTGAGTGGTTGCATGGGACCGTCCATGATTTACACATGGTACGCCTTCTTGGTAAGTAATGCAAAGCAGGGAGGCGGAGCTAGTTCACGACTGTGATGGCCGCTTGAGCCCAGAGCTCCGTCGTGTCATAGAGCTGTCATTAATTTATCCTGCAGCATTAGCGATTTTAAGCTCCCCTCTGCAGCTTCTGTGACAGCGGAGGGTGTGTGGAGACAGGTAATCAACTCAGAACCGCGATCCGTTCCCTGAGGAGTGAGCTTCACGCAGCGAAAGCGCAGTGGCGGCTAGGCCACGAATCCCCGTGACACAGTGAGCGTTGAAGCCGAGGGACGTCACTCGACGTGCGGCTGGCACCCGACCCAATTTGGCGCAAGCCGCGGAGGTCTGCTGCCGGAAGGACTGGGAATGTGGTGACTGGCGGGCCCGTTGGAAGGAGAGAGCTGACCTCTCGGAGAGCCCCGGTGCGGCCCTGCTGTATGCCTGTCTTGACCTGTGAGGTGAGTGCCGGTGGGGTGCATAGCAAAAGGCCTTGGCAGCTGAGGGACGCGCCGGACCTTGAGGGACGCGCCGGACTTCGAGTGACGCTATCCGGAGGAGACCTACGCTGCGGGGGTCAGCAGGCCAGGGTCGCAAACATCAGCACTCCTAGTCGGGTGTTTGCGGGGGCTAGATCAGCGGCACCCCTGGCAGCTGGGAGCGCATGAGCCGAGAGCAGTCCGGCTGCAGCTGAGTGAACCCGAGAACGGGGTTTACCAAAGGCCACCGCTCGAGGGCTGAGGAGCAGAGGAGAGCGAGCGTGCTGGAAGAACTCTGAGGAAGGATCCGGGGGCACCAACTGAGCAAGTCTCCTACACATCTCCTGTTATTTCATTGTGGAGTGCGTGGCGGGCTGCTACTAACCACCCCCATTTGCCTTTTTATAGTGTTGCACACGCGCATGATGTGGTGACTGCGGGGCCTCCGTCCTATCGAGTGGGGGGAGGAGCAGGCTGCCAACGATCTACCAGGCAGGAGCTAAGGAGTGATTCTACTGCACGGCTACACCAGCACTGGCGGTGAGAGAGTGGACTGCCCTGGGCACTTCCTGGGACTTGGATCATCTCTGGGCCCCGAAGGAACAGTACCACCAGAATTACGGCTGACAGCTCTGTGTGATAGCGGCTGACCCTGTGTTGGATTGCACAGAGCGGCCTGAGGCAGTGTTTTTCCACCTGCTGTGTCGGGGCGAGCGGAGTTTGTGTGCACACTCACCTGCCCAATGGGGACAAGACACAGCAATAACAATGGGTAGAGTAGACAAGACGCAGACGAAGCTTGCCTTTGATCCGAAAAGATCGAAATCTCGAGACCACATCTCGAGCGGTGAAGCAAGGTTGCCGCCACCAGTGAGAGATGACCCCGAATCAGACATACTCAGTATCCTGGAATCTATGGAACAATCATTGCAAAGTGGCATCACCTCCCTGGGCACTAAAATGGATTCCCTCACATACAGAATGGATAGAATGGCAGACCGCCTTGACAAACACGCGGAAAGACTGGATATGTCTGACCAGCGCTTAACCAAAGTAAAGGAGGCCCACACCACCTTAGATCATAAGCAACTAGGGAAGGTATTGCGTATCCTACAGGACAAGACGGAAGATTTAGAAGCACTTTCCCTCCCGGAAACAACCGCCACAGGGAATATGGAACTGTTTGTGGAGAAGTTACTAGTGACATTGTTGGGCGACGATGTTTTCTCTGCGATGTTTGTGGTTGAGAGGGCGTACAGATCCTTGGGCCCCAGACCCCCAGTTGGCGCTCCTCCGCGTCCGATCATAGCAAAGCTACTCAACTACCATGATCATGATGCAGCTCTTCGTGTGGTCAGGGAGAAGAAGGTCTTCAGAGATGAGGATTCTGAGATCTTACTGTACCCAGACATCACCGCACGAGTGCAGGAGGCTCGCAGACACTTTGTCCCTCTTAAGAAGCAGCTTCAAGAATTGGGTGTGGACTACTCCATGCTATATCCAGCGAAACTCTGGGTCAACAGACAAGGGCGATTGCATATTTTTACAGTCCCCTAGACTTTGCAGCAGGCTATCAAGAACTGGACAAAGGGATGGCGGGCTAGCCTGGAGAGTCGGCCACTGGAGAAGGCGGCGGGAGGCTCGCTTGATGACCAGGACTGATGAGCTGATTTGAGAGTAGTTGGAGTAGTTGGTCTGGGGGGTGGGTGTGGGGGAATATGGTTCGACGTCTGAGGTTTCGCTGGATAGCCTATACTGAGGCCTATGTGCCTGGAGTTGTCTGGAGGGTCCCCACCTGCTACTATTGTGATAACCGAGGCACTGGGTGCACGGATTGATGTGAGGGGCGGGTTGGACGTCACATGATAAGAACCAATGCTGAGGCGCTGGGACCGGCAGTCCTGTTATCCCCATCTGGGAGTTGGACAATGGTTTGTATTGGAGATGGTTTGCAGGGTCTTGCCCTCCTTCTGGGGGGAAAAAGTGTTTTTAAATGCTGCAAAATGGTGATAATGGCACACGTAGGTCTGGGTTGGGTAGAGTTGATGCAAATGCATGTTGGAGTTCGGCACAAGGAGCTACCTCTGCTCACGTGTGCCAGGCACTGTTGTTGTTCACTGAAGGGGTCCGTGGGTAGGGGGGTAAGGGGAGTCTGTTTGGGATTCATGCGGCGAAGTTGGGGGAGGTCTGCTGTGGGAGGCGGGAGGGGGCAGGGGGGGTACTTCCAAAGGGGGTTGGTTGTTGTACATGCCTACGGTGCACTGCGCATTAGAAAACATTGAGTCTGCTTCCACGATATGTACACTCTACGAAGATGATGCCACGTAACTCACAAGACGCCCAGGGTACAGTGGGTGGTATGAGAGTAATGACCTTGAATGTCAGGGGACTTAATGATCACTGTAAACTCCAAAGGGTGCTGAGCTATCTATAAAGACAGAATGTAGATGTAGCGCTGTTGCAAGAGACGCATCTGCCCCAGACTAGCCCTATGCTGCGGTTCAGGGCGCTGGATGGTAACATCAATTGTGCGGGGTTCACCTCCCACACCAGGGGTGTTTTGACCTGGACTAACCCCAGGGCACCATTTAAGCTTACGCTGCTCCACGCTGATACTGAGGGCCAATACGGAATATCTAAATGTCTTGGTCGGAGCCTTGACTTGCTCATAGTTAATATGTATGGCCCCAATTATGACTGTTCTGGGTTCTTTGGAAACATTGCTAAAATTGTCAGACACTATGGGGACACCCAGATCTTGTGGGGGGAGACTTCAATTTGATTAGACACCCGGAGCTGGACAGATCGGCATGCCCCCACAATGCTAAGGATGCCTGGCCTCCACCTTGGGGGTGCCCAGGAGTGGACGCCTACAGGGAAAGCTAGGATGGGTTCCACAGCGGTATTCGTACAAGCGCCTTGAGACCATTGCGGGTGAGTAATACGCTATACAAGTATCATCTTTTTTTTAGAAACCCTGTGGCTGCTGCGAAAAAGCTGGAGCAAGTGATGGTCTCTTTAGATGTATGTGACATGTGGCGGACACGTAGCAGTGGAAGGGGGGCTACACACACTATTCAGAGTATCACATCATACATGCACGCATAGACTTTTGGATTGCTTCTACCTCACTGATGGATCAGGTACGGCAGTGTGTGATACTGACGCGCACGCTTTCTGACCACTCCCCACTGGTGCTGGCCTTGGACGCTCCTGGGTTGTCCGTGCTGCAATTCATGTGGCGGTTTCCCCCATACTCCCTGCTAGACCCGTTATTTAAGGAGGAGGTGGCCGACGCCATAGAGACCTTTTTTGACACCAATATTGGTTCTGTCGACAGCTGCCAAACTATTTGGGAAACGTTTAATGTATACATTAGAGGTATAGCGATGTCTAAGCATTCGGGAGTGCTTAAAGCCATAGGGAAAAGGTTGGCTGATTTAAAATCTAAATTGAAGGACCTCGAGCGGCGGCAGCTTGCTGGGGGGGGGGGGGGGGGGGGGGGGGTGAGACTCTGGACGGGGAGATCAAGTCACTATTGGAGGAATATCATGAGGCTGCCGATAGTGAGGTGAAACATTTGGGAAAGTATGCAACGACTAGGTCATATGGTGAGGTTGATAGGCCGGGCTCAGTTTTAGCTCGGTTGATGAAAGCATGGCGTGGTAAGACGAGGGTTTCTGAGGTCAGGGAGGCAGACGGGATACTACTGACGGTAGAATCAGAGGTAGCCGACCGCTTTGAACAATATTACTCTGACCTGTATAGATCCCAGTCTGAAGGGGTGGACGAGCAGATAACGGAGTATTTGGACCATATACGGCTCCCGTTTCTCCCTGACAGGCACAGGGAACTCCTAATGCATCCCATAGAGAGGAACGAGATTACTGAGGCTTTGGGCGGTATGAAAGCCGGTAGCGCCCCGGGACCGATGTCTTAACTGTAGCCTTCTACAAAACTTTCTTGGATCTGCTGCTCCCCCGACCTGGCAGCCCTGTTTGAGGATATGTGTTTTACTGGCACTCTCCCGCTGTCTATGAAGGAGGCCCTACTTGTTGCCATCCCTAAACCGGGTAAACCCCCAGACGAATGTAGGTCGTTTCGCCCCCTCTCGCTCAACGTTGATACTAAAATATTCACCAAGGTTTTAGCTACTAGGCTAGCTCTTAAGTCTCATATCCTAGTAGCCCCAGAACAGGTGGGATTTATACCGTCTAGAAACCTAACCTATACTATACGCACTGTGTTTGGCACTATGCAGCATGTTCGTCAGGAGAATAAAGCGATCACTGTTTTCCTACATATGGAAAACGCATTTGATTCGGTGGAGTGGGCGTTTCTAAGGCAAGTACTGACGAGAATGGGAAGAGAGTTTTTTAGGTCTCGCCTGTCGATGCGCATGCGCATCGAGCAAGGCGAGAGTATTGGGACTTATCTACTCTTTATCCACACTGCAAGGAATCGTGGCGATTCCTTGCAGTGCCCGTGACTTTTAAGCTCAATGCGCATGTGCATTGAGCTTAAAAGCGCGTGCACGTCCGTCTTTGTTTACCCGCTCCGCCCCCTCCCCTTCCCGCCGTGTCGCATTTCTACTCCCCTCTCCTCCCTCCGTCTTGTTTATTTTACCCGCTCCGCCCCCTCCCCTTCCCGCCGTGTCGCATTTCTCCTCCCCCCTCCCCTCTCTTCCCTCCGTCTTGTTCTCCCCTGGCATATATTTGCTACTCACGGGCTGTGTTATCCTCTTCCGGTCTGCCTCTCCCCACCTCACCCCCCACCCCACCCCAATCCCCCGCCCCCGCTCGCCTTCCCAGCCCATGCCGTCTTCTTCCAGCCCACAGTCGCCCCTTCAAGGCCGTGTTTCAAAGCTGTGGCCGCCTCTCTCCCGGTGAACGCACTTGGATGTTACGGTGTGACTAGAGCGCCATGAACACATCCCCTCTCTGGCCCATGACGTAAGCTGGATTCCTTGGACCACAGTGTGCTCGTGCTGCTGTCTCCATGTGGCTGTTGCTTAGCGACATGGCAGATTTCGCTTCTCAGCAGACAAGAGCAATGGACGTTTGCAGCACCACAGGCAACTTGCAGGGAGGCTCGCGCACTTCAAGGGGTCTCTTTGATGGTTCAAGGTAGGTTTTTATCTGAAACCTCCCGTGTATCTGCTCCCCAAGCATTACATTGCTTTACTAACCTCTCTCTTGTGGGACGCTGCCAATTCATCACTTTCTTCCTTCCCCCTCCCCCCTCCCCTCTCTTCCCTCCGTCTTGTTCTCCCCTGGCATATATTTGCTACTCACGGGCTGTGTTATCCTCTTCCGGTCTGCCTCTCCCCACCTCACCCCCCACCCCACCCCAATCCCCCGCCCCCGCTCGCCTTCCCAGCCATGCCGTCTTCTTCCAGCCCACAGTCGCCCCTTCAAGGCCGTGTTTCGAAGCTGTGGCCGCCTCTCTCCCGGTGAACGCACTTGGATGTTACGGTGTGACTAGAGCGCCATGAACACATCCCCTCTCTGGCCCATGACGTAAGCTGGATTCCTTGGACCACAGTGTGCTCGTGCTGCTGTCTCCATGTGGCTGTTGCTTAGCGACATGGCAGATTTCGCTTCTCAGCAGACAAGAGCAATGGACGTTTGCAGCACCACAGGCAACTTGCAGGGAGGCTCGCGCACTTCAAGGGGTCTCTTTGATGGTTCAAGGTAGGTTTTTATCTGAAACCTCCCGTGTATCTGCTCCCCTAGCATTAGATTGCTTTACTAACCTCTCTCTTGTGGGAAGCTGCACACCGCTTCCAATTCATCACTTTCTTCCTTCCCCAACCTGCATCACGACTCGCAGTGACCACAGTCCCCCAGCACTTGTCTCCATCCCCACACTCTGCACCACCTCTCCTGATCTTCCCACAATGCACTGCCTCTTCTGACCACCCCCACTATGTAACACATCTTCCAATTACCAGTTTCCTACCACCCTCTCTCAGATAAACCTCTCCCAGTCTTCCCACTCTAGTCTCCACCACCTCTCCCATTCTCCCCTCCCACCCATTGTCACCTGTCCTGGTGCATGCCCCTCTCTGCTGAATCCCCCACCTCCCCTCCCTTTTTTGATCACCTCCCACCCAGGCCCACCTCTTCTGATCTCACCTGCATTCTTCAATGCCTCCCTATCATGCCCACCCAGTACCCATTTTCTCTTCGCCCACGCACCACCCAAACCTGCACCGTCTCACAATCATGCCCACCCTGCAGTGTAGCTCCTAGCTTTCCCCGTCCACAGCGCTTTGCTGGCTGAAGAGACCAACCTCTCGGAGGCCAGATAAGTATGTCAAAGTATGGATGTAGCGCGGTTGTTTTAAAATTTTGTGATAGGTAATTACCACTGGCACACCCTCAACCCCTCACCCTCACTCACCCTCAATCCCTCACCCTCACTCACCCTCAACCCCTCACCCTCACTCACCCTCAACCCCTCACCCTCACTCACCCTCAACCCGTCACCCTCACTCACCCACACTCACCCACACTCACCCTCACTCACCCTCACTCACCCTCACTCACCCTCACTCACCCTCACTCACCCTCACCCACCCTCACCCACCCTCACTCACCCTCACCCTCACTCACCTTCACCCTCACTCACCCTCACTCACCCTCACTCACCCTCACCCTCACTCACCCTCAACCCCTCACCCTCACTCACCCTCAACCCCTCACCCACCCTCAACCCCTCACCCTCACTCACCCTCAACCCCTCACCCTCAACCCCTCCCTCACCCTCACTCTCACTCACCCTCAACCCCTCAGCCTCACCCTCACTCACCCTCAACCCCTCACCCTCACTCACCCTCAACGCCTCACCCTCAACGCCTCACCCTCAACACCTCACCCTCAACGCCTCACCCTCACTCACCCTCACCATCACTCACCCTCAACACCTCACCCTCACTCACCCTCAACCCCTCACCCTCACTCACCCTCAACCCCTCACCCCCTCACCCTCACTCACCCTCAACCCCTCACCCCCTCACCCTCACTCACTCACCCTCACTCACTCACCCTCACTCACTCACCCTCACTCACTCACCCTCACTCACTCACCCTCACTCACTCACTCACCCTCACTCACCCTCACTCACTCACCCTCACCCTCACTCACCCTCACCCTCACTCAGCGCAACCACAGCATCTTCACTAAATATATGTAATAAACTTTAAGCTATTGGCAATATAAAATAAAATCCATTTTATTTACTTATTAATTATTGATTGTTTTTTAAAGCCATTGATTTTTTTAATATCAATACATATAAGTCACATATAAGTCCCGTTAATACAAAACATGTTGCTTTACAAATGCTAGAGGTGTCACATTTACAAAAATTATAACTATTGGCTTTGTAAAGAAGAAAGCTATTAATTTAGCTATTTAGAAAAAACAACACAAATAAAAAACAAAAAAATAAATAACACCTATAGCTCAAACTTTCCTACTGCGAGACCTATTGCATTTCCAATGCAATAGGTCTCGGAGCATTTGAGTTAGAGCTTTTAGAAATGTTTATGGCTTTTTTTTTTTAATTCTTTAGCATTGGCTACAGGAAACAAAAATGCTAAAGATTTACAAAAAAACCCATAAACAATTCTAAAAGCACTAACTCTAATGCTGCGAGACCTATTGCATTTCTAATGCTTGTTTTTTACAGTTGATTGGGATCTTATTCTATAAGCCTACAGCCCGTGTCCGCATTGGTGACCTGGTCACTGACCCCGTTCCCATTTTCAGAGGCACCAGGCAGGGTTGCCCCCTGTCGCCGCTACTATATGCCCTGGTAGTGGAACCTTTGGCATGTGCCATGCGGGAGTATCATGGCATTGAGGGTATTGGATTTCCGACGTACAAGATCGTTGTGTCGAACTACGCGGATGATAGACTGCTTTATGTGCGGGACCACAAAAACAACCTGTCCTCAATCATCAGGGAGGTGGTGCATTTTGGGGCGCTGTCGGGGCTGAAAGTTAACTGGGCATAGTCGCTTGTGTCCCCGCCACCCGGCTACCACAGAATTTGCTATAGAATATCCTCTACAATGGACTACTGATTCGGTGCGATACTTAGGTATCAGACTCCTCACGAACTCTGCAATAGTATTCAGAGAAAACAATGGCATGGCCATTGCAAAGCTGGAGGATGACGTGGAGCTATGGTCTCGTCTCCCATTGTCTCTAATGGGACGAATTTCGATCATGAAGATGGTGGTCCTGCCCAGGCTGTTATTTTTGTTCACAAACATACCCATAGTGTTGTAGCGTGCTTTTTTCCACAGGCTTAGACAGTCCATGTTAAAACTAGCTTGGGCTGGCAAGCAGGGGAGGGTGCGGTGGTGCCTCCTTAGGCTTCCATATCACCTGGGTGGTCTGGGAGTGCCAGATTTTGAATTGTACTATAGGGAGGCACAGGGTGCTCAGGTCCACGCCTGGATACACGGGGAGGCGGATATTATTCTTCTACGTATGGAGAGACTGTTTGCGGAACCAATCTCTTTCACTGCAATGATATTTGAGCCAGTCGATCGCAGGACGGGTATTTTAGACTCCTTAAATTCTACTAGACATGCATGGCACTGTTTATTGCAGAATCAGGCCGGAGCTTTGCTGTATTCTCCAGTAATGCCCATAGGAATCAATGGCAATTACCGAATCATACAGATTTGGTAAAAATTACCGAGTTATTGCCTACATCTCATTTACCGTATCTAGAATACCGAATCGGTAAAATTCGGTATTCTAGTGTCGGTAAATGAGATTTACCTACATCAGGCCCTAAGTCCCCCCGTAGGGAGCATAAATATACAGCTCCCAGGCTAGCATGGCAACGGGACTTGAACATACTGTTGGAGGATTCTAAGTAGTCCTACTGCTGTGTGAACACTAGAAAAAAATCACTCCACAGCAAGCAAAGGCTCGTGCACTTCAAGTTCCTTAATAGGACCTACTACACCCCTGAGAGGCTATTCAGATATGGCTTGCATGAGGACGCATCGCCATCTGCAGATTTTTTGCATTTAGCCTGGCTGTGTCCAGGAATACATTCTTTTTGGGAGGACATATTCAGGGAGCTGGGGAGGGTGGTGGAAACTGATCTCACACCTGTCCCGCTGATGGCGCTCCTGGGGTATACCAAGTCATTGCCCAAGGGTATACGTAGGTTGGTTGACATGGGGCTTCTTATGGCTAAGAGAAGTGTTGCAATATGCTGGATGAGGGGCCCGGTTCCGACGCAGCAGCAGTGGTCCCGAGACATGCTGTATTGTTCTACACAGTCTGAAAATTGCAGTGAGCTGCTCCGGCCCAGGAGCCTCCCGAAGAACGTTTGGGAATTATATACTAAGTACATGCTTAGAATTATCGATGGACAGGGGAAGATGCAGTTGCTACAAATGGCAGGGGAGCTGGGGAGGCCGGCGGGACTCCTTAGGGTGTTCAGAGCTTCCCACGTCTGGTGCTTCTCTGTGATGCTCGGAATGATGCTGAGGCATGTGTTTTGAAATGAATACTAAGAATGAGGGTATTCTGAGTGTTGCTATAATTTGTAACGGTTTGAGCCGTGGATAGCTTGCACTAGTTTGTACAAGGAACTTAGGACACTGGGGGGGGGGGGGCATGCTCGAGTGACCCGTCTGGGGGTCATCAGGTTTATCGCCTGCTGCAACGACTCTGGAACGTACTAACTTCCACCCCCTGCCCAGACTGGGCATAACGGCTGTGTAAGAAGATTGATCAGTGAATGATGTGGATTACAAGATAGAATATGTGCGGCATTGTACCATGGCATGCATGCTGCTGTTTGCTGTTACTGTACAATTATATAAATAAAATCATTTTTTTTTAAAGTAATGTAAAGCAGAACTATGCGTTGCTTTGCATTCCTTTCACGTTATTTTCAGTGCTAAACAAGTGTAGCGCTGGAAAGTAAATCAGAAATAATGATTTTGCACCAATTTGAGTCATTTTTCTGACTCAAACACAACGTAAAATCTTAGTAAATCTCCCCCTAAGAGTGCATAAGGTCCCAGAGTAGTTCTGGGGTGGTAGTTTATGGAGGCTATTGGCAACGGTGGGGAGAGACCCACTCTTTACTCTAGAGATAGAGGACCAGACATGCTACACTGCTATGATAGCTATGCCATAGACGGGTACTCTACCTCCAATGTTCAGCCTCTTAAGTGTGGTGTGCCTCAGAGATCCTCCCTCAGCCCCACACTTTTTAATGTTTACATGGCTCCCCTGGAGGATGTTGTCAAGCCATTTAGCATTAAATCAATAATGTATGCTGACGACACCCAGCTCGTCGTCTCCCTTAATCAACCAGACAACGCCCTGTCCAATCTAAGCAGTTGCATAGAGAAGGTGCATCAATGGATGTGCGAATCCAGATTAAAACTGAATGGGGAGAAATCTGAAATACTCCTCTTGGGAACCCCTAACAAAATCCCCTTACCCCTTCCCTGGCCACCATGCATGGGAACGCCACCTACTCCCAAATCCGAAGTCAAGAGCCTAGGGATATGGCTTGACCAGGATCTAAGTTTCAAAACTCAGGCGAGAAAAACGGCGGGAACCTGTTTCGGCCTTATAAAGATGGCACGAAAGATTCTACATCTACTCCCGCTCCAGTCCAGGAAACTCCTGATGCAGGGGCTTGTGAACTCCAGATTGGACTATGGAAATGTCCTGTATCTGGGGGCCCCAGCCTCGGTAGTCCATAGACTTCAATGTGCACAAAATGCGGCGGCACGAATCCTCACAGGAACCACAGCGAGGAACTCGGCCAAACCAGCCCTTAGAAGCCTGCACTGGCTGCCAGTAAAGGAGAGGGTCAATTTTAAGACCCTGTGCATTGCCCATAGAATTATGCACAACGAAGGCCCTCCCATACTCAGGACACTTGTGACTCAACAACATTCAAGTAGACAATTAAGATCCAATTCTCTTTCCCTTGCAAATGTCCCTAGAATTAGGAAGGACAGAACAGGCGGTCGCCTGTTCTTCTATAACGCTCCCAGACTTTGGAACGCCCTTCCTCTTTCCCTGAGGCAAGAACACAACCACCTCAGGTTTAGGAAACGCCTAAAAACCCTTCTTTTCCCCTGAGCTCGTCTCCCTGTCCCTTCCTTCCCTCAGTACCGTGGTCTTTTTTAGCGCCGGGATGCCCTAGGGTAGCTGTCCGCTCTAGAAAACCCAAAATCAAATCAAATCAAATCAATCAAATCATGCTAGTCAGTAAGTTTGGACTGACCCCTGAGAGGTATAGGCTCAGACTCAGGGGCAGTCAAAAGAATGCAGCAAGAACATGGGTGGATTTCTTGGATGATGCCAGCAAGGCACTGAAGCGATGGGTGAGGGGCAGCAAAGTTGATGATTATTCAGGCCTGTACAACTTACATTGAAAGGAGCATATGCTTGATATTTGTTTTCTAGAGCTGTTCCAACACTGGGTTTATAGTAAGCTTACTGAGCCCAGGAAGCTTGCTGAGGAGGCGGACATCTGGGTCATCACCAGAGTGTCCAGAAAGGTACCTCGTGTCACCCCAAGAAGGGTGGGTCAGGTTCCTCCCAACATTGTGAGAGAGGTCAGAAATGAACCAGACAGGTCTCAGTGTAAAGGGGAAGGAAAGTGTTCCCATGCCCCTTTTGAGAAAAAGGTTCTGGCGGGTAGTTGCCAAGGCACCCAATTTCCACGCCCACTGTTTTGATTGTTCACAGTTAGGACACAACCAGGGGGACTCTGTCTGTCCAAAGAAGCCATCCCTTGGTAGGAATGCTACAGGGTTGGCCCATATGGCCTTAGGGGATGGTAGTTGCCAGGGGCGGGTTATTGAACATGCCATGAGCTCTTTCAACTGGGAGATTGACTTAGAGGGTGAGCTGGTGATCCCTGAGGGTGAGAGTCGTCACTTTCACCAGGTTGGAGTGAATGGGGTCCCAATCGCTGTTCTGAAGGCTGGGGCTAGCAGGACGATGGTTGTGGAAGAGACAGTCTCCCCAGAATAGTACACCGGTGAGGTTTGTAGAGCAATCCCAGCCCATGGGCAAAACATTTCCGTCCAATGGCACTGATATCCCTAGAGTGGGGTGAGGAGGTGACACAGAGGATGGTCATGGTTAGTCCACAGATGCACATTGATTGCATTCTGGGGAATGAGTTACCTCTAGAGTCAGGAGAACTGGGAGGGGCGACCACCACTGGTGCACCCTGACAGTTCAATTTTCTGGGAGTACCACTCCCAAACGGAGGGTACAGATCCCACATGGAGGGATAGGAGGAGGAAGGACTCACCACTGACTCATGTCCTGTCCAAGGGTACAGACCCTAAGGTGGAGGACCAGTTGCAGTATACCACCCCTGAACTGGTGGGAGGTGAAGTGGACAAAGGGTGCAAGACATCTAAGGCTATTGCCCCCGACTTTGAGAAACCACAGAGGGCAGATAAACCTGGATCGCCTGCGGACTGGCTCTTGACACTGACAGCTGTCAGTGGCCTCTGTTGGTTGCTGTTCCTTTGAACAGAGTTTTCCTTGGGTTGGGGACAGATGTCACACCCAGAGTGTGGAACAGGCCACATCACTTTTTTGGCCATGGTGGTAACGTCTACCTACTCGTATACAATTGTGAGCAAATTAAGGTTAGATGTGCACAGATGCGTTCCTCATGTAAGGAGAATGATTCCTCATGGGTTAGCTCAGTGGCCCCTGAGAGAATAGATAGAGGGATCTAACTGGGATCAGAGAGGTGAAGACATTGCAAGTACCCCTGCAGTAGTGGGTAATTGTCCATTGCCTATCGCCCTAAGCAGGGAAGTCCATCAAGGTATTGATTAGGCAATCCTGGCTTTAGGCCGGAGGGGTCGTGTTGGAAAATAACCCTTTCTGAAGGGTTATCCTAAACTTTTTTTTTACAACGTTTTCGTTGGCCTTGAGAGCATTTTTCCATTGCGTACCAATGCTAAAGTGCATGTGCTCTATTCTCTAAAATATGGTATAATTGGTTTGCACCTGTTTGGCATCTTTAATTTCTTGTAAGTCCTTGTAAAGTGGTATATCATATACCCAGTGCCTGTAAATTAAATGCTACTAGTGGGCCTACAGAACTGATTGTGCCACCAACACAAGTAGTTTTTAGAGAACAAGGAAACCCAAAAAGGGGCCTTTGGACCATGGGTCATATGTTTATTAAAAGGAACAAGGGTCCTAAGGAGTTGCAATATAGAAGTAGATGAAAATATAGACCACAATAAGTGCTATATTTTAGCTTCCAAGCCCAGCCGGGCGAGGAATATTTTATTTTTAGAGATAACAAGAGATTAGTTGACCTGAAGGGGGTCACATAAGAACATTTAGATAGGGCACAATCCTGTACCTATCCCAAGAACATAGAAAAACCATAGAATAAGAGAAAAGGTAAGTAAAGAGAAAGGTTTAACAGGCAAGTAGAAATTTCTTTGGAGCCAATAGTGGCTTGCGAATTAAATGATCAATTCCGCAAGTCTCAACATACAGTGTATACAGATTGAAATGTGCAATAAATTCCATGCAACACTGTTTTAAAGCGTCAACGTTTCGATCCCTAAGGCTCCTAACGAACCGGGATCATCATCAGGACTGTTTTAAATCACTGCCTGTTTACAATACGAACGCCTGCCAAGTCCGTGAGAGGCTTGGTTGGACGTGGGACTGCAGTCGGGCAGTTGCCGATCCGTCTGGAAACTTCACGGGTCCAAGACCAGGGTCGTGAGGTCACGATTCTTCCTTCGTGGGGGGTTATCACACGGAGGGTTGAGATTACTCCTTAGGTTTTAAAGTCCGGGAGCGTGGTGCTTGCTTCATAATGGAAGCGGCGGTGGGTGGGAGGCAGGAACACGAGGGTCTTCTCCCTTTTTGATTGGCGGAGTGAGTTGGCTCCTTGGATTTTTGGTCCGCAAGCTCGATGCTTTCTTCACAATGGAAGCGGCGGTGGATGGGAGGAAGAAACACAATGGTCTTCTCCCTCTGCTGTAACAGCGCGAGTCCGCTGTACCAGCAGAGGGAGAAGACCATCGTGTTTCTGCCTCCCATCCACCACCGCTTCAATTGTGAAGAAAGCATCGAGCTTGCGGACCAAAAATCCAAGGAGACAACTCACTCCGCCAATCAAAAAGGGAGAAGACCCTCGTGTTCCTGCCTCCCACCCACTGCCGCTTCCATTATGAAGCAAGCACCACGCTCCCGGACTTTAAAACCTAAGGAGTAATCCCAACCCTCCGTGTGATAACCCCCCACGAAGGAAGAATCGTGACCTCACGACCCTGGTCTTGGACCCGTGAAGTTTCTAGACGGATCGGCAACTGCCCGACTGCAGTCCCACGTCCAACCAAGCCTCTCACGGACTTGGCAGGCGTTCGTATTGTAAACAGGCAGTGATTTAAAACAGTCCTGATGATGATCCCGGTTCGTTAGGAGCCTTAGGGATCGAAACGTTGACGCTTTAAAACAGTGTTGCATGGAATTTATTGCACATATCAATCTGTATACACTGTATGTTGAGACTTGCGGAATTGATCATTTAATTCGCAAGCCACTATTGGCTTCAAAGAAATATCTACTTGCCTGTTAAACCTTTCTCTTTACTTACCTTTTCTCTTATTCTATGGTTTTTCTATGTTCTTGGGATAGGTACAGGATCGTGCCCTATCTAAATGTTCTTATGTGACCCCCTTCAGGTCAACTAATCTCTGGTTATCTCTAAAAATAAAATATTCCTCGCCCGGCTGGGCTTGGAAGCTAAAATATAGCACTTATTGTGGTCTATATTTTCATCTACTTCTATATTGCAACTCCTTAGGACCCTTGTTCCTTTTAACCAACACAAGTAGCCTTTCAAACCCGCCTCAGGCCGGCCTTTACATGGTTTGTGTGTGCAGTTTACTGCAACTATAACTTGGCATTTAAAACCGCTTGCCAAGCATTAAACTCCCGTGTTTATTACACATAAGTCACCCCTAAGGTAGGCCTGAGGTAGCCATAAGGGCAGGGTGCTGTGTAACTAAAAGGTAGAACATGTACTTTTAAGTTTGACATGTGCTGGTAGTGACAAACAGCTAAATTTGTTTTTTACTACTGTGAGGCCTACTCCTCACATAGGCTAGCATTGGGAATTTCTTAAATCACTTTAAAGCTGTAATTCCTGATTAGAAAGGATCAGCTACATCATCTTTTGTGTCTTTGGAATAGTAATAATACATCCTCTCTACTGGTAGCATTGGATTTAACACTGCTATTTTAGAAATCCCACTTTTAGAAAGTGGACATGTCTCTGTTCTTACTGCTCTATGTGCCTTGCATCCTGTCTCCATTGCACGTCAGGGCTGGTTGACAGCTACATTGTGTGCATTCCCTCTAGACAGCCACAAGTTAAGGAAGGGTAGGTGTGACAGAGAACTCATCTGCATTTTGAGAGCCTTCCTTGGCTTGGAGGGGATATTAGGTGTTGGCACTTACATCTGAATAGGCAGTGGCCTGTGTCCCACACAAAAGGCAGATTACCCCCCACAGGTAGCCTGCCAGACAGGACTGGGATGAAAGGGGACCTGTATACTTCATAGATCTGCTTCGAAGTAACCCTCAGTTCATAGGCACATTAAGGTATGAGTACTGGGTATCTGACCCTACCAAGATATTACACTACTGGACCTGTGAAGATATTTGCCAGGAGTAAGCACTGCTGTAGTATGGCTTATAGGTCTATTGTCGACATTTGCTAAGTTAGCATGAGCTTCGCTGCCATGAGGTTGCTTTTTTCGCAGGACACTGCATGCATATGTTTCGCAAGACTCTGTTTGTGCCCCTTTCACATGAGAACTGTCTACCCTGCACATTCTCTGCTGTGCTCTGAGGTTTAGTCTGCGCACGCTGTTCAAGGTTAAACAACAATGCCCCTTGTTATTCCGTTCTGGTCAGTCCCCCGCACCTAGACATAACATGCTACACACACCTGCACTATTGGAAATCGTGGGCTTTAATATTGCAAGCGCAAAATGTATACTTGCACATGGAGAGACACCTTTACGAAGAGAAGAGATGTGCTTGTCCTGAGATGTGAACATTGCATCTATGCCTTGAGGTATGGTGTTCTGCTGACAAAGCCTAGAGGTCTTCTTTTTATAATAAACTATTTCTTGTAATGGGGAGGGTGGTTAGGTTGTTTAGTCCTTTTCCACAGTTTTTTATAACATGATATCCCTGTTTGTATTCTACAGTATTGTAACAATGCTGACTATATTGTGTTTATGCATTTTGCTGCTAGTATTGGCTCGTGTACTGCACCATAGAGCGCGTTAGTTGAAATAAACATTTTAAACTATACCGCGTCTCAGATTACTTGCATTGTGGACAAGTACGAGTGAGTGAGCGAAAGAGTGCCTGGCTCCCGCGATTCCCAAGATAGAGTGACGTGTTCTGGGTTGTCTAGTCATTGGTAGCTTCGACTTTGACACTCATCCAAGGTTCGAGTCCATCTCAGTTCGAGTCCTTTTGCAGATCATTAAGTAAAGTGTCCAGATTTGTTTTGATTTTTTTTTTTAAATATATCCTTTATTGAAATCACAGGATAAAATACAAAGACTTTAGTACATCATGGTTTCGATCACATCCCGAGGATGTCTGTCATAGCAGCAGGTGCATCACATTTTGCAAGTGGATGATGTTACATGCAGTTCAGCAATTGCGTGGAGTGACCGTTCCCATCAGCTCAGTACAGCAGCGTTTTTGCACAATAAAGAAATATGCAAAGTTAACAAGTGAACAATGCGAAACAGGAGTGCAAAAACATGGAAAAGAATAAAGAGAGGGAAAAAGAAAAAGAAAAAAAAGGAAAAGAATTCTAGGGGTCGGGGGGTCTGGGTGTGTGTGTGGTCGCCAACTTCACTCGTAGTGGGTTTGTGGTCGCAGGTCGGCACCCGCAAGTGTGCTGCTCGGGTGTCTCAGAGCTTTGTTAATGAGGTTTCGCCTAGCAACGGGAGGGGGGGTCCGGAGGGGGCCTGTATCGTGAGGTGTCGGGCGGAAGTGTGGCCTCATGCGGGTTCGTTCCGTGTCAGTTGTGGCGTGGCCTCGTCAATGGATGCCGCTGAGATGCCCGGAGGCTGGGTGGGTGGGCTGCCGCCATGTGTGGTAATGGCGCGGTGTGCGGTCGGCGACGCAGTAGGGTCCGCCTGGGTGTCTTTGTGTAGGGAGCCCAGCATCGCGTCCCATAGGTCTGCGATCGGGAATTTCCGCAGACCCGCGGTTTCCTCATTGTGTAAAGTAGTGCTCTCGGCTTTCGCCCAGTTATCTAGGGAGGCTCGCCAGTGCGTCATCTGAGGGGGGGTGGGCCGCTTCCAGTGTTTCGTAATCAGGCGTTTAGCTGCTATGAGGCCCAGGTCCAAGAAACGTGAGGGGACTTTGTTATGCTTGGTTCTCTTATCAACACCCAGTATGCATGCCTCCCATGTGTGCGGTATTTTCTGGTCAGTGCAGTTTTCCAGTACTTGTATTAGTGCTTGCCAGTAAGCCCGGAGATGTGGACAGTTCCATAGCATGTGTAGGATGTCTGCGCATACCAGTGTGCATCGTGGGCAGCTAGCCGTGGCCCCCGGGAAATATGAGTTGATTTTTCCGGGGATAGGTACGCGAGGTGTAGGATGTAGAATTGAATGAATTTGAATCGTGCATTACGTGGAATGTTTCTCGGGCCCGCTAGCGCCATTTCCCACTCCTTCTCCGTCCAGTCCCTGCCCCTGTCTGTCACCCACTTATCCTTCAATGGTTGTAGGCTGTGGTGTGTGTGCGATAGCAATGCGTATGTCAACCAATGCACCACATGCGTGCCGTTCCCCATAACATGTAAATGTTGTATTAATTGGTGAGTGGGTGGTTCTTCCGCCATTGATCCCCACTTACGCGAGTAAGTCAGTACTATGGAGGCGTGCAATAGAATTGCCCCGCCGGTAGGCCAGTGTCTTCCGCTAGTGTTGCGAAAGGAAGCAGTGCGCCGTCGGCATACAGATCTGCCATGGTGTCTATTCCCGTGCGTGACCAATGTTCTAGCCCTGCATCTGAGATGACAGTGAAGGCCGTGGGTGTGCCTAGGAGTGGCAGGGGCGGGGCGTATGGTTTTACATGTCTAGTGAGCTTCAGGCTCCTGTTGTAGCATTTGACCGCAACCGTCACGTGCAGCTGTGTCACCCTCCTGGTAGGCGCCAAGGGGTGAAAGAGGGAGTGGATCTGGGCGTATGTCAACATATCATCGGCCGTGGCCGTGTCAGGCAGGTGCTTGCCCGCTAGCCAGGCCGCCACCCACTGCAACTGCGCCGCCAGAGAGTAGAGTTCTAGGTTTGGGACCGCGAGACCCCCATCAGCCACAGGGGCGTAGAGTTTCCTTAAGGCTACTCTAGGTCTCCCGGCATTCCATATCAGGTCCCTGAGCATGGATTCCAGCTCCCGGAATGTGCGAGTTTGGACGTATGTTGGAATATTGGCAAAGTAATACAGGAGCCTGGGTAGGACGATCATCTTCGCAAGTGTCACCCTGCTTGGCACATTGAGCGGGAGCGTCTTCCAGAAGGAAATCTGGGACCTAATGGATGTGACCGCACGTGTGAGGTTACCGTCTAGTATGTCCTGGGGCGTCCGATAGATATAGATGCCTAGATACCTAAACATGGTAGGGTGCCATGGTAGCCGTTCCCCTTGGATCACTACCTCAGTGTCGGGGACACCTTGGTCGAATGCGTATACCCCCGACTTCGCCCAGTTAACCTTAAGGCCCGACAGCGCGCCAAAGGACTGGAAGATTTCCGTCAGGTCCTGTGGTATGCATGCGAGGTCCCTGACATATAGGAGTAAATCGTCGGCGTACAATTAAACTATGTGCAGCCCATCCGCCAGGGGGATACCCCAACGTGCACCCCTATCTCGTAATATCGCAGCTAAGGGTTCTATCGCCAGCGAGAACAACAGGGGGGATAATGGGCAGCCCTGTCTGGTGCCGCGCCTAATCTTGATGGTATCAGACATCAGCTTACCTGTGCGGACACGCACCTCTGGTTGTTTGTATAACAACCCAACTAGTTCAATGAAGTTGTCGCCTAGGTCAAATTTGTGCAGGACTGCCAGTAAGTAGGGCCATTCGACCGAGTCGAACGCCTTCTCTAGGTCAATAACCAGGCAGCCCGACCGTGGCCATGCCGGAACTGCGTAGGTCTGGACACGGAATAGCCTCCGTATGTTTTGGGAGGTACACCTGGTGGGCACAAAGCCATTCTGGTCAGCGTGTACCAGTGCAGGCACAGCAGCCGCCAGACGCCTGGCCAATGTCGACGCTAATATCTTATAATCCGTGTTGAGTAGCGCCAGCGGCCTGTACGACCCTAGGAGCATGCCATCACGGTCGGGTTTCGGAAGAGACACCAGTGTCGCCTCGTTCATGGACCGAGGCAGCGTCGAGTCCTCGAGCGCCGCCGAGTACACCCGGATGAGTTCCGGGATGAGGATATCAGAGTAGGCCTTATAATATTCCGCTGGTAGCCCATCCGGGCCAGGGGCTTTGCCGTTGGAAAGCGCGAAGATGGCTTCCCGTATCCCGTCAGCCGTCAAAGGGGCACCTAGGTCATCGCGCTGGTCATCAGTTATGGTAGGCAATGTTACGTCTTCAAGGTAGGTATCGATGGCCTCCCGCGTGACCAGTAGGCGAGATTGATATAGGTTGCGGTAGTGCGTCACGAACGCACCGTGTATCTGCGCCTGTGTGTGTGCCACTTGGCCATCGGTCAATCGAATTGCGGTCACTGTGGGCGAGCGTTCCTCGCGTTGTATGAGCCAAGTTAATAGTCTGCCGGGCTTGTCCCCCCTATGATGTGTGCGCGCTGATTGGGCCGCATAGTTAATGTGCTTCAATCGGTCGAGCAGTCTGTCGTGCTTTGCTCGCGCTTCCAGCAAGGCCGTGTCGTCGTCAGTGTTCGCAGATTGTTCTAGGCGGTGTAGGGTGGACTCTAGGTGTGTGAGTTCTAATTCCAGTTGGCGCCGGGAGCGGGCCTGCGTGCCCAGGCAGTAACCCCGGAGGACCACCTTGAACGCATCCCATTCCACCTGGGGTGATGACGCAGTGCCAGCGTTATCCTCGAAATATTGCGCTGTTTGGGCAGCTATTGAGTCCCTGAACTGGCCGTCTAGCAGGACATCAGGTTGTAACCTCCACGTCGGAATCGGAGGCCGCGGCTGCTCCCAGAGCATGTCCATGACATGGGGATTATGATCAGAATGTGTGCGGCCCATGTAACAAACGTCGGCCACGTGTGGTAGGAGTTCGCTAGATACCATGAACCTGTCTAGTCTAACGTGTAGTGCGTGGGCGCTCGAGTAGAACGAGTAGTGTCGAGTGTGTGGGTTGCGGGTGCGCCATGCATCGTGTATATCCCACTGGGTGGCCCATGTCCGGAGCGAGCTCGCAGTGTGGTGGGCGGATGAGTTGGGGGGTGGAGGGTGTGAACGGTCCAGGGCAGTGTCCAAGGTGCCATTGTAGTCTCCTCCCAGAACCCAGGGGACGCCATGCCAGGGGGCCAGAGTGTCTGATAGTTTCGCCAGGAAATCCGCCAACCCGATGTTGAGTGCGTACACCGAGACCAGTACGAGCGGGTTGCCGTCGAGCGTGCCATGGACTGCGACATACCGCCCTTCAGTGTCTATATGTGTCCCCAGCGTCGTCCAGGGTAGGCCCGGTCGCACCCATAGCAGTGTACCCCTGGCATAGGAGGAGAAGCCCGTGGCGTGCAGTTGCCCACGCCACCTACGTCGCAGCGTGAGCACCTCCGCGCCACTCAAGTGTGTCTCTTGGAGGAGGGCTATTTGGACGCGATGGCGCTTCAAGTAAGAGTGAATTTGAAAGCGGCGCGCCGGTGTGTGAATGCCTCTCACGTTCCACGTGCACAATCTAACCGCAGACATTGCAGTGACAAGCAAGCACCCCTCCCCAGGTCCCTCCGACCACCCCCATGCCTGCTACTTCCTCCACCCAGCTGTCTCCACCCACCGACCCGTTGAAGCAAATAATAGTTGACCACTGTAATACAAATGGGAGAAGAGGGGGAAACTCGGCCAACGAAACATGCAGCCATGGAACAACTCTAACAATCAAAATGCCAAAGGGTCGGATGCAAAACGTGCTCCCGTCCATACTCTCTAGGAGAGCAACAAAGTTCTGAACCTTCTTTAGGGGGGTGGAATTGCTATATGCACAGTATCTCTCAGCAAAGAGTCTATAGTACTTTCGTGAGTGGGACCGCCTCTGTCCCGGGGGTGATATGCCAGACCGTACCGCCTGACTAGGCAGGGGACCCCACTAGAGTACATAGCAATCAGCATACTTTACGTGTCCGTCGTCTTCTCCGACCAGTGGAGTCATTCCCGGGCTTCACTATGTGCAGTCACTGGGTCCCGTGGTCGGTGCGAGGCACCTCAGCAGGCAAGGGCCTCCATCAGTGTTACACACAGAGGTCTGCTGCAGCGTGGCCGGTGCTGGCCATACTAGCCAATGTATTCCGAAGTTTGTGGGGTGATATCCGGTCGATTCCCCGATGTCTGTGAGTCCGACATACCGTAGATGGCTTCATCGTCGCTTTGGAGGTCTCGCACGCTGCCGCTCGCAGTCTCGCTACGTGCAGGGGATCCACTGAGCTCCATGACAAGGCGGAGGGCGTCTTGCTTCTCCTTCCTCGAGGCGTCTTCCGGAGGGGAGGCTTGCGGTGTGCCCGAGGCGTCCTGTCGTGGCTGCTGGCGAGGCCTGCGCCGTCTTCTGTTGCCACCGGGTTGGCGACGGGGCGCGGTTTCCGTGCGGGTCTTGGGGACTGTGTCCACCCCACTGTCTAACCAGGCCTCCACGTCTGCGGGCTCGGTGAAGAAGTGAGTGCGCTCTCCCACCACCACCCGTAGCTTCGCCGGGAACAGCAGGGAATACTGTAGCCCCAGCTGTCTCAGGCACTTTTTCACGTCGAAAAATGAATGGCGATGACGTTGTACCTGTATTGTGTAGTCCGGGAAGAACATCACGGTCGCATTATCAATGCGAATCTCATTGAGTTTGCGTGTTTCTCTCAGGATCGTGTCCCTGTCCCGGTAGTTCAGGAGACGGATCAGCATGGGTCTGGGATTGGACCCCGTCGCCAGCGGTTTGGTGGGGACTCTGTGTGCCCGTTCAATCACAAAGTGTGGGGACAACGATCCCTCCGGCAGCAGGTCTCTCAGCCACTGTTCCATGTGTACTTCAGGGGTGCGCCCTTCCCATTTCTCCGGGACCCCCACTAGGCGCACATTGTTCCGCCGTGCCCTGCCTTCCGCATCTTCCGCCTTGTCCTCGAGAAATTCCACCCTGTTGAGCAGGTCCTGTATCTGTTTATGGGACTGATCTGCCTGAGGCTTGAGCGTTTGTAGATCGCCTTCCAGGGATGTAGTCCGCTCAGACAGTTTCTTATGATCCGCCCGCAAGTGAGTCAGGTCTATGGCCACGCTGTCTATCTTCGTGGCTAGGGACGTGCGGGTCAGCTGAATGGACTCCTCAAGTCTCTCCATTGCTGCCAAAATGGTGTCCAGTTTCGCCGCCGTCTGGTCTGGGTCGGGGCCCTTCCCCGTTTTGTCCATTTTACCCTTTGAATTGGGGCCGCCTGCCCCCGCTCTGGTCCGAGTCCTGGGCCCAGTAGACATCCGTCGCAGCCCGCCACTTCAGCTCAGAGGCCTGGTGGAAAGCGCCTCGCCGCGATCAGACAATGGGGGAAGTCCCAGGCCCGCTTTGCGCGGTCTGTGCTTGGCCTGGTTGTTGTTCTGCGGTGGGCCCCGGCGTGTTCTCAACTGGCCGGTGGGGGCCGCGGGGGCCTGTCCCTGGATCGCCCCCAGCAGTGGTCCCGCGCCCGGTCTTGTCTCAGGTAGACCGCTAGTGCGCCAGCTGCATGCAAAAGGGTCGCAGGTAGGCCGCAGAGTGAGGCCTATGACACGTGGCGAAGCCTCGGCCTGGCGTAGTCCTCTAGCCGGACGTAGCTTGGGCGGCTCCGGCGAGTCGCAGCCCTCGGTGCGGCGTATGTGCGCCGATCGCCCTCAAAGTCGGCAGGGAGGCGGAGGATGGAGTCCCACTGCTGCGCCGTCGGTTTTCGGCCGGTTTCGGATGTGTTTCACCGGATAATTACGCCGGGAAGGGGAGCTCGGACCGGAGCTCTACCCCGAGGCGTCCATTCACGTTGCGTGCTTAGCCACGCCCCCGTCCAGATTTGTTTTGATGCCTATTAAAATCTTTATATAGTTATTTCGGGGGTGCTGCAGCACCCGTGCACCCTTCTTCCAGCCTTATAAATAGTAGAAATGCATAGTGAAAACCAGACAGGTACCTCCCTTTTATTATACCTGAGCAGTGTTTGCTATTTTTTTAAACTACAACCACCCCTAACAACAGCAGTTATGAGCTTGCAGTGCCCCTGTACTCTACGCATTTACAACATTGTTGGCAGGGCTGTGAAAGACAGAATAGAGTATCATTTGCCTGGAATCACACCATGCAGGCACGTAAGGATTAGAACACGCAAGTTCTGACGCCACAATGAACAATTTAATAACTCTGCTTCCATCCCTGCAAAATCAAGGTACTTTTGCCACAGTGTGACCTACAGCTCACACAAAGATTTCAGCAGCATAAACATGAACCCATTGGGCTATCCTACCTTCAATGAATTATGCCAGGAAATTTCACAATACACATATTTTTCATCACAAATACTTACAAATCAAATGTAATGTTCATTTTTCCAACAAAATCCAACTGTGTTTTTTGCTGTAATGACACAAGTGTGGCGAGAAATAGTAAGAGGGGATATTAGGCAATGATATTTGACGTGTTAGCAGGGATATTTGGAAATAGCCTTATCCCTGGAGCAGCTGCAGTGTTCATGTTCAAAAAGTGTTTTCCATTTCTCTGTCGGTAATTATGCTGTCGGTATGATAACATGCATAGCCATGCTAAATTATCTGTGTTTTTTAATAGAGCGTGTTGGATGCCATTACCCTGGTTGACAGTAAACCTGTTATTTACAATTTTCAATGCCAGAAGAGAGGTAAATTAAAACACATTCTTATGTGTATGAGCAGTGCATAATCTGTGGACGTACATAGACAACAAGGGCAGAATCGGTGCTATTTAATGAAATACATCAAATATTAGAGGCGAATTTGTGCTATTTAGAAGAACATCGGGATAATTAGTGCAGAACATGCTATTTAGCCAGCTATCTGGCTAGATAGTGCTGTATCCGAGTTATTTCACAAGGAATCCAAATAAACACTGTCGTCGTGCATCTTCGACATTCAACCCAGCACACAACTAGTTTTTAATCTTCACTGCTTAAGAGAACATTTGGAAAATAAACCGCGCAACCTGTGTTTTTTAACAGAACATCTGGATACATAGTGCAAAATATATGCTAACAGAATATCTGGACGCATAGTGCAAATTATTTGTTGTTTAACAGAATATCTGGATACATAGTGCAAAATATGTGCTACGTAACAGAACATCTGGATACATAGAGCAAAGTATGTGCTACGTAACAGAACGTCTGGATGCATAGTGCAAAATATGTGTTTTTAACAAAACTTCTGGATACATAGTGCAAAATATGTGCTATGTAACACAACGCCTGGATACATAGTGCAAAATAGGTTATATAACAAAAAGTCTGGATACATAGTGCAAAATATGTGCTATGTAACAGAACGTCTGGATACATAGTGCAAAATATGTTATATAACAAAACGTCTGGATACATAGTGCAAAATATGTGCTATGTAACAGAACGTCTGGATACATAGTGCAAAATATGTGCTATTTAACGTCTGGATACATAGAGCAACAATGGTGCTATTTAACACAACGTCTGGATACATAGTGCAAAATATGTGCTTTGTAACAGATCGTCTGGATACATAGTGCTACATTAGTGCTACTTAACAGATCGTCTCGATACATAGTGCAAAATATTGGCTACTTAAAGCACCTCCAGCGGATAAGGCACAAGGCTATTCTATTTAATAGAGCATTGAGATAACAGCCATTATTAATTTTAATGACTCAGAGTGGCAAGATATATGGCGTGTATGCAGTACATTTGAGTCTGGGTTAATGATGCTATTGGAGGAACCAACATGGACAGGTTTCAGCTCAGTCGTGTCCTACAGCTCCTCGTCTCAGTTTGACTGGACATACGTCCTTTCTCTGATGCTTAAATCTGGCTCATGGGTTATAAAGACATTATCTCCCTAGACATGTAGCTGCATATACAGACTACCTGGGCTTGCACTATGTTTGTGAGATCATGTCTTCGGCGTCAATATGCTAGTCCAGTGAAGGCAACAACATTTTGGTGGTCACTAAAAAAAATGTCAATTATCTGTGTACTGTACATTGGAAAAATTATACAGTTTATGACCCAAATAAACAAATATAGACACCACCTGAAACACAAACATGCACAGAAAATTCAGACAGCAGTAAACAACAGTGCGGACTGCCTCACGCACACATAGCAGACAGTATTGACTTAAAATGCCCCTAATAGAGCGTTTCATATTGATGGGTGCACTTATAGGCGCTACGGGCAGAAGACTGCTGCAGGCGGACAGAAGTGCACACTTTTACTCTGCAACTCCGCTTACGCTTAAAAATACAGGCTGTGAGCACCAGATGAACAGCAACACAGATGTGCAAACTCTTAGGGCCTCATTTATGAGGCTGTGCGTCACTTTTACGCCGCCGGTGCGTGTGACGCACCAGTGGCGTAAAAAATGCGCTTTGTTGCGCCATATTTACAAAGTGGCGCATCTAGGTAGATGCGTCACTTTGTAAACCCATGCGCCACATTATACCTTCGCCAGGTATAATGTATGCAAGGGGGGCGTATTGACGCAAGGAAGGGTCGTAGAAGTGACGCCGTTGCATCAAAATCTTGCGCCTGCCTCACAGCAAGTGTAAGACTGACACAGGCCCTTTCACATGGGGCTTGCCCCATGTGAAACGACGCATTGCTGGAGTTGCGTCACTTTTGTGACACACTCCAGCAATGCGTCACTTTTGCACTTACAGATACGTCAGAAATACTGACGTATCTGTAACTCCTTGCGACATGATGCATCATACATTAAATATGGCGCATCAGGAATGTCGCAAGGAGTGCGCACTGAGAAGTGACGCATCGTTGCTTTCACGCAGCGATGCGTCATTTCTCATAAACGAGGCACCTAGCCTTTAGAGTCACTGCCAAGCATTGCACGCAGCTGGTTGAAAGGTTATGGCGAACAAAGCAGATGCTTACCCCAAACTGTGGAAGCCTTTTGTCCTTATCCTCAGCAAAGAGTTAAGAGAAATAATCTGCCCCAAACTCTTGCAAATCCTGCACCTTACAGAAACCACCCATCACATTGATACTCAATAGAGATGATAACGAACAAACTGGATTCCCTAAGAAAGGCGCCACAGGGGAGCACTACTAGGTGCAGGGAGTTGGGAGGGAGGCCTTTCTTCAAGTGGACTTTTCTTTCCTTTACGTTTTCCAAGTTCTTTGCTTATGTTTGTAAGTTCAATAAAACAATGTTCTTCCCTCCCTCTCGCTCCACAAGACTTGGCCCAAAGAGACTGAGATAGTGATACATACTTTGGATAAATAGCCTATTATTGCCCATTGTTCTCACTGCCAGCCTCCAGGTTGTAGGCATCCACCTGTTTCTATCATATCCAACAGCTAAATTTCCTGCTGGCTATTGTTGATGGTACTAATATGATATCTTGCTGATGTGAAACGTGTAAACTCAAATAAAAAGAGTTATTCCATAAATGGTTACATGTAAATGTAAATGTAGGATACTTGTAAAGCGCACAGCTGCCCATCACCGGGGCGTCCCGGCACTGTACAACGCTGTGAAACCCTTCCTGGCTCTCCCTGTGAGATGTCCCTCCTGGGCACCCCCAAGGTGAAGCCAGGCATCCCAGTGTTGTAGGGGCCATTGTGGAGATTAAGCAAGCTATTGCCCAGAGTTGCAGCGTGGGACCCCATGATTAGAGTAGGCGCCGAGGCAAGAATTATCGAGTCCGCAGACAAATTAGCCCAAGACTCTGCCGTGTCGGGAATTGAACCCTGGTCCCGGGCCAGACCTCTGCATCAGGGTCTGCCGCTCTAACCATTGAGCCACACTCCTCCACAAGGCAGGATTTCACTGTCTCTCCTTCGAAACAGCCACTGGAGGACCTGGTGCCATGCCTACCTCCAATGCTCTTGCAGAAAATTCAAGAAAAAACTTGAGCAGGTGGCGGAAGCATGAAAAAGGAGCACAGGATTGGAGCATGTGTGAGGTTTAGCCAAACAGGCAGTACAGGAAGTAAAAAGAAATGTAAAGTATGTAAAAATGGATGTAGATTAGAGTAGCACGGGGTACCCTATACTGCTTTTAGACACACAACCTCATTCTGAAGTCTAAAGGTAATGATGGAACAGAAGGGTGCTGGAACTGAAAAACAAAAATACATTCATCGTGACTGCCCTCCTCCCATCTGTGCTATTGTGAGAGAACTACAAACATAAATGTTGTCCTTAGCTATGACACTATAAAAGCACTAAAGTGACATGTTTCTGTCCTCTAAAAGATCAGTGTCCATTCCATTGTAAGCTTGATACTTTATACCTGTCAGTCAGCGTTCTCTAGACAGCTACACTGCTGCTAGCACAGGCAACTGGATATACAAAGAAAATATAATAACCACCGCAGTGTGGAGTGCAAGCACTCTTTTGTGGAAGCACAGACCTTCTGCCCAATCAAAAGATACTCCTGGCTACCTACATGTGGGCTGAGCCAAAGCCCCTGAATTTAGTACTCCTGAAAATTCTTTTTTAGATTAATCTCACTACATCTGGTGAGAGCTACTCTGTCAATCCAGACTTACAAAGGAAGACTAGAGGCTAGAATATGATTTCAAGGTTGACCATTTATTGCTTCAGCAAGGTGTAAAGTGAGACCTTTTCTTTGCAACTTTAACTTTTCAATTTCCATTCTGACAGTCCAACAATTAGAGGAAAAGGAAAAATGAATGTTTCAGAGGAAAAGGAACTAGAGGAAGAACATGAGATGGACAACAGTGTGTTGCAGACTTGAGTATGGCGATTCTCCGAACAGAGTGCAATGAGAATCAAGATTTTATTAAAGACGCTGCCATCTACATGCACCTCCGTTGGCCCAATAGAACCTCTGAGATGGCAGTTCCTAGAATGCAAGACATTTTCTACTGGTCCTGCACAAGTCCACATTTGGTGGATGGAGTATCTATTTGGTGGATGGAGTAAAGTCTCTGCCATGGCAATGGTGCATACTCCATCCATCAAAGTCTAAATCAAGCCTTTTTGTCTTCAGCTTACCACCAGGATGCTGGCTCCCTTATGCTCCTTGAAGAGCAGTTGGGGAAAAGTCTGGTGGTTTGGACTCCACTGCCACCTCAAGTGCCCTGCAAGACTACCAGGAGACTCTGGGGCTTAGGTGTGTGGGAATTAGGATACTGTGATACCTAGTAACAGAGGGGCTGTGCAAGATGCACCCTCCAATAGGAGAGGAACACTAAGACCCAGAAGAGGAGGAGACTGGCACAGGGAGCCAGTAAAACAAGCTCCCCGCAACCTGTACCCTTAAGAAGCCAAGAGGCCTGTTGGAAATGCTTCTGGTGACTAGAGCTCACCGCCTGGAATGAAATTAGTCAAATATTGTAAAAATTAGCCCAACGGGGCCCCAGGTTTGCAACTAGGAAGATATACCCATTTTAACATGCCAACAAATGAGAAATGAAGTGCATGGCATTACACAGCAATTTCTACAAATAAATCACCACCAGGGTGGTCTAGGTCAGTTCATTAGGAGAGGGACATCAATAGGGACGGCTTTCTCAACAATTATTTCACTCTCAGAGGGTCACTTTCTACCCAAGGTCCGAAACAGTATTTGCTGGGGCCAGGGACCCCCTCCGCATACCTCGATGCCAGGAAGGTTTCAGCTGCAGCACGCACCCACGCTTCATGAGAGGTGGAGCGACATATGTGCTCCCGCCCGCTGAGCTGGAGCTCGTCTAGGGGATCAGAAAGCAAGACTAGCAGAACAGGAGTGAGCTACTGTACTAATAATAATAAAAAAAAAAGAACAAAAAAAGAATGCTGGTGGTGTCCCGGGTGGGACCGGGGCACCCAAAAAGATTCGAGAACCGCCGACACAATAAACCAAGCAGCAGGAGCCACTCATTATTTATTCACTGCTCTCCGGTTGTAGTGCCCCATAATGCCCTGCGAAGGTGATTTTGCAGGATTTCTTCTCCTGGTGCCAATGGAGGGGCAAGGGCACCACCAACATAGCTAAAAACTGTTATTGAGTCTGCAGGAGATGCAGCAGCCTCCAAAATATGTTTTGTAAACTTGCCTTACATTTCTGAGGGCAGATCCCCAGCTAGGTTAACCCTATTTCAAGCATTTTTGAAGCTCATACTTTTGTTATAGAGGATATAGAATGGAGTGATCCCTAGTGATAGGTCTTATAGCTTAATGTTGTGGCCTAAAGCTTGTAAAGAAAACCCCAACAAATGTTATTTTGAGTTCAAATGGTTTAACAACACTTGAATTGATGGTCATTGACATGAATGTATTTAAACATGATTGTCGCCTCCATGGACGCGTTACTTGTGCAGGACTCACACCCCGCACACCTGCTAACCCAATTTCCTACAGGGACCACATCTATTGAAGATGCAAATATGGGTTGAAGTTGCATCCATGCCTATTGGAAAGTGAACACATGTGATGCCATATGTCATTAAGCTTACAACCGCCTCTATGCTGAGGCATCTTGGCAAGATAGCGCATTCAATAGGTGATTGTGAAGGCAAGCTGCTCCTTTCTTCAGGTGAAATACTCTGTCCCTGTGCTGGCTCAGGGCTAACCTTGTAATCTCCAGAAACTGAAACTGTTTCTGTTCTGAAGCCAAAATTCATGATTCAGAAAGGTTGGAACTCATTTTAGAGGTAGATAAGCAACCAAAGGGACTACTACCTTGATAAATACTCTTGGCGCAGACTTTAGAGTGAAAGGGAGAACTTGAAACTGTCAGAAATCATTCTAAATGAAAAACCTTAGGAACTTAAGATGTTTCAGCACAATAGACACATGTAGCTATGCATCAATTAAGTCTGTTGAAAGTGAAAAGGTCTACTGAGGGTAAAGAAATTATCCTTTGAAGGGTTTCCATATTGAAGTGGTTGTTCCTGACCGATTTGTTCCATTTCTTCAGATCTATCACAATCAAAGCCTCTTTGCGTGTGTACCAGGAATACAATTGAGTACACCCCTTGACCGTTTACAGCCACTGGCAATGGAGGTATCACTGCTTTGGTGAGAAAGGCTTTCATTCCTTGTTTCAGTGCAACCCAGGTTCCTTAGTAATTTAAACTAATTCTATTCCTATACCCTCTGCAGACAGACTCATACGTCTGAAGTGGATTTTTCTCAGTATGGTAGGATGTGGTGGATACCACCACATGTCTTAAACATCTTTTTCCAGAAGACTGATATAGTCATGAACAAGGGGCCTCTGTCTCGGCATTTGTTTTTTTCTGAATACTTTCCTGAAAACAGTATATTCTGAGACCTTGCACCTTGATCTGCAATTTGTTGTTTTTTGAAGGTTGTCTGAAAGAGGATTTTGATCTTAGGATGTACTAGGTTATCTACCTTAATTGCTTCTGAAAGAGAAAGGGATGCTACATTTCTTTGAACTATTTGTGCAGCTTCTCTTACAGTTCATGGACCCTCTAAAAAGACATTACAAAACAGCTGATCTTTATGGTGAGTCTGTACATCAATCTTTATTGAGAAGGTTCTGGCATGCCTCTACTGATGATCCATACAACAGGGCTGTGGCTCCGACCACAGTAACATAAATGTTGGAAAGGAATTCTACCTGAAGTCCTTAACCTTCCAACAAATCAGAAAATTCTTGCCTTCATAAACTGCTTAAAAGAGGACTTTGAAGTCTAAAATTATTGATGTTGCCAGCCATATGAGCCCTATAAATGCACGCTCCAAGGTCCAAATGAAAGCTAGAATAAACATTTTTATAGCAGTATCCTTCTCTTTTAGATTCTTCACATATCTTCTCTTTAGTCATAGTGGACCTTCCATCAAAATTGATCAACACAGAGTCCACATGAACTACGTAGAGAAATATGCGCTACATATTTTCCTAGTGGATAAAGTTTAGCCATTAATCTGAGTGTATTTCTCCTACCTGGATTTGCCATTTCATTAAGGATTGCATGCATAACAAACTGGTGGATGGGCAACCCGTTGTTAGACACTTTCTTAAGATGTCATAACAGAAGCTCTTCTGCAGTACTAGGGGCATCAACAGGGGGAAAGATCATATAATTTCTTACTTGATTTGAAACATCAGCTAACAAATCTTTGGAAATATTTTTAACACTTTGGTCTCCTAAAGATGAAGCTCCATCTTTGTCATCATATTCAGAAACATCAGAGGAAACTCATCCTGCTATCCAGAAACTTTGCTGCAAACTTCCACCATTTTGTCCTACTTCTTCAAAGTAGCCAGGGGTTCAACAACAATCAATTTCATTCTCTCCTCCTCCTCATCCCACTAGATTTTTGGGGAGAGAGTAGCCAGAGGAGGAAGAAAGAGATGGAAAAGGAGAAACATGTCTCCTTTTAGAAAAGTGATTTTCTATGTTGAAACTGACATGGTGCTCACCTCAGCAAACCAATGTTTGAATGCACTGACCTCAAATGTGCTCTTTTAAAGTAAAAAAAGGAATAGAAATCCATTGATTCCACAGCATTCCTCTATCATACATAACATTTTGAATATTTGAAGAATACAAACATAGATTACTTTTCACATGTGTGTGTGTGCAGCTCCACCCATCGCATAAGCATAGGGGACACTCAAGCGCGGGGTCCCCATCCAACTTGCATGTGCTGAGTACCCAAACAATACTCATGAATGCAGAACATTGTATGAATACGTGAAACCTCTGGACCAGGAAGTGTCTGCGAGGAGAAGCCGATGAAGCATCCAAACCAGTGAGTGGATTGAAATTATCCAAAATAATGTGTTAAATGGTAAAACCAGCACTGAGCATAAGCAACTATAAGCCAGGGCAAGGGAACCAATACTGCTCTTTCCCATAGAGGCACAAAAATAACAACATGGGTGCCCAGTTTAACATAAATAGATTAGTAAAACTAAATGTGTAACCTGGACCTACTGCACAGGACTGGGAATCCATTCCAAATCTTTCCATGCTTGCTGCCCCAGGACTCCCCAAAACTTAGCAGGGGAGAAAAAGAGTCTGACATTCCAGTGGTGGTCAAAGGCGGGCATTGACCAGCATCCCTCGTCACTGTCCAAAAAGACAGGAAACAAAAACAGAAAGAGTCTGTGAATACTATTTTCTTATATAGTGCTCAGGTGAGGTTGAAGGTATTTTAATGTAGTATTTATTCCTGTCTGTTTCCTGTCTTTGGAGGTGGCTTTCAGCCCATGAAGCAGTGACTGGGACAAGGACAAGGGATGCAGAGGTAATCAAACACTGTATGTGAGGTGCTTCTCTGGGAAGGAGGCAAACACTCGTCCATGACTCTACTACTACAAATACTGGAAAGAGAATCATTTCAAAGCTTATGAGTGAGCCATCGCAGAAATCAATAGCCCTTGCACAGAGACAAGTGTTTTGTTCCCCACTAAACCACTGGAAGGTAAAAAGCAAAAAAGAGTTGGCGTGCAGCAAGTGCCTGAATAATGACATTGGAGGGGCCTTACTGTTGCCCGTGATCAGCCAATGAGAACAAAAGAAGTCAAAGAAATGTAGAAAAATATGGTATAGTAGATGTCTCCCCAAAGTTTGAATTTAGTAGACTGGCCCCAGAACTCGCCAATCACCGTTCATTGCTTAATATTGTCACTAATGAGATTACTTCTCAGCTTGCTAGCTCAAATAAGATGGAATGGGTGCACATAACATGCCCACATCCATCCACAGCCGTGGAATAAAGCCAATTGGAAAGCAAATAGTCCTTCATTCTGAAAGCTGTTTCCTAATGTCTGATGCGACCCATATTCTCCCAGCAGGTCCAGTGGACACCAGGTGTTTTTTAAAAAAGAAAGGTCAACCGTGTCACAGAAGCAGTGAAACTGTCAGAGGAAGCGCCCTGTGAAAAAAACAAGATATTCTCATTAAATGTGTCCTTTCGGTGTACAGCAAGGCGTGGTCTCACGGTGTTTTCGATGAGGTGATCGGCCTCACCCAATCGAGTCACACTGCACAATTAAGTCTAATTGATTTCACACCAGGCAGCGGTGACCAGCGCACACTCCTTACGTTCTACAGCTAATGTACAGAAACGAGCAAACATGTGCCAAAATTCCCTGAGCCCACCCTCCGATCCAGCTTTGGGCATTGAAGATTAAGAATTAGTGGGGAGACTCTGTCCACGCACATCCACACGTGACATGCGACTGACACACCATCTTACCGATGGAGCTGTGTATATTGTAAAAGATAAGCAAAGTAGACTTTTTAAGAGGCTTAGGGGTCTTGCTCAGAAACCTAATAGGTGTGTTTGTGTACTTACTCTGGGCCATGGATATGTGGAAGGCAGCTGAGAAACACAGACATTATAGCACCCAAACATCCTAAAGAAATGTGCTTTTCCATGTGCTGAGGGCAGATGTACCATCAGCACAGGGTTGGAGGGCACCCACAAAGAGAGTTTTGTAGCTGGTGAGTGTATGTTTGTGGGCGCAATATCCGAGAAGATATATTTAATATCCACAAGAGATAAGGAGTGCAGAGTGCAGTACACGATAAACACAGTACATAGGCAACTTGTAAGATTTGACCCCAAATATGGAGAAATTAACCACAAACATTTGTGGATTGCATGGGCTGCTACTGTAGGCTATTCTAATTAAAAATGGCAGTGCGCTCTAGGCTGGATACGGTAGGTGTTGATCGCAACTGTGGCCTTGAAAGTGGTTTTCAATATTGGCCAGCACTTCACTTACAAAGAAATGGTGTAAGCATAGAAGTGCATGAATTTCCGTATTACCTAATTGTATAAGGACTCAAAAAAATCAAAATCAAAATAACCTTTATTCGGATATTACATTATCCATAAAAGCATACACATAATTACGTACATGGTCAAAAAAGATAAAATAACTACTACGTTTTCCTTAATAAAAACAATGACAAAAAAGAGTCAAAAATATCATTTTTTTTGGAAGACCTTTATTACGTCATTTGCAAATACACGGCTCCAGGCCTACAACCCAACGGGCCGGCCGCAATGGCTGAATCAGAAGCAAATATAATTCTCAACACACAGCCAGACTGCCGACAGCCAAAGGCTCGGCGGCGTATCAAGTATCATCTAGCAGTATAAAGATGGAAGCGAACTTGAAGTAGCAAAGACAAATCTCCTTGTGGTCTCATTTTAGCTTTTTTTGTAAACAACATTCAAAGTGTAATAACAAACAGAACGCCCCCTAACACCCCCCCCCCCCCCCCCCTCCCCCAGGCCTCAGTACATTAGCTGTTCGGATATCACAAGGGTCATCGGACTTGATGAGTGAGTTCTCTCACTTCACAGGGGAGACTCACTGCAGGACAATCTCCTAGACATGAATGCAGTGTAACCAGTAATAGCAATAGCATTGGGGGACAGCAACAGGTGGGAATAGCACAGGTAGTGACACGTTATGGGCCAAATAACAGACATATTCCCAAGGCAGCATCTCAAATAGTTAATCAAGGATACGGGAACTACCAACAGCTCGCCACACCTGAACCGACAGCCCCTCATACAGGATAACCCGTCCCCCAGAGATAGAGGCTAGATTAGTCATCGTCAGAGAGTTGTACCAGCATATAAGCAGTGTACGGTCCCCAAATATCACGGGGGCGTGAACCAGCCGGCAAATCCTCATATTAGCACGTCAACTGGTCCCGACAGTATGCCATGTCTTGCAGCCAGGTCTTTACATCCGGCGCCCTCCTCCCTCCCCAGCAGATTGCCACTCTGCGCTTGGCTAGTTGCAGCGCCAGCGCCACCAACCGCCGCACACTCAACGGAACACCAGACAGCATGCCTAGCAAACATACACGTGGTGTTGCTTCAATTGTCACCGAGGTCATAGCAGACAATGTCTGTCACAGCAATCCAAAACCTAGACACACGCGGACACATCCAGGCCATATGCAAGAAATTGGCCACGGCAGTCCCGCAACGCGCACACACACAGGCGTATCACGCAGACCAAATTCAAAAAGTTGCTCTGGAGAATAATACCATTGTTGTAGAAATTTATAATGCAGGAGCCTAAAGTTCCCATTGACAGCAAACTTCCCAGTCATAGCACAGCACTCCACCCACTCGTCGTCCAAGAGCGGCTCCAGCAGACATGCATCCCATCTAGCCTTAGCAACCATATCCACACCACACTCCTCGTCCTGGGAAGTTTTGTACAGCCTCGAAACCATTTTGATGCGAGAGGTCGCCGTATACATCAATTGCAGCGCAGCCAGCGCAGGAGGTTCCATCGGGTAGGTCGGACATTGATCACGCACCGTGGCGCGCAATCTGACATAAGTGAAGGTAGCCATAGTGCTATTGTTTGTTTGGTCCAGTATCGTTTGAAAGGGCAGGAATCGGCCCTCTGGGAATAAATCCCCCATAGTGTGTATACCAACATCCTGTAACAGATGAAGGGCCCCTATCTCACTCGACACCGAGATGTGCTCATGATATAGCAAGTTATAAAAAACAACAAGGGCACCCAATCGAGTCAGCACAGGACCTCGGGGAACATATGAGTAAAGACAACAGTGGTCCTATGCAAGGAGGGATACAGTCAAAAGGTAAATATAGACACAATGGAAACTATATTGTAAATTGACTTGCCCAGCCGGGCAGAGGTCTAATATTTAATTTAGAACCACAATATTAGGAGATACCTCCAACAATTTCTTGGAGATGGGCACAAGCCTGTGCCCAGACGTTTACAACATGTCATGGTTAGCGGAGTGGATAGAAGGTAGAGAAAGGTTTTTAGGCAAAAGCTATTGTTTTCTGTGCATATAGCAATAACAGAATTCACATTTACACCATTACTTGAAATATAGTAACAGATACACAACAGAGTATATGGTGTAGAAGTTGTCGACGGCGTTTCGATCCCATTACATAGTTACAGGGATCATCATCAGGACTGAGTAAAGCCTAATCATTCCTATGGGGCAGTCGTTATCCGCGGAGGAACCGGGTAGTCCCAATTTAAACGGGCAGCTTAAACGGTGATTACGTTTCTGGCAGGGTTGGGTTTCAGGCAGGGAAGCACTTGCAGTCGTCTGTTAAGGCTTGTGAGGAATCAGCCCATTGTTGGCACCTCAACCACTCCACGGATAGATTGATCTCCGTGGCATACCTGCCTGAAACCCAACACTGCCCCCTACTCCCTGCCACCGGCCGGCACCCACTGTGTGCGCCCAATGCGGCTATCATGGCTAGGAATGAGCGAAGACGGAAACATAGAGCCGAGGGTGCGTGTCTTTGCCGCAAAATACAGGCCAAGGGTTCTAGAATGATAGCAAACAGTAAGGGCGATAGTGGACACCCTTGCCTCGTGCCTCTGTATTGCAAACGGCGCCGATATGCGCCCATTGACACGCACGCGGGCCACAGGGTTAGTGTACAATAAAGCGATCAAAGACGTGAAAAAGGGGGGAGGAGCTTCGCGGGCAACCAAAATGGCCGCGTAAGCTCGGAGCTCCGCGGACCTTCCGATCCTCCTCATATATCCTGTCTGAAATCCTGTTCCACGAGGGTGGATTCTTATTGCTGATGGTCTACTGAGGCGGGAACTGCCTTCCGTTTTCGAATCGGTGGTTCCTACGCTGAGCTACGTCGAGTGGAACTCCGTGCCAGGACTGTGCCATTGTCTCTCCGGTCTCCGTCACTCCGCACGATTGGACTGCGGAGTGCTTGCCTGTTGTCTCTGCTGGCGGAGTACTAATGCCTACAGTGCGTTCCTTCGTCGGCCTGGTCTAACTGTTTAGCCCGGGCTCTCTACTTGGCTCGCTGGGCTCGGGCTTGGCTGGTGCAGCCCTTTGTCCTCATCGGAACCAACATGGCGGGCAGAGGGGACCCCGACAAGACGTCGAACAAGGGTGTCCGCGGGAAAACACAGTCGCAGCAGAGTAGAATTGAGCGATATGTCCAGCCGAAGACGCCGCCTGCCACGGGATCCTCTGCCAAGAGCCTTCCACCTACGGGCTCGCCCGACGGCTCCGAGCCTACCCTGAGCGACATTATGGGTGCCATCACCAGTTTTCGGGCGGACATGCAACAGCAACATGAGATCTTGACCCACAAGGTGGACACCATGGCTGTTGATTTGACTCTCATTAGAGCCGACCTGGGCAAGACTAATGATAGAGTGAAGACACTGGACATTAAGACCTCCAGCCTAACGGCCGACGTCTCGGACCTGCAAACCGAGGTCCGGAACCTACGGATGACTGCGGACCAATTCTCGAGGAGGCTGGAGGACTTTGAGGGACGTGCCAGGAGGCAGAACGTCCGCATTGTCGGTGTTCCGGAGGGATCAGAGGAAGCGGCGACGGACCTCTTTGTGGAAGAACTGATAAAGACCCATTTGGCACCGTCTGGCCTTAGTAACTTTTTCTCAGTGGAACGTGCCCACCGGGTGCCGGGCGGCCCGCCAAAGTCGGGCGTGGCGCCTAGGCCCATCGTGGCACGACTTCTCAACTTTCGGGACCGGGATGCGGTCCTGCAGGCTTCCAGACGACATGGACCGCTTAAGTACCAGAACGCTGAAATACACTTCTACCCGGACTTTACCAGGACGGTACAGCGGCAGCGCCAGAGCTATGCGGGAGTAAAGCGGAGACTGCGAGATATGGGATATAAGTATTCCATGATGTTTCCTGCCAAGCTCCGGATTGAGCATGAGGGCCGTGCCCTGTTCTTTGACTTTGCCGAGAATGTGAGTGAATGGTTGGACACTTTGTCGCCGCGTCGGGACGCTCAAGATGAACAAGATGGAGGTGCGGCTGGTGGCCCGGATCTATGAGACTTGGCTCTATTGTGGGGACACCGGCATTTGATGATCCCGCTTCATGAGACTGTTGGGTATTGTTTCTTAATTGACCCTGTTGACTTTCCTATCGTTCAATGGAGGGTGGCGGGAGGTGTTCGCGGAGATTCCTTACTCCTCTGGGTCTCTTTTTGTAGAGTAGTTTTTGGGGCGACAGGCACACTGCTGGTTGGGGGGGCTTTTTAGTCTGATGCAGGGGTGCAGGGTGGGGGGTGCAACTATGCAAGTTTATTTGTTTGTTCGTTCTTTCTCTTATCTTTCCTTCAGGCAATGTGTTTACTGCTGTTTACTTGATGGCTGGGTTGGCTGGGGTTGGGTGGGACGGGTTGCGGGATGATGGGGGGTAGGAGATTAAAAGTGATCAGTTGGAATGTTAATGGGTTGGGTGACCGTGTTAAGAGAGGGGTGGTGATTCAACTGCTTAAGAGACATATGCCCGATATTGTGCTTTTACAAGAGACGCATTTGGTAGGAAACTCTTGCAAGGCTCTTAACCGTAAAGGCTACAAGATGGTGGCCCACTCTGGGTTCTCTTCGGGCTCCCGGGGGGCGGGAATCCTGGTGCCCCTTGAGATAGACGTCACTGTGATTGATGAGAGGGGGCGCTACGCTGCAGTGGCGGGGAGATGGGAAGGGCGTTCCCTAGCGCTACTTTCGGTTTATGTTCCCCCGGGCCTGCAATCTAGTACCTTCCAAGACCTTGGTGGCGCCATTTTGTCCTTCCCCGCTGGCCTATTGATAATGGGGGGTGACTTCAATTCAGTCTGCTCTGGTTCCCTGGACCGCCAACCGCCGAGAGATCTCCGCAGTTCCCAACTGTGGTTGCCTTCCTTTCTTGATTCCATGGGTCTGGTGGACACTTGGCGACTACTACATCCCGTGCTCCGCCAATTCTCTTTCCTTTCGGGTGCCCATGGTAGTCTCTCCCGTATAGACTACGTTCTTACCCTAGCTGCACATGCGTCTGCCGTGTCTGAGGCCCGTTTTCTGGCACGGGGTATTTCCGACCACTCCCCGTTGTGGGTCTCGTTTGATTTTAACATTACCCTGTCTGACCGTCCGGTGGCGGTTAACCCATGGTATTTCCGTAATCTCAAGACTCGTGCACTCCTTGCTAAGGCCATCGACCTCTATTTCTCGGAGAATGTGGGCTCGGTTGGCTCGGCTCTCACCTTGTGGGAGGCATTCAAGACTGTGTTGAGGGGTGAGGCTCTTGCCCTCATTGCGGAGGCCAGGCGAGTCAGAGATGCCGACCTCGCGTGTGTTGAGGACGAGGTTTTGCGCCTCGAGTCCCGATTGGGACCCGAGCCCGACCCCTCTCTTTTGCATGACCTTTCCCTTAAACAAGCGTGTAGGAAGGTACATCCTGACTATGGTTGCCCCCAACTTTTTGCCCTGTGTTTTAGCTAGTTTTTGACATAGTCGACCTGGGGCCCTGCCAATCAGGACCCCAGGCCTACTGCTCTCTCTGTAAAATGGATTCCATGTACCCTAGGTGCATTTCCAATTGGTACTGGGCCACCCTATCAGACCCTGTAACTCAGGGCATGGGTGTACCCAGGGCTGCCAGGGGATGCAGCATGTATTATGCCACCCCTGGCTGGCCTCCTAAATTTGACACAACTAGCTGCATGACAGCTGGGGCAAAGTTGTGTAATCACCCTTTGCTGTAGATATAGTATACCTATATCTAACCCTAAAATGGACACACAGATTCCTATCAGTCACTCCTATGGCAGGCCTTAACAATCCTGAAGGCCGAGTGCTTGGAATCGTGTGAGATGGTGCTCTGGCATGAGCTGAGCCTGTCTGCAGCTTGCGGAACCAAGTCCTAATAGCTGTTCCATGATATCGCATACCATATACTCTTAAGTGCATTATAATCCTCGCGGTTAAATGCTATCTTTGGTATTGCTTTATCAAAACATGTCGAGTAAGGTGTCATACGAATTGGAATACTAACCCCTCGCCAATTCTGGCGACGGGGTTAGCATTCCACCCTTCTAGAGGGACACGACATGTATGTAACTGTGAACCCCGGTTAAAGTTAAACGAAGCCTCAGCTCCACAAAATGGATGCTGCCACCACAGACACGAGTCTGACCCCCTGCAGCTGGGAGTCCTTCCAGCGAGGGGAGCCTGGACAAAGGGATTCCTGTCAGGGGCGGTGCTAGCACCGTCCCAGACATGGTTTTGTGTATCCTGGGTAGGCAGGGCTTTACAGGAAGGTGACTGCTGAGTGGCACCTCGGTGCTCACTACGCATAGGCCGGTCAGAACCAGTTCCAGGGGCACACCAGCCCCTGGCCTGGGGAAAGTCCGGCATGGCAGAGGGGTGTAACCACCCCCCTCCTAGTCCCACCCATAGGCAGGACCTAGTCACTGGGTCAGCCCCTTTTTTTAGTATAAAGATAGGAGCGGGCCCCCTGTTCAAATTAGATCATCTTTGGAATCAAGACACGACTTTCTGCGAAAGACATCAAGATTTCCTTCTTCAAGATTCTCCCTTGCGGCTAAGGAGTAGTCACCCTGCATCAAGCGGGCACCATCCTAAGAACACTGCGGTCTGCTGCAAGTCCTTCTTCACGAATCCGACGACCCAGCTCGACGAGACCCGGCTTCCCTGGCACCTCTGACCTCTACTCACCTCTACAGCCAAGCTGAGAACTGTGAGTGCGACGAGACCTCGAGGGACCGACGATCGCCAAGACTTCACGACTTCTTTGCAACAAGCCCACCGTGTGCTCCACTGGTGAGTGCTTTGGGGTCCGAGAAGCCCCAACCCTGAGCAGCTCCAGCACCGAAGATCAGCCCTCCAGCATCTCCATGATCTGCGTGGGGCCCTTCTGCTTTTGCGTGCTCACCGCGCTGTGTGGCTACTAGCCGGCTGGCTTGTGGCCTTCTTCACGACGCCCTACGACATCACTGCTGCTGGTCTGGTTGCTCCAGAATGGCCCTTGCTTCCTTCTTCAAGAGAGGCACCCCGGACCCTCCTGGTCCACTCCAGACGCCATTTTGAGTCCACCGCGTGGGCTTGAATTTGCCAAGGCTTTGTTGCCCAATCATGGGTCCAGCGACGCCGACAGCTTCATCCATCGTGGGACAGCTCGCTTCTCCATCCTGGTCGCCGACAACGCCTCCTGGTCCGTGAGATCTGCGATCACAGCGTCACCCACTCACCTAGTCGAGGTGACTACCATCCGGTGCCCTCCTGGTGCCACCTGACTACTGGCTAGTAGTCTCGAACTTGGTCCCCTCTGCTTTCAGGTGTCATCTTCCTTCGATCCAGGCTTGGATCCATCGAACTTTCTTCACTGGTCGCCTGCCAGCAACTTCTTTCTTCCAGGCTCCTGGTCCGTCTACGAGGATTCCCGACGTCTTTTGAGACCTATGCAGCTGCAGCCCCTGGGCTAGGTAACTTCGGCATTTCGGTGCCCCAGCATAGCCTCACTATCCAAGGGTCAGAATCCACTTTTGTTTTCCTCCCACCAGGTCGGGTTCGCCCGAGAACACTAACTCTGTGAAATCTAGCTACCATAGACTTTGTCTCGCATCCCGCGTGAGAGTGCACACTCTGCACCCGAGTCCCCTAGGCCTCCTAGAAGTAATCTGAAGATTCTATAGTCAAGACCTAGCGATTCCAAAGCCTATTAGTACTGTACTTACCTGCTAGTAAATTCACATTCCACTTTCAGAGTATATGGTTTTCCGTGCCCCTCGGGCATTTGTATATACTGTGCTAACTTAAGTATTTTCGTAAGAGTTTTGTTTTGTGCTTAGTACCCTGTCCTCATAAGGAGTACAGGGCTGTTGTGATTCTTAATAAATATCTTGTTTATTTTCATAACACTTGTGTGGTGTCCTTTCACTGGGTATTCAAGGGGTATATGTGTGGTAAACAGCTGGCTTAACACGCCCTCTCGAGTCTTTAGCCTTAGACTGCTCGTATCCATGCTACTAGGATAGCTGGTCTATAAGGTTGACTTACAACCAATCATCAATAAGGGTTGCTGGACTGATACATAGTGTTCACTAGAATAGTGACCACTGCATATCAGGCCACCTTCTCACAAAGCGGAGTACCATGATCTCGCCACGAATGCTGCCCTTACCCTGGCCAAGGAACAGCAAGGTCGTATCTACGACGTTGGGGACAAAGCCGGGAAGCTGCTGGCTTGGCTAGACAGGCGCGAGATGGCTAGCCGTGTGGTGCCCGAGATTCTGGGCGACGACGGTGTAGCCGTCACGGACCCGAGTGCCATTGCCGAGTCGTTTGCTGATTATTTCCGGGGGGTCTACACTTCCAACTCAGACCGCTCCGAGGCTGACTCGGCTGCGTTCCTCTCGACAATTGACCTTCCCCCGTCTTTCTGAAGAGGACCGTGCCGACTTAGATCGAGACATACTCGCTGACGAGGTCGCCTTGGCGATCCGTGCATTAAGGTCGGGTAAAGCGACTGGCCCCAATGGTATCCCAGTCGAGTTATACAAAATTCGACCGGATGTGGTATCCCCGCACCTGCGGACTATGTTTTTGAAGGCACGGGACGAGGGTCTCCTCCCCTTAGATCAGAGGTTGGCCACCATTGTGGTTATTCACAAAGAGGGAAAACCGAGAGACGTGTGCCGGTCCTATCGCCCCATCTCTCTCCTCAATGTGGAACCTAAGATCCTAGCCAAGCTGCTTGCCAATCGGTTGGTTGGAGTCATTAGTGATTTGGTGCACCCGGACCAGTCGGGTTTTATTCCCCGCCGTAACACTGCCCTTAATCTGCGTCGGCTTCATGGTGTTATGGCCAGAGCTCACACCCTAGAGGAACCGGCGGTACTTGCTTCTCTCGACGCCACGATGGCTTTTGACTCCCTGGAGTGGAGTTATCTTTGGGCGGTGCTGGCAAAGCTGGGATTTGGACCGGTCTTTCTGAGTTGGGTGCAACTCCTTTACGCTTGCCCGCTGGCTAATGTCACAGTCAATGGCCGCGTGTCGGCGTCCTTTGCCCTTCACCGAGGTACCAGGCAGGGTTGCCCCCTGTCACCTCTCCTGTTTGCTCTGGCTTTGGAGCCGCTTGCGGCCATGCTACGTGTACACCCGGACTTACATGGTATAACCTGGGCCCCGGGCTTTGAGGATAGAGTTTCCCTGTACGCAGAGGACATTCTGCTCTACCTTACTTCCCCCTGCAAGTCGCTCATTGTGGCATGCGATGTTCTCAGGCTGTTTGGACGCCACTCTGGCCTGGTCATCAACTGGGCCAAGTCTTCCCTTTACATTCTAAAGGGAGACACACCGCGCCTCCCCAGAGGCTGCAATATCCAGATGGCCGGACAGGGCTTTAAGTACCTGGGAATATACATATCCGGTAGTTCTAAGGCGCGATACGATCACAATCTCCTCCCCCCTCTCCAGCGGCTACGGAGAGACGTGGATAGTTGGCGCAGGCTCCCGCTCTCTCTCCTGGGCCGGGCAGCATTGTTCAAAATGATGTCCTTGCCCAGATTTCTGTATGCTTTACAGAACACTCAGGACCCGGTTCCGGCCCACTATTTTCGGGAGATTGAGAGCTTGCAACACGCCTTGCTCTGGGAGGGTCGACCTCGTGTCGCCATCCAGAAGCTCACACTGCCGTGGTACGACGGAGGCATCGCCCTACCGGATGTACGTCGGTACTACTGGTCCTCTCAGCTCACTGCTATCAACCACGGTTTTTATGGCCCTGTGGATAGCCCAGGCTACGCAATGGACAGGTGGCTTTTACGCGGTGGCAACTACTATCGTGCCCTGTATTCCAGATCCTTTGATCGGCGCCTATCAGGCCCGACCAAGGCTGCGGTTCACATTTGGCGGACGATTACCAAAGCGCAGGGTTGGCAGGGCAGACTGACTAGGTTTACCCCACTGTACGACTCTGATATCTTGGGCAGGCTGTGGCATACCAAGGGCTTTGACAAATGGGATCTCATCGGTATCTCCAGGGTGGACGATATGGTTATTAAGGGCGAAGTTAAGACCTTTTCTCAATTGCAGGCCGAATATCACTTGGGCGGTTCGGAGTTTTTCCGCTACGCCCAGCTGAGACACGCGTTGATCTCTGCCAAGCCGGCGGAGGGTGAGATCCCCGAAAGCTCCCCCTTGGAGGACAGGATTCTGGATGGCCATATGCCTGACAGTGCTATTTCCCTGTCCTATAAGAAATTGATCAATGTTCGAACTGATCTCCTCCTGTGCTTGCGAGATCAATGGACGGCGGACGGCCTGGAACTTGACGATGAGGACTGGCAGAGTGCAGTGTCCTCCTCTAAGGAGGTCGCTATCTCCTCATGTCTCCGACTGGTACAATTCAAAATCCTTCACCGGGTGTATGTCACCGGCCCTCGGCTCTTGCATATGGGATTCTCGCCCGATGGCCTTTGTCGTCGGGGTTGTGGTGCTCTCGCAACCTTTTTACATATTCTGTGGGAATGCCCCGTCATTGCCCCCTACTGGGCGAGAGTGCACCGGAATATGGGAGAGGTGACTGGGGTTGTGTTGGCTGCAGAGGCGCGGAGGTGTCTACTTAACGTTTGGGAACCGTCTGACCATAACACGGCGCAGACTCGTTGGGTGACATTGGGCAATATGGTTGCTAAGCGTGATATTGCTCAAAAGTGGGGTGCTGCTACAGCCCCCCTGGTGGTACAATGAAAAGCCAACATGGACTGGTGCATGTTTAGAGAAAAGACGGTTTATGTTGCCAGGGGGAGGCCTCAGACATGGAATAAAGTGTGGGGGGCATGGAATGCATACAGGGGCGATGTGTGTTTGCCGCCGGAACCTGTCCCCCTGGACGAACACCTATCACCGTAACCTGTGACACCAACTGTTTTATGATGTTTGTAATTCTCCTTCTCTTTCCTTCCCCCCCCCTATCCTACCATTCATTCTATTATCGAATCTCTGCCTGTCCTCCCCTGCCTCTGGCCGACTCCTTTACGTCTCAGTGGCTCCATTGCCAATCTTACGCGCCCTTTGGCGTTTCTTTTCTTGGTTTAGTTATCTTGTTATTAAAAAATTAAAAAACAACCTGCAATGTCCTGATGTAAATCGCCTTGCACTATTCTCCTCCTGATTCTATGCTGCCTTGCCTCCGGGATGTTAGGCTGAATAGCTGTGTGCTCTTTTATAATAAAGGTTTTAAAAATTTAAAAAAAAAAAAAAAAAGACGTGAAAAAGAACGGCACACTTATGTGATGCACCACTTCCATCACCTACTTCCAGGCCACAGAATCGAACGCTTTGGCAGCGTCTAAAAGGACCGCCACCGCAGCTAAGTCAGGTTTGAGCAGGTGGAGGACAGCAAAAAGTGCCCTTAGGTTATGTGTGGTTGAGCGCATCGGCACAAAGCCGGATTGGTCCGGCAATACCATTACTGGTAAGAGCAGTTGTAATCGTGTAATCGTGTAGCTAACACCTTGGCAATAATTTTAACATCAGTGTTCAATAGGGACAAGGGACGATATGAATCACACTTGTCTAGTGGTTTACCCGGTTTCGGAAGAACCACCAGCAGTGCCTTCCTCATCGTCGCCGGTAGTTGTCCTTGTTCAAAGGCCTCCTCCAGCACCATCGCCAAATGTGGCAGTAATAAATCTGCATATTCTTTATAGAATTCAGGTGGCAGGTCATCGGTACCAGCCGCCTTGCCATTGGATAACGCCGCAATCGCATCTCTCAGTTCCCCCTCAGTGATGTGGTGCATTAAAAAATCCTGCTGTCCCTTCGATAGCCAGACCAATGCGATATCCTCTAGGTATTCCGCAATTTCCTCCTCGCCTGCTGTGTCCTTATATTCATACATGTTTGTATAGTACCGTGTAAAACACTCTAGGATCCCTTCTACCTCCGTCACCATCCTATCGCCATCCCTGATCTCCTGCACTGCGCAGTGTTTAGCCCAGGGATCCTTCAGCCTATCCGCCAGTCCCCGCCCGGGTCTACCACCCTCCCCATAGTATCGCGATCTAGTGCGTTTAGACAGATATTGAACTTCCTGATCCGCCAGTGTATTGTACTCAGAAACCTTCAAGCGTATTCCGGCCAACAGGCAATCCGAGGGCTGTTGCTCATATTGTCGCTCCATACTCAACAATTCACGCTCCAAACGATCCATAGAGTCCCTAAGTGATTTAAGCACTCCAGCCTGCATACCAATACATGTACCCCGCACTGTCACTTTAAACGCCTTACAAACCACACCCGCACTTGACACTGATCCAACATTCTTATCGAAAAACGTTTCAATCTGGTCTCGCAAACCCTCTCGTAGCACCAGATCCGTCAAGACCCCAGGAGGCAACCTCCATGTGAACGGGACATGCACATGCGTCGGGAGCTTAACTTCCATCATCACAGGAGCATGATCAGATAATATGCGAGCCAAGTTGGCCGTCTTCGTCACCCAGCCACTGACGTCTTTCGTTACCAGCCAGTAGTACAGGCGCGACCAAGTATCATGAGCGGACGTATAGCAGGTGCCCTCTCTCACTCCTGGATGTCTCAGACGCCACACATCTACCAGCCCCAACACCTCCATCCCATCTCGGACAGCCCCACATGCACGCTTCATTGATGTCTGGCGCACCTCTTTCTTATCCAATTCCCGATCCAGCGTCACATTCAGATCCCCCAGCAAATAATCGTAGATGGAGGCAACTGATAAACCTTATTCCACAACGTGACATAGAAGTTTGGATCATCGATATTGGGTCCATATATATTAACCAATGTGAACAGTGTACCACACAATTTTCCATGCAAAATGATGTAGCGACCTTCCTTGTCGATCTCCTCATGCAAACTCACAAATGGGACACCCTTTTTAATTAGAATCATAACGCCCCTAGCATAGGAAGAGTACGAAGTTGCCACTCTGATACCAGCCCAACGGCGAGCAACCACGTCAGCCGCCTGTCCGCTAAGATGCGTCTTTTGTAGGAAGGCCACCTACACCCCATGCCTATTCAAGTATGCAATCACCTGCTTGGACTTATGTGGTCTATTAAGACCCCGCACATTCCACGTTATCCAATTAGGTGTTCCCCCCCTAGTCATATTTACATTCAATGCATATAACCAACCATCTGGTCTCTAATGAACTTTCCGGCCAATAAACAGTAATATGTACTGCCACTCCCACGCCCCACCAAGAGCAAACCCCTGCACAGTGTATCAAGACAGTTACGTGTTCTCCCGCATGTGTTAACCCCTGTGAAGAAACCCCACAGCACCTCCACCTCGTCTCCCACCACTCTGCAGCTGCAGTAAAGTGCCAAGACCGACCCCTCACCCATATCGTCATTCCATTCAGTGCAATCATAGACATATAAACAGACCAATATACAATGCCCAAAGGACCTCAACTACCCAATTGCCTGCCCGCCCACCCCCCACCCACTTCGGCCCCCCCAACAGCCAAAGCAAATCCATACCCCCCAACTCCCCCCCTCCAGCCAACATACCAACAGATTGTGGGGTATTCCCATATGTGGGGGCGAAGAGGCCCACAACTCCCGCTCTCAAGGAAAGCAGGAGGTGACCAAGCTACAGGTCTCCAGTTCCAGTCCCGTCGTCTCGCAGCCACCCCGGCATTGTCAACAGTAGAATAGAAAAAGGGGAATGGTCCATGCCCGCCGCACAAGGAGTAACAGCGAAGTAGGCACATCACTGCGAGTGCACATCACATCTTTCACTGCTCAGGTCCCTACATACCTGTACATGTATAAAGAGCCAGGGCCACAACACATCCAATATAAACAGTTCTGAACGCATGGCGTTACACCCTATAGTGCCAATGTTCAGATCCCAGGTCCCTTGACCTCATGAAATGCATAGTCAACTCAGTTCAGACGTGGCAAATATCAGGGCCAGTTGCGCAAGGCAGCAGAACACACAATCCCCAACAGTGGAAACCTAGCATAGCAGTATAGCAAGTTGCACCTGTGAAAGGAAGAGTTAACGGCACAGAAAAGGCAAATCACTCACAGTAAATAGCTCTGGAAATGTTCAGCGACATATAATTACACAGCTCCTGAACATAAGGGCACTGTCAATTCTCCTCAGGCAAGTCATCTACGCCCTCCTAATCTCTGGCAGCGTCATTTCTACGCTTCTTTTGTTTCTTCGCATAGTCCATGGCCGCTTTCGGTGAGTTGAAGATCTTATTATCAGACGGCGCTCCTATCCACAGCCGCGCCGGATACAACATAGCATAGGGGATTCCCTCTGCCCTGAGCAGTTGCTTCACTCCAGCAAATTCCTTTCGCGCCGTCTGTACCGCCATAGTGAAGGCTGGGAAAAATTCCAGTTTGTTGCCCTGATAGTCTATGGAGCCCTTTTCCCTTGCTAGGCGCAGCAGGGTATCCCAATCCATGTAATTCAAAATTCGAGCAATAATGGGCCGTGGAGGTGTCCCGGGAGCAGGACGCTTTGCCAAGGAACGGTGCGCCCTCTCCACTATGAACAGTTTAGATAGCTGATCCGCTCCAAATATTTCCACAAACAGTCTCTCCATGTGCTCCTCCATTTTACCCACATTGGTCGATTCCGGCAGCCCAGTAACGCGTATGTTATTGCGTCGGGACCGTCCTTCCAACTCCTCGTTCTTAGCTTGTATTACCGCCAACACACGTTCCATACTAAAAACTTTATTAGTCACCGTGGTGAGGCCATCCTCAGTTGGTAGACGCCCTCTGCTCAACCTCATCCATACGTTCCGTTTGTCGCTCAAATTGTGCAGACATGTGGTCCATTCTATTGTTGACGGCCTCCATAGTACCCTCTATGGACTGAAGTGTTCTCTGCATGGCCACTAACGTGGCCTCCAAGTTTGGCGCGCCTCCTGCGGCCCCCGATGCCCCGGCATCCGGTAGACCCTGCGACGAGGGTGTCCCTGTCCTGCGCGTTTCAAAAGTCAGCTTGGGCTGATTTCTCTCAGGCCGGCCCATGGCCCCTGCAATTGCTATTTGCTCCCTCTGGCCAGGCGCAAGCTCCGGGGCGGCCAAACCAATACACCTCAAAATGGCGGCGCCAGCATGAAAGAATCACTAATATCCCCAAGCACCACAAAGCACCACAGCTGCTTTGAACAGACGTAGAATCCAACAAGGCGACCAGAGAAACAAGAGAGGCTATCACATACAGCTCTCAAGCGTCGGTTCAGCCCAAGGCTCTGCCACCATGCGGTTGTCAACCCTCCGGAATGTCTTCTCCAGCCGTCCGGGGGAGCGCGACGCGTCCGTCAGCTAGCAGTCAGGGCGCACAGGGGATCACAGGCGCAGCTCTATTCGGAGCTCTCGGCCCCTATCGGCAACCCGCCCCCGCCAGGCACAGCTCGCGCGGCCGGACCCAGGACAGCAGAAGCCCGCCTCCGCCGCTCCCGCTACCACCAGGCCCCAGCCCCACTCACCGCGGTCAGCTTAGGCGGGCGCCTGATCGCGCCAACTCTCTGCCAGAACAGCATCAGCAAGGAGCTCCTCTCCCAGCCGGATCTTCTCGTAGGTGCGCCCCCTGGCCTCCGGCGCCCCACCGGGTCTCCAATCTCCGTCTCAGGTTCAGGCCTCTGGCCGCCCAGCCCCGCACCGGCTCGAGGTCGCTCATAGGAGGCTCGCTCACAGCAAGGATCTTCCCTGCCTTCCGCAGCACACTCAGGCAGTATCCGTGCCTCCGCGCCAAGCACCTCCGCTCGCAGCAGCAGGTTGAGCCCGAGCACTGGCGCCCTCCGCTCACTGTTCCGGCAGGCCTGCGCCCTTCCCACGCGGTCTCGCCCGACACGGCCCAGTGAGTGCCAAAACAATATGGAAATCCAGGCGTACAGTCCCAAAAGCAGGGTCAAACCATTCCACAGGCGGCCATGTACAATATCCCGCCGGAGTAGTGCGTGACAACAGTCAGATTAAGCAGATTAATATCGGATTTTCAGCTCAGTCAGGCAGAGCCTCACCGATGTGCGGCCATCTTGCCGTGCGCCCTCTAGCGCCCCGAGTCCAAAATATCATTAATAGCCATATCCACTAATTCCTGTCTATTTCCGTAACTCTATCTAATAAAATATACATAAACAGAGGTCACCGTTAGAGTAGCAGCAATATACACATAGAACATATATTTAGCAGCATTATGTTAAGCACAAATTTTCTAAGGTGCATAGGGCATAAATCCTAATTGTTAGACTATCTAAATAAAGTGCATAGTGTGATAGCAGCCAAAGATCAAGGAGTAAATTCGTTATCTTTATCTCCATATTTACTACAATGAAGACAGAGGAAAGGTAATTCACATATTTACAGATAGCAGCATACATTTAAGGTGCTAATGTGCAAAGTGCAAAGAAGCCTCCTCCCAATCTATTGAGATAACATAGTTCATATAAATAAAAATTAATTCATAGAAATACGGGATCGTATAGCCATTTTTAAAAAGGTACACACACGGTATATTAATCCATCATCTTTAAGCTGTAAAACCGATTTAAATGCCACATTAAAATCTTTTATGCCTTTATATCTAAAAAATGGTATCAGAAGGTGCTTACTGTATTTTTGATAATAGGAACAAAAGAACAGAAAGTGCATTAAGGTTTGCTTTCCAAAATTCTGACATGGGCAGGCCAGATTCTCAATGTTACAGCGGTAGCCCAAGGGGAAACACAATAAATACTTTATAGATCCTGCTCTTAGGCGAGACAAAAGGCTGCGCTCCCAGCATGTAATTTCTTTAAGGAGGTAGCCAGCTGGTGTAAGTGAGGTAGATACAGTGTCGCCTTCTATTTGGATATAGCGTTTCACAGAAGGTTTGGCTAATTCTACGTTGTATCTAGTCTCCCCATAATGCCTATAAAGGATATTCCCTATTGTCTTCCCATTAGTCCCCTCTAGTCCATTTGGGTTGTCAAATATGTGTTCAAGATTGACTGCTGCCAGGCTTGCCTGAACTTGGGCAAGCCAGGGGATTTTAATGCCCTGATCGCATTTTAGGCAGTCAGCCAAAATTTCTCTTGTCAGTGAGGCTTCGGGGTTTTTCCACACCTTGATCCAGAACAACACAGGACGTGCCTTAATGTAGTCCTCCAAATAAGATAATTTTAGCTCATTGTGACTTATGAAGGTGGAAGATGAAATTGGTAGACCCAAGAGCCTTCTGCAGAATCTATTCTCCTCAGCCTGGGTTTTTTTTAAGTTTGAATATCCCCAGATTTCGGCCCCATATGTCATAACAGGAACGCATTGTGTCTTATAGATTTTTAATAGAGACTGGACCACCTCAAATCTCTTAGGCTTGGGAAGAGACAGTATGGACTTTAAGGCCTTGATGAACTTAGACCGACTGTATGCCAGATGGGGGGTCCATGAGCCGTTATCGGAGAATTGTAGACCTAGGTACGGAAAAGTGCGAGTGCATAGCAGTGATTCCTGGTCTAGGACAATCCTATTAATGTGACGTTTTTTACGGCCACAACACATTAAAAACGATTTTTTTTAAATTAGTGCAAAGGTCAAGACTATGCATAAAATCCACAAATCCTCTCACTAAAATCCTCAGGGCATTCGGTGTACGACCCATTAAAACTGCATCATCTGCATAGAGTAGGGAGGGGAGTTTAGTGGCGTTTATTATAGGGACATCGGGAGTTAAATTGGACAGGGCGTTATGGAGTTCGTTGATATATAAAATAAATAAAAGAGGGGCAAGAACGCACCCTTGTCTGACGCCTCTGCCAACCGTTATGTCTCCTGACACTGCTCCATCCATGCTTATCCTTACTCTAGCTTTTAAGTCTCTATGCAGGTATGCCAGAAAGTATACCAAATTATTATCCAGGCCGTAATCCAGTAGGCGTTGCCAGAGCTTCGACCTGTTGACAAAGTCGAAAGTGGACGAAAGGTCCATAAAAGCCAGGTACAGTGGACAGTGTCGAGCGATGGTATATTTTCCTATAATTAGGTTCAAATTCAGGCACTGTTCCACTGTGCCCGTGGCTCCGGAAACCCAACTGGCATTTATTTAAAATATTTTCTTCTTCTGCCCATGCCCTGATTTTATTGAATAAAACTCTTCTTAATATTTTGAGGGTATTGTCGATTAATGAGATCGGCCTATAACAGCTAGGATCCGATCTTGATCCTTTTTTAAAAATCGGTACAATTACGGAGGTTGACCATGTACTAGGAATATCAGTAGTGGTTAGATTATTAAAAACATGTAATAATAAGGGGCCCAAAATTCCTGTTCTACTTTTATGAGGTCTATCGGTAGGCCATCCGGACCTGGAGCTTTATTACCCACACTCTGGGATATTGCCTCCTCGACCTCACCTTTAGTTATTGAGATTTTAGTAGGACACGTAATAATCGAGGAGTTATCACAATATGATGGGGGAGCGTATATTTTAGAAAAGTGGGCAACCCATGCTTCGCTAGAGATATTACAGTCTAGGGGTGTGGAGGGATTCCCAAGAGCTCTTAGGGATTTAGTTGCACACCAAAAGGCGGTTGTACTTTTGGTATTGGCTGCACAGGCCAGATTATCCCAGTGTTCTTTCAGAACGGTATCGCGTCTGGTTCTTAAAACACTCTTATAATTTAACCTTAGTGAGCGAATAAGCATAGGATCTCTAGTATCTGCTGACAGAGCCGCTCTCAGCTCCATATTAGCTCTGGAGCAGATGTTATCGAACCATTTAGGGTCAGAGTTACGGGTTCCCACTGGTCTAGAGATCAGATTTTTTTATGCCCACGCATAGTTCGGTAAATGCAGTAACAACTGCAGGATTAGGGTCTGACAAGACCAGGCACGTCTCCCATAAAGTAGGGTATGTTTTTACCATTTTCGCAAAAAGCTCTTTATAGTCTAGACCTCCCCGTTTAACTCTCAAGATGTCAGTGGAGAGGTGTAAATTGCTCGCACCTAGTTCCTTCCTAAAACTGGCACGACGTGCCACCTTTAGCAGAACAACTATGGGGTTATGGTCTCCAAAGGTGGACCGCTTTACCTCTGCCCCGAAGAGATGGCTTTGTAACGATGGTGATAGAAAAACATATGTAACAACAGATAGGGGAAGAAAAACAGTCAATAACTGACCCTCTTCCTGGTCCTCTATAGGTGGGCGTTAAATTCTCATTGATGCTAATTGGGGCGATATCCATTACATTTAGGAGACTAGAGTTTACTAAATGGTCTATTAACTCATATCCCCTTTTACATGGGTTATGGGTGTTTAAATCAAAAAGGAGTCCATTAAGACCTCTTCCAATCTTTGCGTTAAAATCACCCCCCAAGAAAATATCCGCCAAATTATATTTCCCTAATAGGTTATCTTGATCCATAATAAAATTAAAAAGTTGAACAAAGTTAGGATTCGGGGTTGTTAAGAAATCATTATTATAAAAGTTAATAAAACAAATAGAGGGACCCCGTGTGTAAATTAGAGCTTGAAAATTAGTGTGGCCGGTAGGGATTAATTTTGTTCTACCCCCTGAGGCGATTCTGATCCATATTGATAGTCCCACTATCGGTCTACCGTGACTAGGGGCGGCGGGAATGATGTTGAAGCATTCATATCCCTCAAGGTATAACTCTTTGGGGGCCCAAGTCTCTTGAAACAAGAGGACATCATGTTCTCTAATCATATCCACCCACTCTGCTGATTTTAACTTTGGGGCTAAGCCTGCCACATTCCAGCTTAGGACCTTCAATATGGATTCAGATATCTCAACTTTGCAGGGGTTAGACACTTCAGGGCTGACAGGGACAATCACATCCTCATTCCCACACATCAACGAGCTATTAGAAATGGGTGACTCAGATGGTCAGTCAAGTGTATCCAAATCAGAAAGGGCCAGGTATTGGTTTGTGAGCTGGGGGAGACTGGAAACTGAGTATTGTGTCAGTGGGCGTTTGTAAAAGAACCCGAGGGGCAAAGCGCAGATGTTAGTTTGGTTGGGGTTGCTGGTTTCCTTAACTCCAAGTATGGATCTAACAATCCTTGGATGTGAAAAATTAATAACAATGCAGTCCCCTTTGATGGTTTTTGGTGCGGGACTTACCCAGCCCACCCTACGGACCATTAGGATTTCGCTCATGTCGGGCCTTTTGAACCTTTTGTGTTTAGTCAGCCAATCCATACATTTATTGCTAAGCTGAACCCATGACTCAGATTTATTTTTCTGTAGGGGAGGGACCCCTGCAAGAACTAAGGCGTAAGGGCAAGATTGAGGTGGCAGGTTCAGGATGTCTTTATTAGGTTCATCAGGCCCTTTAACCGTAACCGCAGCTGTGCTGGCATTGTCTATCGTCCTGCTAAGGGCAGGGTTTGGGTTAGCATCGCATGATGAGTCGGGGCATGCAGATGTATTGCGATCAGTAGTGACTGGCAAAGATGTTGCAATTTGGGTTGCTAGGGGTGCGGGGGAGAGCAGCGTTGGCCCTGATGGCTTAGGTGCTACAGCTTTAGATACTGGGGGTAGGGGGATAGGCTGTTGTTTGCCTGGCATATGAGTTCTCTTAGTGTTAATAGGATTAGTAAATTAATTATTTTCCTTGTTTAACAATGTGGATTTCAAGGTTAAACTTTCCAAGCGATCTAATCGTTTCCACAACCTATCAAAACTTGAATCTATCAGCCCTTTAATACGATTACAAACTGTATCAACAATGATATTGATAGCAGTATCCCCCAATGTAAAGTCAGAAAAGCCAGTTTGTGTGGATTGAGTTTCCTTAAAGTTACATTGCAAGTCCTCCTCAACTACGATGATTGGAGCGGTGGTATCGCTACATCTGTTACCAGTTGGAGTTTGATCTGTGGAAGGTTCTAGGTCAATAGTAGGATCGGTGGTAGTAGGGTTGCCCTCAAGCCATCTATTTAAAGTTGCACATTGCGGTTTCAGACAAGATGGCTGTTTTCTTTTGGGTTTTGGGCAGGACTGTTTAGATGCCTTCCTCTTCTTTTTAGATCCACATATTTCTGGATCAGGCGTGGTGGGTACATTCGCTATAAGTGAATGGTCAATTTGACTTAAATCAGCTTCGACATTGACAACCGGACTGGTCAATTACAGGTCTTCCAGGTCCAGAGAAGTTTCTCCTATTACAGTCTGAGGTAAATGTACAGTTACCATACGCAACAGTGGTTGAGCCGTGCTATTGTCTGAAGTGTCATGTAAATGTATGCCAGGTTGTTTGATGGAACCCACGGACAATCTTTTTTTTGCCATCTGAATTTCGTTGCTCACCAAGGTCATGGCATGCTCCAATGCAGTCTCTATAGCATTTAAGTTGGTAGCACTGGCTATAGAGCCGTTCTTTCCCATTTTATACTGCAGGTAGAGACCAGGAGAAGGATGTAAATGTAAAGCCACTCACCGATTGTTTGTCAAGGAGTAAATGTCAAGGGTATGGCCCTGCCCTGCCTCCTCCTGCCCAGGACGGCCACAGACGGCCGGCTATCTGCCCGGGATCAGCTCGCGCGCGGTCCGCGATGCGGGATATGAGGCAATGATTTAAGCGCCTCTTGGCGCGGTTGTCCCAGGTCCGGCTTTCGGCCGCAAAGGCTGCTGGTCTCAATAGTTCTCTTGTGCCCCAGGCCCCCCCTCCACACTGCGGCTGCACAGGAGATGTAGTTGGAGTGCAGCAGCGGGAGGTGGCCTAACGCGGCAGGTCCAACAGCAGGCTCCGCGAAAAATGAAGGGCAGCAGGTAAGAGCCCACACGATTCTGCACAGGTTCGCCGCAGTGAAATGTGATTTGCTTGTATCCCCCGCTCCCCCGGAGATGAGGCAATGATTTAAGCGCCTCTTGGCGCGGTTGTCCCAGGTGCGGCTTCCGGACGCAACGGCTGCTGGTCTCAGTAGTTCTCTTGTGCCCCGGGCCCCCCCTCCTCACTGCGGCTGAACAGGAGATGTAGTTGGAGTGCAGCAGCGGGAGGCGGACTAACGCGGCAGGTCCAACAGCAGGCTCCACGAAAAATGAAGGGCAGCAGGTAAGAGCCCACACGATTCTGCACAGGTTCGCCGCAGTGAAATGTGATTTGCTTGTATTTGCTTTGACTCCTTTCCAGCTCCAGTGTGCTGTGCACAGTCTCTGATTGTTGAGGGAAGCCAACAAAATGTCACATTGACCAGCGGCTGTGGTTGTATGCATGGTGGAGACATATTTTAGGCTTGGTCCTAGCACTAAGATACAGAGCCTTGCTTGTGGGCCTATCGAACAGTGTTGACTGAGATAGTGTATCGATTTTAATTGGAGTGGAGGTTAATTGACTCTAGAACATGCACCCTTAGATGTTCCATGATTTTGCAGTGGTGCTTTTGGTCTAGCTACCCATGCCGCTTTAAAAAACAGTGACGCAGATAGAGGCAAAATAGATGTTGTTTTTCTTCCTCTGGTGTCAAGGAGATGGTGTTGAAGTAATTGTGTGCTGGGATGTGTGGGGATTCACACTAGGGCCAGGGATCACATATTCCTACTGCTATTTTATTTCTAAGGTGTTAGGGGAGAATGAGTAGGGTTTTGTGTTGGAATTAACTGGACCTGCAAAAATATCCTGTGGTCTTTTTAACTCTTATTTATATCATGGGAAACTTGACATGGGTGGGTACCATTTCTATACTCATTGGGTCTTTAGCTGTTGGTGCAGAGTATACTGCTTTCTGTTCATTCCATGTCCCAACCTTTAACATGGGTAAACACAGGGCCGGCATTAGCGCTGGTGGTGCCCAGTGCAACAATGTTTGTTGGCACCCCCTATCCATGGTGGACCACCTCCATTACGGATTCCCTCACCACCATCTTCTAACAATGCCCCTCAGGTCGCCATAACCACTCTCTTTCAGATGCATTTAATTAGTTATATAGCGCTCCTCATACTACTGTAGGGTGTCAGAGCACTTTGCCTCACACACATATTACAAAGAGATAATCAATCATACATGTGTAAATCACCATGTAGTAAATGTTACATAAGTCAGAGGACTACAATGTGTAGGAGCGACAGGTCACCTATACTGGTAGGCAGTATAGTTTAAGAGTGCCTGGTTTGGAGAAGCACAAACTTAGAATTGAAAACGGAACACCATCGTTGGGGGTTCTCTTTAATAATAAGAAATGATTTCTACACAAATGAACCCTTTTGCAACATTAATCTATGCTTTAATCTATAATTTGCAGTGTGTATACAGTTCTTTGATGATAATTCACTTTTCTACATTAGTATTTTAACTTATAAACTGCAAGTAATGAAAGGATGTCTCTCAGAAAAGCAGTAACTTACTGACCTATTTTCATTATATGCACTTTGCGAACTGCATGGTACATGTTTATAAGATGTGTAAGTGTTTGGTGGCTCCGCTGTTGAGAGAGGTAGTCCAGCAAATTGGAATAAGAGCCTGGGTTCCAGATTCATGGAACATCCCTAATACTGTCTTTTTCTTAAAAAAAGACAAGGCACCGGAGGAGCGTACTTCCTACCAGCCGATCTCTAATAAATTCATACGCCAAGGTATTTGCCAAAATATTAGCCACTCGGTTAGCTCCTTTGATGGCCGGTCTAGTTTCACCCCAGCTGCATGGATTTATACAGGAGAGAGATACTACCGCTCATGTCAACACCACGGTGGCGGCTTTCGATGCTTCAGGGAAGCTCACAATGAATCTGGGCATGGTCTTTTTAGAAGCAGAAAAAGCTTTTGACCGGGTGGCTTGGGACTATCTGTGGGCAACACTTATAGCATTTGGATTAGGGGAAAAGTAGCGTAAGTGCGTCCAAGCCCTGTATTATAAACCACAGGCTAAATTACTTTATGCTAGCATACAAACTGCTCCATTTTTAATCTGCTGCGGTACTAGACAGGGCTGTCCTCTCTCTCCTTTGCTTTTTGCCCTCTATATTGAACCATTTATTGAACCATTTATTAAGGCACTTCAGGCTAATGTACGGATACTTCCGCTGATTAGTTACTGCGTATGCAGACGACATAGCCATCTTTACGGCCGATCCAGCTTTCGCAACAGATGCCATCGAAGCTAATAAAATAGGCCTTTTTTTGGGCTATAAGCTGAATGCTAATAAAACACAAATACTCCTTAACTTTCAGCCGGAACATCCTATTACAGGGGTTTGCCCGACTGCTACGTATTTAGGGGTTCGTATATCTCCTAAGATTGAATACATACACACATTCAATTATGATCCTTTGTTGGCAAGTACTACCAAGCAATTGAAAAGTTGGCACAAACTCCCAATTAGTATTCTGGGTAGGTGCAATATTATTAAGATGAAGGTGCTGCCGAAATTTCTGTACTTATTTCGCTCAATTCCGCTGCGTATCTCCAATTCTTTTTTTAATAAGTTAGATGGTGTCCTGAGTAGTTTTATTTGGGTGTTCAAAAAATCAAGACGCGCAATAGGCTTAATGAAACTCCCTTATAATCAGGAGAGTTTAGAATTGCCTGATTTTAAAATGTTCTATTGGGCAGCGTTTGTCAGTCTTCTGAGTCCAGATAAATTGGATTTCTGGCATTGGCTCGTTCTTGGCCCTGAGAGTCATATGTTCCTATATAGAATCAACGACCCCAACTATTTTAGATGGATACGGTTTAAAGCCATCTGGGACTGTGTACACACCTAGCAGGGCATTATGGGTAGGTCCTCCATCTTTCTCATATATGATAAACTCCCTCTCTGGGGCAATGTAATGTTGCCTGGGATATTTCAGAACTGAGAGGGTCAGAAGTGGGCAAAGTAAGATATTCAGTATTTGGATCAACTATCTGATAGTCATGGTTTTAGATCATTTGAAAACTTACAGCTTAAATTTGCTATCCCTCAGCTGATGTTTTTTAAACACCTCCAGCTTATGGACTATTTTACAAGACACCTTGCACTGTGAAATGTATCTAGGTCAGTGATATGGGAGTGTTTGCATGTGCAGAATCGGAAGGCAGCAATTAGCACAATGTACCTATCCCTCTGTCAGTTTAGAGTGGATGGCTCGGGAAAACTAGCAGTAAGATGGAGTGACACTCTGGGGATAAATGCCACCCTAGAAGAGGTCAAGATGGCATTTGACGTTATAGAACGATTGGCGCATTCTGTTAGTTTACGACTGCAACAGTTCCGGATGATCTGTGCACTTTACTATTCACTGGAAAAGATAGCTAGATGGTCCTGGGGCGGGAGTGTACAAAGGGGGACACTTGGAGGGGCGCATTATAAGTGCCCTAAATGTGGGCTATATGCAGCTGATTTGGTCCATATATTTGTTACGTTTCCTGAATTAGGAATACTTTGCCCGAAAATGTCATTTGCTATTAGGCTCTGACTAGGGTGCGAATATACTTTTTCAATAGCTGAGAGAATGTTGGGCTATAAAAAGGATAGCTGAGGTTACAAATTTCTGATTGCAATAATGTTAGTAGCAGCCCGACTTGCAATTGCTAGAGCCTGGATTTCACCTAAGCCCCCCTCAGTAGCTGAGTGGTGGGCAAAAGTGAGAGAAATTAGTGAAAAAGAGAAGGCTCTAGCGAGAGATAGGGGAATACGTGCTCTTTGAAAATGGGATTCTATATGGGGCTGTTTAGAGGATACATAGGGATCTGGCTCAAGGTGAACTAATATGTATATATGTGCTGCCCCCTTTTTTGGGGGCCTATCTACGTGTATGTGCAAAGTACTGTTTACCTGTTATGAATTAGAGTATTGCAAATTATGATGCCCTTTTCTCCTGTTACAACTTGCAGTTATTGAGAATCAGAATATCTTGATGTGTCTCTTTTTGACATATATATATATATATATATAATTCACTTTTCTACATTAGTATTTTAACTTATAAACTGCAAGTAACGAAATTATGTCTCTCAGAAAAGCAGTAACTTACTGACTTATTTTCATTATATGCACTTTGTGAACTGCATGGTACAAGTTCTTTGCAGCAGGCAAAATAATACTCTGTGCTATTTTATGATTAGTGAAAACCTCAGCAAGACAAAACTCTGATCCCTCTCCAAGAAGAACATTAATCGCCAGAGTTATCTGAACATTTCTACGAGAGTGACATAATGTTCTAAGTATTATGTTTGCTCACGCAACAGCATTCTGTCTTTCAATCCTGCCTGTGCTGCGCGTAATACATGCACCACGGCAGCGAGCACACAAAAGAAATAATGTCCGTTCTTTCCCATCCGGCCATCCTTTATGAGTAATGCCGGTTTTACACTGAGTCACCGCATTTACCCAAGGCCAGATTAATAACCACGAGACAAAGGCTCAAACTCCCGCCCAAATAACAACATTGAGCATTTTTAACCTTTAAGGTTCCCAGCCACACAGCGCCGATAAACTTACTGTGCCTGAGCAAATGCAGCATGGCAAGGTTTCTCGCCTCTAACTAACGTCTCTGCTTGAAGCGCTCTATCTCCTAGACACGCACTCAGCGTCCACACGAGGCTTCAGCGAAACTGAGAGACACACAGGCAAACCAGATGGACTACCATTGTGGGACCTTTATGTGGGAACGTCCATGGCATAACAACTCAAAAGGGAAATAGTAGCAAGTTGCGTTAACCAAGAAAACACTTTCTTCTTTCTTTCCTTTTTTTCACTAAGGATGTCACCATGTTTTAAATATGACCTCATGTCGGCTGTGAATTTTAACATGCTATATGAAGGAAAGGTCATAAATTATGTTGACACTAGGTGCTGGTGATAAATGTAACTTTGTAAAAATGTCAAAAAAACGAATTCTGAAGTAATGCTTGTTCTGGGTGCATAAATGTATAGCATTATACAATACAGGTTCAGCCACATTGTAACCATGGCAAAATCCAGTTTCAACCTGTACTTTAATTGAACTCAATTGAATGTCACGCCCAGTTCTCTGTGCATATATAAACGCTCAAAATTCTTATGCAGATGTAGTGAACAAGGCGGCAACGCCGAAACGCGTCTAAGCAGACACTGATCTAAGAATAAAAGTTTGGATTCAGATTCACAGAGTCAGCGCCTTCTTCAATCGTATGAGCATGGTATGAAAGAATATATATTTATATATATATATATATATATAATTCACTTTTCTACATTAGTATTTTAACTTATAAACTGCAAGTAACGAAATTATGTCTCTCAGAAAAGCAGTAACTTACTGACTTATTTTCATTATATGCACTTTGTGAACTGCATGGTACAAGTTCTTTGCAGCAGGCAAAATAATTCTCTGTGCTATTTTATGATTAGTCAAAACCTCAGCAAGACAAAACTCTGATCCCTCTCCAAGAAGAACATTAATCGCCAGAGTTATCTTAACATTTCTATTGTTGCCTGGAAATTACTGGAGGCAAGGAACGCAGCAGCAGGTGCTTTTAATACCAAAATAAACTTGCAAGCACCAGTGGCATAGGTGTGGGGGGGTGGGGGGGGGGGGCGGTGATACAGTGGTAATTTCACGGTATTTTCTCAATGCAAAACCTCATCTACCTCTATTTTACCGCTGAAAAGGTGTTTGGGCCCTTGACACCATGTATTACCTTCAGGAGACTGTACATAAACATGAAAATCAAAAATGCATTTAATATTTAAGCCAATAAAGAGAGTTGGTGAGTATTTTAAACATGTGGAGTGACAATATTGAGAAAGAAAAACAAGTTCCCTTTTTTGCCAATCTATTGAAGGGTTATGCAAGCAAAGCCAAGGCATTCCTAAAATAAAGCCATATTGTGGGGCTTGGATTACATAGAAATGAACTTCCTCTTTATGCTGTTGGTTATTTGTATCTAAGCAGAACATCTGAATTTTAGAGGTTTGCATGGTAAAAGGGCCTCCAGACAACATTTTGCCATCTACTGCTTGCACAATTTCTGGAGTGACCTTTTTCTCACAAGCAATTTGTAACCGTTGAGTTGTTTCAAAATCTACGAAATTCCCTGTTGCGCCTGAGTCTATTAGGACTTCCATTTGGTATATTTTTGAAGTCAACTGAATTTGTACTGCCAAACAGAAGTGAGATTTGTAGTTGGATACACAGGAATTTATTGACGGGAAGGCGATGGTTCCCAAGAGATCCCCTTCTACACATCTTGGGCACAATAGTTTCCCGACGTTTGCTCAGTTGTAGTCACAGCCACAGACTTGTTAGCACTCACAGTCTTACCTTTAGGTTTTATTGTGCAATCTTCACGAAATGTCCCTTTCCACCACAATAAAGACACTGGCCATTTTTACGTCTATTATCTTTTTCATCTTTAGACAATGGTTGCCTAAGAGTACCGATTTCAATGGTTCTGTAGTTGTTTCTGAACTACTAAGTTGATTTCTGGGTTTACTGTCGAACTTCCAACTTGATTTATCATATTTTTTAATGCCAGTTCTTCTTTCGGACAGTCTATGATCCAGACGTAAAGTTAGATTGACTAACTCTGAACAAGTAGTTGGTTGAGGATCGATTTGCGCAAGAACGTCTTTCAGATCATCTTTTTTTTTTTTTAAAACTTTATTTTGCAGTAAGGTAAAAAAGAAAAGAAAAAAAAAAAAAAAAAAAAAAAACAAAAAAAAAAAAAAAAAAACAGGCGACATACCGCCACGAAACCCCACACAGGGGGCGCAAAGAAGGGGGAGGGACTCATCTGGAGGGGAGGGGCGATAAGGCTCCATAGTCCATCCATAATAGGAATTCCAGTCCAACATAGGTAGTGGTAGAGCGAGGCAGCGCTCAAAGTCCGCTCGCGGCATTGTAGCCCTCCCCAAGCATAGTTAGTCGCAACGAGAGAAAAAGGGGAAGGGAGAACAGAAGACGAACACCCCAACTATCCCCCACCCATAACCCTCCCCAACATCACCCTCCCCCCAGTGGCGGCGACCAGTATACATAGCACTCAACTCAGGCATTCTGGAAATCAAACCTGGAAAAGATGGAGAGATCGCAGTGTTGGCGGGCACACAGCTGAGGGCAAACCTCGGGATAGGAATCTCACAAGTGGGCCCCAATTATACATGAAGTTCTTAAAGCGCCCCAGGAAGATGTCAGAGAGGCGTTCCATGCTTAACAGACGCCACAGTCGGGCATGCCACAGGGAGATAGCCGGGGCAGATGAGGATTTCCACGCTGCCGCTACGGTCTTTTTGGCCGCCCCCAAGCACAACCACATCATTCGCTTATCCGCCCTGGTCTGGTGTTCAAGCAGCGGGTCTCTAAGTCCCAGTAGGACAAAGTCCATGGAGTTCGGTATCGGGTAGCCCAAGACGTCTCTAATGTGGGATAGAATCTCAGCCCAGTACGGCTGGATGGTAGGGCAGTCCCACCAAATATGTTTAAAGTCACCTAACAACCCACAACCCCGCCAACACCTATCTGAAGTAGCTGGGAATATGCGGTGCAACTTGGAGGGATATAAGTACCAGTCAAAGATGACTTTCATATGCGCTTCCCTGAGGTCAGCAGAGTGATTGTGTGCTGTCACGTCTCTCCATAGGGCCCGCCATTCGGTAGCAGAGATATCCCTCCCCAGCGCGGATTCCCAATGATCTTGGTATCGTGGGCGCGGTGACACGGTAGAGTCTAGTAACAGCTTGTACAGGAAAGAGACTGCACCTCTCATGGTAGTAGTGTGAAGAAGGAAGGACTCAAATTTTGACAAGGGTCTGGTAGCCGCGTCCACCACTGCAGGCGATGTAGCCCAATGCAGGAGTTGGAGATGCCTGAAGCGCTCCGTCGGGAGGACCCCATAGTCCCTCATACAGTTGTGAAAAGTGAGGGGCTCGGCGCCATGGAACAGGTGGGTGAGCGCTCTACAGCCACCCTCCCTCCATCCGTCAAACGGTCCCTCCTCCAGAGCCGGTGGAAAGGCTGGATTGAAATGAATTGGTGTGAAAGGGGACGGGAATGTGGTCCAGCGGTCATCACCGCTCACCGTGTCCCACACCTTCAACACCGTGCTCGTGGGGGTGCTAATGTAGGCGTTCCTGGGGCGGTCCGCCTTAGGTTTCCAGGCTAAATCCCAAACGGAGCGGCCCGCCACACTACGGTCCATGTGGAGCCAGTGCTTCTCCGACTGTTGCTGGGACCACTCCACCATGACCCTCAGTTGGGCAGCTTTGTAATATAAGTGCATGTCCGGAAAGCCCACCCCCCCCTCCGAGCACGGGCGCCTCAGGACGTGGAATGGGAGCCTTGCTCGGCCACCCTGCCAGACATACCGGAGCATCATGGTCTTCAATTGGCGGAAGTAGTCCAGCCCTATCGGAATAGGTAACGCCTGGAATAGATACAACAGTTTGGGAAGGAGCACCATTTTAAGGGCGTGCACCCTGCCTAGCCACGAGATGTATTTAGGCTTCCAGCGTTCCAGCTCAGCCCTCACGGAGGATAGCATCGGGGGGAAATTAGCGCGGAACAAGGCATTCACGGTAGAGGTCAGGCGCACGCCCAAGTAGAGTAAGGACTCCGAGGCCCAGGCAAGTGGAGTAAGCAGTCCGGCCGCTTGCACCTCCCCCGCCGAGAGAGTCAGGTTGAGGATGTAGGATTTATCGAAGTTTACCTTAAAGCCCGCTACTTCCTCGTAGGCCGAGAGTATGGAGTGGACATGTGGTAGCGACCGCGCCGGATCTCTGATGGACAGCAGAACATCGTCCGCAAAGAGCGAGATCTTGTGCTGTTCGCCCATAAAGGGAAGGCCCAAAATCCCCTCACTATCCCGGATTGCTAACGCTAACGGCTCAATACTTAGAGCAAAGAGAAGGGGTGAGAGGGGACAACCCTGGCGCGTCCCTCGGGAATGGCGAAGAGGCGTGGATCTATGGCCATTGACCAATACACGGGACGTGGGACCACTGTAATTAGCCTCAACCATCTTCACGAACGCGGGTGAGAAGCCGAAAGCCACTAGCGTCCGATGTAAAAAGCCCCAGTCGACGCGGTCGAAAGCCTTCTCTGCGTCGAGCCCCACAAGCACCGCAGGTATGCGGAAGCGCTCCGCCTTCTCGATGAGATGTATGACGCGGCGCAGATTATCATGGGTCTGTCTGCCCTTGATAAATCCCGATTGATCAGGATGGATCAGGGCCGGCATCAGGTCCTGCAACCTAGTTGCCAGGATAGAAGAATACAGTTTGGCGTCTATATTGAGAAGTGCTATCGGGCGATAGGATGAACACAGGGTAGGATCCTTCCCCGATTTGGGGATAACGCTGATTAATGCTTCAGCCATAGAGTCTGTGGTTCTACCATCAACCGCCATGGCGTTGAAGAGGGAAACCAGGTAATCGCATATTTCAGAAGCAAAGGTCTTGTAAAAGAGGGCCGTATAGCCATCAGGCCCTGGGGCCTTGTGCAGCTTCAGGTTTTTGATGGCCGCCAAGATCTCCTCCCGGGTGACGGGGGAGGATAGCGATTCGTTCCATTCTTTAGAAACCTTCGGGAGAGACAGGCCCTCCAGGAATTTGGACTGTGCGTCGGGATCGAGAGTGTCACTCGAGTAGAGTGCCGCGTAAAAGCGCCCGAAGATGGCCGCTTTGTTCGCGTCTCTATGCTGGATAGAGCCCGCCTGGTCGCGTATACCCCCGATATAGTCCCTCTCGTGTTTATCCCGCAGTTGCCGGGCCAAATGACGCCCGATCTTGTTACCCTGGGAGTAGGAGGTACGCCTGAGTCGCAGAAGGGTGAATTCCGCCCTGTTATTGTAATGGGCCCTCAGTTTCCCTCGGACCGCTGTCAGGGGGCGTAGGGTCACCCTAGAGGGGTTCGCCTTGTGGGCCTGTTCCAAGGTAGCCAATTCCAATTCCAAAGCCTCCCGCTCCTCGCGCCGCAGTTTATTCAAGTTTGCGTTGAGAGCGAGGCACGTGCCCCGCAGGGAGGCCTTGCAAGCGTCCCACGTGGTATATACCGACGTGTCCGAGGGTGGGTAAAGGAGGAAGAAATCACCAATTGCCTTACGTAACGCCTTACACGACGTCTCATCCCGGACCAGAGCCGCTGGAAAATACCACTTACGCCAACCATCTCCCCCCGCGGCCCAGCGCAGGCCCAGAACAACAAGGCTGTGATCCGATAGCGAAAGCGGAAAAATAGTCGCCAGTTGTACATCCCCCCGAAGAGCCTGGTTGAGTAAGATATAATCAATACGGGAGTATGTGTGGTGTACGTTGGAAAAGAAGGTGTAGTCTCTGGCCTGTGTGTGAAGAAAGCGCCAACCGTCAAACAACCCTAGATCTCTCAACTGTTGCTTAGTTTTGTCCGAGAAGACGCCTGCGTCCGCCCTGTGGCTCCCAGAGCTATCCTGCCCTCTATCCCACACCATATTGAAATCGCCTAACATCAGCAAGTGGCCCTCCACAAAGTCCCCCATTCTGTCCAGCAAATCCTGCAGAAAGCCATTCTGACCCGCATTAGGGGCATACAAGACAGCAAAGGTACACAGGCGGTCCCGCAACAGGCCTTTCACCAGAAGCCAACGGCCGTCTCTATCCGCACTTACACCCATGGGCTGAAAATGAAGGGAAGCCCGAAAGAGTAGGGCCACCCCTCTGTGCTTCGTGGCCGCAGAGGCCCTGTAGATAAGGGGGAACTGTCGATGACGAAGCCTCAGTTCATCTTTCCTAGCCAGATGGGTTTCCTGGAGGGCCACTATATCCAGATGGTGGTCTATGATGTACTTCCAGAGCTTCTGCCTTTTCTGTGGGGTGTTAAGGCCCTTGACATTCCAAGTCCCTATGCTAACAGACATATGGGCTCATATAGACCCCACTCCACGCTCATCTTCAAACAGCCACGAGGTCCGCACCAGACTCGTACTAGCCCCATAAGCCAAGCCCAAAGAAAAAGAACATCCACGGGTCCTCTAGGGAAGAAGCCCAGCCACAACCAACTCAGGAAGCCCTCCCGGCCACCCCGCGAGTCCCAAGAGGCAACCACAATCCCAAGGCACATAAGGGTCAACAAGTACAGTTCCCAGATCCCTGCGTAGAACACAAGTGAAAATAACGATAATGAACCTGTCATTCCACATTCACCACACAGTGTCGCCGCCACCCCTCGAACTCCCCGCCCCAACCCAAAACACCCCGCTATGTCATCCATAATCAAAGCGTCAACAAACCCCCCCAGCACCCCTCCAAGAACAAAGAACAACAAAACGCCTCTCAAGGCACTGAACCTGAACCTCGCAGTCTTCAGTTCCAGCAGGTCATGGTTCAAAAGTCCCCCACTGGACTGTGATGGGGGCAAGGGAGTCCACCTCGGGACCCCCAGGTCCGAAATCCGGGGTGTCTTCTCCAAAAGTACCTTAGGACCCCGAGGACCTCAGGCCAAGAGCCCTCTCCGACGCCACCTCGCTGAAGTGGGGTCAAGCTGCTCCAGAGCTCTGCTGGGAGTCCGCCACAGTGGCGGAGGCCACCGAGGCCACCGCTGCGTCCCTCTCCTGTGCACTAGCCGCCGAATCTGGACGCCGCCGCTCCGGCGAAGGGCCCACTCTGTGCCACGAGGAAGAGCGCCGTCGCCCACGGAATGGCGAGCCCCGTGCCTCCTGCGATGGTATCGTCTCTTCGATGCCCAGCAGCTCCTTCGCTGCCTGTAGGGAGTTGATCTGTCTCAGTCTATTCTCCCACCGAAAGACGATCCGGAAAGGGTGTCCCCAGGAGTAGGACACCCCGCGCTCCCGGAGGAAGGCGGTCACAGGTCGGAAGTCCCTCCGCTTCTGCAAGGTCGTCGCCGCCAGATCCTGGTAAAGCTGGGGGTGATGGCCCCTGAACTGTAATGAAGAAATGGTTCTAGCCTTCCTCAATATCCTCTCTTTCATCTGAAAGTCATGCACACAGACGAGGATGTCCGGCGGCGGGCCCCCCCCTCTCCTGGGTAGCCCCACTCTGTGCACTCTGTCCATCAGGATATTCCGCACTTCTTCATCTTCCAGGATCTGAAGGAACAAGGCGTGGACGTACCCACGCAGGTCCCCCGCTTCGCCATCCCACGGTACCGCCTTAATACGGATGTTATTCCTTCTGGAGCGGTTTTCCAAATCCTCTGTGTGGGTCTGCAAGCTCAGATTCTGCTCCGTGAGACGTAGGATGTCCTGCTGGAGCTGGTGTACATCATTCGCCATGCTAAGGTCATGGTCCTCCAGCGTCGCCACCCTCTCGCCGATCCCATCGACATCCCTCCGCACCTCCCTGAGGTCCGAGGCCAACTGTGTGCGAAGTTCGGTAATGTCCTCCTTGATGGTAGCGAAGAGTTCCTTCATGAAGGCCTTGGTCGCCGGTGCTTCATCATCCGACTGTTTAGAGGAACCACCGGCTCCCGGCGATGTAGGTTGCTGCGATGATTTGGGGGCCCCCTCCTTCCCCTTACTCCCTCCTCTGCGCTGTGAGTTGGACATGGCCGTGAACTTCGTCACACTCCTTCCACCAAACTGTAGGCAGCCGCAACCGGGAGGACAAGTCACAGACAAGGGACTCACAGTGTCGGGCTTCCTGTCGGCGGTGTAGTTCCCCTCTTCCCGCGTTCATGCAGGCATGCCCCGGCGGCAGGGCGGCTTCCTCCTCTCAGGGCGTTAGGCACCCACCTCCAGTGTTCACAGGACCACGTGGGCCGTCGCGGGAAGGGACCTCCACCCGGTGGTCAGTGAATGCAGTTCGCCACCATCCGGTCTCCGAGTCCTCCAGCCGCGTCCCCTCGTCTACTGCAGGGTGCAGGGGCCAGGCCCTCAGGGTTAGCGGTCAATCGGTCGCAGGTGCGAGGAGAACGCGGTGGGCGCCTCCATCCAGCAGGTCAAGCCAGAGAGACCGCGAGGGCGAGCGCCAAACAGGGGTTCATCAAGATGGCGGCGCAAGCCTGCACGTCGGGACACCCATCTCAGGCGGCTAGTCGTCCGGACCGCTGGTGCGTGCAAAGTGCTCCTCCGGGCAAGGCCAAGCAACGTTGGGGGGGCGCCCCTGGTCGCAGAAAGCGTGATGAGTGATGGATTCCCAGGGAAGCTAGTGAATTGTTTCCTCAATCCCCCACACGGCAGCACCCCTGGGACGAGGAGCGTCCTCGAAGGCAGTCACTAAAGGTTTGGAACATCCAAAATGGCGGTGCCGGCCCGCCCGCCCCAGGCAACAGTGTCCTGGTCACTCGGATCAGTCCGTGGGGTTCCTCGCACACTGCCCAGCTGCGTTCAGGGTGAGTCCACCGCAGTACAGGGTGCCGGTGGGCCGATAGAGCCGCCGCCGCCGAGCTACCGCCCAGCCAGTCGAGGTCGCCGCCTCAGATCCACACCCGGGCCAGGACACGGCCGTTGCGACTTTCCTCACGCCCTCCGCCGGCTCCGCTCACTCCACAGTCGCGCTGGCTCACCTCGGGCGCGTCGTGGCGGTGGGGGAGCGAACCATGCTCCCGTCCGGTCTGCCTCTGCCGGAACTCGGTCCGTCCGTCCGTCCTCGGCCTCTCAGCGCCGTGGCCGACGAGACTTCCACCACCTCGCGCTGTGATCAGCGCCGCCACAGACAGAGTTCACTCCACCCCTTCCACGCCCACGCCGGGGCCGGCAGCACAGGATGGGCCCCAGAGGGGCCGGGCGACGCTCCAGCCGGGCCGGACCTCCCAGCACGCGAGGCCGCTGCTCCACAGGCCGCAGCTCCGTTCGGCTCCGGGGGGGATGCGCGGGCACCAAATCGTCCCGCTGTCGGCACCGGAGCTCTCCGCCAGCCCTCGCCTGCAAGGCAGCGCCGTGCAGCACTCCCGGGACCCCGCTATCAGAGGCTAGTTCGAAGCGGCGTCGGAGAGGCTCAGAGATGCGTCCTACTCCGACGCCATCTTAGCCACGCCCCCTTCAGATCATCTTTTAACCCTTGATAAAAGAGTGCTGCCCTCTTTTCTTCAGGCCACGAGGTTTCTGCAATTAACCTATTGAAATGTGACAAATAGGAAATAAGGTCTCTATTCCCTTGTCGTAGCTGTAATAGTTTGCGATCTGCGGACAGAGTCACCAGTGGCGGCCGGTGACATTTGAAATTGGTGTGGCGTAAAATTGGCGGTGGAGAAAAAAATACAGGAACAAACACCACACAGTACCATACAAAGAATAGAAACCAACCCCACATCAAAACTAATACAGCGCGCTATGTGAAAGTGAACTCAGCATGTTCATAAAGTGATCACATATTTTAGAAAATATTAATTTTGTGAAACCATCATGCAGTGTTAGAGGCTTAGCTTATGAGTAGCTTCAAATAGAATGAAAACACAAAACAGGTATTACAGCAAATTTTGCCTGCAGCGGGCACCAATTCATTGTATATTCCATACCTTGCAAATACATTTACAGGGTAAATTTACGCGATGAAAACTGCCCAGATTTGAAAACGTGGGATACTTTTTTTTTCAGCTGAAACACGCTAATGAGGGCCACTTTCATTTTAATGCCCAGATGTATTTGCTGTGCTAGTCCGACCCTGGCCGTTCCACGTATTCCGAGTGAATTTATCAATAAATAACACATGACTGAACCCCCAGTGGCTCCAATCGCCCTGTTGGTCCAGTGTCACTCCGAACTGAGGGAGTTCCTGCTGGGTCGGAGGTGCACTCACACGGAGCTGTTTACATAACGTGCTCGCCGTGCAAACCGTAGCAGCCCTCTCAATTGACTCCAGTGACGCCATTTAAACTTATTTTAATTAATGTTTAACCTATCGCAGATACTGTTTTTAACACTCCGTCGATCGTCAACCCCTCCTTATCCTCTCACTCCCAAATATACAATTTGGCACCAGCATGACTGAGCTAAACTGTGTGAATCAGGCGAGTGACGAAGGTGCTGGTGCTGACAAGTTCGTGTCTAGTCAGAGGCCAGTCACTCCTCTGATGTCCCTACTTGTTCGGTGTGCAGGGGAACGCCAGTTCTCTTGTGTCAGTGAATTAACGAGACACGCGTTTGTGCCTGCTTACTGCACTATGACTATAAGAGATGGAAACAAACATACAAACTACTGCCACAAACGGATGAGAGAAACTCGCACTTTATTTACTCGGAACTTTTATACAGAATGCAAAGCATGACTGTATTTTCGGCTGAATTGGGTTAAATGTTACAACTCATTTAAACACAGTCACAGAGGCCCTTATTTAAGGCAACCCAAGGAACGTGCCAACAATGTAAGTCTTCAGACTTTTTTCGATGTTCTATTGTTTTCATTTTTAATTATTATGTATGCACAATGGCACTCACCACATGGGAAGGAAGTCGGATCGGGAAACCAAGAATCAGGCGTGAGCGCTCTCACTGCACAGGACCATCTCTTCCCAGAGCAAGGGCAGGTGGCAGGGCGACATCGCAGTCCCACCTGCCCCATCACAATCAGGCACGGGTTGCCAAACGCAGCCGCAAGAAGAGCTCAGAGCATCCATAGAAGCACCAAGCACCTGCACGCCACTGCCAACGGACCCGAGCGGGCGCACAAGGAGGCATGCATGAGCTGAGCATCCCGGGTGACAGGGTAAAGGAGTCCCGGCGCGTGGCGCAACACAAACCACCTCAACCCCCAGACTAGAGAGCTTCTTCACCCCTCTGAAACCCGCCTCCTTAACGAAATCCCCCTCACTCCGAAGCCGGCAGAGACAGGCAACATTTAAATACTTAAGTATAATTTACATGCGATATGCGATAATAATACATAATAAAATATTATATAAAACTTACCTTGACTTCCCGCGCTGACTCCAGAGACTGCAGACTTCCGACTCCCGCCATCCTGGATTTTGAATGCGTCTGACGTGGTCTGGGCTCTCGTCAACAGGAAGGCTGCAGGCAACCTCCCTCCCCTCCACCACAGCCAGCACCGATTGGTTCGGACGGCTGCCCCAACAGCGTCATTTCTCTCAGTCTGTATGCTGCAGAGAACGGAGAGGAGGAAGCGGAGTACTTAATCGCTGTATCCTATCTACTTTATCAGAGAGCATTGCAGTGGCATTCCTAGCTTCAGTTAAATCTGTTTGCATCTGAACAATAACCCTCATTAAATCATCCATGGTGGCCATAATGTCAAAACTCTCAGACCGGGAGGAATATTATTCGTGGGCTCACTATTCTGTCAGGTTGCTTCTTCCTCAGGGTATGGAGTGATGATATAAGGGGCCCACCTCTAAATACCTCCAACTTTGATTGTAATGATTACACAGAGTATTGAAGTGATTAAGCGGGGGAAAGGGAATTAGGAAGGGAAGAGCTGGGAAGGAGATCTGAAAAGGAAAAGTTACTCGCAAACAAAAATACACACACTTTCCTTCGCACAAAGACGTAAATTAGGACATCAGATTCTGTCCTTCAATCAGGAACTAGCTTAAGAGCTTCGTGGCTTGCGTTTATTCAGACAATCAGACTCTTAGTTGACCTTTCTTAGATCCGCTATATTGTGGCGATAATACTTCACTTCAGTATCAACTGCTCAAAGGCATAAGCGGCAGAATTTGGTTTAGGTCTTTCTATGACTAGGTTTTCAATCACCTAAACAATCAGTGTGTTATATTTCCCTATTTTATGGGACTTAAATGTGTTCCCAAAAACATTCATGGAACTACTATAGAACAAGAATCGCACTTGTGAATATGGTAATGAGCTAGAGAAAACATGCATAGAATTTCTACTGAACACAAATCACACTTGTGAATAAGGTAAATGATCTTGAAAATAAAATTGAATGTTCCTAATAAATCACTGAAATGGTTTTAACAAAATTCGCTATCTTACCTGTAGAGTGGACCTCTGTCTCCTTTCTCTCACTCTGCTCCTTCACTTGTTTTTCTATCCTTTCTATCTTTCACCTTTCTGCATCTCTGCTCTTTTGTGCGTTATTTCTGCCCATATTCTTTTTCTCTCCCTCTGCTCCTTCATTCGTTTTTCTACCCTTTCTACCTTTCACCTTTCTGCACCTCTGCTCTTTTGTGCCTTATTTCTGCCCATTTCCCTTTCTCTCCCTCTGCTCCTTCACTCGTTTTCACTCGTTTTTCTACCCTTTCCATCGTTCACCTTTCTGCCCTTTTCTGCATCTCTGCTCTTTTGTGCCTTATTTCTGCTTATTTTCTCTTTTTTCTTTATCCCTTCTTTCCTCCCTTTACCTTTCCCCGCCGCTGCTGCCCCCGCAGCCCCTCCCCCCCAGCGCGACCGGCCCAATCCAGCTCCTCTCCCCGCTCCCGCCTCCCAGCTGTCCAGCCCTCCCCGACCCCTACTTAATGGCGGCCACTGCGCGGCCGCGCAGCGGCCGCACCGCTGGTGCACCGAAGGCGCGACAAAGGCAAGCACGTCTGCGCCCGTCCGCGACCAGCACCAGGACCTCCGCCCCGCCAGCGCTACGACCGACAGCATTCCACGCACTTAACCCAGGCTGTAACAACAACTGCAAGCTAGCATCACCAGCCGACACCCATGGACCCTTCAGCTGTAACCGTTGCCGGCACACCTGCAGCACCGCCAAGAACACGGATCCAGCACAACCCGCCCACAAGAACACAACCGAACCGAAGACCCTGCAATGCATCCTTCTCAACGTCTGATCCCTCCAAAAACACGCCACAGAAATCTGGGACCTCCTCGACAGCACCACCCCGGACGTAGCATTCTTCACAGAAACCTGGACCAACGCCACCTCGGGACCGGTCATCGCCATCGCCATCCCCCAAGGATACAAGATCTCCAGGAAGGACCGCCCCACCCACCCAGGAGGAGGAATTGCCATCGTCCACAAATCCAGCCTCCGCCTGAGCACACTCCTTGACGAGTCCACAAAACTGATGGAGCACCTTCACTTCAAGATACTGGCCAGCCCCACCGCGCCCTCCGAGGAACCCTCATCTACCGACCACCTGGACCACGCGGACCCTTCGCCAACTCCATCACGGACATTATCTCCCCGCAGGCCATCGCATCCACCAACTACACCCTGCTGGGAGACCTCAACTTCCACCTCGACAATCAACTGGACCCCAACACCACATGCCTCCTGGACAACCTCCACAACATTTGACTCTGCCAGATTGTGACGGAGCCCATGCACTCAACAGGACACACCCTCGACCCCCTCTTCACTACAGGAAACTCCATCACCTTCAGCCACACCACCGAACTCCCATGGACCGAATATCGTTGCGTCCACTTCACCTTCAGAACACACACCATCCACAGACACCGGCACCTGCTTCCACAAAGAAACTGGACCAAAATCACCGACGACCAGCTCACCTCCTCACTCAACAACTCCACCCCAACCATCGCGGAGAACGACGACCCCAACACCGCAGCCCGAACCCTGCATAGATGGATCTCGGACAGCACCAACACCATAGCCCACCTCAAGAAAAACAACAATACCCGTGCCAAGAAAGCCAGATGGTTTACCACCGAACTTCGAGAGTCCAGGCGCACATGCCGCCGCCTCGAAAAGGCCTGGAGAAACACCAAATCCACAGAAGCCCACAACAACTTCAGAGCCACCACCAACGCCCACCATCAACTCATCAGAGAAACGAGGAAAAAAGCGATTGAAGACGGAATCTCCACCCACGCACACAACAGCAAGGAACTCTTCAGCATCATCAAGGAGTTCGCCCAACCCACCAGCGAGTCTACCGACATCCCTCCCTCACAAGACCTCTGCGACAAACTCAGCACCTTTTTCCACTACAAAATCAAGAGCATCTACGACAACTTCGACTAAGACAACCAACACACTGAACCCTCACGAACCACCCCCGACACCCGGAAACCAGCGATTGATGACTGGACAGCCCTCACCATCGAAGACACACTGAAGACAATGAAGTCAATCCACTCAGGGGCCCCCACGGACCCCTGCCCCCACCACATCTTCAACAGAGCCGCCGATACCATCGCACCCATGCTCCACCACACCATCAACCGCTCCCTGGCGACCGCCTCGTTCCCCGACGACTGGAAACACGCCGAGGTCAACCTCCTCCTAAAGAAACCCTCAGCGGACCCCACCGACCTCAAAAACTACAGACCCATCTCCCTGCTACCTTTCCCAGCGAAAGTCATCGAGAAAGCCATCAACAGCCAACTCGCCACATTCATTGAAGAACACAACATCCTCGACTCCTCCCAATCCGGCTTCAGAAAAAACCACAGTACGGAAACCGCCCTCCTCGCCGCAACAGACGACATCTGTGTGAGAAGTTGGCCTGATATATGATGCTCACTAGTTCTAGTGATCACCTTGTATCGGTTCAAACATCCCTTATGATGATTGATTGTAAAGTCAACCTTATAGACCAGCTATCCTAGTAGCGTGGACAAAAGCAGTCTTTAGGCTAAACTCTGAATGGCATGTGAAGCCAGCTGTTTTACCACATATAACCCTTTGAATACCAAGTGAAAGGACACCACACAGGTTATGAAAATAAACAGATATTTATTCACTAACATACACCTCTGAACTCTTTATGAGGTCAGAGGGCTAAGCACATGACAATACTTTAAAAGAAATACGAGTTCGCACAATATTTACAAGTGCGCCTTAGGGGCACGACAAACCATATACTCAAAACAATGGAATGTGAGGTAGGAAAGTACTGTGAGGAGATCCAGAGGCTGGAGGATCGCTGGGACTACGCTACCAACTGGGTAAGTAAGGAGCAGGAGGCCCACGGGACTCACGTGCAGAGTGGGAACTCTCATGCGGGATGCGTACCAACGTCTATGGATCGTACAGTTTAAAGAAAAGGTGAGTACGGACGTTTGTGAGAAGGTGGCCTGATATGCAGTGGTCACTATTCTAGTGAACACTATGTATCAGTCCAGCAACCCTTATTGATGATTGGTTGTAAGTCAACCTTATAGACCAGCTATCCTAGTAGCGTGGATACGAGCAGTCTAAGGCTAAAGACTCGAGAGGGCGTGTTAAGCCAGCTGTTATACCACATATACCCCTTGAACACCAAGTGAAAGGACACCACACAAGTGTTATGAAAATAAACAGTTATTTATTAAGAATCACAACAGCCCTGTACTCTTTATGAGGACAGGGTACTTCGCACAAACCAAAACTCTTACAAAAATACTTAAGTTAGCACAGTATATACAAATGCCCGAGGGGCACGGAAAACCATATACTTGAAAAGTGGAATGCGAAATTACTAGCAGGTAAGTACAGTACTAATAGGCTTTGGAATCGCTAGGACTTGACTATAGAATCGTTAGATTACTTCTAGGAGACCCAGGGGACTCGGGTGCAGTGTGTGCACTCTCACGCGAGATGCGGGACAAAGTCTATGGTAGCTAGAATTTGCAAAGTTAGTGTTCTCGGGCGAACCCGACCTGGTAGGGAGAAAACGAAAGTAGATTCTGACCCTTGGATAGTGAGGCTATGCTGGGGCACCGAAATGCCGAAGTTACCTAGCCCAGGGGCTGCAGCTGCATAGGACTCAAAAGACGTCGGGAATCCTCGTTGACGGACCAGGAGCCTGGAAGAAAGAAGTTGCTGGCAGGCGACCAGTGAAGAAAGTTCGGTGGATCCAAGCCTGGATCGATGGAAGATGACACCTGAAAGCAGAGGGGACCAAGTTCGAGACTACTAGCCAGTAGTCAGTGGGCACCAGGAGGGCACCGGATGGTAGCCACCTCGACAAGGCGTGTGGGTGACGCTGGGCTCGGAGATCTCACGGACCAGGAGGCGTTGTCGGTGACCAGGAAGGAGGATCGAGCTGTCCCACGAAGATAGAAGCTGTCGGCGTCGCTGGACCCAGGATTGGGCAACAAAGCCTTGGCAAATTCAAGCCCACGCCGTGGACCTAAAATGGCGTCTGGAGTGGACCAGGAGGGTCCGGGGTGCCTCTCTTCAAGAAGGAAGCAAGGGCCAGTCTGGAGCAACCAGACCAGCAGCAGTGATGTCGTCGGGCGTCGTTCAGAAGGCCACAAGCCAGCCGGCTAGTAGCCAAACAACGCGGTGCACAGCAAACAGCAGAAGGGCCCCACGCAGATCGTGGAGATGCAGGGAGGCTGATCTTGGGTGCTGGAGCTGCGCAGGGTCGGGGCTTCTCGGACCCCAAAGCACTCACCCGTGGAGGACACGGTGGGCTTGCAGTAAAGATGTCGTGCAGTCTTGGCGATCGTCGGTCCCTCGAGGTCTCGTCGCACTCACGGTTCTCAGCTTTGCTGTAGAGGTGAGTAGAGGTCAGAGGTGCCAGGGAAGCCGGGTCTCGTCGAGCTGGGTCGTCGGATTCGTGATGAAGGACTTGCAGCAGACCGCAGTGTTCTTTAGGGTGGTGCCTGCGGATGCAGGGTGACTACTCCTTAGCCACAAGGGAGAATCTTGATGAAGAAATCGTGAAGTCCTTTCGCAGAAAGTCGTGTCTTGATTCCAAAGATGATCTAATTTGAACAGGGGGCCCGCTCCCATCTTTATACTAAAAAAGGGGGCTGACCCGGTGACTAGGTCCTGCCTATGGGTGGGACCAGGAGGGGGGTGGTTACACCCCTCTGCCATGCCGGACTTCCCCAGGCCAGGGGCTGGTGTGCCCCTGGAACTGGTTCAGACCGGCCTATGCGTAGTGAGCACCGGGGTGCCACTCAGCAGTCACCTTCCTGAAAAGCCCTGCCTACCCAGGATACACAAAACCATGTCTGGGATGGTGCTAGCACCGCCCCTGACAGGAAACCCTTTGTCCAGGCTCCCCTCACTGGAAGGACTCCCAGCTGCAGGGGGTCAGACTCGTGTCTGTGGTGGCAGCATCCATTTTGTGGAGCTGAGGCTTTAGTTAACTTTAACCGGGGTTCACAGTTACATACATGTCGTGTCCCTCTAGAAGGGTGGAATGCTAACCCCGTCGCCAGAATTGGCGAGGGGTTAGTATTCCAATTCGTATGACACCTTACTCGACATGTTTTGATAAAGCAATACCAAAGTTAGCATTTAACCGCGAGGATTATAATGCACTTAAGAGTATATGGTATGCGATATCATGGAACAGCTATTAGGACTCGGTTCCGCAAGCTGCAGACAGGCTCAGCTCATGCCAGAGCACCATCTCACACGATTCCAAGCACTCTGCCTTCAGGATTGTCAAGGCCTGCCATAGGAGTGACTGATAGGAATCTGTGTGTCCATTTTAGGGTTAGGTATAGGTATACTACACCTACAGCAAAGGGTGATTACACGACTTTGCCCCAGCTGTCATGCAGCCAGTTGTGTCAAATTTAGGAGGCCAGCCAGGGGTGGCATAATACATGCTGCAGCCCCTGGCAGCCCTGGGTACACCCATGCCCTGAGTTACAGGGTCTGATAGGGTGGCCCAGTACCAATTGGAAATGTACCTAGGGTACATGGAATCCATTTTAAAGAGAGAGCAGTAGGCCTGGGGTCCTGATTGGCAGGGTCCCAGGTCGACTATGTCCAAAACCAGCTAAAACACAGGGCAAAAAGTTGGGGGCAACCATAGTCAGGATGTACCTTCCTACAACGTTCCTGACTAGATAGGACAAAAATGACAATGGAACTGGACACTAGGAGAGTCAAGCTACCCTTGAGCACCGAAATGCTCTTGTTACCTCACCCAGGGGCTGCAGGTGCATAGGTGTCAAAGTGTGTCGGGTTTCCGCGTCGAAGTCTATGGAGCCTTGAAGAAAGATGCTGCAGGCGACCAGGAGGAAGATGTCGGTGCAATCCAAGGGTGAATTGGTGAAGAGGAGAACCTGAAAGCAGAGGGGACAATGTTCAAAGTCACTAGCCAGTGACCTGTGTGGAACCAGGAGTGGAACCAGATGTCGTCGTCACGATCAGGTGAAGGTGGACGCTTGTCTCTGCAGCCACGTGGACCAGGTGGTGTCTTCGACAACCAGGATGGAGGCACGAGCTGTCCCACTCAGGCTCTCGCTGTTGGTGGTGTCGGATCCGGGATCGGAGTCAACAGGCCTTGGCAAAGGCAACCCACGCGGTGAGTGGAAACGGCGTCTGGAGGGGACCAGGAGGGTCCGGGGTGCTCCTCTTTTGGAGGGGAGCAAGGGCTAGTCTGGAGCAACCAGACCAGTAGGAAAGTTGTCGGAGTTCGTCGTCTAGGAGGTCACAAGCCAGCCGGCAAGTGACCAGACAACGCGTCGAGCAGCAAACGGGCAGAAGGGCCCCACGCAGATCTCGTGGATGCTGGAGGGCTGATCTTCGATGCAGGAGCTGGTCGGGGCTTCTTAATCCCCAAAGCACTTGGACGAGGATGCCTCAGAAGTCGTGCTGGAGCGAAGTGCTGCTTCTTTCAAGATGGCTGGTCCCACGTGTCTCGTCACACCCACTGGTCTCAGCTCTGCTGTAGATGTGGGTAGAGGTCGGAGAGGTCTGGGAATCTGGGTCTCGTCGGGCTCTGAAGTCTGGATCCTTGCAGGAAGACGACAAAGGGAAGTCGCGGTACGCTGATGGTGCCTGCAGATGCAGGGTGGACACTCCTTGCCCACAAGGGAGATTCTTCAGTCTTCTGGGGAGCAGAATGTCGAAGATCAAGAGTTCTTCGTGGAAGTTGTCAAGATTAATCTGATCTGGAATGGGACCAGCTCCTACCTTTATCCGGCTAAAGGGGGCTGCACTACGACTAGGTCCCTCCTCTGGGTGGGACCAGGAAGGGGGGTGGTTACACCCCCTTTCCTTTGTCCGGTCTTGCGCCAGCTCTGGGGCTGGAGTGCCCCAGGAACTGGTTCTGACCGGTGTATGCACGGGACACCTTGTGTGCCTCAGGCATGTCTCATTCCTTTGAGCCCTGGGCTACCTAATACACAAAATCCTGTCTGGGGTGGTGCTCGCACCTCCCAAGGCAGGAAACCCTTTGTCCAGGCCTCCCTCGCTGGAAGGACTCCCAGCAGCAGGAGGTCGGACTTGTGTCTGTGGTGGCAGTATCCATTTTGTGATGCTGAGGCTCGAGTTAACTTTAACCGGGGTTCACAGTTACATACATGTCGTGTCCCTCTAGAAGGGTGGAATGCTACCCCAGTCGCCAGAATTGGCGAGGGGGTAGTATCCCAATTCGTATGACACCTTACTCGACATGTTTTGATAATGCTATGCCAAAGTTAGCATTTGACCGCGAGGTACATAATGCACTTAAGAGTATATGGTATAGCGTTATCATGGAACAGCTGTTAGGACTTGGTTCCGCAAGCTGCAAACAGGCTCAGCTCATGCCAGAGCACCATCTCACATAATTCCAAGCACTCTGCCTTCAGGATTGATAAGGCCTGCCATAGGAGTGACTGATAGGAGTATATGTGTCCATTTTAGGGTTAGATATAGGACTACTATATCTAAAGCAAAGGGTGATTATACCACCTTGCCCCAGATGTCGTGCAGCCAGTTGTGTCAGATTTGGATGGCCAGCCAGGGGTGGCATAATACATGCTGCAGCCCCTGGTAGGCCCTGAGTGCACCTTTGCCCTGGGCACCTAAGGTACACTGTACAGGGGCTGATAAGGTGACTCAGTATCCAATTAGGTATGTACCTAAGGTACGTGGAGTCCATTTTACAGAGAGAGCAGGAAGCCTGGGGTCCTGAATAGCAGGATCCTAGGCCAACTAAGTCGAAAACCAGTAAAACACCAGGCAAAAAGTTGGGGGTAACCACAGTCAGATATCAACCTTCCTACATAACCCCCCCCCCCAAACAAAAGGAGATAAGGCTATCCTTGACCAGATAAGCCTATATTGCCTGAGTGGCCATATGAGTAGGAGCATGCTCTGGCATGGTTACCCCCTATCTCATGGTCCACTAAGCAATCCCTCACCCTAATGGTATCTGGGGGTCTCCATCATAGGGAATATCTCTACCTGTGGTGTGTTTTGGCAAAGTAAAAGGCTGGTGCTGGGATGGAGTACTGAAGTGAGGCTCCACTAATGTTGGGCTCGACTTCCTCCAATCACTATCCACCATAAATGCCTTTCTTTCCAGGACTGAGTTGCTGTGAGCTCTCAGGGTCAACCTCTGGCTACCTAAAGCTGGAGGCTGGGTCCCTCTGTTTGGCTTACTGGAGGGACAGGTCAGGTTTGGGGCCCTTAGGTCCCAGGTTTGGCTGTGCCCAACAGGGTCCATCTGTGGGAGGTCCCTAACTAATTTTAAGGGGGATCCCTCAGGAGTTTGTTTTATTTGCACTTGGCTAGGACTTCTAGCTTCAGTGCCCTTAATCTGATGATTGGGGAGTTCTGTTGGACAGGGGGCCCTTTGGAGTCCACCACTGGCCTCCCTGACCTCTACAGCCCAGGGCTGACTGAGGCAGGGGAGAGAGGGGCAGGTTACCTGCTCCAGACTGGGTCCCACCTTGGAAGGGTCCACTGACATCAGGGGCTCTGTAGGGCTAGGCCTGACTACCTCTGGGGCAGTTTCTTCACAAGGGGTCAGATCAGTTCCCTGAGGAGGCTGATCCTTTCCTAAAGTCTGGTGGGAGGGAGATTTCTCTTCCTCCTCAATGCTCTCTGTCTGAGTGGAGCTTCTCAAACCCCAAAGCACTCACTCGAGGATCCCTCGGCGGTCGTGCTGGATAAGCGTCGTGCAGGTCTTGAAGATGTCTGGTCCCTCGGGTCTCGTCACACCCACGAATCTCAGCTGGGCTGATGATGTAGGTAGAGGTCAGAGATGCCAGGGAATCCGGGTCTCGTCGAGCTGGGCAGTCTTGATCCGGAGGATGGACTTGCAGCAAACCGCATGCGCTTAGATTGTGCCCGCTGGTGCAGGGTGGCTACTCCTTAGCCACAAGGTAGAGTCTTCAGAAAATGTTCAAGAGTTCTTTCGTGGAAAGTCGTCAAGATTCAGAATGATCTAATTTGGGAAGGGGGCCCGCTCCTACCTTTATACTAAAGAAAGGGTCTGGCACGCGACTAGGTCCTGCCCATGGGTGGGACCAGGAGGGGGGGGTGGTTACACTCCTCTCCCTTGTCTGGACTTTCCCCAGCTCAGGGGCTGGTGTGCCCCTGGAACTGGTTCAAGCCGGCATATGCACAGTGAGCACCGGGGAGCCACTTGCAGTCACCTTCCTCTCAGCCCTGCCTACCTGGGATACACAAAACCCTGTCTGGGATGGTGCTAGCACCGCCCCGGACAGGAAACCCTTTGTCCAAGCTCTCCTCGCTGGAACGACTCCCAGCAGCAGGAGGTCAGACTCGTGTCTGTGGTGGCAGAATCCATTTTGTGATGCTAAGGCTCGAGTTAACTTTAACCGGGGTTCACAGTTACATACATGTCGTGTCCCTCTAGAAGGGTGGAATGCTAACCCCGTCGTCAGAATTGGCGAGGGGTTAGTATTCAAATTCGTATGACCCCTTACTCGACATGTTTTGATAAAGCGATACCAAAGATAGCATATAACCGCGAGGATTTTAATGCACTTAAGAGTATATGGTACGCGTTATCATGGAACAGCTATTAGGACTTGGTTCCGCAAGCTGCAAACGGGCTCAGCTCATGCCAGAGCACCATCTCACATAATTCCAAGCACTCTGCCTTCAGGATTGAAAGGCCTGCCATAGGAGTGACTGATAGGAATGCATGTGTCCATTTTAGGGTTAGATATAGGAATAGTGGAGTGGTGTGGCTCACTGGTTAGAGGCGGCAGACCCGGGAGCAGAAGTCGGCCGGGACCAGGGTTCAATTCCCGATGCGGCAGGGTCGTGGACTTCGGTCAGCGGACTCGATAATTCTCGCTTCGGTGCTTACTCTAATCAGGGGTCCCACTCGGCAACTCTGGGCATTAGCTTGCCTAATCTCCACAACGGCCCCTCCAACACCGGGGATGCTTGGCTCCACCTTGGGGACTCCCATCAGGGACCATTCCACAGGGAAAGCCAGGACGGGTTCCCCAGCGTTACACAGCGCCAGGAAACCTCCGGGTAACAGTGCGCTTTACAAGCTCAAACATAATAATAATAAAGCAAAGGGTGATTACACCACCTTGCCCCAGCTGTCGTGCAGCCAGTTGTGTCAGATTTAGATGGCCAGCCAGGGGTGGCATAATACATGCTGCAGCCCCTGGTAGGCCCTGAGTGCACCTTTGCCCTGGGCACCTAAGGTACACTGTACAGTGGCTGATAAGGTGACTCAGTATCCAATTAGGTATGTACCTAAGGTACGTGGAGTCCATTTTACAGAGAGAGCAGGAAGCCTGGGGTCCTGAATAGCAGGATCCTAGGCCAACTAAGTCGAAAACCAGTAAAACACCAGGCAAAAAGTTGGGGGCAACCATAGTCACATATCCACCTTCCTACATAACCCCCCCCCCCCCCCAAACGAAAGGAAATAAGGCTATTCTTTACCAGGTAAGCCTATATTGCCTGAGTGGCCATATGAGGTGGTATATGCACTGGCATGGTAACCCCCTATCTCATGGTCCACTAAGCAATCCCTCACCCTAAGGGTATCTAAGGGTCTCCACCATAGGGAATCTCTACTTGTGGTGTGTTTTGGCAAAGTAAAAGGCTGGTGCTGAGATGGAGTACTGAAGTGAGACTCCACTAAGGTTGGGCTCAACTTCCTCCAATCACTATCCACCATATGTGCCCTTCTTTCCAGGACTGAGTTGCTGTGAGCTCTCAGGGTCAACCTCTGGCTACCTAAAGCTGGAGGCTGAGTCCCTCTGTTTGGCTTACTGGAGGGACAGGTCAGGTTTGGGGTTTTTAGGCCCCAGGTTTGGCTGTGCCCAACAGTGTCCATCTGTGGGAGGTCCCTAGCTAATTTTAAGGGGGATCCCTCAGGACTTTGTTTTATTTTCACTTGGCTAGGTCTACTAGCTTCAGTGCCCTTAATCTGCTGATTGGGGAGTTCTTTTGGACAGGGGGCCCTTTGGGGTCCACCACTGGCCTCCCTGACCTCCACAGCCCTGGGCTGACTGAGGCAGGGTAGAGAGGGGCAGGTTACCTGCTCGAGACTGGGTCCCACCTTGGAAGGGTCCACTGACATCAGGGGCTCTGTAGGGCTAGGCCTGACTACCTCTGGGGCAGTTTCTTCACAAGGGGTCAGATCAGTTCCCTGAGGAGGCTGATCCTTTTCTTTAAGTCTGGTGGGAGGGAGATTTCTCTTCCTCCTCAATGCTCTCTGTCCGAGTGGAGTGATCCATAGTTTCAGGCTTCACAACACTATCATCTGTCTGAGTTTGAGCTGTGGCCATCACAACTCCACCAACCGTTTCAGGAAGGGACTCAGTTTGGGTATGGGCTGTGACCATCACAGCCTTGCCAACCTGTTCAGGGAAGGAATCTGTCTGAGATTGGGCTGTGACTGGCACAGCCCTCCTGACCTGTTCAGGGAGGACATCTTGGACAGGGGCTGTGGCTATCACTGCCCCACTAACCTTACCATGGAGGTTTACCATTTTAAAATGGGTTTCTTGCTCTACCTCAGCCCAGGCTGAGATCTCTAAATCATTCCCCAGTAGGCAATCTACAGGCAAGTTTTGTGACACGGCCACTCTCTTGCGGCCAGTGACACCTCCCATGCTGAGATTGACCACTGCTATGGGATTATCTCTCTGCACTCCATCAATGTTGGTTACCTGGTATGTGGCTCCAGGTAGAAGTTGCCTTGAGGGGACTAGGCTCTCAGCCACCACGGTGATGCTAGCCCTTGTGTCTCTGTAGGCCTCAACTTTTGAACCATTGATGAGTGGCTCCTGTCTGTACTTGCCCAAGGTGTTGGGACAAGTTGTGAAGTTGGCAAACCCCATGCCAGTCTCACAGACAAGAGTATCTAAGTTTGGGGACCTGGTTAGGCCAGAGTCCCCAGGAACTCCCAAAGTAAATGCACCCAAATTCTTGGGGGCACTTCCACCACCTGGGGGATTACTACTTGTAGTAACAGGAGGTTTGGAAGTGTTACTTGGGGGTATGTTCTCCTTATTGTCATTAGCCCTTTGGCTACTGCTGTCAGTTTTGTAATGGCCTACCTGTTTGCAGGTATGACAATAGGGTTTCTTTTGGGTATTGGAAGGATTTTGGGACCCACCCTTTTCAGAGGAATTTTGGGGCCCTGGGGTTTGATCAGAAGATTTATTCCCACCCTTCTCTTGAGGCTTGGTTGATTCCTCCTTTTGGTCACCACCCTGGTTCTTAGGCCTAACCCTGGTTCTGACCCATTTGTCTGCCCTCTTACCCAATTCTTGTGGAGAGGTCAGATCTGAGTCTACCAGGTGCTGGTGTAATAACTGGTTCTGACAATTATTTAAGACTTTCTCTCTCATAATTAGATTGTACAATCCTTTGAAATCAGTAACCTTACTTTCCACTAGCCAGCCTTCAAAAGCCTTAGTGGCACAATCAACAAAGTCAGCCCAATCCTGAGACTGAGTTTTCTGGGTGTCTCTGAACATCAACCTGTACTGTTCAGTTGTTAAGCCAAACCCATCAACCAGTGTATTCTTCAGGACTTGGTAATTGTTAGCATCCTCAGCTCTAGTAGTGAGGAGCTTATCTCTACCTTTGCCTTCAAAGGAGAGCCACAAGATAGCTGCCCACTGACTCTGGGGGACGCACTGGACAGTGCAGGCCCTCTCCAAAGCAGTCATCCATTTGTGGATGTCATCCCCTTGTTTAAAGGGGGGCACTATCTTACTCAGGTGTCTAGTGTCTAAACTCCTGTCCTTTTCTCTAGGTAAAATGCTGCCACCAGTGGGGTCTGCCCCACTCAATTTCTGCTCTCTAGCAAAGGCAAGTCTCTCTTTGGCCAGGGCAAGTTCTTCCCTTTCAATCTTCAGATTGACTTCCCTCACTTTGGCTTCATACACTCTCCTCTGAGGGGATGTCATCCCTCTGTGAGAAGAGGTCTGAGAGCCATTGGTTCGAATGGATCTGTTAGAGCCTCTGGATAGAGACCTAACTCGTCCACTCCCAATGTTAAGCCTGCCTGAGAGTGGGCCTGGGGGTCCCCCAAGTCCATTTTCATGCCTGCTTAAGTTGGTCCTGATGAGTCTACTGACTTCTACCTGACCCTTGACTGCCTCATCCCCTGACAACTCCTGATCCTCTTCCTCTCCTTCACTAACTGTTCCATTGAGGTTGAGGTCAGGGTCCCCAAGGGTTCCCTCTAAGGGGGGCATGTTCCCATCTGGATTAGAAGGGCCTGGGTTAAAAGCCCTCCTTGCATCATAAGTCTCTAAGAGACCTATCAGAAATGGGATGGTAGGGTTAGAACCTGTTTTAGCTTCCTGGAGGTACACAGTTGTCTCATCTCCTGGAAGCTAAGAGCTGCATATCTTGACATGACCTGTGGAGGGTCAAGAACCACAAGGGGAGTCTCTGAACACTCTCCGTGGTTAGACATGCTTCTAGTGAGTTGTAAGTGGTGCACTTACCTACACTATTTGTTTGCCTAAGGATCCCTTGCTAAGAGTTGTAGTCAGGGTGTGCTAAGCCCTGGTTCAGTAGAACTCAGAGTATTCTAAGCTAAGTTATATGTACCTTGGTACTTATGTGATCTTTCAAATGATATTCTTAGGATACGTGTGGTAAAACAACAGCAAGCTCAAATCCCAACCGCTGCTCACCAATGTGAGAAGTTGGCCTGATATGCAGTGCTCACTATTCTAGTAATCACTATGTATCAGTCCAAACGACCCTTATTGATGATTGGTTGTAAGTCAACCTTATAGACCAGCTATTCTAGTAGCATGGACAAGAGCAGTCTTTAGGCTAAACTCTAGAGGACGTGTTAAGCCAGCTTTTATACCATCACATATACCCCTTGAACACCAAGTGAAAGGACACCACACAGGTTGTTATGAAAATAAAAGGATATTTATTCATAACAAGTCTACCCCGATCTCTTTCTGAGTCAGGGAGCTAAGCACACAACAAAACTCTTACGAAAATACTTTAAGTTGCACAATTTACACAAATGCCCGAGGGGCACGAAAAACCATATACCACAAAAGTGGAATGCGAAATACTAGCAGGTAAGTAACAAGATCCAGAGGCTTCAGGATCGCTAGGACTACACTACAGAACCTTCAGGTTGGGAGCAGGAGGCCTAGGGAGATCGGGTGCAGAGTGTGCACTCTCACGCGGGATGCAGGACAAAGTCTATGGATACTAGTATCTCGTAAAGTTACAGTTATCGGACGAATCCGACTAGATAGGCTGAAACCCAAAAAGGATCTGGACACTTAGATAGCGAACCTATGTTGGGGCACCGAAATGCTCAGGTTACCTAGCCCAGGGGCTGCGGCTGCATAGGGTTCAAAAGAAGTCGGGAATCCTCGTTACAGTCTATGGAGCCTGAAAGAAGAAGTTGCTGGCAGGCGACCAGTGATGAAGTTCGATGTGATCCAAACCTGGATCGGTGATGGAGACGACCTGAAAGCAGAGGGGACTCAGTTCTTAATCACTAGCCAGTGATCAGATGGGCACCAGGATGGCACCGGATAAAGTCACCTCGACCAGGTGAGTGGGCGACGCTGGGCTCTGCAGTCGGACCAGGAAGCGTTGACGGCGACCAGGATGGAGGTGCGAGCTGTCCCACGAAGATATCCGCTGTCGGCGATGCTGGACCCAGGATTGAAGCAACAACTCTTGGCAAATGCAAGCCCATGCGGTGGACTCAAAATGGCGTCTGGAGTGGACCAGGAGGGTCCGGGGTGCTCCTCTGTTGGAGGGGAGCAAGGGCCAGTCTGGAGCAACCAGACCAGCAATGGAAGTGTCGTGGTTCATCGTCAGGAGGGCCACAAGCCAACAGGCAAGTAGCCGGACAACGCGGTGAGCAGCAAAGAGCAGAAGGGCCCCACGCAGATCTCGTGGATGCTGGGGGGCTGGACTTCGGTGCTGGAGCTGCTCAGGGTTAGGGCTTCTCAAACCCCAAAGCACTCACTCGAGGATCCCTCGGCGGTCGTGCTGGATAAGCATCGTGCAGGTCTTGAAGATGGCCGGTCCCTCGGGTCTCGTCACACCCACGAATCTCAGCTGGGCTGATGATGTAGGTAGAGGTCAGAGATGGCAGGGAATCCGGGTCTCATCGAGCTGGGCAGTCTTGATCCGTAGGATGGACTTGCAGCAAACCGCATGCGCTTAGATGGTGCCCGCTGGTGCAGGGTGGCTACTCCTTAGCCACAAGGGAGAGTCTTCAGAAAATGTTCAAGAGTTCTTTCGTGGAAAGTCATCAAGATTCAGAATTATCTAATTTGGGAAGGGGGCCCGCTCCTACCTTTATACTAAAGAAAGGGGCTGGCACGCGACTAGGTCCTGCCCATGGGAGGGACCAGGAAGGGGGGTGGTTACACCCCTCTCCCTTGTCCGGACTTTCCCCAGCTCAGGGGCTGGTGTGCCCCTGGAACTGGTTCAAGCCGGCATATGCACAGTGAGCACCGGGGTGCCACTTGCAGTCACCTTCCTCTCAGCCCTGCCTACCTGGGATACACAAAACCCTGTCTGGGATGGTGCTAGCACCGCCCCTGACAGGAAACCCTTTGTCCAAGCTCTCCTCGCTGGAAGGACTCCCAGCAGCAGGAGGTCAGACTTGTGTCTGTGGTGGCAGCATCCATTTTGTGGAGCTGAGGCTGTGTTAAGCTTTAACCGGGGTTCACAGTTACATACATGTCGTGTCCCTCTAGAAGGAATGCTAACTCCGTCGCCAGAATTGCCGAGGGGTATGTATTCCAATCTCGGGTGAGGTGCCGAACCTCACGCATCTCGGGTGAGGTGCCGAACCTCACGCATCTCGGGTGAGGTGCCAAACCTCACGCATCTCGCGTGAGGTGCCAAACCTCACGCATCTCGGGTGAGGTGCCAAACCTCACGCATCTCGGGTGAGGTGCCAAACCTCACGCATCTCGGGTGAGGTGCCAAACCTCACGCATCTCGGGTGAGGTGCCAAACCTCACGCATCTCGGGTGAGGTGCCAAACCTCACGCATCTCGGGTGAGGTGCCAAACCTCGCGCATCTCGGGTGAGGTGCAAACCTCGCGCATCTCGCGTGAGATACCGAATCTCACGCATCTCGCGTGAGATACCGAATCTCACGCATCTCGCGTGAGATACCGGATCTCACGCATCTCGCGTGAGATACCGGATCTCACGCATCTCGGGTGAGATACCGGATCTCACGCATCTCGCGTGAGATACCGAATCTCATGCATCTCGCGTGAGGTGCCACACCTCACGCATCTCGTGAGTGTCTGGCGCGGTAGTAAATGTCCTCCCATTCTTTGTTGCGCAGAGTCCGCCCCAGTTCCCTCTCCCATCTAGCCCGTCCTGCATTATAAACGCGCGAGTATCTGTCCAAGAGGAGCCGATATATGTCTGAAATGAGTCGCTTATCTGTGGTGCGCGAGAGAAGCCAGTATTCATATTTACTGAGCTTGCGTGTAGCGTCTCCACGGATCTGGGGTTGAAGCGCCCAATGTCGGACCTGTAGATACCCAAGGCGTTCAGCCTCCGGGAGGTCATAGGTCTTCCGGAATTCCTCAAAAGGCGTCACTCCTGTACCTGAATAAATGTTAAAGAGGCATCGGCATCCTGCTGGGCGCCACCGTGCAAAGGCCTGGACATCCCTACCCGGGCCGAAGTCAGGGTTCTCTAACAGGGGTGTGAGGGGAGACGGGAAGGTCGTCAGGTCGTGTAAGACGCATGTTCGATCCCATACCTCTAGCGGTACCCTCGTGACGAAGGAGGCGTATAGGTTAGGGGGCCAGTGTTGTTGCCGTAGGAAAGGCACCTCCTGGAGTGGACGCCCCGCGACCGCTTGGTCCTGGAACAACCAATGGCGCTCCGATTCCCATTTGCTCCATTCCACTAGGGTTCTGAGTTGGGTCGCCTGGTAATAGTGACGCAAATCCGGTAGGCTCAGCCCACCACTCTCCGGGGGAAGCATCCCTAGCCTCAGCTTGAGTCTGGGCCGTTTCCCGTTCCACACAAACTGAGCCAGCTCCGATTGCGTGCGGCGAATCCATCCCTCCGGGGGACGGAGCGGGCTAGCCGGAAAAACGTATAAAACTTGCGGGAGGATTGTCATCTTTATTGCTGCCACTCGCGCCAGCCAAGATAGTGGGAGGTGCCGCCACCGCCCGACCTCCGCGCGGATAGTGCGACTAAGGTTAGCGTAGTGGAGACGCACCATTTCTGGTAGCGTGGCCGCCAATTGTATGCCCAGGTGGGGGACTGCACCGTCTGCCCATTGGAAGGGGAATTGTGCTTCTAGGGAGGCCCGCTTGTGTGCCTCCAAGGAAAGGTCAAGTGCTACTGATTTCGTCATGTTCACCTTAAAGCCAGAGGCCTTCGCAAATGCATCCAGGATGGTGTAGGAAGGTGGATACCTGACTATGGTTGCCCCCAACTTTTTGCCTGGTGTTTTGCTGGTTTTCCGACTTAGTTGACCTGGGACCCTGCTATCCAGGGCCCCAGGCCTACTGCTCTCTCTCTGTAAAATGGATTCCATGTACCTTAGGTACATATCTAATTGGATACTGAGTCACCTTATCAGTCCCTGTACAGTGTACCTTAGGTACCCAGGGCATAGGTGTGCCCAGGGCCTACCAGGGGCTGCAGCATGTATTATGCCACCCCTGGCTGGCCATCCAAATCTGACACAACTGCTGCACGACAGCTGGGCCAAGGTGGTGTAATCACCCTTTGCTTTAGATATAGTATTCCTATATCTAACCCTAAAATGGACACATGTATTCCTATCAGTCACTCCTATGGCAGGCCTTGACAATCCTAAAGGCAGAGTGCTTGGAATTATGTGAGATGGTGCTCTGGCATGAGCTGAGCCCTTTGCAGCTTGCGGAACCAAGTCCTAATAGCTGTTCCATGATAACGCATACCATATACTCATCCTCGACATCCCACGACACAGCCACATCTCCGGACATCTGAAAGACCTTCATTGGCTCCCCGTCAACAAAAGGATCACCTTCCGTCTCCTCACCCACGCACACAAAGCCCTACACGATCAAGGCCCGAGCTACCTCAACAACCGCATCAACTTCTACGCTCCCAAACGTCATCTCCGATCAGCCAGCCACGCCCTCGCCGCCGTCCCCCGCATCCGAAGAACGACAACAGGAGGAAGGTCCTTCTCCTACCTGGCCGCCAAGACCTGGAACTCCCTCCTGACCTGCGCCTGACCCAAGACCACCTCTCCTTCAGGAAGAAGCTCAAGACCTGGCTATTCGAGCAGTAGCAGCCCCCCCACCCCCCCCCAAGCGCCTTGAGAGCCTCCGGGTAAGTAGTACGCTCTATAAATGTCTGTGATTGATTGATTGAGTGCATTATAATCCTCGCGGTTATGTGCCAACTTTGGTATCGCTTTATCAAAACATGTCGAGTAAGGTGTCATACAAATTGGAATACTAACCCCTCGCCAATTCAGGCAACGGAGTTAGCATTCCTTCTAGAGGGACACGACATGTATGTAACTGTGAACCCCGGTTAAAGCTTAACACAGCCGTAGCTCCACAAAATGGATGCTGCCACCACAGACACAAGTCTGACCTCCTGCTGCTGGGAGTCCTTCCAGCGAGGAGAGCTTGGACAAAGGGTTTCCTGTCAGGGGCGGTGCTAGCACCATCCCAGACAGGGTTTTGTGTATCCCAGATAGGCAGGGCTGAGAGGAAGGTGACTGCAAGTGGCACCCCGGTGCTCACTGTGCATATGCCGGCTTGAACCAGTTCCAGGGGCACACCAGCCCCTGAGCTGGGGAAAGTCCAGACAAGGGAGAGGGGTGTAACCACCCCCCTCCTGGTCCCACCCATGGGCAGGACCTAGTCGCGTGCCAGCCCCTTTTTTTAGAATAAAGGTAGGAGTGGGCCCCCTTCCCATATTAGACAATTCTGAATCTTGACTACTTTCCACGAAAGAACTCATGAACATATCTGAAGACTCTCCCTTGTGGCTAAGGAGTAGCCACCCTGCACCAGCGGGCACCATCTAAGCGCATGCGGTTTGCTGCAAGTCCATCCTCCGGATCAAGACTGCCCAGCTCGACGAGACCCGGATTCCCTGGCATCTCTGACCTCTACCTACATCATCAGCCCAGCTGAGATTCGTGGGTGTGACGAGACCTGAAGGGACCGGCCAACTTCAAGACTGCACGACGCTTATCCAGCATGACCGCCGAGGGATCCTCGAGTGAGTGCTTTGGGGTTTGAGAAGCCCTAACCCTGAGCAGCTCCAGCACCGAAGTCCAGGCGCCCCCCAGCATCCACGAGATCTGCGTGGGGCCCTCCTGCTCTTTGCTGCTCACCGCGTTGTCCAGCCACTTGCCTGCTGGCTTGTAGCCCTCCTGACGACGAACCACGACGATTGCATCGCTGGTCTGGTTGCTCCAGACTGGCCCTAGCTCCCCTCCAAAAGAGGAGCACCCAGGACCCTCCTGGTCCACTCCAGACGCCATCTTGAGTCCACCGCGTGGGCTTGCCTTTGCCAAGGTTTGTTGCCCCAATCCTGGGTCCAGCATCGCCGACAGCAGACACCTTCGTGGGACAGCTCGCACCTCCATCCTGGTCGCCAATAACGCCTCCTGGTCCGAGAGACTGCAGAGCCCAGCGTCGCCCACTCACCTGGTCGAGTTGACTTCATCCGGTGTCATCCTGGTGCCCACCTAATCACTGGCTAGTGATTAAGAACTGAGTCCCCTCTGCTTTCAGGTCGTCTCCATCACCGATCCAGGCTTGGATCACATCGAACTTCATCACTGGTCACCTGCCAGCAACTTCTTCTTTCAGGCTCCACAGACTGTAACAAGGATTCCCGACGTCTTTTGAACCCTATGCAGCCGCAGCCCGTGGGCTAGGTAACCTGAGCATTTTGGTGCTCCAACGTAGGTTCACTATCTAAGTGTCCAGGTCCTTTTTCGTTTTCAGCCTAACTAGTCAGATTCGTCCGATAACTGTAACTTTACGAAAACTAGCATCCATAGACTTTGTCCCGCATCCTGCGTGAGAGTGCACACTCTGCACCCGATCTCCCTAGGCCTCCTGCTCCTAACCTGAAGGTTCAGTAGTGTAGTCCTAGCGATCCTGAAGCCTCTGGATCTTGTTACTTACCTGCTAGTATTTAGCATTCCACTTTTGGAGTATATTGTTTTTCATGCCCCTCGGGCATTTGTGTAAATTGTGCAACTTAAAGTATTTTCTTAAGAGTTTTGTTATGTACTTAGCTCCCTGACTCATAAAGAGTTCAGGGTAGACTTGTTATAAATAAATATCCTTTTATTTTCATAACAACTTGTGTGGTGTCCTTTCACTTGGTGTTCAAGGGGTATATGTGATGGTATAACAGCTGGCTTAACACGCCCTCTAGAGCTTAGCCTAAAGACTGCTCTTGTCCATGCTACTAGGATAGCTGGTCTATAAGGTTGACTTACAACCAATCATCAATAAGGGTCGTTTGGTATGATACAAAGTGATCACTAGAATAGTGAGCACTATATATCAGGCCAACTTCTCACAGGTGGCCGCCCCGGCCGTCAGGGATGGCGCAGGGGAAGCAAAGGAAAGCAAGACATCATCAGCGTATAAGCTAATCGTGTGGATATAAGCCCCGAATGTAATCCCCTTAATGATCGGATGCGATCGCATGGCCTGCGCCAGGGGTTCCATATACAGCGCGAAGAGCAGGGGCGAGAGCGGACACCCCTGCCGAGTTCCGCGTTCGATGGGGAATACGGACGATGAGCAGCCATTCACCCGAACCGGCGCCGTGGGGAAGGTATAGCAGTTCAGAACCTACGTACGAAATCTCGCGCCTAACCCTGCCTTGATGAGCACCTGTTCCAAGTACGGCCAGTAGACACGATCGAAGGCCTTCTCTGCATCAATTGCCACCATCATGAACTCTCCCGGCAACCTGGAGGCCCGTTCCACTAAGTGGAGTGCTCTTTTTGTGTAGTCGACCGTCTGGCGCTCAGGTATAAAGCCGGCCTGGTCCGGATTAATCAGAACCGGCATAAGTGGGCCCAGCCGCTTCGACAGTATACTGGTGTAAAGCTTCAGATCTACGTTAAGTAACGAGATAGGGCGGTAGGCCCCGCATTGCGTTCGGTCGGTCCTTTCCCGGTTTGGGAATAACCGAGATCATGGCACTCATCAGATCTTTTGGGATGGCGCTGGGCTAAAAGGCGGCGGTGAAGCCATCCGGTCCCGGCGCCTTGGCCAGCTTGAGGCGGGAGATCGCGGCAATGACTTCTTCAGGACGGATCTCCCTGTCAAGGAGTTCTGATTGTTCCGTTGATAAAGCGGGTATGGACACAGAGTCCAGGAATGCCGCCCCGTCCGCTGGATCCAGAGCAGCCCCCTCGTATAGTGTGGTATAAAAGTCACTAAATGCCTGCGCTATAGCTCCGTCCTCCGTCACTGTGACTCCGTCCTGCGTGTGTATTTCCTGCACCGAGTGTCGCTGCTGCTGTTCGTGGAGTGCCCGACCCAACAGCCTCCCGTGTAGTATGCATATCGTACCCGTAGTGCCGCGTATTCTGCTCTATCTTGATCTAGTGCTGCTAACTGTTGACGTGCCACTCACAACTGTTTCCACACCCGCAGCGCCCCTGTCCTCTGGTGTACCTGCTCCAATTCCTTTGTGCGGGCAGAGAGCTTGTCTCTCTTACGGGCCCTCTCCGCATTTTCTGCTGCCGCGATTGCAATGAACTCGCCCCGTATGACTGCCTTGAGTGCTGCCCAATGTGTTGCATGTGAAGTGTCCGTCGGTGTGTTGTGTACCAGGTATTCAGCTATAGCTTCCTTGATCTTGGCCACAACCCCCTGTCTGTGCAGCAGCGTGTCCCTCAGTCTCCAGCAACGGGCACTGCGCCCCACCGGTGGAAAGGTAAACACCGCTGTGAGTGGTGCATGATCGGAAAGGGCTGCCGCTCCTATCTCAACGCTTGAGGCCTGCGCTCTAAATGAAGTGGATGTTAGAAAATAATCTAGGCGCGCATAGGTTTTGTGGCCGTTGGAGTAATATGTGTAGTCCCGGTCGCCCGTGTGGAGGGAGCGCCACAAGTCCGACATACCCAGTTCTGACAATCTGTTCCATCCCCCCTCCGATAAAGTGCCTGCCTGCGTGGATCGCTGCGCTGACCTGTCAAGTAGGTTGTCAAAAACTAAATTGAGGTCCCCCCCAACCAGAACGTGTCTATCAGGTGCCGCCGCTGCTTCAGTAAGCACTTGGTGGAAGACGAGGAGGTTGGGACACCTTTTGGGGGAATGTGTCGGAGTCCAATACCTCCGCCGCCGACTCAGTCGGCCCCAATCCCCACTGTCTCATCAAAAGCCCTCGTGCCACCTCATTGTTGGTTATCCACTGTCGGAGGTTGCCAGTCCCAGCGCTGCGGTTTCTACCGCAGCACGGCGATCATCTTCGATCTCTTGCGCGGCCAGGCGCCTCGGTCTTCGTCGTTGCCGTTGCTGTTTCCACTGCCCAGGGCCGTCCGTGCCATTTGCTCCCCTCCAGGCTGATTGTCATCCTCCGTCGGTTCCTCGAGGCCTAGCAATTTGCATGCATCCCTGAAAGACCGCAACTGGTGAACCTTGTTGTCCAGCTTAAACACTAGGCGAAAGGGGTGACCCCACCTATATGGGATGTCGCGTTGCAGTTCTGCCGTGATCGGTCGGAATGACTGTCGTTTCTCCAGGGTGATGGAGGCGAGGTCCTGATATAGAGTCTGCGAGTGGGCACCATATGAGATGGTTCCCATCTGGCGCGCTTTGCTAAGGATCTTCTCCTTCGTGCGGAAGTCCTGCACGCAGACCATGATGTCGGCCGGTTGGGACAAGGCCGCCCTGGGCGGGCCCGTCCTAACGGCCCTGTCCAACCGAAGCGTTGAGTCCGCCGGTCGGCCCAGGATGTGGTTGAAGAGGCCTTGGGTGAAATGGAAGAGGTCGTCTGTGTCGGGAGCCTGCTTCACTCCCCGAATCCTGATGTTGTGCCGCCGGGAGCGGTTCTCCAGGTCCTCGGCGTGAGTCTGGAGATCCACCTGTTGGTCGTGAATACGGACTATTTCTTACCGCAGCGCCTCTATTTCTACATCTCGCCCATCGCATTTGGTCTCTAGGTCCGCCACTCTTTCTCCTATGGTGTCAGTGTCGCGTCTGACTTCCCGTATTTCCTCCTGTAGTTCCCTCTTCAACGCGCGGATGTCCTCTCGCAGGCCAGCGAAGAGGGATTCTAGAAAGGTCTTTGTGATAGTCTCTTCAATGTCCGCCTTTCCCGAGGGTGGAGAGTCCCTGGTCGTCTTTTCCGTGCCGGTCCGTTGGCTGGATGTGGCGGTGTCCGTCCACTTCCCCGTTGTGCTGGGAGTGAATAGATCCTTAATAGTCCTGTCCTTCTGGATTCTCCCCGAGGATATGTCACTAAGGGCCTCCCCGGCCCAGACACCACCAGTGCTGCTTGACGGCGTGGGGCCCGGCAACGAGGGTGCAAGAAAGTTCGACGGGTCGGTCCGGTATTCAGGGGAGCTCACCGAGGGCTGTGCCAGGAGCCCGCCTTTCCCCGCTCCGGTGCCGAGGAGACTACACTCTGTCACTGCCCAAACCCCAGGGTGTCCGCAGCTGGACCAGGACACCAGTCACTGGTGTCCGGTTGCTCCTGTCTGGGCACTGGCCTCTATTTGCCCACCGAGCACCTCCGTGTTCTGCTCGCAGTCTTGGGGCCTAGCAGGGCTTCTAGGATGCCGTACAAGGGGCAGCTCCGACCAGCGAGTGGCTCAAAATGGTGGAAGCAAACTCCAGTGCGAATCAGGCGCTTCCGTTCGATTCCCCCTGTGGGCTCTACCTCTGCGCTTCCGAAACCCTCTGGGCCTGGTCGACGCGCCAACACTCTCAGCCGCCACTCGGGTACGATTCCTCCCGGCGGCTCCTCACCTCAGTCCCAGGGGCTCGGGTTCTGTGTTCCGTTCGCCGTGCTCCGCGGTCGGGCCCACTTCGCCTGGCCGCCAGCCCGTCCGCCGTCAGAGATCTGTCTCTGCCGCTACCACCGCAACCGTGTGTTCCCGGGTCCGCAGTAGCCCCCGGACAGTGTCGCCCCAGGGGCCTCGCGCTGTCAACGCACGGGCCAGACCCTCTGCTCCGGCGTCGGCTCTCGCGTAGTCTGGCGCCACCCAGTCGGACTGCCTCGCCGGGGCCCAAGGCCACGCCCCGCGGCTCCTCTCCGCTAGGCCCAACCCGGCCTCGCTCACAGCGGCACTTCTCTCTCTGTTCCGGGTGGCCCCAGCGTCGTTCGGTTCTCTCCTCCGGGTGCAGACCTCTCCCGGCTGTAAGCGCTCTCCGATGGGGCCCACTGATGGGGGATTGAAGCGCTGCAATGGTGCTATAAAGACGGCCGGCGGTGGGAGCTCTCGGAGACACGTCCGCTCACACCGCCATCTTGGCCACGCCCCCCCATATCTGGTTTTAGACGCCGTTTTCCATTCCTCACCATTACGAATGCGCACCAAATGATACGCACCTCGAACATCTAATTTGGTGTAGATCACAGCGGTCTTCACCTGGTCCAAAAGAACTGGGATCAATGGAAGGGGGTACTTGTTCTTTATTGTGATCTTATTCAATGCTCTATAAATCAATACAAGTTCTTAATTCCCCATTTGCCTTAGGAATAAAAAAACAACGGAGAGGCCGCAGGTGACTTAGATGGGCGTATAAATCCGTTTTCCAAGTACTGATCAAGATATTGTCTCAAATGTTGGTTTTTCTGATAATGCATTATCCGACAGTTAGGCACACATGAACCAGGCACAAGATCAATTTTACAGTCGTATGATCAATGAGGAGGGAGGGTTGCTGCTTTTGCTTCACTGAAGACTTCTTTAAATTCCTCATAGGGAGTTGGTAGCACGGTTTCTTTCTCTTCCGTGGTTGCAATTTGTCCCGTTGTAGATTCTTTGGTCTTTAACCCCTTCGCTGCTCATGACGAGTCATGAGGCACGGTTGAGCTGTGCTCATGACGAGCTGAGCTCGTCATGAACAATGGGGATTCAGGGAATGCAGCACAGGAGGGGAATCTCTCAAGCACCCAAGATGTTAAACATTTGGAGTGACAATATTGAGAAAGAAAAACAAGTTCCCTTTTTTGCCAATCTATTAAAGGGTTATGCAAGCAAAGCCAAGGCATTCCTAAAATAAAGCCATATTGTGGGGCTTGGACTACATCGAAATGAACTTCCTCCTTATGCTGTTGGTTATTTGTATCTATGTAGAACATCTGAATTTTAGAGGTTTGCATTGTAACAGGGCCTCCAGACAACATTTTGCCATCTACTGCTTGCACAATTTCTGGAGTGACCTTTTTCTCACAAGCAATTTGTAACCGTTGAGTTGTTTCAAAATCTACGAAATTCCCTGTTGCGCCTCAGTCTATTAGGACTTCCATTTGGTATATTTTTGAAGTCAACTGAATTTGTACTGCCAAACGGAAGTGAGATTTGTAGTTGGATACACAGGAATTTATTGAAGGGAAGGCGATGGTTCCCAAGAGATCCCCTTCTAAACATCTTGGGCACAATAGTTTCCCGACGTTTGCTCAGTTGTAGTCACAGCCACAGACTTGTTAGCACTCACAGTCTTACCTTTAGGTTTTATTGTGCAATCTTTCACGAAATGTCCCTTTCCACCACAATAAAGACACTGGCCATTTTTACGTCTATTATCTTTTTCATCTTTAGACAATGGTTGCATAAGAGTCCCGATTTCCATTGGTTCTGTAGTTGTTTCTGAACTACTAAGTTGATTTCTGGGTTTACTGTTGAACTTCCAATTTGACTTATCATATTTTTTCCTGTCAGTTCTTCTTTCGGACAGTCTATGATCCAGACGTAAAGTTAGATTGACTAACTCTGAACAAGTAGTTGGTTGAGGATCGATTTGCGCAAGAACGTCTTTCAGATCATCTTTTAACCCTTGATAAAAGAGTGCTGCCCTCTTTTCTTCAGGCCACAAGGTTTCTGCAATTAACCTATTGAAATGTGACAAATAGGAAATAAGGTCTCTATTCCCTTGTCGTAGCTGTAATAGTTTGCGATCTGCGGACAGAGTCACCAGTGGCGGCCGGTGACATTTGAAATTGGTGTGGCGTAAAATTGGCGGTGGAGAAAAAAATACAGGAACAAACACCACACAGTACCATACAAAGAATAGAAACCAACCCCACATCAAAACGAATGCAGCGCGCTATGTGAAAGTGAACTCAGCATGTTCATAAAGTGATCACATATTTTAGAAAATATTCATTTTGTGAAACCATCATGCAGTGTTAGAGGCTTAGCTTATGAGTAGCTTCAAATAGAATGAAAACACAAAACAGGTATTACAGCAAATTTTGCCTGCAGCGGGCACCAATTCATTGTATATTCCATACCTTGCAAATACATTTACAGGGTAAATTTACGCGATGAAAACTGCCCAGATTTGAAAACGTGGGATACTTTTTTTTCAGCTGAAACACGCTAATGAGGGCCACTTTCATTTTAATGCCCAGATGTATTTGCTGTGCTAGTCCGACCCTGGCCGTTCCACGTATTCCGAGTGAATTTATCAATAAATAACACATGACTCAACCCCCAGTGGCTCCAATTGCCCTGTTGGTCCAGTGTCACTCCGAACTGAGGGAGTTCTTGCTGGGTCGGAGGTGCACTCACACGGAGCTGTTTACATAACGTGCTCGCCGTGCAAACCGTAGCAGCCCTCTCAATTGACTCCAGTGATGCCATTTAAACTTATTTTAATTAATGTTTAACCTATCGCAGATACTGTTTTTAACACTCCGTCGATCGTCATCCCCTCCTTATCCTCTCACTCCCAAATATACAATTTGGCACCAGCATGACTGAGCTAAACTGTGTGAATCAGGCGAGTGACGAAGGTGCTGGTGCTGAAAAGTTTGTGTCTAGTCAGAGGCCAGTCACTCCTCTGATGTCCCTACTTGTTCGGTGTGCAGGGGAACGCCAGTTCTCTTGTGTCAGTGAATTAACGAGACACGCGTTTGTGCCTGCTTACTGCACTATGACTATAAGAGATGGAAACAAACATACAAACTACTGCCACAAACGGATGAGAGAAACTCGCACTTTATTTACTCGGAACTTTTATACAGAATGCAAAGCATGACTGTATTTTCGGCTGAATTGGGTTAAATGTTACAACTCATTTAAACACAGTCACAGAGGCCCTTATTTAAGGCAACCCAAGGAACGTGCCAACAATGTAAGTCTTCAGACTTTTTTCGATGTTCTATTGTTTTCATTTTTAATTATTATGTATGCACAATGGCACTCCCAACATGGGAAGGAAGTCGGATCGGGAAACCAAGAATCAGGCTTGAGCGCTCTCACTGCACAGGACCATCTCTTCCCAGAGCAAGGGCAGGTGGCAGGGCGACATCGCAGTCCCACCTGCCCCATCACAATCAGGCACGGGTTGCCAAACGCAGCCGCAAGAAGAGCTCAGAGCATCCATAGAAGCACCAAGCACCTGCACGCCACTGCCAACGGACCCGAGCGGGCGCACAAGGAGGCATGCATGAGCTGAGCATCCCGGGTGACAGGGTAAAGGAGTCCCGGCGCGTGGCGCAACACAAACCACCTCAACCCCCAGACTAGAGAGCTTCTTCACCCCTCTGAAACCCGCCTCCTTAACGAAATCCCCCTCACTCCGAAGCCGGCAGAGACAGGCAACATTTAAATACTTAAGTATAATTTACATGCGATATGCGATAATAATACATAATAAAATATTATATAAAACTTACCTTGGCTTCCCGCGCTGACTCCCGAGACTGCAGACTTCCGACTCCCGCCGTCCTGGATTTTGAATGCGTCTGACGTGGTCTGGGCTCTCGTCAACAGGAAGGCTGCAGGCAACCTCCCTCCCCTCCACCGCAGCCAGCACCGCTTGGTTCGGACGGCTGCCCCAACAGCGTCATTTCTCTCAGTCTGTATGCTGCAGAGAACGGAGAGGAGGAAGCGGAGTACTTAATCGCTGTATCCTATCTACTTCATCAGAGAACATTGCAGTGGCATTCCTAGCTTCAGTTAAATCTATTTGCATCTGAACAATACCCCTCATTAAATCATCCATGGTGGCCATAATGTCAAAACTCTCAGACCGGGAGGAATATTATTCGTGGGCTCACTATTCTGTCAGGTTGCTTCTTCCTCAGGGTCTGGAGTGATGATATAAGGGGCCCACCTCTCAATACCTCCAACTCTGATTGTAATGATTACACAGAGTATTGAAGTGATTAAGCGGGGGGAAAGGGAATTAGGAAGGGACCAGCTGGGAAGGAGATCTGAAAAGGAAAAGTTACTCGCAAACAAAAATACACGCACTTTCCTTCGCACAAAGACGTAAATTAGGACATCAGATTCTGCCCTTCAATCAGGAACTAGCTTAAGAACTTTGTGGCTTGCGTTTATTCAGACAATCAGACTCTTAGTTGACCTTTCTTAGATCCGCTATATTGTGGCGATAATACTTCACTTCAGTATCAACTGCTCAAAGGCATAAGCGGCAGAATTTGGTTTAGGTCTTTCTATGACTAGGTTTTCAATCACCTAAACAATCAGTGTCTTATATTTCCTTATTTTATGTGACTTAAAAGTGTTCCCAAAAACATTCATGGAACCACTATAGAACAAGAATCGCACTCGTGAATATGGTAAATGACCTTGAAAATCAAATTGAATGTTCCTAATAAATCACTGAAATGGTTTTAACAAGATTCGCAATCTTACCTGTAGAGTGGACCTCTGTCTCCTTTCTCTCTGCTCCTTCACTCGTTTTTCTATCCTTTCTATCTTTCACCTTTCTGCATCTCTGCTCTTTTGTGCCTTATTTCTGCCCATTTTCCCTTTCTCTCCCTCTGCTCCTTCACTCGTTTTTCTACCCTTTCTATCTTTCACCTTTCTGCACCTCTGCTCTTTTGTGCCTTATTTCTGCCCATTTTCCCTTTCGCTCCTTCACTCGTTTTCACTCGTTTTTCTACCCTTTCCATCTTTCACCTTTCTGCCCTTTTCTGTATCTCTGCTCTTTTGTGCCTTATTTCTGCTTATTTTCCCTTTTTTCTTTATCCCTTCTTTCCTCCCTTTACCTTTCCCCGCCGCTGCTGTCCCCGCGGCCCCTCCCCCCCCAGCGCGACCGGCCCAATCCAGCTCCTCTCCCCGCTCCCGCCTCCCAGCTGTCCAGCCCTCCCCGACCCCTACTTAATGGCGGCCACTGGTGCACCGAAGGCGCGTCAAAGGCTAGCACATCTGCGCCCGTCCGCGACCAGCACCAGGATCCCTGGACCTCCGCCCCGCCAACGCTACGACCCAGCAGCACTCCACGCACTCAACCCAGGCTGCAACAACAACTGCAAGCTAGCATCACCAGCCGACACCCATGGACCTTTCAGCTGTCACCGCTGCCGGCACACCTGCAGCACCGCCAAGAACACGGATCCAGCACAACCCGCCCCCAAGAACACAACCGAACCGAAGACCCTGCAATGCATCCTCCTCAACGTCCGATCCCTCCACAAACACGCCACAGAAATCTGGGACCTCCTCGACAGCACCACCGTACGTAGCATTCTTCACCGAAACCTGGACCAATGCCACCTCGGGACCGGACATCGCCATCGCCATCCCGCAAGGATACAAGGTCTCCAGGAAGGACCACCCCACCCACCCAGGAGGAGGAATCGCCATCGTCCACAAATCCAGCCTCCGCCTGAGCACACTACCCGACGAGTCCACAAAACTGATGGAACACCTTCACTTCAAGATACTGGCCAGCCCCACCGCCGCCCTCCGAGGAACCCTCATCTACCGACCCCCTGGACCCCGCGGACCCTTCGCCAACTCCATCATGGACATTATCTCCCCGCAGGCCATCGCATCCACCAACTACACCCTGCTGGGAGACCTCAACTTCCACCTCGACAATCAACTGGACCCCAACACCACATGCCTCCTGGACAACCTCCACAACATTGGACTCTGCCAGATCGTAACAGATCCCACGCACTCAGCAGGACACACCCTCGACCCCCACTTCACTACAGGAAACTCCATCACCTTCAGCCACACCACCGAACTCCCATGGACCGACTATCGTTGCGTCCACTTCACCTTCAGAACACACACCATCCACAGACACCAGCACCTGCTTCCAGAAAGAAACTGGACCAAAATCACCAACGACCAGCTCACCTCCTCACTCAACAACTCCACCCCAACCATTGCGGAAAACGACTACCCCAACAACGCAGCTCGAACCCTGCATAGATGGATCTCGGATAGCACCAACACCATAGCCCCCCCCTCAAGAAATACAACAATACCCGTGCCAAGAAAGCCAGATGGTTTACCACCGAACTTCGAGAGTCCAGGCGCACATGCCGCCGCCTCGAAAAGGCCTGGAGAAACACCAAATCCACAGAAGCCCACAACAACTTCAGAGCCACCATCAACTCATCAGAGAAACGAGGAAAAAAGAGATTGAAGACAGAATCTCCACCCACGCACACAACAGCAAGAAACTCTTCAGCATCATCAAGGAGTTCGCCCAACCCACCAGCGAGTCTACTGACATCCCTCCCTCACAAGACCTCTGCGACAAACTCAGCACCTTTTTCCACCACAAAATCAAGAGCATCTACGACAACTTCAACAAAGACAACCAACACACTGAACCCTCACGAACCACCCCCGACACCCGGAAACCAGCGATTGATGACTGGACAGCCCTCACCATCGAAGACACACTGAAGACAATGAAGTCAATCCACTCAGGGGCCACCACGGACCCCTGCCCCCACCACATCTTCAACAGAGCCACCGATACCATCGCACCCATGCTCCACCACACCATCAACCGCTCCCTGGCGACCGACTCCGTCCCCGACGACTGGAAACACGCAGAGGTCAACCCCCTCCTAAAGAAACCCTCAGCGGACCCCACCGACCTCAAAAACTACAGACCCATTTCCCTGCTCCCTTTCCCAGCGAAAGTCATCGAGAAAGCCATCAACAGCCAACTCGCCAGATTCATTGAAGAACACAACATCCTCGACTCCTCCCAATCCGGCTTCAGAAAAAACCACAGTACGGAAACCGCCCTCCTCGCCGCAACAGACAACATCCGCACCCAACTGGACAAAGGAGAAACAGTAGCCCTCATCCTCCTAGACCTATCAGCGGCGTTCGACACAGTCTCCCACCGCACCCTAATACGCAGACTCTACGACGCAGGAATCCAGGACAAGGCCCTCGACTGGATCTGCTCCTTCCTCTCCGGGAGGACGCAACGGGTCAGACTCCCCCCTTTCCTCTCAGACCCCACACCTACCACCTGCGGAGTCCCCCAGGGCTCCTCCCTCAGCCCGACGCTCTTCAACGTCTACATGGCTCCACTTGCCCCCATCGTCAGAACCTACGGACTCAACATCGTGTCATACGCAGACAACACCCAGCTCATCCTCTCCCTATCCAACGAGCCCAACACCGCCAGACACAACTTTCGAGAAGGCATGGAAGCCGTCGCCAAATGGATGAAAAACAGCTGCCTACAACTAAACACCAACAAAACAAAAGTACTCATCATGGGCCCAAACCCCGACGCGTGGACCGACACCTGGTGGCCCACCGCCCTTGGAAACCCGCCAACCCCCACAGACAACGCACGCAACCTGGGAATCATCCTGGACTCCGAGCTCAAAATGGACCGCCAGATCAACTCTGTCTCATCTTCCTGCTCCCACACCCTCCGCCTCCTTCGTAAGACCTTCAAATGGATCCCCCTCGAACACCGAAAGACAGTCACTCACGCCCTGGTCACCAGCAGACTACTACGGCAACGCACTCTACGCCGGAATAAACAAAAACATCATCCGCAAGCTACAGAACATCCAGAACGCCGCCGCAAGACTGGTCCTCAACCTGCCAAAACACTGCCACATCTCGCAGCACCTGCGCACACTCCACTGGCTCCCCGTCGAGGCGAGAATCAGCTTTAAGATGCTCACCCACGCACACAAGGCCCTCCACGGCACCGGACCAGCATACCTGAACAGCCGGCTCAAATTCCAGGCACTCCCAAAGGACCCTACGATCAGCCCAGCTCTCCTACGCCGTGGTCCCCCGCACCAGAAAAACCAAATCGGGAGGCCGCTCCTTCTCCTTCCTCGCCGCCAAAGCATGGAACGCCCTTACACTCCACCTCAGACAGACAACATCGCTCCCCCTCTTCGCAAGAAACCTCAAAACTTGGCTCTTCGACAGACCCCCTCCTTGATGGAATGGAGCCTGCACCCCCCACCCCTAGCGCCTTGAGACCCTTACGGGTGAGTAGTTGCGCTTTAACAAACTCCTGATTGATGGATTGACTCTACTTCTGAATCTGGGTTAGTGACAGGTAATCCCCCCCAAAACCTAGCCTCACCGGGAGCCCATCAAGAAGAGAAGTCTCTGCAGATTCTAAAATCCTCCTGCAGCTCAGCGAGCGTTGTAGCAGATTTCAGGCATCCAGAACTCTCCACCGATCAAAAGAACAAAGCTGGCCTTGCAGAGAAACGGAGCCCCAAGATCCTCTTCCTCCTTCACCAAAAGACGCTGAATAGTGAGCACGGGGAACTGGGTGCGGCCGCTGACATCGTAGGCACGCCCCGTGCCAAACCGCACGCATCTCGCGTGAGCTGCCAAACCTCACGCATCTCGCGTGAGCTGCCAAACCGCACGCATCTCGCGTGAGCTGCCAAACCGCGCGCATCTCGCGTGAGCTGCCAAACCGCGCGCATCTCGCGTGAGCTGCCAAACCGCGCGCATCTCGCGTGAGCTGCCAAACCGCGCGCATCTCGCGTGAGCTGCCAAACCGCGCGCATCTCGCGTGAGCTGCCAAACCGCGCGCATCTCGCGTGAGCTGCCAAACCGCGCGCATCTCGCGTGAGCTGCCAAACCGCGCGCATCCCGCGTGAGCTGCCAAACCGCGCGCATCCCGCGTGAGCTGCCAAACCTCACGCATCCCGCGTGAGCTGCCAAACCTCACGCATCTCGCGTGAGCTGCCAAACCTCACGCATCTCGCGTGAGCTGCCAAACCTCACGCATCTCGCGTGAGCTGCCAAACCTCACGCATCTCGCGTGAGCTGCCAAACCTCACGCATCTCGCGTGAGCTGCCAAACCTCACGCATCTCGCGTGAGCTGCCAAACCTCACGCATCTCGCGTGAGCTGCCAAACCTCACGCATCTCGCGTGAGCTGCCAAACCTCACGCATCTCGCGTGAGCTGCCAAACCTCACGCATCTCGCGTGAGGTGCCAAACCTCACGCATCTCGCGTGAGGTGCCAAACCTCACGCATCTCGCGTGAGGTGTTAAACCTCACGCATCTCGCGTGAGGTGCCAAACCTCACGCAGTTCGCGTGAGGTGCCAAACCTCACGCAGTTCGCGTGAGGTGCCAAACCTCACGCAGTTCGCGTGAGGTGCCAAACCTCACGCAGTTCGCGTGAGGTGCCAAACCTCACGCATCTCGCGTGAGGTGCCAAACCTCACGCATCTCGGGTGAGGTGCCAAACCTTACGCATCTCGCGTGAGATACCGAATCTCACGCATCTCGCGTTAGATACCGAATCGCACGCATCTCGCGTGAGATACCGAATCGCACGCATCTCGCGTGAGATACCGAATCGCACGCATCTCGCGTGAGGTGCCAAACCTCACGCATCTCGCGAGTGTCTGGCGCGGTGGTAAATGTCCTCCCATTCTTTGTTGCGCAGAATCCGCCCCAGTTCCCTTTCCCATCTAGCCCGTCCTGCATTATAAACGCGCGAGTATCTGTCCAAGAGGAGCCGATATATGTCTGAAATGAGTCGCTTATCTGTGGTGCGCGAGAGAAGCCAGTATTCATATTTACTGAGCTTGCGTGTAGCGTCCCCACGGATCTGGGGTTGAAGCGCCCAATGTCGGACCTGTAGATACCTAAGGTGTTCAGCCTCCGGGAGGTCATAGGTCTTCCGGAATTCCTCAAAAGGCGTCACTCCCGCACCTGAATACATGTGAAAGAGGCATCGGCATCCTGCTGGGCGCCACCGTGCAAAGGCCTGGACATCCCTACCCGGGCCGAAGTCAGGGTTCTCTAACAGGGGTGTGAGGGGAGACGGGAAGGTCGTCAGGTCGTGTAAGACGCATCTTCGATCCCATACCTCTAGCGGTACCCTCGTGACGAAGGAGGCGTATAGGTTAGGGGGCCGGTGTTGTTGCCGTAGGAAAGGCACCTCCTGGAGTGGACGCCCCGCGACCGCTTGGTCCTGGAACAACCAATGGCGCTCCGATTCCCATTTGCTCCATTCCACTAGGGTTCTGAGTTGGGTCACCTGGTAATAGTGACGCAAATCTGGCAGGCTCAGCCCACCACTCTCCGGGGGAAGCATCCCTAGCCTCAGCTTGAGTCTGGGCCTTTTCCCTTTCCACACAAACTGAGCCAGCTCCGATTGCGTGCGGCGAATCCATCCCTCCGGGGGACGGAGCGGGCTAGCCCGAAAAACGTATAAAACTTGCGGGAGGATTGTCATCTTTACTGCTGCCACTCGGCCCAGCCAAGATAGTGGTAGGTGCCGCCACCGCCCGACCTCCGCGCGGATAGTGCGACTAAGGTTAGCGTAGTTGAGACGCACCGGTTCTTGTAGCGTGGCCGCCAATTGTATGCCCAGGTGGGGGACTGCACCGTCTGCCCATTGGAAGGGGAATTGTGCTTCTATGGAGGCCCGCGTGTGTGCCTCCAAGGAAAGGTCAAGTGCTACTGATTTCGTCATGTTCACCTTAAAGCCAGAGGCCTTCGCAAATGCATCCAGGATGGTGTAGGAAGGTGGATACCCGACTATGGTTGCCCCCAACTTTTTGCCTGGTGTTTTGCTGGTTTTCTGACTTAGTTGACCTGGGACCCTGCTATCCAGGGCCCCAGGCCTACTGCTCTCTCTGTAAAATGGATTCCATGTACCTTAGGTACATATCTAATTGGATACTGAGTCACCTTATCAGTCCCTGTACAGTGTACCTTAGGTACCCAGGGCATAGGTGTACCCAGGGCCTACCAGGGGCTGCAGCATGTATTATGCCATCCCTGGCTGGCCATCTAAATCTGACATAACTGGCTGCACAACAGCTGGGGCAAGGAGGTGTAATCACCCTTTGCTTTAGATATAGTAAACCTATATCTAACCCTAAAATGGACACACAGATTCCTATCAGTCACTCCTATGGCAGGCCTTGACAATCCTGAAGGCAGAGTGCTTGGAATCATGTGAGATGGTGCTCTGGCATGAGCTGAGCCCGTTTGCAGCTTGCGGAACCAAGTCCTAATAGCTGTTCCATGATAACGCATACCATAAACTCTTAAGTGCATTATAATCCTCGCGGTTATATGCTATCTTTGGTATCGCTTTATCAAAACATGTCGAGTAAGGTGTCATACGAATTGGAATACTAACCCCTCGCCAATTCTGGCGACGGGGTTAGCATTCCACCCTTCTAGAGGGACACGACATGTATGTAACTGTGAACCCCGGTTAAAGTTAACTCAAGCCTCAGCATCACAAAATGGATGCCGCCACCACAGACACAAGTCTGACCTGCTGCTGGGAGTCCTTCCAGCGAGGGAGGCCTGGACAAAGGGGTTTCCTGTCAGGGGCGGTGCTAGCACCATCCCAGACAGGGTTTTGTGTATCCTGGGTAGGCAGGGCTTTAGAGGAAGGTGACTGCAAGTGGCACCCCGGTGCTCACTATGCGTCTGCCGGCTAGAGCCAGATCCAGGGGCACACCAGCCCCTGAGCTGGGGAAAGTCCGGCATGGGAGAGGGGTGTAACCACCCCCCTTCCTGGTCCCACCCATGGGCAGGACCTAGTCGCGTGCCAGCCCCTTTTCCTAGTATAAAGATAGAAGCGGGCCCCCTTCCAGATTAGATCATCTTTGAATCCTGAAACTACTTTCTACGAAAGGAACTCTCGACTTCTTCTCAAGACTTCTCCCTTGTGACTAAGGAGCAGTCACCCTGCACCCGCAGGCACCATCCAAGAACACTGCGGTTTGCTGCACGTCCTTCCTCCGGAATCCGACTGACCAGCACGACGAGACCCGGCTTCCCTGGCACCTCTGACCTCTACCCACATCGTCAGCTGAGATCCGTGGGTGCGACGAGACCTCAAGGGACCGGCCATCTTCAAGACTGCACAACTCTTGCCCAGCACGACCGCCGAGGGATCCTCGAGTGAGTGCTTTGGGGTCCTAGAAGCCCCAACCCTGAGCAGCTCCAGCACCGAAGTTCAGCCCTCCAGCATCTGCGTGGGGCCCTTCTGCTTTTTGCTGCTCACCGCGTTGTCTGGCTACTAGCCCGCTGGCTTGTGGCCCTCCCGGCGACGAACGACGACATCACCACTGCTGGTCTGGCTGCTCCAGACTGGCCCTTGCTCCCCTCCAAAAGAGGAGCCCCCCGGACCCTCCTGGTCCACTCCAGACGCCATTTTGAGTCCACCGCGTGGGCTTGCATTTGCCAAGACTTGTTGCCCCAATCCTGGGTCCAGCGACGTCGACAGCAGATACCGTCGTGGGACAGCTCGCACCTCCATCCTGGTCGCCGACAACGCCTCCTGGTCCGTGAGACTGCAGAGCCCAGCGTCGCCCACTCACCTGGTCGAGGTGACTTCAGCCGGTGCCATCCTGGTGCCCATCTAATCACTGGCTAGTGATTCAGAACTTGGTCCCCTCTGCTTACAGGTGTCTTCCATCTCCGATCCAGGCTTGGATCCCTCCGAATCTCTTCACTGGTCGCCTGCCAGCAACTTCTTCTTTCAGGCTCCATAGACTGCAACAAGGATTCCCGACGTCTTTCCAGACCTATGCACCCGCAGCCCCTGGGCTAGGTAAACTCAGCATTTCGGTGCTACAGCATAGCCTCACTATCCAAGGGTCCAGATCCTTTTTCGTTTCAGCTCTACCTAGTCAGATTCGTCCGATATCACTAACTTTGTAATTACTAGTATCCATAGACTTTGTCCCGCATCCCGCGTGAGTGCACACTCTGCACCCGAGTCCCCTAGGCCTCCTGCTAGTAATCTGAAGGTTCAGTAGTCCAGTCCTAGCGATTCCAAACCCTATGAGATTAGTACTTACCTGCTAGTAATTTCGCATTCCACTTTTAGAGTATATGGTTTTTCGTGCCCCTCGGGCATTTGTGTAAATTGTGCAACTTAAAGTATTTTCGTAAGAGTTTTGTTGTGTGCTTAGTACCCTGTCCTCAAAGAGTACAGGGCTGTTGTGATCTAAATAAATACACTGTTTATTTTCATAACACTTGTGTGGTGTCCTTTCACTTGGTGTTCAAGGGGTATATGTGATGGTATAACAGCTGGCTTAACACGCCCTCTAGAGTTTAGCCAGAAGACTGCTCGTATCCATGCTACTAGGATAGCTGGTCTATAAGGTTGACTTACAACCAATCATCAATAAGGGTTGTTTGGACTGATACAAAGTGCTCACTAGAATAGTGAACATTTTATATCAGGCCAACTTCTCAAACAGACGTAAAGTTATATTGACTAACTCTGAACAAGTAGTTGGTTGAGGATTGATTTGCGCAAGAACGTCTTTCAGATCATCTTTTAACCCTTGATAAAAGAGTGCTGCCCTCTTTTCTTCAGGCCACAAGGTTTCTGCAATTAACCTATTGAAATGTGACAAATAGGAAATAAGGTCTCTATTCCCTTGTCGTAGCTGTAATAGTTCGCGATCTGCGGACAGAGTCACCAGTGGCGGCTGGTGACATTTGAAATTGGTGTGGCGTAAAATTGGCGGTGGAGAAAAAATACAGGAACAAACACCACACAGTACCATACAAAGAATAGAAACCAACCCCACATCAAAACTAATGCAGCGCGCTATGTGAAAGTGAACTCAGCATGTTCATAAAGTGATCACATATTTTAGAAAATATTCATTTCGTGAAACCATCATGCAGTGTTAGAGACTTAGCTTATGAGTAGCTTCAAATAGAATGAAAACACAAAACAGGTATTACAGCAAATTTTGCCTGCAATGGGAACCAATGCATTGTATATTCCATACCTTGCAAATACATATACAGGGTAAATTTACGAGATGAACACCGCCCAGATTTGAAAATGTGGGATACTTCTTTTTTCAGCTGAAACACGCTAATGAGGGCCACTTTCATTTTAATTAACCCCAGGCGTAGTGGGGCTCCGCGGAATGGGCGAGAAGCTACGCCCACTCCCGCACTCCGCGTAGCCCCACTACGCACCTCCCTCCCGCTCTCCTCTACATACATTATTTAAGCAAAATACCCTAAATAAACAAGTTTAAAGCAGTTACCGTGTCCGGGCTCGTCCTGGGCTCCCTATTGGAATAGCGTCCCGTCATAAATACCAATGCGCATGCGCGGCAGCCCGCGCATGTGCATTTCTCGGGAGAAATGCGCATGCGCGGGCGGCCGCGCATGCGCATTGGTATCTATGACGGGACGCTATTCCAATAGGGAGCCCCGGACGAGCCCCGGACACGGTAACTGCTTTAAACTTGTTTATTTAGGGTATTTTGCTTAAATAATGTATGTAGGGGAGGGCGGGAGGGAGGCGGGTGGCGGCAGACTCAGCTACGCTCACGGAGTGGGCGTAGTGTTGCCGGCTACACTGTCTACGCAAAATGCGTAGGAGGCAACACTACGCCTACTCCGTGGGCGTAGCCGATTCGGACGCCCAGGGTTAATTTTAATGCCCAGATGTATTTGCTGTGCTAGTCCGACCCTGGCTGTTCCACGTATTCCGAGTGAATTTATCAATAAATAACACATGACTCAACCCCCAGTGGCTCCAATTGCCCTGTTGGTCCAGTGTCACTCCGAACTGAGGGAGTTCTTGCTGGGTCGGAGGTGCACTCACACGGAGCTGTTTACATAACGTGCTCGCCGTGCAAACCGTAGCAGCCCTCTCAATTGACTCCAGTGACGCCATTTAAACTTATTTTAATTAATGTTTAACCTATCGCAGATACTGTTTTTAACACTCCGTCGATCGTCAACCCCTCCTTATCCTCTCACTCCCAAATATACAATTTGGCACCAGCATGACTGAGCTAAACTGTGTGAATCAGGCGAGTGACGAAGGTGCTGGTGCTGACAAGTTCGTGTCTAGTCAGAGGCCAGTCACTCCTCTGATGTCCCTACTTGTTCGGTGTGCAGGGGAACGCCAGTTCTCTTGTGTCAGTGAATTAACGAGACACGCGTTTGTGCCTGCTTACTGGCACTATGACTATGAGAGATGGAAACAAACATACAAACTACTGCCACAAACGGATGAGAGAAACTCGCACTTTATTTACTCGGAACTTTTATACAGAATGCAAAGCATGACTGTATTTTCGGCTGAATTGGGTTACATGTTACAACTCATTTACACACAGTCACAGAGGCCCTTATTTAAGGCAACCCAAGGAACGTGCCAACAATGTACAGTCTTCAGAGTTTATTCGATGTTATATTGTTTTCATTTTTAATTATTATGTATGCACATGCACAATGGCACTCACCACATGGGAAGGAAGTCGGAACGGGAAACCAAGAATCAGGCGTGAGCGCTCTCACTGCACAGGACCATCTCTTCCCAGAGCAAGGGCAGGTGGCACGGCGACATCGCAGTCCCACCTGCCCCATCACAGTCAGGCACGGGTTGCCAAACCCAGCCGCAAGAAGAGCTCAGAACATCCATAGAAGCACCAAGCACCTGCACGCCACTGCCAACGGACCAGAGCCGGCGCACAAGGAGGCATGCATGAGCTGAGCATCCCGGGTGACAGGGTAAAGGAGTCCCGGCGTGTGGCGCAACACAAACCACCTCAACCCCCAGACTAGAGAGCTTTTTCTTCACCCCTCTGAAACCCGCCTCCTTAACGAAATCCCCCTCACTCCGAAGCCGGCAGAGACAGGCAACATTTAAATACTTAAGTATAATTTACATGCGATATGTATGTATGTATGTATGTATAGGCGTTCTTTTATAGCACTACAACTGTCACCCGACGGGCATCCTGGCGCTTAGACTGTTATGACACAATACATGATGTTTCCAGCTTCCAATCTATTTACATTGTTCTGGGGAACAGATGGGTCTTTAATGCTTTTTTAAAGGAAGAAAAATCTTCCAGGCCCCTCAGGCCTACCGGTAGAGAATTCCACAGCCGCGCTGCGGTAAACCTGAAGGACCGACCACCCATCCGGGACCTCAGAAACTTGGGGACTACCACCAAGTAAGCCGAGGCTGACCGGAGTGGTCTTGGAGGGATGTACCATGAGAAAAGGTCCTGCAGAGGAGACGGGCCTTGTCCGTGTAGAGCCCTAAAAACCAAACACAAAGCTTTGAAGTTCACCCGTTGAGAGATTGGCAACCAATGGAGGTCCCCAAGTGCCTTGGCAGAAGAGTCCAGGCGGCGTCGCGAGAGTGCCAGTTTGGCAGCAAAATTCTGTACTCGGAGTTTTCCTAGCAGAGTAACTGGTGCCCCCAGCAGCAGTGCGTTGCAGTAGTCGAGACGACTTAAAATTATGCTCCCTATTACCTCTGGTCTGGCCTGTACCGGGAGCAAGGGTAGAATCTTTCGCAATGATCCAAGTAATGCCATACAAGTGGCCACCGTTTTGTTCACTGATGTGTCCAGCTGTAAGTCGGAACTAAACATTACCCCCAAATTCTGATCCGATTCGGCAGGCAGACTAGTACCTTGGAAATCAGGAGGCCAAAAACCCTGCGGTAGGGGTCTGGGGGTCCGATCCATAGAGCAATGTAGCACCTCGGTTTTCGAGCTGTTAAATTGTAGGGAGTTGTTACCCAGCCATTCTGCCGTGGTGCTCATGCATCGATGGAAGACCTCCTGTGACACCCCGTCCTTACCCTCAAACGAGAAGATAAGTTGGGTGTCATCGGCGTAGTTGGTGACTGTTATGCCAAAAGATTTAATCAGCGTGATCAGGGGACGGAGGTAAAGATTGAAAAGAATGGGGCTGATGGCCGAGCCCTGGGGTACTCCCTGACCAACCCTCCTGATGTTGGATTTAAAGGGTGGCAGGGCAACTACCTGGTGCCTTTGATCGAGATATGACACCAGCCATTCAAGGGCCAAGCCCAACACCCCAGCCTCCGTCAGTCCCCTGACCAGGATTGCATGGCTGACCGTGTCGAACGCGGCCGACATATCGAGCAGCACTAAAAAGGCTGCTCGACCCTGGTCGGCACGCGTTTGAAGGTCATCGAGAACAGTCACCAATGCCGACTCTGTCCCATGTGCCGGTCTAAACCCAAACTGAGCCACATCCAAACAATCAGTAGTCTCAAGAAAGTTGGAGAGATGTTTTGTGGCCAGTTTCTCTAGAATTTTAATAGGGAATGGCAAGAGGGAGATGGGCCTAAAGTTGGCTGGGAATGTGGGGTCCAGATTCTCCTTTTTAAGCAGTGGGGAGACCACCGCCAATTTCCAGCAATCTGGAACCCGTGCTGAAGTGAGAGACAGGCGACAGATGGAAAAAAGTGGGGGAAACAGCTCTTCACGAAAAAGTTTCCAGAATTTGGGTGAAAGAGGATCAGAAGGTGAGCCAGAAGACACCCGTCAGCCAAAGAGCAGAAGTCCTCAAAAGATGGTAGAGGAAAGTTGCTCAGCTCACCTGATTTAGTACACTCCTTCCTATTCTCAAACGATATGGAATCGTGCACAGCACGGCCAGTTGACGAGGGAAGATTGTTTAAGATGTTGGCAATCTAATCCTCAAAGGCCTGTGCTAGCGAATCACAGAGAGCTTGAGAGGCCGGGATGACAATTTTTGTACAGCCAGGATGGGCCAGGTCCTTTACGATCTTAAATAAGGCCTGAGATTTATTTACAGCTGCCATCAAAGATTCTTCTAAGAATCTAGCTTTGGCAAGCTTAATCTGGATTTTATAGGACACAGTGCTTGTTTGAAGAGGACTCTATGTGATTCCAGGTACTGTTTCCTCCAGGTCCGCTCAGCCTGTTTACATTGGAGCTTGAGCTGCCGTAGTTCTTCCGAGTACCATGGCATAGCAAGATTAGTCCTATCTTTGATTTTTCGCAGCGGGGCCAAAGAGTCCAGAGAAGCCGAGATTCGCTGACAGAGTCTCGTAACTTACGTCCACATTCGCTCCCAGTACAAAGCCATCTGGCAGCAGAGAGGGCAAGATCGTTTGTTTGAAGAGTCTAGACCATTGTCTCCCCATTCTAGTGCCCCCCACACTCCCTTTCTTTAATGGAGCACTAGTGCACGAGAGGGAGAACTGGACAAGGGCGTGATCCGTCCAACACTGAGGCAGGACGTCACGTATAGCCGTTCGACAAGCGGCAGCAAAAAGTAGATCAAGAATATGGCCCTTTGAATGGGTTTTGGAGAGTACCAGTTGTTGTAGCTCAATATTATGACAAGCTTGGACCAGCTCTACATAGGCCGTCTTGGTCGGTCTCTCTGACCAAAGATTGAAATCCCCTAACACCATCAACTTTGTGTGGGAGTGGGAGAGATCTTATATTAAGTCTATGAGCTCAGGTACAGCAGATAACGAGCTAGCCGGGGGTCTATAACATAGTAGACCCGTGAATAGCACGCCTCCTTGGTCCTTGAGGGAGAAACCCAATGTTTCGCACCCAGCGATTGCCTTGATGATAAGCTGGGAGACGTCAAGAGTCTGCCTAAAAATTAATCCAGTTCCACCTCCTCTGGCTCCCATCCTGGGATTATGCCTTATTTTGAAGCCAGTGGGACAAGCTGTCCCCAGTTCCACCGAGCTAGTCGGTGTTGTCCAAGTCTCTGTCATGAAGAGTACGTCTAGATGGTAAGAATCGATAAGTAACGCAATTTATTCACAGTGTTTGATGAGAGATCTCACATTTAACAAGCCACAGGACAAGGCAACTGGGTGCTTACTGGTGGTGATATACTTTCGGTTACTGAGTTAACCGAGATTAAGGCGTAAAAGTTCATCGCGGGAATAAGAGTAAGAAGTTACATCTTGGTTCCGAGAGGCAGAACTTTCGGCGCCCGGCACGAACGGGCACAAACGGGCTTACCTCTGGCGCACCTCCGGCGCACCGCCGGCGCGCCTGCTGCGCGCTTTAGGGGCGTCCATCATATATAGCCGTATACGCAAGATTCCAGTAGTGCGATCACTAGCCCCCCAACCAAGATGGCGCCAGCAATTCGGCACTCCCTGGTTCCCTCCCTCACCCATGATGGCGGCTACCAAAACCGCAGCGCGATGTCCCCAGGAGCCCTAAGGTGCCCTGAAGCGCTCAAATTCCCGCAAAGTGCGGAATGAGGTCACAATTATAGTGCGGGTAAGAGTGGTACTAATAACACGCTATGAGAGAGGTAGCGCCTAGCGCCAAGATCGACTGCACGAGCGCGCAGTAAAGTAGATTAATTTTAAAATAATTAAAACAGCAATGCGGCAATAGATTCTGCAGCGCGCAATGGTCATGTAAGTCTGACCTGTCGATGGGGAAGTTCTGCTTTTATGCACTTCCAGACGCAAGAGTCCTGTAGTGCGATCACTAGCCCCCCAACCAAGATAGCGCCAGCAATTCGGCACTCCCTGGTTACCTCCCTCACCCAAGATGGCGGCTACCAAAACCGCAGCGCGATGTCACCAGGAGCCCTAAGGTGCCCTGAAGCGCTCAAATTCCCGCAAAGTGCGGAATGAGGTCACAATTATAGTGAGGGTAAGAGTGGTACTAATAACACGCTATGAGAGAGGTAGCGCCTAGCGCCAAGATCGACAGCGCAAGCCCGCAGTAAAGTAGATTAATTTTAAAATAATTAAAACAGCAATGCGGCAATAGATTCTGCAGCGCGCAATGGTCATGTAAGTCTGACCTGTCGATGGGGAAGTTCTGCTTTTATGCACTTCCAGACGCAAGAGTCCTTTAGTGCGATCACTAGCCCCCCAACCAAGATAGCGCCAGCAATTTGGCACTCCCTGGTTCCCTCCCTCACCCAAGATGGCGGCTACCAAAACCGCAGAGCGATGTCACCAGGAGCCCTAAGGTGCCCTGAAGCGCTCAAATTCCCGCAAAGTGCGGAATGAGGTCACAATTATAGTGCGGGTAAGAGTGGTACTAATAACACGCTATGAGAGAGGTAGCGCCTAGCGCCAAGATCGACAGCGCGAGCGCGTAGTAAAGTAGATTAATTTTAAAATAATTAAAACAGCAACGCGGCAATAGATTCTGCAGCGCGCAATGGTCATGTAAGTCTGACATGTCGATGGGGAAGTTCTGCTTTTATGCACTTCCAGACGCAAGAGTCCTGTAGTGCGATCACTAGCCCCCCAACCAAGATAGCGCCAGCAATTCGGCACTCCCTGGTTCCCTCCCTCACCCAAGATGGCGGCTACCAAAACCACAGCGCAATGTCACCAGGAGCCCTAAGGTGCCCTGAAGCGCTCAAATTCCCGCAAAGTGCGGAATGAGGTCACAATTATAGTGCGGGTAAGAGTGGTACTAATAACACGCTATGAGAGAGGTAGCGCCTAGCGCCAAGATCGACAGCGCAAGCCCGCAGTAAAGTAGATAAATTTTAAAATAATTAAAACAGCAATGCGGCAATAGATTCTGCAGCGCGCAATGGTCATGTAAGTCTGCGATATGCGATAATACATAATAAAATATTATATAAAACTTACCTTGGCTTCCCGCGCTGACTCCCGAGACTGCAGACTTCTGACTCCCGCCGTCCTGGATTTTGAATGCGTCTGACGTGGTCTGGGCTCTCGTCAACAGGAAGGCTGCAGGCAACCTCCCTCCCCTCCACCGCAGCCAGCACCGCTTGGTTCGGACGGCTGCCCCAACAGCGTCATTTCTCTCAGTCTGTATGCTGCAGAGAACGGAGAGGAGGAAGCGGAGTACTTAATCGCTGTATCCTATCTACTTTATCAGAGAGCATTGCAGTGGCATTCCTAGCTTCAGTTAAATCTGTTTGCATCTGAACAATACCCCTCATTAAATCATCCATGGTGGCCATAATGTCAAAACTCTCAGACCGGGAGGAATATTATTCGTGGGCTCACTATTCTGTCAGGTTGCTTCTGCCTCAGGGTCTGGAGTGATGATATAAGGGGCCCACCTCTCAATACCTCCAACTCTGATTGTAATGATTACACAGAGTATTGAAGTGATTAAGCGGGGGGAAAGGGAATTAGGAAGGGACCAGCTGGGAAGGAGATCTGAAAAGGAAAAGTTACTCGCAAACAAAAATACACGCACTTTCCTTCGCACAAAGACGTAAATTAGGACATCAGATTCTGTCCTTCAATCAGGAACTAGCTTAAGAACTTTGTGGCTTGCGTTTATTCAGACAATCAGACTCTTAGTTGACCTTTCTTAGATCCGCTATATTGTGGCGATAATACTTCACTTCAGTATCAACTGCTCAAAGGCATAAGCGGCAGAATTTGGTTTAGGTCTTTCTATGACTAGGTTTTCAATCACCTAAACAATCAGTGTCTTATATTTCCTTATTTTATGGGACTTAAAAGTGTTCCCAAAAACATTCATGGAACCACTATAGAACAAGAATCGCACTCGTGAATATGGTAAATGACCTTGAAAATCAAATTGAATGTTCCTAATAAATCACTGAAATGGTTTTAACAAGATTCGCAATCTTACCTGTAGAGTGGACCTCTGTCTCCTTTCTCTCACTCTGCTCCTTCACTCGTTTTTCTATCCTTTCTATCTTTCACCTTTCTGCATCTCTGCTCTTTTGTGCCTTATTTCTGCCCATTTTCCCTTTCTCTCCCTCTGCTCCTTCACTCGTTTTTCTACCATTTCACTTTTCTGCACCTCTGCTCTTTTGTGCCTTATTTCTGCCCATTTTCCCTTTCGCTCCTTCACTCGTTTTCACTCGTTTTTCTACCCTTTCCATCTTTCACCTTTCTGCCCTTTTCTGCATCTCTGCTCTTTTGTGCCTTATTTCTGCTGATTTTCCCTTTTTTCTTTATCCCTTCTTTCCTCCCTTTACCTTTCCCCGCCGCTGCTGCCCCCGCGGCCCCTCCCCCCTCAGCGCGACCGGCCCAATCCAGCTCCTCTCCCCGCTCCCGCCTCCCAGCTGTCCAGCCCTCCCCGACCCCTACTTAATGGCGGCCACTGGTGCACCGAAGGCGCGTCAAAGGCTAGCACATCTGTGCCCGTCCGCGACCAGCACCAGGAACCCTGGACCTCCGCCCCGCCAACGCTACGACCCAGCAGCACTCCACGCACTCAACCCAGGCTGCAACAACAACTGCAAGCTAGCATCACCAGCCGACACCCATGGACCTTTCAGCTGTCACCGCTGCCGGCACACCTGCACCACCGCCAAGAACACGGATCCAGCACAACCCGCCCCCGAAAACACAACCGAACCGAAGACCCTGCAATGCATCCTCCTCAACTTCCGATCCCTTCACAAACACGCCACAGAAATCTGGGACCTCCTCGACAGCACCACCCCGGACGTAGCATTCTTCACCGAAACCTGGACCAATGCCTCCTCGGGACCGGACATCGTCATCGCCATCCCGCAAGGATACAAGATCTCCAGGAAGGACCACCCCACCCACCCAGGAGGAGGAATCGCCATCGTCCACAAATCCAGCCTCCGCCTGAGCACACTACCTGACGAGTCCACAAAACTGATGGAACACCTTCACTTCAAGATACTGGCCAGCCCCACCGCCGCCCTCCGAGGAACCCTCATCTACCGACCCCCTGGACCCCGCGGACCCTTCGCCAACTCCATCACGGACATTATCTCCCCGCAGGCCATCGCATCCACCAACTACACCCTGCTGGGAGACCTCAACTTCCACCTCGACAATCAACTGGACCCCAACACCACATGCCTCCTGGACAACCTCCACAACATTGGACTCTGCCAGATCGTGACTGAGCCCACGCACTCAGCAGGACACACCCTCGACCCCCTCTTCACTACAGGAAACTCCATCACCTTCAGCCACACCACCGAACTCCCATGGACCGACTATCGTTGCGTCCACTTCACCTTCAGAACACACACCATCCACAGACACCAGCACCTGCTTCCAGAAAGAAACTGGACCAAAATCACCAACGACCAGCTCACCTCCTCACTCAACAACTCCACCCCAACCATTGCGGAAAACGACGACCACAACAACGCAGCTCGAACCCTGCATAGATGGATCTCGGACAGCACCAACACCATAGCCCCCCCTCAAGAAAAACAACAATACCCGTGCCAAGAAAGCCAGATGGTTTACCACCGAACTTCGAGAGTCCAGGCGCACATGCCGCCGCCTCGAAAAGGCCTGGAGAAACACCAAATCCACAGAAGCCCACAACAACTTCCGAGCCGCCACCAACGCCCACCATCAACTCATCAGAGAAACGAGGAAAAAAGAGATTGAAGACAGAATCTCCACCCACGCACACAACAGCAAGAAACTCTTCAGCATCATCAAAGAGTTCGCCCAACCCACCAGCGAGTCTACTGACATCCCTCCCTCACAAGACCTCTGCGACAAACTTAGCACCTTTTTCCACCACAAAATCAAGAGCATCTACGACAACTTCGACAAAGACAACCAACACACTGAACCCTCACGAACCACCCCCGACACCCGGAAACCAGCGATTGATGACTGGACAGCCCTCACCATCGAAGACACACTGAAGACAATGAAGTCAATCCACTCAGGGGCCACCACGGACCCCTGCCCCCACCACATCTTTAACAGAGCCACCGATACCATCGCACCCATGCTCCACCACACCATTAACCGCTCCCTGGCGACCGACTCCGTCCCCGACGACTGGAAACACGCGGAGGTCAACCCCCTCCTAAAGAAACCCTCAGCGGACCCCACCGACCTCAAAAACTACAGACCCATCTCCCTGCTCCCTTTCCCAGCGAAAGTCATCGAGAAAGCCATCAACAGCCAACTCGCCACATTCATTGAAGAACACAACATCCTCGACTCCTTCCAATCCGGCTTCAGAAAAAAACACAGTACGGAAACCGCCCTCCTCGCCGCAACAGACAACATCCGCACCCAACTGGACAAAGGAGAAACAGTAGCCCTCATCCTCCTAGACCTATCAGCGGCGTTCGACACAGTCTCCCACCGCACCCTAATACGCAGACTCTACGACGCAGGAATCCAGGACAAGGCCCTCGACTGGATCTGCTCCTTCCTCTCCGGCAGGACGCAACGGGTCAGACTCCCCCCCTTTCCTCTCAGACCCCACACCTACCACCTGCGGAGTCCCCCAGGGCTCCTCCCTCAGCCCGACGCTCTTCAACGTCTACATGGCTCCACTTGCCCCCATCGTCAGAACCTACGGACTCAACATCGTGTCATACGCAGACAACACCCAGCTCATCCTCTCCCTATCCAACGAGCCCAACACCGCCAGACGCAACTTTCGAGAAAGCATGGAAGCCGTCGCCAAATGGATGAAAAACAGCTGCCTACAACTAAACACCAACAAAACAAAAGTACTCATCATGGGCCCAAACCCCGACGCGTGGAGCGACACCTGGTGGCCCACCGCCCTTGGAAACCCGCCAACCCCCACAGACCACGCACGCAACCTGGGAATCATCCTGGACTCCGAGCTCAAAATGGACCGCCAGATCAACTCTATCTCATCTTCCTGCTTCCACACCCTCCGCCTCCTTCCTTCGTAAGACCTTCAAATGGATCCCCCTCAAACACCGAAGACAGTCACTCACGCCCTGGTCACCAGTAAACTCTACTACGGCAACGCACTCTACGACGGAATAAACAAAAACATCATCCGCAAGCTACAGAACATCCAGAACGCCACCGCAAGACTGGTCCTCAACCTGCCAAAACACTGCCACATCTCGCAGCACCTGCGCACACTCCACTGGCTCCCCGTCGAGGCGAGAATCACCTTTAAGATGCTCACCCACTCACACAAGGCCCTCCACGGCACCGGACCAGCATACCTGAACAGCCGGTTAAAATTCCAGGCACTCCCAAAGGACCCTACGATCAGCCCAGCTCTCCTACGCCGTGGTCCCCCGCACCAGAAAGACCAAATCGGGAGGCCGCTCCTTCTCCTTCCTCGCCGCCAAAGCATGGAACGCCCTTACACTCCACCTCAGACAGACAACATCGCTCCCCATCTTCGCAAGAAACCTCAAAACTTGGCTCTTCGACAGAACCCCTCCTTGATGGAATGGAACCTGCACCCCCCACCCCTAGCGCCTTGAGACCCTTACGGGTGAGTAGTTGCGCTTTAACAAACTCCTGATTGATGGATTGACTCTACTTCTGAATCTGGGTTAGTGACAGGTAATCCCCCCCAAAACCTAGCCTCACCGGGAGCCCATCAAAAAGAGAAGTCTCTGCAGATTCTAAACTCCTCCTGCAGCTCAGCGAGCGTTGTAGCAGATTTCAGGCACCCAGAACTCTCCACCGATCAAAAGAACAAAGCTGGCCTTGCAGAGAAACGGAGCCCCAAGATCCTCTTCCTCCTTCACCAAAATACGCTGAATAGTGAGCACGGGGAACTGGGCGCGGCCGCTGACATCGTAGGCACGCCCCGTGCCAAACCTCACGCATCTCGCATAAGGTGCCCAACCTCACGCATCTCGCGTGAGGTGCCAATCCTCACGCATCTCGCGTGAGGTGCCAAACCTCACGCATCTCGGGTGAGGTGCCAAACCTCACGCATCTCGGGTGAGGTGCCAAACCTCACGCATCTCGCGTGAGGTGCCAAACCTCACGCATCTCGCGTGAGGTGCCAAACCTCACGCATCTCGCGTGAGGTGCCAAACCTCACGCATCTCGCGTGAGGTGCCAAACCTCACGCATCTCGCGTGAGGTGCCAAACCTCACGCATCTCGCGTGAGGTGCCAAACCTCACGCATCTCGCGTGAGGTGCCAAACCTCACGCATCTCGCGTGAGGTGCCAAACCTCACGCATCTCGCGTGAGGTGCCAAACCTCACGCATCTCGGGTGAGGTGCCAAACCTCACGCATCTCGGGTGAGGTGCCAAACCTCACGCATCTCGGGTGAGGTGCCAAACCTCACGCATCTCGGGTGAGGTGCCAAACCTCGGGTGAGGTGCCAAGCCTCACGCATCTCGCGTGAGGTGCCAAACCTCACGCATCTCGCGTGAGGTGCCAAACCTCACGCATCTCGCGTGAGGTGCCAAACCTCACGCATCTCGCGTGAGGTGCCAAACCTCACGCATCTCGCGTGAGGTGCCAAACCTCACGCATCTCGCGTGAGGTGCCAAACCTCACGCATCTCGGGTGAGGTGCCAAACCTCACGCATCTCGGGTGAGGTGCCAAACCTCACGCATCTCGGGTGAGGTGCCAAACCTCACGCATCTCGCGTGAGGTGCCAATCCTCACGCATCTCGGGTGAGGTGCCAATCCTCACGCATCTCGCGTGAGGTGCCAATCCTCACGCATCTCGCGTGAGGTGCCAATCCTCACGCATCTCGCGTGAGGTGCCAATCCTCACGCATCTCGCGTGAGGTGCCAATCCTCACGCATCTCGCGTGAGGTGCCAATCCTCACGCATCTCGCGTGAGGTGCCAATCCTCACGCATCTCGCGTGAGGTGCCAATCCTCACGCATCTCGCGTGAGGTGCCAATCCTCACGCATCTCGCGTGAGGTGCCAAACCTCACGCATCTCGGGTGAGGTGCCAATCCTCACGCATCTCGGGTGAGGTGCCAATCCTCACGCATCTCGGGTGAGGTGCCAAACCTCACGCATCTCGGGTGAGGTGCCAAACCTCACGCATCTCGGGTGAGATACCGAATCTCACGCATCTCGCGTGAGATACCGAATCGTACGCATCTCGCGTGAGGTGCCGAATCGCACGCATCTCGCGAGTGTCTGGCGCGGTGGTAAATGTCCTCCCATTCTTTGTTGCGCAGAGTCCGCCCCAGTTCCCTCTCCCATCTAGCCCGTCCTGCATTATAAACGCGCGAGTATCTGTCCAAGAGGAGCCGATATATGTCTGAAATGAGTCGCTTATCTGTGGTGCGCGAGAGAAGCCAGTATTCATATTTACTGAGCTTGCGTGTAGCGTCTCCGCGGATCTGGGGTTGAAGCGCCCAATGTCGGACCTGTAGATACCTAAGGTGTTTATTTTATTTATTTATTTCTGATTTTGTATAGCGCCTGGTTACACTGTCAGTGTGTCCCCGCGCTGTCAGAAGAGTCAGTTGCTCCGACAGTCAGAACAGGACGGGCTAAGCTTTAGGAAAGAGGAATGTTTTCAGTTTCCTGCGAAAGATGAGCTCCGATGATTCCACTCTTAAGCTCAGGGGGAGAGAGTTCCATTTGTGTGCCACCAGAGTACGAAAGGATCTGCCTCCCATTCTGGCTTTCTTGTGTCTGGGGACAACAAGAAGGGCTGCTCCTAATGAGCGGAGTTGACGGGTGGGCGTATAGGGGCATAGCAGGTTATGAAGGAAGGCCGGACCCTTGCCATGTACGATCCTGTGGCCAATACACAGGGCCTTAAAGTCGATCCTTTCGTTAATCGGGAGCCAGTGTAATGTTTGTAGGGATTTTTTAGAGGAAGCTCTTCTAGGCAGCCGGAGTACCAGGCGAGCTGCAGCATTCTGGATTGTCTGCAGTCGCCGCCGACTAGAGACGTTGGCACCTAGATACAGGGCATTTCCGTAGTCCAATCTTGACGTGACAAGAGCATGGACCAGGGTCTTCCTTGAGGATTCTGGGAGCAGGTCGATGGTTTTGCGGAGTTTCCGTAGAATCGAAAAGCAAGCACCAGCTACTCGTCTGGTGTGGTAGTCGTAGCCAAGCTTTGAGTCCACCCATACTCCAAGATTTTTCACCTGATCACTGGGGGTAGGGAGGGGCCCCAAGGTCTGCGGCCACCAGGCAGATGTCCAGACTGAGGGGGGTTTTCCCACAATCAGCACCTCAGTCTTGTCACCGTTAAGACGGAGGCAGTTCTTCGCCATCCATTCAGCCATCTCCTGGAGGCATGCTGAGAAGTTTGCAGCTGCTAGTTCAGAGGGTTGGGTCAGAGCGACCACCAGCTGGGTGTCGTCTGCGTATGTTACTACTTCCACCCCATAGCGTTCCGCAGTAATGGCCACGGGGGTGACATATAAATTAAAAAGTGTTGGACTGAGGCTTGATCCCTGCGGCACTCCTTGACCGAGGTCAAAGGTGTTAGATCGTGCTCAGCCTCCGGGAGGTCATAGGTCTTCCGGAATTCCTCAAAAGGCGTCACTCCAGCACCTGAATACATGTGAAAGAGGCATCGGCATCCTGCTGGGCGCCACCGTGCAAAGGCCTGGACATCCCTACCAGGGCCGAAGTCAGGGTTCTCTAACAGGGGTGTGAGGGGAGACGGGAAGGTCGTCCGGTCGTGTAAGACGCATGTTCGATCCCATACCTCTAGCGGTACCCTCGTGACGAAGGAGGCGTATAGGTTAGGGGGCCGGTGTTGTTGCCGTAGGAAAGGGTATGCACCTGTTACAACGCATTTTTTACAACGCACTACTGTTACAACGCATCTATTACAACGCAGATACTGTTACAACTCATGTTTTTACAACGCATTTTTTTACAACGCAGGTACCTTTACAACGCATACCATTACAACGTAAGTATGGGTAAGTATATAGTTATATGTTAAATGTTATATGTTTGGGGTAAAGGGGTATTTTTAGGGTTTAGGGTCAGTTTTGGGTTTTAGGGTAAAGGGGTATTTTTAGGGTTAAGGGTCAGTTTTCAGTTTTTGGGTAAAGGGGTATTTTTAGGGTTCAGGGTCAGTTTTCTGTTTTTGGGTAAAGGGGTATTTTTAGGGTTCAGGGTCAGTTTTCAGTTTTTGGGTAAAGGGGTATTTTTAGGGTTCAGGGTCAGTTTTTGGGTAAAGGGGTATTTTTAGGGTTCAGGTCAGTTTTCAGTTTTTGGGTAAAGGGGTATTTTTAGGGTTCAGGGTCAGTTTTCAGTTTTTGGGTAAAGGGGTAATTTTAGGGTTCAGGGTCAGTTTTCTGTTTTTGGGTAAAGGGGTATTTTTAGGGTTCAGGGTCAGTTTTTGGGTAAAGGGGTGTTTTTAGGGTTCAGGGTCAGTTTTTAGTTTTTGGGTAAAGGGGTATTTTTAGGGTTCAGGGTCAGTTTTTAGTTTTTGGGTAAAGGGGTATTTTTGGGGTTCAGGGTCAGTTTTTAGTTTTTGGGTAAAAGGGTATTTTTAGGGTTCAGGGTCAGTTTTTAGTTTTTGGGTAAAGGGGTATTTTTGGGGTTCAGGGTCAGTTTTTAGTTTTTGGGTAAAGGGGTATTTTTGGGGTTCAGGGTCAGTTTTTAGTTTTTGGGTAAAGGGGTATTTTTAGGGTTCAGGGTCAGTTTTCAGTTTTGGGGGTACAGGGTAAAAATAAATTAAAATTAATTTTAAATTAAATTATTTAATAGAAAATAAATTAAATTAAATTACATTACATTATTTTTGGGGTTGAGGGTCAGTTTTGAGTTTCTGGGGTACAGGGGTACAGGGTAAAAATAATGTAATATTAATTTTAAATTAAATTAATTAATGGAAATTAAATTAAATAAAATTACATTAAATTATATTTTTTTAAATTAATTTACGATTATAATATTAATATTAATATATACTTACCAATACTTACGTTGTAATGGTCTGCGTTGTAAAGGTACCTGCGTTGTAAAAAAATGCGTTGTAAATACATGCGTTGTTACAGTATCCGCGTTGTAAAATCCGCGTTGTAACGGTATGCGTTGTTACAGTCTGCGTTGTAACATCATATATCCGTAGGAAAGGCACCTCCTGGAGTGGACGCCCCGCGACCGCTTGGTCCTGGAACAACCAATGACGCTCCGATTCCCATTTGCTCCATTCCACTAGGGTTCTGAGTTGGGTCACCTGGTAATAGTGACGCAAATCTGGCAGGCTCAGCCCACCACTCTCCGGGGGAAGCATCCCTAGCCTCAGCTTGAGTCTGGGCCTTTTCTCGTTCCACACAAACTGAGCCAGCTCCGATTGGGTGCGGCGAATCCATCCCTCCGGGGGACGGAGCGGGCTAGCCCGAAAAACGTATAAAACTTGCGGGAGGATTGTCATCTTTACTGCTGCCACTCGGCCCAGCCAAGATAGTGGGAGGTGCCGCCACCGCCCGACCTCCGCGCGGATAGTGCGACTAAGGTTAGCGTAGTTGAGACGCACCGTTTCTTGTAGCGTGGCCGCCAATTGTATGCCCAGGTGGGGGACTGCACCGTCTGCCCATTGGAAGGGGAATTGTGCTTCTAGTGAGGCGCGCGTGTGTGCCTCCAAGGAAAGGTCAAGTGCTACTGATTTCGTCATGTTCACCTTAAAGCCAGAGGCCTTCGCAAATGCATCCAGGATGGTGTAGGAAGGTGGATACCTGACTATGGTTGCCCCCAACTTTTTGCCTGGTGTTTTGCTGGTTTTCCGACTTAGTTGACCTGGGACCCTGCTATCCAGGGCCCCAGGCCTACTGCTCTCTCTGTAAAATGGATTCCATGTACCTTAGGTACATATCTAATTGGATACTGAGTCACCTTATCAGTCCCTGTACAGTGTACCTTAGGTACCCAGGGCATAGGTGTACCCAGGGCCTACCAGGGGCTGCAGCATGTATTATGCCATCCCTGGCTGGCCATCTAAATCTGACACAGCTGGCTGCACGACAGCTGGGGCAAGGTGGTGTAATCACCCTTTGCTTTAGATATAGTATACCTATATCTAACCCTAAAATGGACACACAGATTCCTATCAGTCACTCCTATGGCAGGCCTTGACAATCCTGAAGGCAGAGTGCTTGGAATCATGTGAGATGGTGCTCTGGCATGAGCTGAGCCCGTTTGCAGCTTGCGGAACCAAGTCCTAATAGCTGTTCCATGATAACGCATACCATATACTCTTAAGTGCATTATAATCCTCGCGGTTATATGCTATCTTTGGTATCGCTTTATCAAAACATGTCGAGTAAGGTGTCATACGAATTGGAATACTAACCCCTCGCCAATTCTGGCGACGGGGTTAGCATTCCACCCTTCTAGAGGGACACGACTTGTATGTAACTGTGAACCCCGGTTAAAGTTAACTCAAGCCTCAGCATCACAAAATGGATGCTGCCACCACAGACACAAGTCTGACCTGCTGCTGGGAGTCCTTCCAGCGAGGGAGGCCTGGACAAAGGGGTTTCCTGTCAGGGGCGGTGCTAGCACCATCCCAGACAGGGTTTTGTGTATCCTGGGTAGGCAGGGCTTTAGAGGAAGGTGACTGCAAGTGGCACCCCGGTGCTCACTATGCATCTGCCGGCTAGAACCAGATCCAGGGGCACACCAGCCCCTGAGCTGGGGAAAGTCCGGCATGGGAGAGGGGTGTAACCACCCCCCTTCCTGGTCCCACCCATGGGCAGGACCTAGTCGCGTGCCAGCCCCTTTTCCTAGTATAAAGATAGGAGCGGGCCCCCTTCCAGGTTAGATCATCTTTGAATCCTGAAACTACTTTCTACGAAAGGAACTCTCGACTTCTTCTCAAGATTTCTCCCTTGTGACTAAGGAGTAGTCGCCCTGCACCCGCAGGCACCGTCCAAGAACACTGCGGTTTGCTGCACGTCCTTCCTCCGGAATCCGACTGACCAGCACGACGAGACCCGGCTTCCCTGGCACCTCTGACCTCTACCCACATCGTCAGCTGAGATCCGTGGGTGCGACGAGACCTCGAGGGACCGGCCATCTTCAAGACTGCAAGACTCTTGCCCAGCACGACCGCCGAGGGATCCTCGAGTGAGTGCTTTGGGGTCCGAGAAGCCCCAACCCTGAGCAGCTCCAGCACCGAAGTTCAGCCCTCCAGCACCTGCCAGATCTGCGTGGGGCCCTTCTGCTTTTTGCTGCTCACCGCGTTGTCTGGCTACTAGCCCGCTGGCTTGTGGCCCTCCCGACGACGACATCACCACTGCTGGTCTGGCTGCTCCAGACTGGCCCTTGCTCCCCTCCAAAAGAGGAGCCCCCCGGACCCTCCTGGTCCACTCCAGATGCCATTTTGAGTCCACCGCGTGGGCTTGCATTTGCCAAGACTTGTTGCCCCAATCCTGGGTCCAGCGACGTAGACAGCAGATACCATCGTGGGACAGCTCGCACCTCCATCCTGGTCGCCGACAACGCCTCCTGGTCCGTGAGACTGCAGAGCCCAGCGTCGCCCACTCACCTGGTCGAGGTGACTTCAGCCGGTGCCATCCTGGTGCCCATCTAATCACTGGCTAGTGATTCAGAACTTGGTCCCCTCTGCTTACAGGTGTCTTCCATCTCCGATCCAGGCTTGGATCCCTCCGAATCTCTTCACTGGTCGCCTGCCAGCAACAACTTCTTTCAGGCTCCATAGACTGCAACGAGGATTCCCGACGTCTTTCCAGACCTATGCACCCGCAGCCCCTGGGCTAGGTAAACTCAGCATTTCGGTGCTACAGCATAGCCTCACTATCCAAGAGTCCAGATCCTTTTTCGTTTCAGCTCTACCTAGTCGGATTCGTCCGATATCACTAACTTTGTAATTACTAGTATCCATAGACTTTGTCCCGCATCCCGCGTGAGAGTGCACACTCTGCACCTGAGTCCCCTAGGCCTCCTGCTAGTAATCTGAAGGTTCAGTAGTCCAGTCCTAGCGATTCCAAACCCTATGAGATTAGTACTTACCTGCTAGTAATTTCGCATTCCACTTTTAGAGTATATGGTTTTTCGTGCCCCTCGGGCATTTGTGTAAATTGTGCAACTTAAAGTATTTTCGTAAGAGTTTTGTTGTGTGCTTAGTACCCTGTCCTCATAAAGAGTACAGGGCTGTTGTGATCTAAATAAATACACTGTTTATTTTCATAACACTTGTGTGGTGTCCTTTCACTTGGTGTTCAAGGGGTATATGTGATGGTATAACAGCTGGCTTAACACGCCCTCTAGAGTTTAGCCCGAAGACTGCTCGTATCCATGCTACTAGGATAGCTGGTCTATAAGGTTGACTTACAACCAATCATCAATAAGGGTTGTTTGGACTGATACAAAGTGCTCACTAGAATAGTGAACATTATATATCAGGCCAACTTCTCACACAGACGTAAAGTTATATTGACTAACTCTGAACAAGTAGTTGGTTGAGGATTGATTTGCGCAAGAACGTCTTTCAGATCATCTTTTAACCCTCGATAAAAGAGTGCTGCCCTCTTTTCTTCAGGCCACAAGGTTTCTGCAATTAACCTATTGAAATGTGACAAATAGGAAATAAGGTCTCTATTCCCTTGTCGTAGCTGTAATAGTTCGCGATCTGCGGACAGAGTCACCAGTGGCGGCTGGTGACATTTGAAATTGGTGTGGCGTAAAATTGGCGGTGGAGAAAAAAATACAGGAACAAACACCACACAGTACCATACAAAGAATAGAAACCAACCCCACATCAAAACTAATGCAGCGCGCTATGTGAAAGTGAACTCAGCATGTTCATAAAGTGATCACATATTCTAGAAAATATTCATTTCGTGAAACCATCATGCAGTGTTAGAGGCTTAGCTTATGAGTAGCTTCAAATAGAATGAAAACACAAAACAGGTATTACAGCAAATTTTGCCTGCAATGGGCCCCAATGCATTGTATATTCCATACCTTGCAAATACATATACAGGGTAAATTTACGAGATGAACACTGCCCAGATTTGAAAATGTGGGATACTTTTTTTTTCAGCTGAAACACGCTAATGAGGGCCACTTTCATTTTAATTAACCCCGGGCGTAGTGGGCGTAGTGGGGCTCCGCGGAGCTACGCGGAATGGGCGAGAAGCTACGTCCACTCCCGCACTCCGTGTAGCCCCACTACGCACCTCCCTCCCGCTCTCCTCTACATACATTATTTAAGCAAAATACCCTAAATAAACAAGTTTAAAGCAGTTACCGTGTCCGGGGCTCGTCCGGGGCTCCCTATTGGAATAGCGTCCCGTCAGATACCAATGCGCATGCGCGGCCGCCCGCGCATGCGCATTTCTCGGGAGAAATGCGCATGCGCGGGCGGCCGCGCATGCGCATTGGTATCTATGACGGGACGCTATTCCAATAGGGAGCCCCGGACGAGCCCCGGACACGGTAACTGCTTTAAACTTGTTTATTTAGGGTATTTTGCTTAAATAATGTATGTAGGGGAGGGCGGGAGGGAGGCGGGTGGCGGCCGACTCGGCTACGCACACGGAGTGGGTGTAGTGTTGCCGGCTACGCTGTCTACGCAAAATGCGTAGGAGGCAACACTACGCCTACTCCGTGGGCGTAGCCGATTCGGACGCCCAGGGTTAATTTTAATGCCCAGATGTATTTGCTGTGCTAGTCCGACCCTGGCTGTTCCACGTATTCCGAGTGAATTTATCAATAAATAACACATGACTCAACCCCCAGTGGCTCCAATTGCCCTGTTGGTCCAGTGTCACTCCGAACTGAGGGAGTTCTTGCTGGGTCGGAGGTGCACTCACACGGAGCTGTTTACATAACGTGCTCGCCGTGCAAACCGTAGCAGCCCTCTCAATTGACTCCAGTGACGCCATTTAAACTTATTTTAATTAATGTTTAACCTATCGCAGATACTGTTTTTAACACTCCGTCGATCGTCAACCCCTCCTTATCCTCTCACTCCCAAATATACAATTTGGCACCAGCATGACTGAGCTAAACTGTGTGAATCAGGCGAGTGACGAAGGTGCTGGTGCTGACAAGTTCGTGTCTAGTCAGAGGCCAGTCACTCCTCTGATGTCCCTACTTGTTCGGTGTGCAGGGGAACGCCAGTTCTCTTGTGTCAGTGAATTAACGAGACACGCGTTTGTGCCTGCTTACTGGCACTATGACTATGAGAGATGGAAACAAACATACAAACTACTGCCACAAACGGATGAGAGAAACTCGCACTTTATTTACTCTGAACTTTTATACAGAATGCAAAGCATGACTGTATTTTCGGCTGAATTGGGTTGCATGTTACAACTCATTTACACACAGTCACAGAGGCCCTTATTTAAGGCAACCCAAGGAACGTGCCAACAATGTACAGTCTTCAGAGTTTATTCGATGTTATATTGTTTTCATTTTTAATTATTATGTATGCACATGCACAATGGCACTCACCACATGGGAAGGAAGTCGGAACGGGAAACCAAGAATCAGGCGTGAGCGCTCTCACTGCACAGGACCATCTCTTCCCAGAGCAAGGGCAGGTGGCACGGCGACATCGCAGTCCCACCTGCCCCATCACAGTCAGGCACGGGTTGCCAAACCAGCCGCAAGAAGAGCTCAGAACATCCATAGAAGCACCAAGCACCTGCACGCCACTGCCAACGGACCCGAGCCGGCGCACAAGGAGGCATGCATGAGCTGAGCATCCCGGGTGACAGGGTAAAGGAGTACCGGCGCGTGGCGCAACACAAACCACCTCAACCCCCAGACTAGAGAGCTTCTTCTTCACCCCTCTGAAACCCGCCTCCTTAACGAAATCCCCCTCACTCCGAAGCCGGCAGAGACAGGCAACATTTAAATACTTAAGTATAATTTACATGCGATATGTATATATGTATGTATGTATAGGCGTTCTTTTATAGCACTATAACTGTCACCCGACGGGCATCCTGGCGCTTAGACTGTTATGACACAATACATGATGTTTCCAGCTTCCAATCTATTTACATTGTTCTGGGGAACAGATGGGTCTTTAAAGCTTTTTTTAAAGGAAGAAAAATCTTCCAGGCCCCTCAGGCCTACCGGTAGAGAATTCCACAGCCGCGCTGCGGTAAACCTGAAGGACCGACCACCCATCCGGGACCTCAGAAACTTGGGTACTACCACCAAGTAAGCCGAGGCTGACCGGAGTGGTCTTGGAGGGATGTACCATGAGAAAAGGTCCTGCAGAGGAGACGGGCCTTGTCCGTGTAGAGCCCTAAAAACCAAACACAAAGCTTTGAAGTTCACCCGTTGAGAGCTTGGCAACCAATGGAGGTCCCTAAGTGCCTTGGCAGAAGAGTCCAGGCGGCGTCGCGAGAGTGCCAGTTTGGCAGCAAAATTCTGTACTCGGAGTTTTCCTAGCAGAGTAACTGGTGCCCCCAGCAGCAGTGCGTTGCAGTAGTCGAGACGACTTAAAATTATGCTCCGCATTACCTCTGGTCTGGCCTGTACCGGGAGCAAGGGTAGAATCTTTCGCAATGATCCAAGTAATGCCATACAAGTGGCCACCGTTTTGTTCACTGATGTGTCCAGCTGTAAGTCGGAACTAAACATTACCCCCAAATTCTGATCCGATTCAGCAGGCAGACTAGTACCTTGGAAATCAGGAGGCCAAAAACCCTGCGGTAGGGGTCTGGGGTTCCGATCCATAGAGCAATGTAGCACCTCGGTTTTCGAGCTGTTAAATTGTAGGGAGTTGTTACCCAGCCATTCTGCCGTGGTGCTCATGCATCGATGGAAGACCTCCTGTGACACCCAGTTCTTACCCTCAAACGAGAAGATAAGTTGGGTGTCATCGGCGTAGTTGGTGACTGTTATACCAAAAGATTTAATCAGCGTGATCAGGGGACGGAGGTAAAGATTGAAAAGAATGGGGCTGATGGCCGAGCCCTGGGGTACTCCCTGACCAACCCTCCTGATGTTGGACTTAAAGGGTGGCAGGGCAACTACCTGGTGCCTTTGATCAAGATATGACACCAGCCATTCAAGGGCCAAGCCCGACACCCCAGCCTCCGTCAGTCCCCTGACCAGGATTGCATGGCTGACCGTGTCGAACGCGGCCGACATATCGAGCAGCACTAAAAAGGCTGCTCGACCCTGGTCGGCACGCGTTTGAAGGTCATCGAGAACAGTCACCAATGCCGACTCTGTCCCATGTGCCGGTCTAAACTCAAACTGAGCCACATCCAAACAATCAGTAGTCTCAAGAAAGTTGGAGAGATGTTTTGTGGCCAGTTTCTCTAGAATTTTAATAGGGAATGGCAAGAGGGAGATGGGCCTAAAGTTGGCTGGGCATGTGGGGTCCAGATTCTCCTTTTTAAGCAGTGGGGAGACCACCGCCAATTTCCAGCAATCTGGAACCCGTGCTGAAGTGAGAGACTGGCGACAGATGGAAAAAAGTGGGGGAAACAGCTCTTCACGAAAAAGTTTCCAGAATTTGGGTGGAAGAGGATCAGAAGGTGAGCCAGAGGACACCCCGTCAGCCAAAGAGCAGAAGTCCTCAAAAGATGGTAGAGGAAAGTTGCTCAGCTCACCTGATTTAGTACACTCCTTCCTATTCTCAAACGAGATGGAATCGTGCACAGCACGGCCAGTTGACGAGGGAAGATTGTTTAAGATGTTGGCAATCTAATCCTCAAAGGCCTGTGCTAGCGAATCACAGAGAGCTTGAGAGGCCGGGATGACAATTTTGTACAGCCAGGATGGGCCAGGTCCTTTACGATCTTAAATAAGGCCTGAGATTTATTTACAGCTGCCATCAAAGATTCTTCTAAGAATCTAGCTTTGGCAAGCTTGATCTGGATTTTATAGGACGCCAGTGCTTGTTTGAAGGGGACTCTATGTGATTCCAGGTACTGTTTCCTCCAGGTCCGCTCAGCCTGTTTACATTGGAGCTTGAGCTGCCGAAGTTCTTCCGAGTACCATGGCATAGCAAGATTAGTCCTATCTTTGATTTTTCGCAGCGGGGCCAAAGAGTCCAGAGAAGCCGAGATTCGCTGACAGAGTCTCGTAACTTACGTCCACATTCGCTCCCAATACAAAGCCATCTGGCAGCAGAGAGGGCAAGATCGTTTGTTTGAGGAGTCTAGACCATTGTCTCCCCATTCTAGTGCCCCCCACACTCCCTTTCTTAAATGGAGCACTAGTGCACGAGAGGGAGAACTGGACGAGGGCGTGATCCGTCCAACACTGAGGCAGGACGTCACGTATAGCCGTTCGACAAGCGTCAGCAAAAAGTAGATCAAGAATATGGCCCTTTGAATGGGTTTTGGAGAGTACCAGTTGTTGTAGCTCAATATTATGACAAGCTTGGACCAGCTCTACATAGGCCGTCTTGGTCGGTCTCTCTGACCAAAGATTGAAATCCCCTAACACCATCAACTTTGTGTGGGAGTGGGAGAGATCTTATATGTTATGTTATGTTATGTTATAAATCCTTTTATTGCGCGCTCTGTTACTCAGGAGTATCCTGGCGCGATGAGTACATGATAAAAAGGCGGGGCCACTAACACACCGAAGAGAGAGATTACAGAGTAATATTAAACAGGTATGTTTTGAGTCCCTTCTTGAACTGCGAAAGTGAGGAGGCAGTGCGAAGGGCCAAAGGAAGAACATTCCATACTCTAGCAGCCTTAACAGAGATGGATTTGCCTCCGGTTCTGGCAAGCTTAAATTTAGGCTGGACCATCTGACAAAGGTTAGCCGAGAGGAGAGCCCGTTTAGGAGCATAAAGAACAAATCTATTCCGCAAGTATACTGGGCCTTGCTGATTGATAGCCCGATATGCCAGGACCAGAATTTTAAACAAAATACGATTGGCAATAGGCAACCAATGAAGGCTGCGCAGATGTTCACGAACACTAGTTCTCCTGGGTAGTTGAAACATCAACCTGACTGCCGAGTTTTGAATAACCTGAAGTCGACGGACCATGTAATCAGGTAGGCCACTGAAGAGTGCATTTGCATAATCTAAGCGTGATAAAATCAACGCTCTAAGCACAGTCTCTCTAGCTTTGCCGGGAATGAGGGGAAAGAACCTTCTGAGGGCCTTTAGAGTGGCATAACAGGTACCGGTTAGTTTCTTAATATGCTCCCCGAACTTTAAATCCTGTCCGAACCAGACACCTAGGTTCTTTACAGGGGCACCTGATGAGTTCGGACAGGGTAGGTCGGAGGGCCAAATTTGTTCCCTGAAATTATCCGGAAAAGATCCATAGAGGAGGATCTCCGTCTTCTCCTCGTTACATTTAAGCTGGGCCATTGCCAGCCAGCGAAAAACCTGCGACAGGCAACTCTGAACGGTCAAGGGGTCTAGATGATTTTTTGGCCAGGTGAAGAGCAGCTGGGTATCATCAGCATAAGCCATTATTTTGGCACCCAGCTGCTCAGCTAGATAGACCAAAGGGGTCACATAAACATTAAAAAGCAGGGGGCTTAAGGTAGACCCCTGCGGGACTCCTGTGGTAAGTTCCTTGGCCTTAGATGCATAAGGGGGGACCCACACTTGCTGTAATCTATCTTTCAGAAATGAGGTCAACCAACCCAAAGCGCGGCCTGAAATACCGACAGCACCCAATCTGGCCAGAAGCAACGAATGGGGCACCGTATCGAAGGCGGCAGAGAGGTCTAGTAAAATCAGAACCGCCCTGCCGCCTCCATCCAGGCACTCCCGAATAGCCTCTGAAACCTCAATTAATGCTGTTTCGGTGCTGTAGGCCGCTCTGAACCCCGATTGAGCAGGGTGGAGCGCGTGAGAAGACTCAATAAACCCTTCAAGTTGTCTAAAAACAATCTTTTCACATGTCTTAGCCAACGCTGGCAAAAGAGATATGGGCCGATAGCTAGAGGGCATAGTCGGGTCCAGGCCAGACTTCTTCAGTAATGGGAGGAGCTTGGCTTGCTTCCAACTCAGAGGCACAGAGGCCGAGCAAAGAGATAAGTTAACAATCCTAGTTACCTCCTGGCAGACTATCGCCGACACTCCTCCCAGAACTCTAGCAGGGCAGGGGTCGGCGGGCGAACCAGATTTAAGGGCAGACAGAATTGGTAAAACATCCTTTTCAGAGACTGGGGAGAAGGAAGTAAACAGACCTTCCGAAGAAACAGCTTCCAATATAGGCAATGAAGTGGATGTCAGGGACTTGTTCAGGGCAGTTTGGAGATCTTGCTGGATCTTCAGAATCTTTTCAGAGAAAAAATCTGAAAGTTCATCGCACCATTGATTGGAAGAAGGTAGTGTAGGTAGCGCGGCTCTAGGAGAGAGAGAAAACTCTGGACTATAGCAAAAATTTCTTTGCTATTATTACTGGCTTTTTCAATGCGTCCAGCATAGTAATTACTTTTGGCCACCTTGATTTCATTATAGTACTCCTTTTGGGAGCAGCGCAGCCGTTTCTTCGCCTCCGATGAATAATCAAGCCGCCAAATCCTCTCCAGTTTATTAAGTCTATGAGCTCAGGTACAGCAGATAACGAGCTAGCCGGGGGTCTATAACATAGTAGACCCGTGAATAGCACGCCTCCTTGGTCCTTGATGGAGAAACCCAATGTTTCGCACCCAGCGATTGCCTTGATAAGCTGGGAGACGTCAAGAGTCTGCCTAAAAATTCATCCAGTTCCACCTCCTCTGGCTCCCATCCTGGGATTATGCCTTATTTTGAAGCCAGTGGGACAAGCTGTCCCCAGTTCCACCGAGCTAGTCGGTGTTGTCCAAGTCTCTGTCATGAAGAGTACGTCTAGATGGTAAGAATCGATAAGTAACGCAATTTCTTCACAGTGTTTGATGAGAGATCTCACATTTAACAAGCCACAGGACAAGGCAACTGGGTGCTTACTGGTGGTGATATACTTTCGGTTACTGAGTGAACCGAGATTAAGGCGTAAAAGTTCATCGCGGGAATAAGAGTAAGAAGTTACATCTTGGTTCCGAGAGGCAGAACTTTCGGCGCCCGGCGCGAACGGGCGCAAACGGGCTTACCTCTGGCGCACCTCCGGCGCTCCGCCGGCGCGCCTGCTGCGCGCCTACGCTGCGCGCTTTAGGGGCGTCCATCATATATAGCCGTATACGCAAGATTCCAGTAGTGCGATCACTAGCCCCCCAACCAAGATGGCGCCAGCAATTCGGCACTCCCTGGTTCCCTCCCTCACCCAAGATGGCGGCTACCAAAACCGCAGCGCGATGTCCCTAGGAGCCCTAAGGTGCCCTGAAGCGCTCAAATTCCCGCAAAGTGCGGAATGAGGTCACAATTATAGTGCGGGTAAGAGTGGTACTAATAACACGCTATGCGAGCGCGCAGTAAAGTAGATTAATTTTAAAATAATTAAAACAGCAATGCGGCAATAGATTCTGCAGCGCGCAATGGTCATGTAAGTCTGACCTGTCGATGGGGAAGTTCTGCTTTTATGCACTTCCAGACGCAAGAGTCCAGTAGTGCGATCACTAGCCCCCCAACCAAGATGGCGCCAGCAATTCGGCACTCCCTGGTTCCCTCTCTCACCCAAGATGGCGGCTACCAAAACCGCAGCGCGATGTCACCAGGAGCCCTAAAGCGCTCAAATTCCCGCAAAGTGCGGAATGAGGTCACAATTATAGTGCGGGTAAGAGTGGTACTAATAACACGCTATGAGAGAGGTAGCGCCTAGCGCCAAGATCGACAAGGCAAGCCCGCAGTGAAGTAGATTAATTTTAAAATAATTAAAACAGCAATGCGGCAATAGATTCTGCAGCGCGCAATGGTCATGTAAGTCTGCGATATGCGATAATACATAATAAAATATTATATAAAACTTACCTTGGCTTCCCGCGCTGACTCCCGAGACTGCAGACTTCCGACTCCCGCCGTCCTGGATTTTGAATGCGTCTGACGTGGTCTGGGCTATCGTCAACAGGAAGGCTGCAGGCAACCTCCCTCCCCTCCACCGCAGCCAGCACCGCTTGGTTCGGACGGCTGCCCCAACAGCGTCATTTCTCACAGTCTGTATGCTGCAGAGAACGGAGAGGAGGAAGCGGAGTACTTAATCGCTGTATCCTATCTACTTTATCAGAGAGCATTGCAGTGGCATTCCTAGCTTCAGTTAAATCTGTTTGCATCTGAACAATAACCCTCATTAAATCATCCATGGTGGCCATAATGTCAAAACTCTCAGACCGGGAGGAATATTATTCGTGGGCTCACTATTCGGTCAGGTTGCTTCTTCCTCAGGGTCTGGAGTGATGATATAAGGGGCCCACCTCTCAATACCTCCAACTCTGATTGTAATGATTACACAGAGTATTGAAGTGATTAAGCGGGGGGAAAGGGAATTAGGAAGGGACCAGCTGGGAAGGAGATCTGAAAAGGAAAAGTTACTCGCAAACAAAAATACACGCACTTTCCTTCGCACAAAGACGTAAATTAGGACATCAGATTCTGCCTTTCAATCAGGAACTAGCTTAAGAACTTTGTGGCTTGCGTTTATTCAGACAATCAGACTCTTAGTTGACCTTTCTTAGATCCGCTATATTGTGGCGATAATACTTCACTTCAGTATCAACTGCTCAAAGGCATAAGCGGCAGAATTTGGTTTAGGTCTTTCTATGACTAGGTTTTCAATCACCTAAACAATCAGTGTCTTATATTTCCTTATTTTATGTGACTTAAAAGTGTTCCCAAAAACATTCATGGAACTACTATAGAACAAGAATCGCACTCGTGAATATGGTAAATGATCTTGAAAATCAAATTGAATGTTCCTAATAAATCACTGAAATGGTTTTAACAAGATTCGCAATCTTACCTGTAGAGTGGACCTCTGTCTCCTTTCTCTCACTCTGCTCTTTCACTCGTTTTTCTATCCTTTCTATCTTTCACCTTTCTGCATCTCTGCTCTTTTGTGCCTTATTTCTGCCCATTTTCCCTTTCTCTCCCTCTGCTCCTTCACTCGTTTTTCTACCCTTTCTATCTTTCACCTTTCTGCACCTCTGCTCTTTTGTGCCTTATTTCTGCCCATTTTCCCTTTCGCTCCTTCACTCGTTTTCACTCGTTTTTCTACCCTTTCCATCTTTCACCTTTCTGCCCTTTTCTGCATCTCTGCTCTTTTGTGCCTTATTTCTGCTTATTTTCCCTTTTTTCTTTATCCCTTCTTTCCTCCCTTTACCTTTCCCCGCCGCTGCTGCCCCCGCGGCCCCTCCCCCCCCAGCGCGACCGGCCCAATCCAGCTCCTCTCCCCGCTCCCGCCTCCCAGCTGTCCAGCCCTCCCCGACCCCTACTTAATGGCGGCCACTGGTGCACCGAAGGCGCGTCAAAGGCTAGCACATCTGCGCCCGTCCGCGACCAGCACCAGGAACCCTGGACCTCCGCCCCGCCAACGCTACGACCCAGCAGCACTCCACGCACTCAACCCAGGCTGCAACAACAACTGCAAGCTAGCATCACCAGCCGACACCCATGGACCTTTCAGCTGTCACCGCTGCCGGCACACCTGCAGCACTGCCAAGAACACGGATCCAGCACAACCCGCCCCCAAGAACACAACCGAACCGAAGACCCTGCAATGCATCCTCCTCAACGTCCGATCCCTCCACAAACACGCCACAGAAATCTGGGACCTCCTCGACAGCACCACCCCGGACGTAGCATTCTTCACCGAAACCTGGACCAATGCCACCTCGGGACCGGACATCGCCATCGCCATCCCGCAAGGATACAAGGTCTCCAGGTAGGACCACCCCACCCACCCAGGAGGAGGAATCGCCATCGCCCACAAATCCAGCCTCCGCCTGAGCACACTACCCGACGAGTCCACAAAACTGATGGAACACCTTCACTTCAAGATACTGGCCAGCCCCACTGCCGCCCTCCGAGGAACCCTCATCTACCGACCCCCTGGACCCCGCGGACCCTTCGCCAACTCCATCATGGACATTATCTCCCCGCAGGCCATCGCATCCACCAACTACACCCTGCTGGGAGACCTCAACTTCCACCTCGACAATCAACTGGACCCCAACACCACATGCCACCTGGACAACCTCCACAACATTGGACTCTGCCAGATCGTGACAGAGCCCACGCACTCAGCAGGACACACCCTCGACCCCCTCTTCACTACAGGAAACTCCATCACCTTCAGCCACACCACCGAACTCCCATAGACCGACTATCGTTGCGTCCACTTCACCTTCAGAACACACACCATCCACAGACACCAGCACCTGCTTCCAGAAAGAAAGTGGACCAAAATCACCAACGACCAGCTCACCTCCTCACTCAACAACTCCACCCCAACCATTGCGGAAAACGACGACCCCAACAACGCAGCTCGAACCCTGCATAGATGGATCTCGGACAGCACCAACACCATAGCCCCCCCATCAAGAAAAACAACAATACCCGTGCCAAGAAAGCCAGATGGTTTACCACCGAACTTCGAGAGTCCAGGCGCACATGCCGCCGCCTCGAAAAGGCCTGGAGAAACACCAAATCCACAGAAGCCCACAACAACTTCAGAGCCGCCACCAACGCCCACCATCAACTCATCAGAGAAACGAGGAAAAAAGAGATTGAAGACAGAATCTCCACCCACGCACACAACAGCAAGAAACTTTTCAGCATCATCAAGGAGTTCGCCCAACCCACCAGCGAGTCTACTGACATCCCTCCCTCACAAGACCTCTGCGACAAACTCAGCACCTTTTTCCACCACAAAATCAAGAGCATCTACGACAACTTCGACAAAGACAACCAACACACTGAACCCTCACGAACCACCCCTGACACCCGGAAACCAGCGATTGATGACTGGACAGCCCTCACCATCGAAGACACACTGAAGACAATGAAGTCAATCCACTCAGGGGCCACCACGGACCCCTGCCCCCACCACATCTTCAACAGAGCCACCGATACCATCGCACCCATGCTCCACCACACCATCAACCGCTCCCTGGCGACCGACTCCGTCCCCGACGACTGGAAACACGCGGAGGTCAACCCCCTCCTAAAGAAACCCTCAGCGGACCCCACCGACCTCAAAAACTACAGACCCATTTCCCTGCTCCCTTTCCCAGCGAAAGTCATCGAGAAAGCCATCAACAGCCAACTCGCCACATTCATTGAAGAACACAACATCCTCGACTCCTCCCAATCCGGCTTCAGAAAAAACCACAGTACGGAAACCGCCCTCCTCGCCGCAACAGACAACATCCGCACCCAACTGGACAAAGGAGAAACAGTAGCCCTCATCCTCCTAGACCTATCAGCGGCGTTCGACACAGTCTCCCACCGCACCCTAATACGCAGACTCTACGACGCAGGAATCCAGGACAAGGCCCTCGACTGGATCTGCTCCTTCCTCTCCGGCAGGACGCAACGGGTCAGACTCCCCCCTTTCCTCTCAGACCCCACACCTACCACCTGCGGAGTCCCCCAGGGCTCCTCCCTCAGCCCGACGCTCTTCAACGTCTACATGGCTCCACTTGCCCCCATCGTCAGAACCTACGGACTCAACATCGTGTCATACGCAGACAACACCCAGCTCATCCTCTCCCTATCCAACGAGCCCAACACCGCCAGACGCAACTTTCGAGAAGGCATGGAAGCCGTCGCCAAATGGATGAAAAACAGCTGCCTACAACTAAACACCAACAAAACAAAAGTACTCATCATGGGCCCAAACCCCGACGCGTGGAGCGACACCTGGTGGCCCACCGCCCTTGGAAACCCGCCAACCCCCACAGACAACGCACGCAACCTGGGAATCATCCTGGACTCCGAGCTCAAAATGGACCGCCAGATCAACTCTGTCTCATCTTCCTGCTCCCACACCCTCCACCTCCTTCGTAAGACCTTCAAATGGATCCCCCTCGAACACCGAAAGACAGTCACTCACGCCCTGGTCACCAGCAGACTCTACTACGGCAACGCACTCTACGCCGGAATAAACAAAAACATCATCCGCAAGCTACAGAACATCCAGAACGCCGCCGCAAGACTGGTCCTCAACCTGCCAAAACACTGCCACATCTCGCAGCACCTGCGCACACTCCACTGGCTCCCCGTCGAGGCGAGAATCACCTTTAAGATGCTCACCCACGCACACAAGGCCCTCCACGGCCCCGGACCAGCATACCTGAACAGCCGGCTCAAATTCCAGGCACTCCCAAAGGACCCTACGATCAGCCCAGCTCTCCTACGCCATGGTCCCCCGCACCAGAAAGACCAAATCGGGAGGCCGCTCCTTCTCCTTCCTCGCCGCCAAAGCATGGAACGCCCTTACACTCCACCTCAGACAGACAACATCGCTCCCCATCTTCGCAAGAAACCTCAAAACTTGGCTCTTCGACAGACCCCCTCCTTGATGGAATGGAACCTGCACCCCCCACCCCTAGCGCCTTGAGACCCTTACGGGTGAGTAGTTGCGCTTTAACAAACTCCTGATTGATGGATTGACTCTACTTCTGAATCTGGGTTAGTGACAGGTAATCCCCCCCAAAACCTAGCCTCACCGGGAGCCCATCAAGAAGAGAAGTCTCTGCAGATTCTAAAATCCTCCTGCAGCTCAGCGAGCGTTGTAGCAGATTTCAGGCATCCAGAACTCTCCACCGATCAAAAGAACAAAGCTGGCCTTGCAGAGAAACGGAGCCCCAAGATCCTCTTCCTCCTTCACCAAAAGACGCTGAATAGTGAGCACGGGGAACTGGGCGCGGCCGCTGACATCGTAGGCACGCCCCGTGCCAAACCTCACGCATCTCGCGTGAGGTGCCAAACCTCACGCATCTCGCGTGAGCTGCCAAGCCTCACGCATCTCGCGTGAGCTGCCAAGCCTCACGCATCTCGCGTGAGCTGCCAAGCCTCACGCATCTCGCGTGAGCTGCCAAGCCTCACGCATCTCGCGTGAGCTGCCAAGCCTCACGCATCTCGCGTGAGCTGCCAAGCCTCACGCATCTCGCGTGAGCTGCCAAGCCTCACGCATCTCGCGTGAGCTGCCAAGCCTCACGCATCTCGCGTGAGCTGCCAAGCCTCACGCATCTCGCGTGAGCTGCCAAGCCTCACGCATCTCGCGTGAGCTGCCAAGCCTCACGCATCTCGCGTGAGCTGCCAAGCCTCACGCATCTCGCGTGAGCTGCCAAGCCTCACGCATCTCGCGTGAGGTGCCAAGCCTCACGCATCTCGCGTGAGGTGCCAAGCCTCACGCATCTCGCGTGAGGTGCCAAGCCTCACGCATCTCGCGTGAGGTGCCAAGCCTCACGCATCTCGCGTGAGGTGCCAAACCTCACGCATCTCGGGTGAGGTGCCAAACCTCACGCATCTCGGGTGAGGTGCCAAACCTCACGCATCTCGGGTGAGGTGCCAAACCTCACGCATCTCGGGGCAGGTGCCAAACCTCACGCATCTCGGGGCAGGTGCCAAACCTCACGCATCTCGGGGCAGGTGCCAATCCTCACGCATCTCGGGTGAGGTGCCAATCCTCACGCATCTCGCGTGAGGTGCCAATCCTCACGCATCTCGCGTGAGGTGCCAATCCTCACGCATCTCGCGTGAGGTGCCAATCCTCACGCATCTCGCGTGAGGTGCCAATCCTCACGCATCTCGCGTGAGGTGCCAATCCTCACGCATCTCGCGTGAGGTGCCAATCCTCACGCATCTCGCGTGAGGTGCCAAAACTCACGCATCTCGGGTGAGGTGCCAAACCTCACGCATCTCGGGTGAGGTGCCAAACCTCACGCATCCCGCGTGAGGTGCCAATCCTCACGCATCTCGCGTGAGGTGCCAATCCTCACGCATCTCGCGTGAGGTGCCAATCCTCACGCATCTCGCGTGAGGTGCCAAACCTCACGCATCTCGGGTGAGGTGCCAAACCTCACGCATCTCGGGTGAGGTGCCAAACCTCACGCATCTCGGGTGAGGTGCCAAACCTCACGCATCTCGGGTGAGGTGCCAAACCTCACGCATCTCGGGTGAGGTGCCAAACCTCACGCATCTCGCGTGAGGTGCCAAACCTCACGCATCTCGCGTGAGGTGCCAAACCTCACGCATCTCGCGTGAGGTGCCAAACCTCACGCATCTCGCTTGAGGTGCCAAACCTCACGCATCTCGCTTGAGGTGCCAAACCTCACGCATCTCGGATGGTGCTAAACCTCATGCATCTCGGGTTAGGTGCCAAACCTCACGCATCTCGGGTGAGATACCGAATCTCACGCATCTCGCGTGAGATACCGAATCGTACGCATCTCGCGTGAGATGCCGAATCGCACGCATCTCGCGAGTGTCTGGCGCGGTGGTAAATGTCAAACCTCACGCATCTCGGGTGAGGTGTCAAACCTCACGCATCTCGGGCGAGGTGCCAAACCTCACGCATCTCGCGTGAGGTGCCAAACCTCACGCATCTCGGGTGAGGTGCCAAACCTCACGCATCTCGGGTGAGGTGCCAAACCTCACGCATCTCGGGTGAGGTGCCAAACCTCACGCATCTCGGGTGAGGTGCCAAACCTCACGCATCTCGGGTGAGATACCGAATCTCACGCATCTCGCGTGAGATACCGAATCGTACGCATCTCGCGTGAGGTGCCGAATCGCACGCATCTCGCGAGTGTCTGGCGCGGTGGTAAATGTCCTCCCATTCTTTGTTGCGCAGAGTCCGCCCCAGTTCCCTCTCCCATCTAGCCCGTCCTGCATTATAAACGCGCGAGTATCTGTCCAAGAGGAGCCGATATATGTCTGAAATGAGTCGCTTATCTGTGGTGCGCGAGAGAAGCCAGTATTCATATTTACTGAGCTTGCGTGTAGCCTCTCCGCGGATCTGGGGTTGAAGCGCCCAATGTCGGACCTGTAGATACCTAAGGTGTTTATTTTATTTATTTATTTCTGATTTTGTATAGCGCCTGGTTACACTGTCAGTGTGTCCCCGCGCTGACAGAAGAGTCAGTTGCTCCGACAGTCAGAACAGGACGGGCTAAGCTTTAGGAAAGAGGAATGTTTTCAGTTTCCTGCGAAAGATGAGCTCCGATGATTCCACTCTTAAGCTCAGGGGGAGAGAGTTCCATTTGTGTGCCACCAGAGTACGAAAGGATCTGCCTCCCATTCTGGCTTTCTTGTGTCTGGGGACAACAAGAAGGCCTGCTCCTAATGAGCGGAGTTGACGGGCGTATAGGGGCATAGCAGGTTATGAAGGAAGGCCGGAACCTTGCCATGTACGATCCTGTGGCCAATACACAGGGCCTTAAAGTCGATCCTTTCGTTAATCGGGAGCCAGTGTAATGTTTGTAGGGATTTTTTAGAGGAAGCTCTTCTAGGCAGCCGGAGTACCAGGCAAGCTGCAGCATTCTGGATTGTCTGCAGTCGCCGCCGACTAGAGACGTTGGCACCTAGATACAGGGCATTTCCGTAGTCCAATCTTGACGTGACAAGAGCATGGACCAGGGTCTTCCTTGAGGATTCTGGGAGCAGGTCGATGGTTTTGCGGAGTTTCCGTAGAATCGAAAAGCAAGCACCAGCTACTCGTCTGGTGTGGTAGTCGTAGCCAAGCTTTGAGTCCACCCATACTCCAAGATTTTTCACCTGATCACTGGGGGTAGGGAGGGGCCCCAAGGTCTGCGGCCACCAGGCAGATGTCCAGACTGAGGGGGGTTTTCCCACAATCAGCACCTCAGTCTTGTCACCGTTAAGACGGAGGCAGTTCTTCGCCATCCATTCAGCCATCTCCTGGAGGCATGCTGAGAAGTTTGCAGCTGCTAGTTCAGAGGGTTGGGTCAGAGCGACCACCAGCTGGGTGTCGTCTGCGTATGTTACTACTTCCACCCCATAGCGTTCCGCAGTAATGGCCACGGGGGTGACATATAAATTAAAAAGTGTTGGACTGAGGCTTGATCCCTGCGGCACTCCTTGACCGAGGTCAAAGGTGTTAGATCGTGCTCAGCCTCCGGGAGGTCATAGGTCTTCCGGAATTCCTCAAAAGGCGTCACTCCAGCACCTGAATACATGTGAAAGAGGCATCGGCATCCTGCTGGGCGCCACCGTGCAAAGGCCTGGACATCCCTACCAGGGCCGAAGTCAGGGTTCTCTAACAGGGGTGTGAGGGGAGACGGGAAGGTCGTCAGGTCGTGTAAGACGCATGTTCGATCCCATACCTCTAGCGGTACCCTCGTGACGAAGGAGGCGTATAGGTTAGGGGGCCGGTGTTGTTGCCGTAGGAAAGGGTATGCACCTGTTACAACGCATTTTTTACAACGCACTACTGTTACAACGCATCTATTACAACGCAGATACTGTTACAACTCATGTTTTTACAACGCATTTTTTTACAATGCAGGTACCTTTACAACGCATACCATTACAACGTAAGTATGGGTAAGTATATAGTTATATGTTAAATGTTATATGTTTGGGGTAAAGGGGTATTTTTAGGGTTTAGGGTCAGTTTTGGGTTTTAGGGTAAAGGGGTATTTTTAGGGTTAAGGGTCAGTTTTCAGTTTTTGGGTAAAGGGGTATTTTTAGGGTTCAGGGTCAGTTTTCAGTTTTTGGGTAAAGGGGTATTTTTAGGGTTCAGGGTCAGTTTTCAGTTTTTGGGTAAAGGGGTATTTTTAGGGTTCAGGGTCAGTTTTCAGTTTTTGGGTAAAGGGGTATTTTTAGGGTTCAGGTCAGTTTTCAGTTTTTGGGTAAAGGGGTATTTTTAGGGTTCAGGGTCAGTTTTCAGTTTTTGGGTAAAGGGGTATTTTTAGGGTTCAGGGTCAGTTTTCTGTTTTTGGGTAAAGGGGTATTTTTAGGGTTCAGGGTCAGTTTTCAGTTTTTGGGTAAAGGGGTGTTTTTAGGGTTCAGGGTCAGTTTTTAGTTTTTGGGTAAAGGGGTATTTTTAGGGTTCAGGGTCAGTTTTTAGTTTTTGGGTAAAGGGGTATTTTTGGGGTTCAGGGTCAGTTTTAAGTTTTTGGGTAAAAGGGTATTTTTAGGGTTCAGGGTCAGTTTTTAGTTTTTGGGTAAAGGGGTATTTTTGGGGTTCAGGGTCAGTTTTTAGTTTTTGGGTAAAGGGGTATTTTTGGGGTTCAGGGTCAGTTTTTAGTTTTTGGGTAAAGGGGTATTTTTAGGGTTCAGGGTCAGTTTTTAGTTTTTGGGTAAAGGGGTATTTTTGGGGTTCAGGGTCAGTTTTTAGTTTTTGGGTAAAAGGGTATTTTTAGGGTTCAGGGTCAGTTTTTAGTTTTTGGGTAAAGGGGTATTTTTGGGGTTCAGGGTCAGTTTTTAGTTTTTGGGTAAAGGGGTATTTTTGGGGTTCAGGGTCAGTTTTTAGTTTTTGGGTAAAGGGGTATTTTTAGGGTTCAGGGTCAGTTTTCAGTTTTGGGGGTACAGGGTAAAAATAAATTAAAATTAATTTTAAATTAAATTATTTAATAGAAAATAAATTAAATTAAATTACATTACATTATTTTTGGGGTTGAGGGTCAGTTTTGAGTTTCTGGGGTACAGGGGTACAGGGTAAAAATAATGTAATATTAATTTTAAATTAAATTAATTAATGGAAATTAAATTAAATAAAATTACATTAAATTATATTTTTTTAAATTAATTTACGATTATAATATTAATATTAATATATACTTACCAATACTTACGTTGTAATGGTCTGCGTTGTAAAGGTACCTGCGTTGTAAAAAAATGCGTTGTAAATACATGCGTTGTTACAGTATCCGCGTTGTAAAATCCGCGTTGTAACGGTATGCGTTGTTACAGTCTGCGTTGTAACATCATATATCCGTAGGAAAGGCACCTCCTGGAGTGGACGCCCCGCGACCGCTTGGTCCTGGAACAACCAATGACGCTCCGATTCCCATTTGCTCCATTCCACTAGGGTTCTGAGTTGGGTCACCTGGTAATAGTGACGCAAATCTGGCAGGCTCAGCCCACCACTCTCCGGGGGAAGCATCCCTAGCCTCAGCTTGAGTCTGGGCCTTTTCTCGTTCCACACAAACTGAGCCAGCTCCGATTGGGTGCGGCGAATCCATCCCTCCGGGGGACGGAGCGGGCTAGCCCGAAAAACGTATAAAACTTGCGGGAGGATTGTCATCTTTACTGCTGCCACTCGGCCCAGCCAAGATAGTGGGAGGTGCCGCCACCGCCCGACCTCCGCGCGGATAGTGCGACTAAGGTTAGCGTAGTTGAGACGCACCGTTTCTTGTAGCGTGGCCGCCAATTGTATGCCCAGGTGGGGGACTGCACCGTCTGCCCATTGGAAGGGGAATTGTGCTTCTAGTGAGGCCCGCGTGTGTGCCTCCAAGGAAAGGTCAAGTGCTACTGATTTCGTCATGTTCACCTTAAAGCCAGAGGCCTTCGCAAATGCATCCAGGATGGTGTAGGAAGGTGGATACCTGACTATGGTTGCCCCCAACTTTTTGCCTGGTGTTTTGCTGGTTTTCCGACTTAGTTGACCTGGGACCCTGCTATCCAGGGCCCCAGGCCTACTGCTCTCTCTGTAAAATGGATTCCATGTACCTTAGGTACATATCTAATTGGATACTGAGTCACCTTATCAGTCCCTGTACAGTGTACCTTAGGTACCCAGGGCATAGGTGTACCCAGGGCCTACCAGGGGCTGCAGCATGTATTATGCCATCCCTGGCTGGCCATCTAAATCTGACACAGCTGGCTGCACGACAGCTGGGGCAAGGTGGTGTAATCACCCTTTGCTTTAGATATAGTATACCTATATCTAACCCTAAAATGGACACACAGATTCCTATCAGTCACTCCTATGGCAGGCCTTGACAATCCTGAAGGCAGAGTGCTTGGAATCATGTGAGATGGTGCTCTGGCATGAGCTGAGCCCGTTTGCAGCTTGCGGAACCAAGTCCTAATAGCTGTTCCATGATAACGCATACCATATACTCTTAAGTGCATTATAATCCTCGCTGTTATATGCTATCTTTGGTATCGCTTTATCAAAACATGTCGAGTAAGGTGTCATACGAATTGGAATACTAACCCCTCGCCAATTCTGGCGACGGGGTTAGCATTCCACCCTTCTAGAGGGACACGACTTGTATGTAACTGTGAACCCCGGTTAAAGTTAACTCAAGCCTCAGCATCACAAAATGGATGCTGCCACCACAGACACAAGTCTGACCTGCTGCTGGGAGTCCTTCCAGCGAGGGAGGCCTGGACAAAGGGGTTTCCTGTCAGGGGCGGTGCTAGCACCATCCCAGACAGGGTTTTGTGTATCCTGGGTAGGCAGGGCTTTAGAGGAAGGTGACTGCAAGTGGCACCCCGGTGCTCACTATGCATCTGCCGGCTAGAACCAGATCCAGGGGCACACCAGCCCCTGAGCTGGGGAAAGTCCGGCATGGGAGAGGGGTGTAACCACCCCCCTTCCTGGTCCCACCCATGGGCAGGACCTAGTCGCGTGCCAGCCCCTTTTCCTAGTATAAAGATAGGAGCGGGCCCCCTTCCAGGTTAGATCATCTTTGAATCCTGAAACTACTTTCTACGAAAGGAACTCTCGACTTCTTCTCAAGATTTCTCCCTTGTGACTAAGGAGTAGTCGCCCTGCACCCGCAGGCACCGTCCAAGAACACTGCGGTTTGCTGCACGTCCTTCCTCCGGAATCCGACTGACCAGCACAACGAGACCCGGCTTCCCTGGCACCTCTGACCTCTACCCACATCGTCAGCTGAGATCCGTGGGTGCGACGAGACCTCGAGGGACCGGCCATCTTCAAGACTGCAAGACTCTTGCCCAGCACGACCGCCGAGGGATCCTCGAGTGAGTGCTTTGGGGTCCGAGAAGCCCCAACCCTGAGCAGCTCCAGCACCGAAGTTCAGCCCTCCAGCATCCGCCAGATCTGCGTGGGGCCCTTCTGCTTTTTGCTGCTCACCGCGTTGTCTGGCTACTAGCCCGCTGGCTTGTGGCCCTCCCGACGACGACATCACCACTGCTGGTCTGGCTGCTCCAGACTGGCCCTTGCTTCCCTCCAAAAGAGGAGCCCCCCGGACCCTCCTGGTCCACTCCAGATGCCATTTTGAGTCCACCGCGTGGGCTTGCATTTGCCAAGACTTGTTGCCCCAATCCTGGGTCCAGCGACGTCGACAGCAGATACCATCGTGGGACAGCTCGCACCTCCATCCTGGTCGCCGACAACGCCTCCTGGTCCGTGAGACTGCAGAGCCCAGCGTCGCCCACTCACCTGGTCGAGGTGACTTCAGCCGGTGCCATCCTGGTGCCCATCTAATCACTGGCTAGTGATTCAGAACTTGGTCCCCTCTGCTTACAGGTGTCTTCCATCTCCGATCCAGGCTTGGATCCCTCCGAATCTCTTCACTGGTCGCCTGCCAGCAACAACTTCTTTCAGGCTCCATAGACTGCAACGAGGATTCCCGACGTCTTTCCAGACCTATGCACCCGCAGCCCCTGGGCTAGGTAAACTCAGCATTTCGGTGCTACAGCATAGCCTCACTATCCAAGAGTCCAGATCCTTTTTCGTTTCAGCTCTACCTAGTCGGATTCGTCCGATATCACTAACTTTGTAATTACTAGTATCCATAGACTTTGTCCCGCATCCCGCGTGAGAGTGCACACTCTGCACCTGAGTCCCCTAGGCCTCCTGCTAGTAATCTGAAGGTTCAGTAGTCCAGTCCTAGCGATTCCAAACCCTATGAGATTAGTACTTACCTGCTAGTAATTTCGCATTCCACTTTTAGAGTATATGGTTTTTCGTGCCCCTCGGGCATTTGTGTAAATTGTGCAACTTAAAGTATTTTCGTAAGAGTTTTGTTGTGTGCTTAGTACCCTGTCCTCATAAAGAGTACAGGGCTGTTGTGATCTAAATAAATACACTGTTTATTTTCATAACACTTGTGTGGTGTCCTTTCACTTGGTGTTCAAGGGGTATATGTGATGGTATAACAGCTGGCTTAACACGCCCTCTAGAGTTTAGCCCGAAGACTGCTCGTATCCATGCTACTAGGATAGCTGGTCTATAAGGTTGACTTACAACCAATCATCAATAAGGGTTGTTTGGACTGATACAAAGTGCTCACTAGAATAGTGAACATTATATATCAGGCCAACTTCTCACACAGACGTAAAGTTATATTGACTAACTCTGAACAAGTAGTTGGTTGAGGATTGATTTGCGCAAGAACGTCTTTCAGATCATCTTTTAACCCTCGATAAAAGAGTGCTGCCCTCTTTTCTTCAGGCCACAAGGTTTCTGCAATTAACCTATTGAAATGTGACAAATAGGAAATAAGGTCTCTATTCCCTTGTCGTAGCTGTAATAGTTCGCGATCTGCGGACAGAGTCACCAGTGGCGGCTGGTGACATTTGAAATTGGTGTGGCGTAAAATTGGCGATGGAGAAAAAAATACAGGAACAAACACCACACAGTACCATACAAAGAATAGAAACCAACCCCACATCAAAACTAATGCAGCGCGCTATGTGAAAGTGAACTCAGCATGTTCATAAAGTGATCACATATTCTAGAAAATATTCATTTCGTGAAACCATCATGCAGTGTTAGAGGCTTAGCTTATGAGTAGCTTCAAATAGAATGAAAACACAAAACAAGTATTACAGCAAATTTTGCCTGCAATGGGCACCAATGCATTGTATATTCCATACCTTGCAAATACATATACAGGGTAAATTTACGAGATGAACACTGCCCAGATTTGAAAATGTGGGATACTTTTTTTTTTCAGCTGAAACACGCTAATGAGGGCCACTTTCATTTTAATTAACCCCGGGCGTAGTGGGCGTAGTGGGGCTCCGCGGAGCTACGCGGAATGGGCGAGAAGCTACGTCCACTCCCGCACTCCGTGTAGCCCCACTACGCACCTCCCTCCCGCTCTCCTCTACATACATTATTTAAGCAAAATACCCTAAATAAACAAGTTTAAAGCAGTTACCGTGTCCGGGGCTCGTCCGGGGCTCCCTATTGGAATAGCGTCCCGTCAGATACCAATGCGCATGCGCGGCCGCCCGCGCATGCGCATTTCTCGGGAGAAATGCGCATGCGCGGGCGGCCGCGCATGCGCATTGGTATCTATGACGGGACGCTATTCCAATAGGGAGCCCCGGACGAGCCCCGGACACGGTAACTGCTTTAAACTTGTTTATTTAGGGTATTTTGCATAAAATAATGTATGTAGGGGAGGGTGGGAGGGAGGCGGGTGGCGGCCGACTCGGCTACGCACACGGAGTGGGTGTAGTGTTGCCGGCTACGCTGTCTACGCAAAATGCGTAGGAGGCAACACTACGCCTACTCCGTGGGCGTAGCCGATTCGGACGCCCAGGGTTAATTTTAATGCCCAGATGTATTTGCTGTGCTAGTCCGACCCTGGCTGTTCCACGTATTCCGAGTGAATTTATCAATAAATAACACATGACTCAACCCCCAGTGGCTCCAATTGCCCTGTTGGTCCAGTGTCACTCCGAACTGAGGGAGTTCTTGCTGGGTCGGAGGTGCACTCACACGGAGCTGTTTACATAACGTGCTCGCCGTGCAAACCGTAGCAGCCCTCTCAATTGACTCCAGTGACGCCATTTAAACTTATTTTAATTAATGTTTAACCTATCGCAGATACTGTTTTTAACACTCCGTCGATCGTCAACCCCTCCTTATCCTCTCACTCCCAAATATACAATTTGGCACCAGCATGACTGAGCTAAACTGTGTGAATCAGGCGAGTGACGAAGGTGCTGGTGCTGACAAGTTCGTGTCTAGTCAGAGGCCAGTCACTCCTCTGATGTCCCTACTTGTTCGGTGTGCAGGGGAACGCCAGTTCTCTTGTGTCAGTGAATTAACGAGACACGCGTTTGTGCCTGCTTACTGGCACTATGACTATGAGAGATGGAAACAAACATACAAACTACTGCCACAAACGGATGAGAGAAACTCGCACTTTATTTACTCTGAACTTTTATACAGAATGCAAAGCATGACTGTATTTTCGGCTGAATTGGGTTGCATGTTACAACTCATTTACACACAGTCACAGAGGCCCTTATTTAAGGCAACCCAAGGAACGTGCCAACAATGTACAGTCTTCAGAGTTTATTCGATGTTATATTGTTTTCATTTTTAATTATTATGTATGCACATGCACAATGGCACTCACCACATGGGAAGGAAGTCGGAACGGGAAACCAAGAATCAGGCGTGAGCGCTCTCACTGCACAGGACCATCTCTTCCCAGAGCAAGGGCAGGTGGCACGGCGACATCGCAGTCCCACCTGCCCCATCACAGTCAGGCACGGGTTGCCAAACCAGCCGCAAGAAGAGCTCAGAACATCCATAGAAGCACCAAGCACCTGCACGCCACTGCCAACGGACCCGAGCCGGCGCACAAGGAGGCATGCATGAGCTGAGCATCCCGGGTGACAGGGTAATGGAGTACCGGCGCGTGGCGCAACACAAACCACCTCAACCCCCAGACTAGAGAGCTTCTTCTTCACCCCTCTGAAACCCGCCTCCTTAACGAAATCCCCCTCACTCCGAAGCCGGCAGAGACAGGCAACATTTAAATACTTAAGTATAATTTACATGCGATATGTATGTATGTATGTATGTATGTATAGGCGTTCTTTTATAGCACTATAACTGTCACCCGACGGGCATCCTGGCGCTTAGACTGTTATGACACAATACATGATGTTTCCAGCTTCCAATCTATTTACATTGTTCTGGGGAACAGATGGGTCTTTAATGCTTTTTTTAAAGGAAGAAAAATCTTCCAGGCCCCTCAGGCCTACCGGTAGAGAATTCCACAGCCGCGCTGCGGTAAACCTGAAGGACCGACCACCCATCCGGGACCTCAGAAACTTGGGGACTACCACCAAGTAAGCCGAGGCTGACCGGAGTGGTCTTGGAGGGATGTACCATGAGAAAAGGTCCTGCAGAGGAGACGGGCCTTGTCCGTGTAGAGCCCTAAAAACCAAACACAAAGCTTTGAAGTTCACCCGTTGAGAGCTTGGCAACCAATGGAGGTCCCTAAGTGCCTTGGCAGAAGAGTCCAGGCGGCGTCGCGAGAGTGCCAGTTTGGCAGCAAAATTCTGTACTCGGAGTTTTCCTAGCAGAGTAACTGGTGCCCCCAGCAGCAGTGCGTTGCAGTAGTCGAGACGACTTAAAATTATGCTCCGCATTACCTCTGGTCTGGCCTGTACCGGGAGCAAGGGTAGAATCTTTCGCAATGATCCAAGTAATGCCATACAAGTGGCCACCGTTTTGTTCACTGATGTGTCCAGCTGTAAGTCGGAACTAAACATTACCCCCAAATTCTGATCCGATTCAGCAGACAGACTAGTACCTTGGAAATCAGGAGGCCAAAAACCCTGCGGTAGGGGTCTGGGGGTCCGATCCATAGAGCAATGTAGCACCTCGGTTTTCGAGCTGTTAAATTGTAGGGAGTTGTTACCCAGCCATTCTGCCGTGGTGCTCATGCATCGATGGAAGACCTCCTGTGACACCCCGTTCTTACCCTCAAACGAGAAGATAAGTTGGGTGTCATCGGCGTAGTTGGTGACTGTTATGCCAAAAGATTTAATCAGCGTGATCAGGGGACGGAGGTAAAGATTGAAAAGAATGGGGCTGATGGCCGAGCCCTGGGGTACTCCCTGACCAACCCTCCTGATGTTGGACTTAAAGGGTGGCAGGGCAACTACCTGGTGCCTTTGATCGAGATATGACACCAGCCATTCAAGGGCCAAGCCCGACACCCCAGCCTCCGTCAGTCCCCTGACCAGGATTGCATGGCTGACCGTGTCGAACGCGGCCGACATATCGAGCAGCACTAAAAAGGCTGCTCGACCCTGGTCGGCACGCGTTTGAAGGTCATCGAGAACAGTCACCAATGCCGACTCTGTCCCATGTGCCGGTCTAAACTCAAACTGAGCCACATCCAAACAATCAGTAGTCTCAAGAAAGTTGGAGAGATGTTTTGTGGCCAGTTTCTCTAGAATTTTAATAGGGAATGGCAAGAGGGAGATGGGCCTAAAGTTGGCTGGGCATGTGGGGTCCAGATTCTCCTTTTTAAGCAGTGGGGAGACCACCGCCAATTTCCAGCAATCTGGAACCCGTGCTGAAGTGAGAGACTGGCGACAGATGGAAAAAAGTGGGGGAAACAGCTCTTCACGAAAAAGTTTCCAGAATTTGGGTGGAAGAGGATCAGAAGGTGAGCCAGAGGACACCCCGTCAGCCAAAGAGCAGAAGTCCTCAAAAGATGGTAGAGGAAAGTTGCTCAGCTCACCTGATTTAGTACACTCCTTCCTATTCTCAAACGAGATGGAATCGTGCACAGCACGGCCAGTTGACGAGGGAAGATTGTTTAAGATGTTGGCAATCTAATCCTCAAAGGCCTGTGCTAGCGAATCACAGAGAGCTTGAGAGGCCGGGATGACAATTTTGTACAGCCAGGATGGGCCAGGTCCTTTACGATCTTAAATAAGGCCTGAGATTTATTTACAGCTGCCATCAAAGATTCTTCTAAGAATCTAGCTTTGGCAAGCTTGATCTGGATTTTATAGGACGCCAGTGCTTGTTTGAAGGGGACTCTATGTGATTCCAGGTACTGTTTCCTCCAGGTCCGCTCAGCCTGTTTACATTGGAGCTTGAGCTGCCGAAGTTCTTCCGAGTACCATGGCATAGCAAGATTAGTCCTATCTTTGATTTTTCGCAGCGGGGCCAAAGAGTCCAGAGAAGCCGAGATTCGCTGACAGAGAGTCTCGTAACTTACGTCCACATTCGCTCCCAATACAAAGCCATCTGGCAGCAGAGAGGGCAAGATCGTTTGTTTGAGGAGTCTAGACCATTGTCTCCCCATTCTAGTGCCCCCCACACTCCCTTTCTTAAATGGAGCACTAGTGCACGAGAGGGAGAACTGGACGAGGGCGTGATCCGTCCAACACTGAGGCAGGACGTCACGTATAGCCGTTCGACAAGCGTCAGCAAAAAGTAGATCAAGAATATGGCCCTTTGAATGGGTTTTGGAGAGTACCAGTTGTTGTAGCTCAATATTATGACAAGCTTGGACCAGCTCTACATAGGCCGTCTTGGTCGGTCTCTCTGACCAAAGATTGAAATCCCCTAACACCATCAACTTTGTGTGGGAGTGGGAGAGATCTTATATGTTATGTTATGTTATGTTATAAATCCTTTTATTGCGCGCTCTGTTACTCAGGAGTATCCTGGCGCGATGAGTACATGATAAAAAGGCGGGGCCACTAACACACCGAAGAGAGAGATTACAGAGTAATATTAAACAGGTATGTTTTGAGTCCCTTCTTGAACTGCGAAAGTGAGGAGGCAGTGCGAAGGGCCAAAGGAAGAACATTCCATACTCTAGCAGCCTTAACAGAGATGGATTTGCCTCCAGTTCTGGCAAGCTTAAATTTAGGCTGGACCATCTGACAAAGGTTAGCCGAGCGGAGAGCCCGTTTAGGAGCATAAAGAACAAATCTATTCCGCAAGTATACTGGGCCTTGCTGATTGATAGCCCGATATGCCAGGACCAGAATTTTAAACAAAATACGATTGGCAATAGGCAACCAATGAAGGCTGCGCAGATGTTCACGAACACTAGTTCTCCTGGGTAGTTGAAACATCAACCTGACTGCCGAGTTTTGAATAACCTGAAGTCGACGGACCATGTAATCAGGTAGGCCACTGAAGAGTGCATTTGCATAATCTAAGCGTGATAAAATCAACGCTCTAAGCACAGTCTCTCTAGCTTTGCCGGGAATGAGGGGAAAGAACCTTCTGAGGGCCTTTAGAGTGGCATAACAGGTACCGGTTAGTTTCTTAATATGCTCCCCGAACTTTAAATCCTGTCCGAACCAGACACCTAGGTTCTTTACAGGGGCACCTGATGAGTTCGGACAGGGTAGGTCGGAGGGCCAAATTTGTTCCCTGAAATTATCCGGAAAAGATCCATAGAGGAGGATCTCCGTCTTCTCCTCGTTACATTTAAGCTGGGCCATTGCCAGCCAGCGAAAAACCTGCGACAGGCAACTCTGAACGGTCAAGGGGTCTAGATGATTTTTTGGCCAGGTGAAGAGCAGCTGGGTATCATCAGCATAAGCCATTATTTTGGCACCCAGCTGCTCAGCTAGATAGACCAAAGGGGTCACATAAACATTAAAAAGCAGGGGGCTTAAGGTAGACCCCTGCGGGACTCCTGTGGTAAGTTCCTTGGCCTTAGATGCATAAGGGGGGACCCACACTTGCTGTAATCTATCTTTCAGAAATGAGGTCAACCAACCCAAAGCGCGGCCTGAAATACCGACAGCACCCAATCTGGCCAGAAGCAACGAATGGGGCACCGTATCGAAGGCGGCAGAGAGGTCTAGTAAAATCAGAACCGCCCTGCCGCCTCCATCCAGGCACTCCCGAATAGCCTCTGAAACCTCAATTAATGCTGTTTCGGTGCTGTAGGCCGCTCTGAACCCCGATTGAGCAGGGTGGAGCGCGTGAGAAGACTCAATAAACCCTTCAAGTTGTCTAAAAACAATCTTTTCACATGTCTTAGCCAACGCTGGCAAAAGAGATATGGGCCGATAGCTAGAGGGCATAGTCGGGTCCAGGCCAGACTTCTTCAGTAATGGGAGGAGCTTGGCTTGCTTCCAACTCAGAGGCACAGAGGCCGAGCAAAGAGATAAGTTAACAATCCTAGTTACCTCCTGGCAGACTATCGCCGACACTCCTCCCAGAACTCTAGCAGGGCAGGGGTCGGCGGGCGAACCAGATTTAAGGGCAGACAGAATTGGTAAAACATCCTTTTCAGAGACTGGGGAGAAGGAAGTAAACAGACCTTCCGAAGAAACAGCTTCCAATATAGGCAATGAAGTGGATGTCAGGGACTTGTTCAGGGCAGTTTGGAGATCTTGCTGGATCTTCAGAATCTTTTCAGAGAAAAAATCTGAAAGTTCATCGCACCATTGATTGGAAGAAGGTAGTGTAGGTAGCGCGGCTCTAGGAGAGAGAGAAAACTCTGGACTATAGCAAAAATTTCTTTGCTATTATTACTGGCTTTTTCAATGCGTCCAGCATAGTAATTACTTTTGGCCACCTTGATTTCATTATAGTACTCCTTTTGGGAGCAGCGCAGCCGTTTCTTCGCCTCCGATGAATAATCAAGCCGCCAAATCCTCTCCAGTTTATTAAGTCTATGAGCTCAGGTACAGCAGATAACGAGCTAGCCGGGGGTCTATAACATAGTAGACCCGTGAATAGCACGCCTCCTTGGTCCTTGATGGAGAAACCCAATGTTTCGCACCCAGCGATTGCCTTGATAAGCTGGGAGACGTCAAGAGTCTGCCTAAAAATTCATCCAGTTCCACCTCCTCTGGCTCCCATCCTGGGATTATGCCTTATTTTGAAGCCAGTGGGACAAGCTGTCCCCAGTTCCACCGAGCTAGTCGGTGTTGTCCAAGTCTCTGTCATGAAGAGTACGTCTAGATGGTAAGAATCGATAAGTAACGCAATTTCTTCACAGTGTTTGATGAGAGATCTCACATTTAACAAGCCACAGGACAAGGCAACTGGGTGCTTACTGGTGGTGATATACTTTCGGTTACTGAGTGAACCGAGATTAAGGCGTAAAAGTTCATCGCGGGAATAAGAGTAAGAAGTTACATCTTGGTTCCGAGAGGCAGAACTTTCGGCGCCCGGCGCGAACGGGCGCAAACGGGCTTACCTCTGGCGCACCTCCGGCGCTCCGCCGGCGCGCCTGCTGCGCGCCTACGCTGCGCGCTTTAGGGGCGTCCATCATATATAGCCGTATACGCAAGATTCCAGTAGTGCGATCACTAGCCCCCCAACCAAGATGGCGCCAGCAATTCGGCACTCCCTGGTTCCCTCCCTCACCCAAGATGGCGGCTACCAAAACCGCAGCGCGATGTCCCTAGGAGCCCTAAGGTGCCCTGAAGCGCTCAAATTCCCGCAAAGTGCGGAATGAGGTCACAATTATAGTGCGGGTAAGAGTGGTACTAATAACACGCTATGCGAGCGCGCAGTAAAGTAGATTAATTTTAAAATAATTAAAACAGCAATGCGGCAATAGATTCTGCAGCGCGCAATGGTCATGTAAGTCTGACCTGTCGATGGGGAAGTTCTGCTTTTATGCACTTCCAGACGCAAGAGTCCTGTAGTGCGATCACTAGCCCCCCAACCAAGATGGCGCCAGCAATTCGGCACTCCCTGGTTCCCTCTCTCACCCAAGATGGCGGCTACCAAAACCGCAGCGCGATGTCACCAGGAGCCCTAAAGCGCTCAAATTCCCGCAAAGTGCGGAATGAGGTCACAATTATAGTGCGGGTAAGAGTGGTACTAATAACACGCTATGAGAGAGGTAGCGCCTAGCGCCAAGATCGACAACGCAAGCCCGCAGTGAAGTAGATTAATTTTAAAATAATTAAAACAGCAATGCGGCAATAGATTCTGCAGCGCGCAATGGTCATGTAAGTCTGCGATATGCGATAATACATAATAAAATATTATATAAAACTTACCTTGGCTTCCCGCGCTGACTCCCGAGACTGCAGACTTCCGACTCCCGCCGTCCTGGATTTTGAATGCGTCTGACGTGGTCTGGGCTATCGTCAACAGGAAGGCTGCAGGCAACCTCCCTCCCCTCCACCGCAGCCAGCACCGCTTGGTTCGGACGGCTGCCCCATCAGCGTCATTTCTCTCAGTCTGTATGCTGCAGAGAACGGAGAGGAGGAAGCGGAGTACTCAATCGCTGTATCCTATCTACTTTATCAGAGAGCATTGCAGTGGCATTCCTAGCTTCAGTTAAATCTGTTTGCATCTGAACAATAACCCTCATTAAATCATCCATGGTGGCCATAATGTCAAAACTCTCAGACCGGGAGGAATATTATTCGTGGGCTCACTATTCTGTCAGGTTGCTTCTTCCTCAGGGTCTGGAGTGATGATATAAGGGGCCCACCTCTCAATACCTCCAACTCTGATTGTAATGATTACACAGAGTATTGAAGTGATTAAGCGGGGGGGAAAGGGAATTAGGAAGGGACCAGCTGGGAAGGAGATCTGAAAAGGAAAAGTTACTCGCAAACAAAAATACACGCACTTTCCTTCGCACAAAGACGTAAATTAGGACATCAGATTCTGTCCTTCAATCAGGAACTAGCTTAAGAACTTTGTGGCTTGCGTTTATACAGACAATCAGACTCTTAGTTGACCTTTCTTAGATCCGCTATATTGTGGCGATAATACTTCACTTCAGTATCAACTGCTCAAAGGCATAAGCGGCAGAATTTGGTTTAGGTCTTTCTATGACTAGGTTTTCAATCACCTAAACAATCAGTGTCTTATATTTCCTTATTTTATGGGACTTAAAAGTGTTCCCAAAAACATTCATGGAACTACTATAGAACAAGAATCGCACTCGTGAATATGGTAAATGATCTTGAAAATCAAGTTGAATGTTCCTAATAAATCACTGAAATGGTTTTAACAAGATTCGCAATCTTACCTGTAGAGTGGACCTCTGTCTCCTTTCTCTCTGCTCCTTCACTCGTTTTTCTATCCTTTCTATCTTTCACCTTTCTGCATCTCTGCTCTTTTGTGCCTTATTTCTGCCCATTTTCCCTTTCTCTCCCTCTGCTCCTTCACTCGTTTTTCTACCCTTTCTATCTTTCACCTTTCTGCACCTCTGCTCTTTTGTGCTTTATTTCTGCCCATTTTCCCTTTCGCTCCTTCACTCGTTTTCACTCGTTTTTCTACCCTTTCCATCTTTCACCTTTCTGCCCTTTTCTGCATCTCTGCTCTTTTGTGCCTTATTTCTGCTTATTTTCCCTTTTTTCTTTATCCCTTCTTTCCTCCCTTTACCTTTCCCCGCCGCTGCTGCCCCCGCGGCCCCTCCCCCCCAGCGCGACCGGCCCAATCCAGCTCCTCTCCCCGCTCCCGCCTCCCAGCTGTCCAGCTCCTCTCCGACCCCTACTTAATGGCGGCCACTGGGGCACCGAAGGCGCGTCAAAGGCTAGCACATCTGCGCCTGTCCGCGACCAGCACCAGGAACCCTGGACCTCCGCCCCGCCAACGCTACGACCCAGCAGCACTCCACGCACTCAACCCAGGCTGCAACAACAACTGCAAGCTAGCATCACCAGCCGACACCCATGGACCTTTCAGCTGTCACCGCTGCCGGCACACCTGCAGCACCGCCAAGAACACGGATCCAGCACAACCCGCCCCCAAGAACACAACCGAACCGAAGACCCTGCAATGCATCCTCCTCAACGTCCGATCCCTCCACAAACACGCCACAGAAATCTGGGACCTCCTCGACAGCACCACCCCGGACGTAGCATTCTTCACCGAAACCTGGACCAATGCCACCTCGGGACCGGACATCGCCATCGCCATCCCGCAAGGATACAAGATCTCCAGGAAGGACCACCCCACCCACCCAGGAGGAGGAATCGCCATCGTCCACAAATCCAGCCTCCGCCTGAGCACACTACCTGACGAGTCCACAAAACTGATGGAACACCTTCACTTCAAGATACTGGCCAGCCCCACCGCCGCCCTCCGAGGAACCCTCATCTACCGACCCCCTGGACCCCGCGGACCCTTCGCCAACTCCATCACGGACATTATCTCCCCGCAGGCCATCGCATCCACCAACTACACCCTGCTGGGAGACCTCAACTTCCACCTCGACAATCAACTGGACCCCAACACCACATGCCTCCTGGACAACCTCCACAACATTGGACTCTGCCAGATCGTGACAGAGCCCACGCACTCAGGACACACCCTCGACCCCCTCTTCACTACAGGAAACTCCATCACCTTCAGCCACACCACCGAACTCCCATGGACCGACTATCGTTGCGTCCACTTCACCTTCAGAACACACACCATCCACAGACACCAGCACCTGCTTCCAGAAAGAAACTGGACCAAAATCACCAACGACCAGCTCACCTCCTCACTCAACAACTCCACCCTAACCATTGCGGAAAACGACGACCCCAACAACGCAGCTCGAACCCTGCATAGATGGATCTCGGACAGCACCAACACCATAGCCCCCCCTCAAGAAAAACAACAATACCCGTGCCAAGAAAGCCAGATGGTTTACCACCGAACTTCGAGAGTCCAGGCGCACATGCCGCCGCCTCGAAAAGGCCTGGAGAAACACCAAATCCACAGAAGCCCACAACAACTTCAGAGCCGCCACCAACGCCCACCATCAACTCATCAGAGAAACGAGGAAAAAAAAGATTGAAGACAGAATCTCCACCCACGCACACAACAGCAAGAAACTCTTCAGCATCATCAAAGAGTTCGCCCAACCCACCAGCGAGTCTACTGACATCCCTCCCTCACAAGACCTCTGCGACAAACTCAGCACCTTTTTCCACCACAAAATCAAGAGCATCTACGACAACTTCGACAAAGACAACCAACACACTGAACCCTCACGAACCACCCCCGACACCCGGAAACCAGCGATTGATGACTGGACAGCCCTCACCATCGAAGACACACTGAAGACAATGAAGTCAATCCACTCAGGGGCCACCACGGACCCCTGCCCCCACCACATCTTCAACAGAGCCACCGATACCATCGCACCCATGCTCCACCACACCATCAACCGCTCCCTGGCGACCGACTCCGTCCCAGACGACTGGAAACACGCAGAGGTCAACCCCCTCCTAAAGAAACCCTCAGCGGACCCCACCGACCTCAAAAACTACAGACCCATCTCCCTGCTCCCTTTCCCAGCGGAAGTCATCGAGAAAGCCATCAACAGCCAACTCGCCACATTCATTGAAGAACACAACATCCTCGACTCCTCCCAATCCGGCTTCAGAAAAAACCACAGTACGGAAACCGCCCTCCTCGCCGCAACAGACGACATCCGCACCCAACTGGACAAAGGAGAAACAGTAGCCCTCATCCTCCTAGACCTATCAGCGGCGTTCGACACAGTCTCCCACCGCACCCTAATACGCAGACTCTACGACGCAGGAATCCAGGACAAGGCCCTAGACTGGATCTGCTCCTTCCTCTCCGGCAGGACGCAACGGGTCAGACTCCCCCCTTTCCTCTCAGACCCCACACCTACCACCTGCGGAGTCCCCAAGGGCTCCTCCCTCAGCCCGACGCTCTTCAACGTCTACATGGCTCCACTTGCCCCCATCGTCAGAACCTACGGACTCAACATCGTGTCATACGCAGACAACACCCAGCTCATCCTCTCCCTATCCAACGAGCCCAACACCGCCAGACGCAACTTTCGAGAAGGCATGGAAGCCGTCGCCAAATGGATGAAAAACAGCTGCCTACAATTAAACACCAACAAAACAAAAGTACTCATCATGGGCCCAAACCCCGACGCGTGGAGCGACACCTGGTGGCCCACCGCCCTTGGAAACCCGCCAACCCCCACAGACCACGCACGCAACCTGGGAATCATCCTGGACTCCGAGCTCAAAATGGACCGCCAGATCAACTCTGTCTCATCTTCCTGCTTCCACACCCTCCGCCTCCTTCGTAAGACCTTCAAATGGATCCCCCTCGAACACCGAAAGACAGTCACTCACGCCCTGGTCACCAGCAGACTCTACTACGGCAACGCACTCTACGCCGGAATAAACAAAAACATCATCCGCAAGCTACAGAACGCCGCCGCAAGACTGGTCCTCAACCTGCCAAAACACTACCACATCTCGCAGCACCTGCGCACTCTCCACTGGCTCCCCGTCGAGGCGAGAATCACCTTTAAGATGCTCACCCACGCACACAAGGCCCTCCACGGCACCGGACCAGCATACCTGAACAGCCGGCTCAAATTCCAGGCACTCCCAAAGGACCCTACGATCAGCCCAGCTCTCCTACGCCGTGGTCCCCCGCACCAGAAAGACCAAATCGTGAGGCCGCTCCTTCTCCTTCCTCGCCGCCAAAGCATGGAACGCCCTTACACTCCACCTCAGACAGACAACATCGCTCCCCATCTTCGCAAGAAACCTCAAAACTTGGCTCTTCGACAGAACCCCTCCTTGATGGAATGGAACCTGCACCCCCACCCCTAGCGCCTTGAGACCCTTACGGGTGAGTAGTTGCACTTTAACAAACTCCTGATTGATGGATTGACTACTTCTGAATCTGGGTTAGTGACAGGTAATCCCCCCCAAAACCTAGCCTCACCGGGAGCCCATCAAGAAGAGAAGTCTCTGCAGATTCTAAACTCCTCCTGCAGCTCAGCGAGCGTTGTAGCAGATTTCAGGCACCCAGAACTCTCCACCGATCAAAAGAACAAAGCTGGCCTTGCAGAGAAACGGAGCCCCAAAATCCTCTTCCTCCTTCACCAAAAGACGCTGAATAGTGAGCACGGGGAACTGGGCGCGGCCGCTGACATCGTAGGCACGCCCCGTGCCAATCCTCACGCATCTCGGCTGAGGTGCCAAACCTCACGCATCTCGCGTGAGGTGCCAAACCTCACGCATCTCGCGTGAGGTGCCAAACCTCACGCATCTCGCGTGAGGTGCCAAACCTCACGCATCTCGCGTGAGGTGCCAAACCTCACGCATCTCGCGTGAGGTGCCAAACCTCACGCATCTCGCGTGAGGTGCCAAACCTCACGCATCTCGGGTGAGGTGCCAAACCTCACGCATCTCGGGTGAGGTGCCAAACCTCACGCATCTCGGGTGAGGTGCCAAACCTCACGCATCTCGGGTGAGGTGCCAAACCTCACGCATCTCGGGTGAGGCGCCAAACCTCACGCATCTCGCGAGTGTCTGGCGCGGTGGTAAATGTCCTCCCATTCTTTGTTGCGCAGAGTCCGCCCCAGTTCCCTCTCCCATCTAGCCCGTCCTGCATTATAAACGCGCGAGTATCTGTCCAAGAGGAGCCGATATATGTCTGAAATGAGTCGCTTATCTGTGATGCGCGAGAGAAGCCAGTATTCATATTTACTGAGCTTGCGTGTAGCGTCTCCACCGATCTGGGGTTGAAGCGCCCAATGTCGGACCTGTAGATACCTAAGGTGTTCAGCCTCCGGGAGGTCATAGGTCTTCCAGAATTCCTCAAAAGGCGTCACTCCCGCACCTGAATACATGTGAAAGAGGCATCGGCATCCTGCTGGGCGCCACCGTGCAAAGGCCTGGACATCCCTACCCGGGCCGAAGTCAGGGTTCTCCAACAGGGGTGTGAGGGGAGACGGGAAGGTCGTCAGGTCGTGTAAGACGCATGTTCGATCCCATACCTCTAGCGGTACCCTCGTGACGAAGGAGGCGTATAGGTTAGGGGGCCGGTGTTGTTGCCGTAGGAAAGGCACCTCCTGGAGTGGACGCCCCGCGACCGCTTGGTCCTGGAACAACCAATGGCGCTCCGATTCCCATTTGCTCCATTCCACTAGGGTTCTGAGTTGGGTCACCTGGTAATAGTGACGCAAATCTGGCAGGCTCAGCCCACCACTCTCCGGGGCAAGCATCCCTAGCCTCAGCTTGAGTCTGGGCCTTTCCTCGTTCCACACAAACTGAGCCAGCTCCGATTGCGTGCGGCGAATCCATCCCTCCGGGGGACGGAGCGGGCTAGCCCGAAAAACGTATAAAACTTGCGGGAGGATTGTCATCTTTACTGCTGCCACTCGGCCCAGCCAAGATAGTGGGAGGTGCCGCCACCGCGCGGATAGTGCGACTAAGGTTAGCGTAGTTGAGACGCACCGTTTCTTGTAGCGTGGCCGCCAATTGTATGCCCAGGTGGGGGACTGCACCGTCTGCCCATTGGAAGGGGAATTGTGCTTCTAGGGAGGCCCGCGTGTGTGCCTCCAAGGAAAGGTCAAGTGCTACTGATTTCGTCATGTTCACCTTAAAGCCAGAGGCCTTCGCAAATGCATCCAGGATGGTGTAGGAAGGTGGATACCTGACTATGGTTGCCCCCAAATTTTTGCCTGGTGTTTTGCTGGTTTTCCGACTTAGTTGACCTGGGACCCTGCTATCCAGGGCCCCAGGCCTACTGCTCTCTCTGTAAAATGGATTCCATGTACCTTAGGTACATATCTAATTGGATACTGAGTCACCTTATCAGTCCCTGTACAGTGTACCTTAGGTACCCAGGGCATAGGTGTACCCAGGGCCTACCAGGGGCTGCAGCATGTATTATGCCATCCCTGGCTGGCCATCTAAATCTGACACAACTGGCTGCACGACAGCTGGGGCAAGGTGGTGTAATCACCCTTTGCTTTAGATATAGTATACCTATATCTAACCCTAAAATGGACACACAGATTCCTATCAGTCACTCCTATGGTAGGCCTTGACAATCCTGAAGGCAGAGTGCTTGGAATCATGTGAGATGGTGCTCTGGCATGAGCTGAGCCCGTTTGCAGCTTGCGGAACCAAGTCCTAATAGCTGTTCCATGATAACGCATACCATATACTCTTAAGTGCATTATAATCCTCGCGGTTATATGCTATCTTTGGTATCGCTTTATCAAAACATGTCGAGTAAGGTGTCATACGAATTGGAATACTAACCCCTCGCCAATTCTGGCGGCGGGGTTAGCATTCCACCCTTCTAGAGGGACACGACATGTATGTAACTGTGAACCCCGGTTAAAGTTAACTCAAGCCTCAGCATCACAAAATGGATGCTGCCACCACAGACACAAGTCTGACCTGCTGCTGGGAGTCTTTCCAGCGAGGGAGGCCTGGACAAAGGGGTTTCCTGTCAGGGGCGGTGCTAGCACCATCCCAGACAGGGTTTTGTGTATCCTGGGTAGGCAGGGCTTTAGAGGAAGGTGACTGCAAGTGGCACCCCGGTGCTCACTATGCATCTGCCGGCTAGAACCAGATCCAGGGGCACACCAGCCCCTGAGCTGGGGAAAGTCCGGCATGGGAGAGGGGTGTAACCACCCCCCTTCCTGGTCCCACCCATGGGCAGGACCTAGTCGCGTGCCAGCCCCTTTTCCTAGTATAAAGATAGGAGCGGGCCCCCTTCCAGATTAGATCATCTTTGAATCCTGAAACTACTTTCTACGAAAGGAACTCTCGACTTCTTCTCAAGATTTCTCCCTTGTGACTAAGGAGTAGTCACCCTGCACCCGCAGGCACCATCCAAGAACACTGCGGTTTGCTGCACGTCCTTCCTCCGGAATCCGACTGACCAGCACGACGAGACCCGGCTTCCCTGGCACCTCTGACCTCTACCCACATCGTCAGCTGAGATCCGTGGGTGCGACGAGACCTCGAGGGACCGGCCATCTTCAAGACTGCACGACTCTTGCCCAGCACGACCGCCGAGGGATCCTCGAGTGAGTGCTTTGGGGTCCGATAAGCCCCAACCCTGAGCAGCTCCAGCACCGAAGTTCAGCCCTCCAGCATCCACCAGATCTGCGTGGGGCCCTTCTGCTTTTTGCTGCTCACCGCGTTGTCTGGCTACTAGCCCGCTGGCTTGTGGCCCTCCCGACGACGAACGACGACATCACCACTGCTGGTCTGGCTGCTCCAGACTGGCCCTTGCTCCCCTCCAAAAGAGGAGCCCCCCGGACCCTCCTGGTCCACTCCAGACGCCATTTTGAGTCCACCGCGTGGGCTTGCATTTGCCAAGACTTGTTGCCCCAATCCTGGGTCCAGCGACGTCGACAGCAGATACCATCGTGGGACAGCTCGCACCTCCATCCTGGTCGCCGACAACGCCTCCTGGTCCGTGAGACTGCAGAGCCCAGCGTCGCCCACTCACCTGGTCGAGGTGACTTCAGCCGGTGCCATCCTGGTGCCCATCTAATCACTGGCTAGTGATTCAGAACTTGGTCCCCTCTGCTTACAGGTGTCTTCCATCTCCGATCCAGGCTTGGATCACTCCGAATCTCTTCACTGGTCGCCTGCCAGCAACAACTTCTTTCAGGCTCCATAGACTGCAACGAGGATTCCCGACGTCTTTCCAGACCTATGCACCCGCAGCCCCTGGGCTAGGTAAACTCAGCATTTCGGTGCTACAGCATAGCCTCACTATCCAAGGGTCCAGATCCTTTTTCGTTTCAGCTCTACCTAGTCGGATTCGTCCGATATCACTAACTTTGTAATTACTAGTATCCATAGACTTTGTCCCGCATCCCGCGTGAGAGTGCACACTCTGCACCCGAGTCCCCTAGGCCTCCTGCTAGTAATCTGAAGGTTCAGTAGTCCAGTCCTAGCGATTCCAAACCCTATGAGATTAGTACTCACCTGCCAGTAATTTCGCATTCCACTTTTAGAGTATATCGTTTTTCGTGCCCCTCGGGCATTTGTGTAAATTGTGCAACTTAAAGTATTTTCGTAAGAGTTTTGTTGTGTGCTTAGTACCCTGTCCTCATAAAGAGTACAGGGCTGTTGTGATCTAAATAAATACACTGTTTATTTTCATAACACTTGTGTGGTGTCCTTTCACTTGGTGTTCAAGGGGTATATGTGATGGTATAACAGCTGGCTTAACACGCCCTCTAGAGTTTAGCCCGAAGACTGCTCGTATCCATGCTACTAGGATAGCTGGTCTATAAGGTTGACTTACAACCAATCATCAATAAGGGTTGTTTGGACTGATATATAATGTTCACTATTCTAGTGAGCACTTTGTATCAGGCCAACTTCTCACACAGACGTAAAGTTATATTGACTAACTCTGAACAAGTAGTTGGTTGAGGATTGATTTGCGCAAGAACGTCTTTCAGATCATCTTTTAACCCTTGATAAAAGAGTGCTGCCCTCTTTTCTTCAGGCCACAAGGTTTCTGCAATTAACCTATTGAAATGTGACAAATAGGAAATAAGGTCTCTATTCCCTTGTCGTAGCTGTAATAGTTCGCGATCTGCGGACTGAGTCACCAGTGGTGGCTGGTGACATTTGAAATTGGTGTGGCGTAAAATTGGCGGTGGAGAAAAAACTACAGGAACAAACACCACACAGTACCATACAAAGAATAGAAACCAACCCCACATCAAAACTAATGCAGCGCGCTATGTGAAAGTGAACTCAGCATGTTCATAAAGTGATCACATATTCTAGAAAATATTCATTTCGTGAAACCATCATGCAGTGTTAGAGGCTTAGCTTATGAGTAGCTTCAAATAGAATGAAAACACAAAACAGGTATTACAGCAAATTTTGCCTGCAATGGGCACCAATGCATTGTATATTCCATACCTTGCAAATACATATACAGGGTAAATTTACGAGATGAACACTGCCCAGATTTGAAAATGTGGGATACTTTTTTTTTCAGCTGAAACACGCTAATGAGGGCCACTTTCATTTTAATTAACCCCGGGCGTAGTGGGCGTAGTGGGGCTCCGCGGAGCTACGCGTAATGGGCGAGAAGCTACGCCCACTCCCGCACTCCGCGTAGCCCCACTACGCACCTCCCTCTCGCTCTCCTCTACATACATTATTTAAGCAAAATACCCTAAATAAACAAGTTTAAAGCAGTTACCGTGTCCGGGGCTCGTCCGGGGCTCCCTATTGGAATAGCGTCCCGTCATAGATACCAATGCGCATGCGCGGCCGCCCGCGCATGCGCATTTCTCGGGAGCCGACCGCCGAGGAAGATGAAGATAGACTCCGTGATCCCTTACGTTCGGATGAATGCTGTATAAAGAAAGGGGTCACTTATTCGACCAAAGAAAGAAACACCCACAATTCCCGGCTGATGCGCGGCGTCACAACTCGGAATAAAGAGAGGAATGCTTTTAAGTGCTAATAATAAAATACTGCAGCTATTGAGACCACTTTTTATCGATCCGTATTGCACCATTGAGGGCATCATCAGTTATTAAAAGTTTTAAATTGACTCCCTGGAGAATTATCTCGGAACAGGTTGAAGTAATTACGCCCTGTCTCGCAACGAAAACTGGTGCCTCTTACAAGTATCGTGGCCTAAAAACCTAGAAACTGAATAGCAAAGAAATATAAATCTGATTGTCGTTTACCGTCCCCTGATATTTCATGATCCACAAGAGAAAAAAGGTCCTGAGGAAGGTGGTTCATCCACCGAAACGCGCGTCGACCTATCATGTGCGGGGGTCTCGAACTCTTTTGAGACCCTAGAATTAGACAAATTGTGTACTTGTCAATCAACATCTAGTTTCTCCCTTTTTTTCCCTTTTGGTAGTGTGATTGTGGTATGCATGTATGTATGGTAGTGAATTGATTTGAGTTTCTAATATCAGGTGGCTGTTTCAAAATTAATTGTGTATTATCATTTCGTATAAACTTTTCTATCACTGATGTGTTATAATTATATGTTTTCTTAAAAGTAAAAAATATAAGTTTGTTAAATGTATCTATGATGAATCATGTCTTTTTATATAAAAAATGGAAAAAAATGAAATGAAAAATCACATTAAATGAAAATAAAAACTATGGTAAAGTAAACATTGTTATTTAATTCTGTCACCACTCTTAAATTATTAGACGTATATTGTTTATCTGATTCTTATGACCACAGAAGGAACAATTTTCTAGAACAAACATACAAACTACTGCCACAAACGGATGAGAGAAACTCGCACTTTATTTACTCGGAACTTTTATACAGAATGCAAAGCATGACTGTATTTTCGGCTGAATTGGGTTACATGTTACAACTCATTTACACACAGTCACAGAGGCCCTTATTTAAGGCAACCCAAGGAACGTGCCAACAATGTACAGTCTTGAGAGTTTATTCGATGTTATATTGTTTTCATTTTTAATTATTATGTATGCACATGCACAATGGCACTCACCACATGGGAAGGAAGTCGGAACGGGAAACCAAGAATCAGGCGTGAGCGCTCTCACTGCACAGGACCATCACTTCCCAGAGCAAGGGCAGGTGGCACGGCGACATCGCAGTCCCACCTGCCCCATCACAGTCAGGCACGGGTTGCCAAACCCAGCCGCAAGAAGAGCTCAGAACATCCATAGAAGCACCAAGCACCTGCACGCCACTGCCAACGGACCCGAGCCGGCGCACAAGGAGGCATGCATGAGCTGAGCATCCCGGGTGACAGGGTAAAGGAGTCCCGGCGCGTGGCGCAACACAAACCACCTCAACCCCCAGACTAGAGAGCTTCTTCTTCACCCCTCTGAAACCCGCCTCCTTAACGAAATCCCCCTCACTCCGAAGCCGGCAGAGACAGGCAACATTTAAATACTTAAGTATAATTTACATGCGATATGTATGTATGTATGTATGTATAGGCGTTCTTTTATAGCACTATAACTGTCAACCGACGGGCATCCTGGCGCTTAGACTGTTATGACAATACATGATGTTTCCAGCTTCCAATCTATTTACATTGTTCTGGGGAACAGATGGGTCTTTAATGCTTTTTTAAAGGAAGAAAAATCTTCCAGGCCCCTCAGGCCTACCGGTAGGGAATTCCACAGCCGCGCTGCGGTCAAACATCAAGGACCGACCACCCATCCGGGACCTCAGAAACTTGGGTACTACCACCAAGTAAGCCGAGGCTGACCGGAGTGGTCTTGGAGGGATGTACCATGAGAAAAGGTCCTGCAGAGGAGACGGGCCTTGTCGGTGTAGAGCCCTAAAAACCAAACACAAAGCTTTGAAGTTCACCCGTTGAGAGATTGGCAACCAATGGAGGTCCCTAAGTGCCTTGGCAGAAGAGTCCAGGCGGCGTCGCGAGAGTGCCAGTTTGGCAGCAAAATTCTGTACTCGGAGTTTTCCTAGCAGAGTAACTGGTGCCCCCAGCAGCAGTGCGTTGCAGTAGTCGAGACGACTTAAAATTATGCTCCGCATTACCTCTGGTCTGGCCTGTACCGGGAGCAAGGGTAGAATCTTTCGCAATGATCCAAGTAATGCCATACAAGTGGCCACCCTTTTGTTCACTGATGTGTCCAGCTGTAAGTCGGAACTAAACATTACCCCCAAATTCTGATCCGATTCGGCAGGCAGACTAGTACCTTGGAAATCAGGAGGCCAAAAACCCTGCGGTAGGGGTCTGGGGGTCCGATCCATAGAGCAATGTAGCACCTCGGTTTTCGAGCTGTTAAATTGTAGGGAGTTGTTACCCAGCCATTCTGCCGTGGTGCTCATGCATCGATGGAAGACCTCCTGTGACACCCCGTCCTTACCCTCAAACGAGAAGATAAGTTGGGTGTCATCGGCGTACTTGGTGACTGTTATGCCAAAAGATTTAATCAGAGTGATCAGGGGACGGAGGTAAAGATTGAAAAGAATGGGGCTGATGTTGAATTTAAAGGGTGGCAGGGCAACTACCTGGTGCCTTTGATCGAGATATGACACCAGCCATTCAAAGGCCAATCCCGACACCCCAGCCTCCGTCAGTCCCCTGACCAGGATTGCATGGCTGACCGTGTCGAACGCGGCCGACATATCGAGCAGCACTAAAAAGGCTGCTCGACCCTGGTCGGCACGCGTTTGAAGGTCATCGAGAACAGTCACCAATGCCGACTCTGTCCCATGTGCCGGTCTAAACCCAAACTGAGCCACATCCAAACAATCAGTAGTCGCAAGAAAGTTGGAGAGATGTTTTGTGGCCAGTTTCTCTAGAATTTTAATAGGGAATGGCAAGAGGGAGATGGGCCTAAAGTTGGCTGGGCATGTGGGGTCCAGGTTCTCCTTTTTAAGCAGTGGGGAGACCACTGCCAATTTCCAGCAATCTGGAACCCGTGCTGAAGTGAGAGACTGGCGACAGATGGAAAAAAGTGGGGGAAACAGCTCTTCACGAAAAAGTTTCCAGAATTTGGGTGGAAGAGGATCAGAAGGTGAGCCAGAGGACACCCCGTCAGCCAAAGAGCAGAAGTCCTCAAAAGATGGTAGAGGAAAGTTGCTCAGCTCACCTGATTTAGTACACTCCTTCCTATTCTCAAACGAGATGGAATCGTGCACAGCACGGCCAGTTGACGAGGGAAGATTGTTTAAGATGTTGGCAATCTAATCCTCAAAGGCCTGTGCTAGCGAATCACAGAGAGCTGGAGAGGCCGGGATGACAATTTTTGTACAGCCAGGATGGGCCAGGTCCTTTACGATCTTAAATAAGGCCTGAGATTTATTTACAGCTGCCATCAAAGATTCTTCAAAGAATCTAGCTTTGGCAAGCTTGATCTGGATTTTATAGGACGCCAGTGCTTGTTTGAAGAGGACTCTATGTGATTCCAGGTACTGTTTCCTCCAGGTCCGCTCAGCCTGTTTACATTGGAGCTTGAGCTGCTGAAGTTCTTCCGAGTACCATGGCATAGCAAGATTAGTCCTATCTTTGATTTTTCGCAGCGGGGCCAAACAGTCCAGAGAAGCCGAGATTCGCTGACAGTCTCGTAACTTACGTCCGCATTCGCTCCCAATACAAAGCCATCTGGCAGCAGAGAGGGCAAGATCGTTTGTTTGAGGAGTCTAGACCATTGTCTCCCCATTCTAGTGCCCCCCACACTCCCTTTCTTTAATGGAGCACTAGTGCACGAGAGGGAGAACTGGACAAGGGCGTGATCCGTCCAACACTGAGGCAGGACGTCACGTATAGCCGTTCGACAAGCGTCAGCAAAAAGTAGATCAAGAATATGGCCCTTTGAATGGGTTTTGGAGAGTACCAGTTGTTGTAGCTCAATATTATGACAAGCTTGGACCAGCTCTACATAGGCCGTCTTGGTCGGTCTCTCTGACCAAAGATTGAAATCCCCTAACACCATCAACTTTGTGTGGGAGTGGGAGAGATCCTATATTAAGTCTATGAGCTCAGGTACAGCAGATAACGAGCTAGCCGGGGGTCTATAACATAGTAGACCCGTGAATAGCACGCCTCCTTGGTCCTTGATGGAGAAACCCAATGTTTCGCACCCAGCGATTGCCTTGATGATAAGCTGGGAGACGTCAAGAGTCTGCCTAAAAATTAATCCAGTTCCACCTACTCTGGCTCCCATCCTGGGATTATGCCTTATTTTGAAGCCAGTGGGACAAGCTGTCCCCAGTTTCACTGAGCTAGTCGGTGTTGTCCAAGTCTCTGTCATGAAGAGTACGTCTAGATGGTAAGAATCGATAAGTAACGCAATTTCTTCACAGTGTTTGATGAGAGATCTCACATTAAACAAGCCACAGGACAAGGCAACTGGGTGCTTACTGGTGGTGATATACTTTCGGTTACTGAGTGAACCGAGATTAAGGCGTAAAAGTTCATCGCGGGAATAAGAGTAAGAAGTTACATCTTGGTTCCGAGAGGCAGAACTTTCGGTGCCCGGCGCGAACGGGCGCAAACGGGCTTACCTCTGGCGCCTGCTGCGAGCTTTAGGGGCGTCCATCATATATAGCCGTATACGCAAGATTCCAGTAGTGCGATCACTAGCCCCCCAACCAAGATGGCGCCAGCAATTCGGCACTCCCTGGTTCCCTCCCTCACCCAAGATGGCGGCTACCAAAACCGCAGCACGATGTCCCCAGGAGCCCTAAGGTGCCCTGAAGCGCTCAAATTCCCGCAAAGTGCGGAATGAGGTCACAATTATAGTGCGGGTAAGAGTGGTACTAATAACACGCTATGAGAGAGGTAGAGCCTAGCGCCAAGATCGACAGCGCGAGCGCGCAGTAAAGTAGATTAATTTTAAAATAATTAAAACAGCAATGCGGCAATAGATTCTGCAGCGCGCAATGGTCATGTAAGTCTGACCTGTCGATGGGGAAGTTCTGCTTTTATGCACTTCCAGACGCAAGAGTCCTGTAGTGCGATCACTAGCCCCCCAACCAAGATGGCGCCAGCAATTCGGCACTCCCTGGTTCCCTCCCTCACCCAAGATGGCGGCTACCAAAACCGCAGCGCGATGTCACCAGGAGCCCTAAAGTGCCCTGAAGCGCTCAAATTCCCGCAAAGTGCGGAATGAGGTCACAATTATAGTGCGGGTAAGAGTGGTACTAATAACACGCTATGAGAGAGGTAGCGCCTAGCGCCAAGATCGACAGCGCGAGCCCGCAGTAAAGTAGATTAATTTTAAAATAATTAAAACAGCAATGCGGCAATAGATTCTGCAGCGCGCAATGGTCATGTAAGTCTGCGATATGCGATAATACATAATAAAATATTATATAAAACTTACCTTGGCTTCCCGCGCTGACTCCCGAGACTGCAGACTTCCGACCCCCGCCGTCCTGGATTTTGAATGCGTCTGACGTGGTCTGGGCTCTCGTCAACAGGAAGGCTGCAGGCAACCTCCCTCCCCTCCACCGCAGCCAGCACCGCTTGGTTCGGACGGCTGCCCCAACAGCGTCATTTCTCTCAGTCTGTATGCTGCAGAGAACGGAGAGGAGGAAGCGGAGTACTCAATCGCTGTATCCTATCTACTTTATCAGAGAGCATTGCAGTGGCATTCGTAGCTTCAGTTAAATCTGTTTGCATCTGAACAATAACCCTCATTAAATCATCCATGGTGGCCATAATGTCAAAACTCTCAGACCAGGAGGAATATTATTCGTGGGCTCACTATTCTGTCAGGTTGCTTCTGCCTCAGGGTCTGGAGTGATGATATAAGGGGCCCACCTCTCAATACCTTCAACTCTGATTGTAATGATTACACAGAGTATTGAAGTGATTAAGCGGGGGGAAAGGGAATTAGGAAGGGACCAGCTGGGAAGGAGATCTGAAAAGGAAAAGTTACTCGCAAACAAAAATACACGCACTTTCCTTCGCACAAAGACGTAAATTAGGACATCAGATTCTGTCCTTCAATCAGGAACTAGCTTAAGAACTTTGTGGCTTGCGTTTATTCAGACAATCAGACTCTTAGTTGACCTTTCTTAGATCCGCTATATTGTGGCGATAATACTTCACTTCAGTATCAACTGCTCAAAGGCATAAGCGGCAGAATTTGGTTTAGGTCTTTCTATGACTAGGTTTTCAATCACCTAAACAATCAGTGTCTTATATTTCCTTATTTTATGGGACTTAAAAGTGTTCCCAAAAACATTCATGGAACTACTATAGAACAAGAATCAAACTCGTGAATATGGTAAATGATCTTGAAAATCAAGTTGAATGTTCCTAATAAATCACTGAAATGGTTTTAACAAGATTCGCAATCTTACCTGTAGAGTGGACCTCTGTCTCCTTTCTCTCTGCTCCTTCACTCGTTTTTCTATCCTTTCTATCTTTCACCTTTCTGCATCTCTGCTCTTTTGTGCCTTATTTCTGCCCATTTTCCCTTTCTCTCCCTCTGCTCCTTCACTCGTTTTTCTACCCTTTCTATCTTTCACCTTTCTGCACCTCTGCTCTTTTGTGCCTTATTTCTGCCCATTTTCCCTTTCGCTCCTTCACTCGTTTTCACTCGTTTTTCTACCCTTTCCATCTTTCACCTTTCTGCCCTTTTCTGCATCTCTGCTCTTTTGTGCCTTATTTCTGCTTATTTTCCCTTTTTTCTTTATCCCTTCTTTCCTCCCTTTACCTTTACCCGCCGCTGCTGCCCCCGCGGCCCCTCCCCCCCCAGCGCGACCGGCCCAATCCAGCTCCTCTCCCCGCTCCCGCCTCCCAGCTGTCCAGCCCTCTCCGACCCCTACTTAATGTCGGCCACTGGGGCACCGAAGGCGCATCAAAGGCTAGCACATCTGCGCCCGTCCGCGACCAGCACCAGGAACCCTGGACCTCCGCCCCGCCAACGCTACGACCCAGCAGCACTCCACGCACTCAACCCAGGCTGCAACAACAACTGCAAGCTAGCATCACCAGCCGACACCCATGGACCTTTCAGCTGTCACCGCTGCCGGCACACCTGCAGCACCGCCAAGAACACGGATCCAGCACAACCCGCCCCCAAGAACACAACCGAACCGAAGACCCTGCAATGCATCCTCCTCAACGTCCGATCCCTCCACAAACACGCCACAGAAATCTGGGACCTCCTCGACAGCACCACCCCGGACGTAGCATTCTTCACCGAAACCTGGACCAATGCCACCTCGGGACCGGACATCGCCATCGCCATCCCGCAAGGATACAAGATCTCCAGGAAGGACCACCCCACCCACCCAGGAGGAGGAATCGCCATCGTCCACAAATCCAGCCTCCGCCTGAGCACACTACCTGACGAGTCCACAAAACTGATGGAACACCTTCACTTCAAGATACTGGCCAGCCCCACCGCCGCCCTCCGAGGAACCCTCATCTACCGACCCCCTGGACCCCGCGGACCCTTCGCCAACTCCATCACGGACATTATCTCCCCGCAGGCCATCGCATCCACCAACTACACCCTGCTGCGAGACCTCAACTTCCACCTCGACAATCAACTGGACCCCAACACCACATGCCTCCTGGACAACCTCCACAACATTGGACTCTGCCAGATCGTGACAGAGCCCACGCACTCAGCAGGGCACACCCTCGACCCCCTCTTCACTACAGGAAACTCCATCACCTTCAGCCACACCACCGAACTCCCATGGACCGACTATCGTTGCGTCCACTTAACCTTCAGAACACACACCATCCACAGACACCAGCACCTGCTTCCAGAAAGAAACTGGACCAAAATCACCAACGACCAGCTCACCTCCTCACTCAACTCCACCCCAACCATTGCGGAAAACGACTACCCCAACAACGCAGCTCGAACCCTGCATAGATGGATCTCGGACAGCACCAACACCATAGCCCCCCCTCAAGAAAAACAACAATACCCGTGCCAAGAAAGCCAGATGGTTTACCACCGAACTTCGAGAGTCCAGGCGCACATGCCGCCGCCTCGAAAAGGCCTGGAGAAACACCAAATCCACAGAAGCCCACAACAACTTCAGAGCCGCCACCAACGCCCACCATCAACTCATCAGAGAAACGAGGAAAAAAGAGATTGAAGACAGAATCTCCACCCACGCACACAACAGCAAGAAACTCTTCAGCATCATCAAAGAGTTCGCCCAACCCACCAGCGAGTCTACTGACATCCCTCCCTCACAAGACCTCTGCGACAAACTCAGCACCTTTTTCCACCACAAAATCAAGAGCATCTACGACAACTTCGACAAAGACAACCAACACACTGAACCCTCACGAACCACCCCCGACACCCGGAAACCAGCGATTGATGACTGGACAGCCCTCACCATCGAAGACACACTGAAGACAATGAAGTCAATCCACTCAGGGGCCACCACGGACCCCTGCCCCCACCACATCTTCAACAGAGCCACCGATACCATCGCACCCATGCTCCACCACACCATCAACCGCTCCCTGGCGACCGACTCCGTCCCCGACGACTGGAAACACGCGGAGGTCAACCCCCTCCTAAAGAAACCCTCAGCGGACCCCACCGACCTCAAAAACTACAGACCCATTTCCCTGCTCCCTTTCCCAGCGGAAGTCATCGAGAAAGCCATCAACAGCCAACTCGCCACATTCATTGAAGAACACAACATCCTCGACTCCTCCCAATCCGGCTTCAGAAAAAACCACAGTACGGAAACCGCCCTCCTCGCCGCAACAGACGACATCCGCACCCAACTGGACAAAGGAGAAACAGTAGCCCTCATCCTCCTAGACCTATCAGCGGCGTTCGACACAGTCTCCCACCGCACCCTAATACGCAGACTCTACAACGCAGGAATCCAGGACAAGGCCCTCGACTGGATCTGCTCCTTCCTCTCCGGCAGGACGCAACGGGTCAGACTCCCCCCTTTCCTCTCAGACCCCACACCTACCACCTGCGGAGTCCCCCAGGGCTCCTCCCTCAGCCCGACGCTCTTCACCGTCTACATGGCTCCACTTGCCCCCATCGTCAGAACCGCCCTTGGAAACCCGCCAACCCCCACAGACCACGCATGCAACCTGGGAATCATCCTGGACTCCGAGCTCTAAATGGACCGCCAGATCAACTCTGTCTCATCTTCCTGCTTCCACACCCTCCGCCTCCTTCGTAAGACCTTCAAATGGATCCCCCTCGAACACCGAAAGACAGTCACTCACGCCCTGGTCACCAGCAGACTCTACTACGGCAACGCACTCTACGCCGGAATAAACAAAAACATCATCCGCAAGCTACAGAACATCCAGAACGCCGCCGTAAGACTGGTCCACAACCTGCCAAAACACTACCACATCTCGCAGCACCTGCGCACACTCCACTGGCTCCCCGTCGAGGCGAGAATCACCTTTAAGATGCTCACCCACGCACACAAGGCCCTCCACGGCACCGGACCAGCATACCTGAACAGCCGGCTCAAATTCCAGGCACTCCCAAAGGACCCTACGATCAGCCCAGCTCTCCTACGCCGTGGTCCCCCGCACCAGAAAGACCAAATCGTGAGGCCGCTCCTTCTCCTTCCTCGCCGCCAAAGCATGGAACGCCCTTACACTCCACCTCAGACAGACAACATCGCTCCCCATCTTCGCAAGAAACCTCAAAACTTGGCTCTTCGACAGAACCCCTCCTTGATGGAATGGAACCTGCACCCCCCACCCCTAGCGCCTTGAGACCCTTACGGGTGAGTAGTTGCGCTTTAACAAACTCCTGATTGATGGATTGACTACTTCTGAATCTGGGTTAGTGACAGGTAATCCCCCCCAAAACCTAGCCTCACCGGGAGCCCATCAAGAAGAGAAGTCTCTGCAGATTCTAAACTCCTCCTGCAGCTCAGCGAGCGTTGTAGCAGATTTCAGGCACCCAGAACTCTCCACCGATCAAAAGAACAAAGCTGGCCTTGCAGAGAAACGGAGCCCCAAGATCCTCTTCCTCCTTCACCAAAAGACGCTGAATAGTGAGCACGGGGAACTGGGCGCGGCCGCTGACATCGTAGGCACGCCCCGTGCCAAACCTCACGCATCTCGCGTGAGGTGCCACACCTCACGCATCTCGGGTGAGGTGCCACACCTCACGCATCTCGGGTGAGGTGCCAAACCTCACGCATCTCGGGTGAGGTGCCAAACCTCACGCATCTCGGGTGAGGTGCCAAACCTCACGCATCTCGGGTGAGGTGCCAAACCTCACGCATCTCGGGTGAGGTGCCAAACCTCACGCATCTCGGGTGAGGTGCCAAACCTCACGCATCTCGGGTGAGGTGCCAAACCTCACGCATCTCGGGTGAGGTGCTAATCCTCACGCATCTCGGTGAGGTGCCAAACCTCACGCATCTCGGGTGAGGTGCCAATCCTCACGCATCTTGCGTGAGGTGCCACTCCTCACGCATCTTGCGTGAGGTGCCACTCCTCACGCATCTCGGGTGAGGCGCCAAACCTCACGCATCTCGGGTGAGGCGCCAAACCTCACGCATCTCGCGAGTGTCTGGCGCGGTGGTAAATGTCCTCCCATTCTTTGTTGCGCAGAGTCCGCCCCAGTTCCCTCTCCCATCTAGCCCGTCCTGCATTATAAACGCGCGAGTATCTGTCCAAGAGGAGCCGATATATGTCTGAAATGAGTCGCTTATCTGTGATGCGCGAGAGAAGCCAGTATTCATATTTACTGAGCTTGCGTGTAGCGTCTCCACCGATCTGGGGTTGAAGCGCCCAATGTCGGACCTGTAGATACCTAAGGTGTTCAGCCTCCGGGAGGTCATAGGTCTTCCAGAATTCCTCAAAAGGCGTCACTCCCGCACCTGAATACATGTGAAAGAGGCATCGGCATCCTGCTGGGCGCCACCGTGCAAAGGCCTGGACATCCCTACCCGGGCCGAAGTCAGGGTTCTCCAACAGGGGTGTGAGGGGAGACGGGAAGGTCGTCAGGTCGTGTAAGACGCATGTTCGATCCCATACCTCTAGCGGTACCCTCGTGACGAAGGAGGCGTATAGGTTAGGGGGCCGGTGTTGTTGCCGTAGGAAAGGCACCTCCTGGAGTGGACGCCCCGCGACCGCTTGGTCCTGGAACAACCAATGGCGCTCCGATTCCCATTTGCTCCATTCCACTAGGGTTCTGAGTTGGGTCACCTGGTAATAGTGACGCAAATCTGGCAGGCTCAGCCCACCACTCTCCGGGGCAAGCATCCCTAGCCTCAGCTTGAGTCTGGGCCTTTCCTCGTTCCACACAAACTGAGCCAGCTCCGATTGCGTGCGGCGAATCCATCCCTCCGGGGGACGGAGCGGGCTAGCCCGAAAAACGTATAAAACTTGCGGGAGGATTGTCATCTTTACTGCTGCCACTCGGCCCAGCCAAGATAGTGGGAGGTGCCGCCACCGCGCGGATAGTGCGACTAAGGTTAGCGTAGTTGAGACGCACCGTTTCTTGTAGCGTGGCCGCCAATTGTATGCCCAGGTGGGGGACTGCACCGTCTGCCCATTGGAAGGGGAATTGTGCTTCTAGGGAGGCCCGCGTGTGTGCCTCCAAGGAAAGGTCAAGTGCTACTGATTTCGTCATGTTCACCTTAAAGCCAGAGGCCTTCGCAAATGCATCCAGGATGGTGTAGGAAGGTGGATACCTGACTATGGTTGCCCCCAACTTTTTGCCTGGTGTTTTGCTGGTTTTCCGACTTAGTTGACCTGGGACCCTGCTATCCAGGGCCCCAGGCCTACTGCTCTCTCTGTAAAATGGATTCCATGTACCTTAGGTACATATCTAATTGGATACTGAGTTACCTTATCAGTCCCTGTACAGTGTACCTTAGGTACCCAGGGCATAGGTGTACCCAGGGCCTACCAGGGGCTGCAGCATGTATTATGCCATCCCTGGCTGGCCATCTAAATCTGACACAACTGGCTGCACGACAGCTGGGGCAAGGTGGTGTAATCACCCTTTGCTTTAGATATAGTATACCTATATCTAACCCTAAAATGGACACACAGATTCCTATCAGTCACTCCTATGGCAGGCCTTGACAATCCTGAAGGCAGAGTGCTTGGAATCATGTGAGATGGTGCTCTGGCATGAGCTGAGCCCGTTTGCAGCTTGCGGAACCAAGTCCTAATAGCTGTTCCATGATAACGCATACCATATACTCTTAAGTGCATTATAATCCTCGCGGTTATATGCTATCTTTGGTATCGCTTTATCAAAACATGTCGAGTAAGGTGTCATACGAATTGGAATACTAACCCCTCGCCAATTCTGGCGGCGGGGTTAGCATTCCACCCTTCTAGAGGGACACGACATGTATGTAACTGTGAACCCCGGTTAAAGTTAACTCAAGCCTCAGCATCACAAAATGGATGCTGCCACCACAGACACAAGTCTGACCTGCTGCTGGGAGTCTTTCCAGCGAGGGAGGCCTGGACAAAGGGGTTTCCTGTCAGGGGCGGTGCTAGCACCATCCCAGACAGGGTTTTGTGTATCCTGGGTAGGCAGGGCTTTAGAGGAAGGTGACTGCAAGTGGCACCCCGGTGCTCACTATGCATCTGCCGGCTAGAACCGGATCCAGGGGCACACCAGCCCCTGAGCTGGGGAAAGTCCGGCATGGGAGAGGGGTGTAACCACCCCCCTTCCTGGTCCCACCCATGGGCAGGACCTAGTCGCGTGCCAGCCCCTTTTCCTAGTATAAAGATAGGAGCGGGCCCCCTTCCAGATTAGATCATCTTTGAATCCTGAAACTACTTTCTACGAAAGGAACTCTCGACTTCTTCTCAAGATTTCTCCCTTGTGACTAAGGAGTAGTCACCCTGCACCCGCAGGCACCATCCAAGAACACTGCGGTTTGCTGCACGTCCTTCCTCCGGAATCCGACTGACCAGCACGACGAGACCCGGCTTCCCTGGCACCTCTGACCTCTACCCACATCGTCAGCTGAGATCCGTGGGTGCGACGAGACCTCGAGGGACCGGCCATCTTCAAGACTGCACGACTCTTGCCCAGCACGACCGCCGAGGGATCCTCGAGTGAGTGCTTTGGGGTCCGAGCAGCCCCAACCCTGAGCAGCTCCAGCACCGAAGTTCAGCCCTCCAGCATCCACCAGATCTGCGTGGGGCCCTTCTGCTTTTTGCTGCTCACCGCGTTGTCTGGCTACTAGCCCGCTGGCTTGTGGCCCTCCCGACGACGAACGACGACATCACCACTGCTGGTCTGGCTGCTCCAGACTGGCCCTTGCTCCCCTCCAAAAGAGGAGCCCCCCGGACCCTCCTGGTCCACTCCAGACGCCATTTTGAGTCCACCGCGTGGGCTTGCATTTGCCAAGACTTGTTGCCCCAATCCTGGGTCCAGCGACGTCGACAGCAGATACCATCGTGGGACAGTTCGCACCTCCATCCTGGTCGCCGACAACGCCTCCTGGTCCGTGAGACTGCAGAGCCCAGCGTCGCCCACTCACCTGGTTGAGGTGACTTCAGCCGGTGCCATCCTGGTGCCCATCTAATCACTGGCTAGTGATTCAGAACTTGGTCCCCTCTGCTTACAGGTGTCTTCCATCTCCGATCCCTCCGAATCTCTTCACTGGTCGCCTGCCAGCAACTTCTTCTTTCAGGCTCCATAGACTGCAACGAGGATTCCCGACGTCTTTCCAGACCTATGCACCCGCAGCCCCTGGGCTAGGTAAACTCAGCATTTCGGTGCTACAGCATAGCCTCACTATCCAAGGGTCCAGATCCTTTTTCGTTTCAGCTCTACCTAGTCGGATTCGTCCGATATCACTAACTTTGTAATTACTAGTATCCATAGACTTTGTCCCGCATCCCGCGTGAGAGTGCACACTCTGCACCCGAGTCCCCTAGGCCTCCTGCTAGTAATCTGAAGGTTCAGTAGTCCAGTCCTAGCGATTCCAAACCCTATGAGATTAGTACTTACCTGCTAGTAATTTCGCATTCCACTTTTAGAGTATATGGTTTTTCGTGCCCCTCGGGCATTTGTGTAAATTGTGCAACTTGAAGTATTTTCGTAAGAGTTTTGTTGTGTGCTTAGTACCCTGTCCTCATAAAGAGTACAGGGCTGTTGTGATCTAAATAAATACACTGTTTATTTTCATAACACTTGTGTGGTGTCCTTTCACTTGGTGTTCAAGGGGTATATGTGATGGTATAACAGCTGGCTTAACACGCCCTCTAGAGTTTAGCCAGAAGACTGCTCGTATCCATGCTACTAGGATAGCTGGTCTATAAGGTTGACTTACAACCAATCATCAATAAGGGTTGTTTGGACTGATACAAAGTGCTCACTAGAATAGTGAACATTTTATATCAGGCCAACTTCTCAAACAGACGTAAAGTTATATTGACTAACTCTGAACAAGTAGTTGGTTGAGGATTGATTTGCGCAAGAACGTCTTTCAGATCATCTTTTAACCCTTGATAAAAGAGTGCTGCCCTCTTTTCTTCAGGCCACAAGGTTTCTGCAATTAACCTATTGAAATGTGACAAATAGGAAATAAGGTCTCTATTCCCTTGTCGTAGCTGTAATAGTTCGCGATCTGCGGACAGAGTCACCAGTGGCGGCTGGTGACATTTGAAATTGGTGTGGCGTAAAATTGGCGGTGGAGAAAAAAATACAGGAACAAACACCACACAGTACCATACAAAGAATAGAAACCAACCCCACATCAAAACTAATGCAGCGCGCTATGTGAAAGTGAACTCAGCATGTTCATAAAGTGATCACATATTCTAGAAAATATTCATTTCGTGAAACCATCATGCAGTGTTAGAGGCTTAGCTTATGAGTAGCTTCAAATAGAATGAAAACACAAAACAGGTATTACAGCAAATTTTGCCTGCAATGGGCACCAATGCATTGTATATTCCATACCTTGCAAATACATATACAGGGTAAATTTACGAGATGAACACTGCCCAGATTTGAAAATGTGGGATTGCAAATGCTACTTACCAGTATGCATCTGTTCTTGGCATGTAGGGCTGCTGACATTCATATCTGTGCATAGATTGCCGCCTAGTGTTGGGTCCGGATGATTGCACATTGTTGGCCTGGAAGAGTCTTCGAAGTATCACGAGATAGGTGGCTCCTCCCCTGGACTACAGTGCGCATGGGCATCGCCTCCATCCCCAGATTGTTTTTAGCCATTGGCAGAGATGGAGTGAAGTATGTGAGTGATGCCCATGCTATGAGCATATGTATATATATATATATATATGAATACTGCAGCTGCTACAGGCGCCGGGGAGGAGGGTGGGCGATATGAATGTCAGCAGCCCTACATGCCAAGAACAGATGCATACTGGTAAGTAGCATTTGCAGTTCGAGGCATGTGGGCTGCTGAATTCATATCTGTGCATAGAATACATAGCAGTCCTCCCATTATTGGCGGCCGCCCGTGCCAGCTGCAGCGGTCTGAAAAAGTGTTTTGAGAACAGCCTGACCAACAGCTGCCTGCTGTTTGGAGTGCACGTCTACACAGTAATGTTTAGTGAAAGTATGTGTGGTAGACCATGTGGCTGCTCTACAGATATCTTCTAAGGGAATGTTACCTAGGAAAGCCATAGAGGCCCCCAACTTTCTGGTGGAGGGGGCTCTTGGTGGAATTGTGAGAGTGCGTTTAGCCTTAGCGTAACAGATCTGAATGCATTTCACGATCCACCTAGCGATCCCAGCTTTGGAGATAGCGTTTCCCTTGTGGTGTGAGGCAAATGCAACGAAAAGTTGCTTGGTCTTACGAAAATCTTTTGTCCTGTCAATATAGTACATCAAGGCTCTTTTAACGTCAAGGGTGTGGAGCATCCGCTCCCCCAATGACTCTGGGTTTTGAAAAAACACTGGCAACTCAATTGTCTGGTTCATGTGGAATTGAGATAGAACCTTGGGTAAGAATTTAGGGTTAGTGCGGAGCACCACCCTGTTAGCGTGTACTTGGAAGAAAGGTTCCTGGATGGTGAGTGCCTGCAACTCAATAACCCTCCGTAGCGATGTAATTGCTACTAAGAAAGCAACCTTCCAAGTGAGAAACTGAAGCTCACAAGAGTGCAGTGGCTCAAAGGGAGGACCCATCAGCCTTGTGAGAACCACATTGAGGTTCCATTCCGGAGCTGGTGGTGTCCGTGGTGGAATGACCCTTTTGAGTCCTTCCAGAAAGGCCTTGATAGCAGGGACCTTAAAAAGTGATAGGTGTTGCCTATTCTGGAGGTATGCTGCCATTGCAGACAAGTGAATGCGGATGGAAGAGTACGCCAAATTGCATTGGTACAGGTGGAACAGGTAACAAATGATGTTCTGAATGGAAGCATCCAGCGGGTCAATATCGTGGTTTACACAGTAAATGACAAACCGCTTCCATTTAGCCGCATAACAAGCTCTAGTAGTGGGCTTCCTTGCCTCCCGAATGATGTCCATGCAATCGGGGGGAAGATTGAGGTAGCCAAACTCTAGGACTTCAGGAGCCAGATCGCCAGGTTGAGCTGTTGCGGATCTGGGTGCTGAATGTCGCCATGGCTCTGCGTCAGAAGGCTGGGTGTGAGATGAAGCCTTTGATGCGGTACCACGGAGAGTTCCAGAAACGTGGTGTACCATGGTTGGCGAGCCCACGTTGGAGCAACCAGGATGAGAGTCATCGAGTGCTGCCTGAGTTTGCGTGCCACCAGCGGTATCAGAGGTGCTGGGGGAAAAGCGTACGCAAATCTGCCTGACCAGTTCATCCATATCGCATTGCCCTGTGATTGCGGGTGTGGGAACCTGGCGGCGAAGCTTTGGCATTTTGCGTTCTCCTTTGTGGCGAACAGGTCTATCTCTGGATGACCCCACCTTTGGAAGTACGGTTGGAGTACCGATGGATGTATCTCCCACTCGTGCATTTGGTGGCTGTGCCTGCTGAGCAGGTCCGCCATCTGGTTGTCCTTGCCCGGGAGATGCTCTGCCATGAGGAAGATGTTCCTCTGAATGGCCCACTTCCACATGCTCTGAGCCAGATGAGACAGCTGCGGAGAGTGTGTGCCCCCCTGCTTCTGAATGTAGTATATGGCCGTCATGTTGTCCGTCCGGATCAACACGACCTTGTTGCACAGATGTACTTTGAATACCTTCAAGGCAATGAAGATTGCCATCAGTTCCAAAACGTTGATGTGCATCTTCCTTTGCTGTAGTGTCCATAGTCCTTGCACTGTGTAGTGGAGTACATGCGCTCCCCATCCCTGGAGAGAAGCGTCCGTTGTCAGGATAATCTGTGGCACAGGCTCCTGGAACGGTCGGCCCTTGCAAAGGTTTTGTGGATTCCACCAATGCAGAGAGTTGTATGCCCGACCGCTCACCAACACTAGGTCTGTCAGTTGCCCATGAGCCTGAGTCCACTGACGTGCTAAGCACTCCTGAAGCGGACGCATATGTAGTCTCGCGTGCGGGACTATGGAGATGCAGGAGGCCATCATACCTATCAACTGCATGAATACCCTCGCTGGAAGCGAGTGCTGAGGTCTGAATCGTTGGATCAGCGTTTGGATACTGGCGATTCTCACTGAATTCGGCTGCGCAGTGGCTGCCAGAGTGTCTATTGTCGCGCCCAGATACTGCCGTATATGGGCGGGTTGGAGATGGGATTTTGGATAGTTCAGCGAGAATCCCAGATCGTGCAGGAGATGAATTGTGCAGGACACGTGGTCGGCGCACTGCTGTTCTGTCTGTGCCTGAATGAGCCAGTCGTCCAGATAGGGATAGACGTGGACGTTCTGGCGTCGTAGATGCGCCGCCACAGTCGCCAGGCACTTTGTAAAGACTCTTGGCGCTGTGGTGACCCCGAAAGGCAGAACCCTGAACTGGTAGTGCTGGTCTTGAATAGTGAATCTGAGGTACTTCCTGTGGGAAGGATGCAGGGGGATATGAAAGTATGCATCCTTCAGATCCAGCGTAGCTAGGAAGTCTCCCTGTCGAAGCAGGGGAGGACCTGCTGCAACGTGAGCATATGGAAGTGCTCCAATTTTGCTTAAATAATGTATGTAGGGGAGGGCGGGAGGGAGGCGGGTGGCGGCCGACTCTGCTACGCACACGGAGTGGGCGTAGTGTTGCCGGCTACGCTGTCTACGCAAAATGCGTAGGAGGCAACACTACGCCTACTCCGTGGGCGTAGCCGATTCGGACGCCCAGGGTTAATTTTAATGCCCAGATGTATTTGCTGTGCTAGTCCCACCCTGGCTGTTCCACGTATTCCGAGTGAATTTATCAATAAATAACACATGACTCAACCTCCAGTGGCTTCAATTGCCCTGTTGGTCCAGTGTCACTCCGAACTGAGGGAGTTCTTGCTGGGTCGGAGGTGCACTCACACGGAGCTGTTTACATAACGTGCTCGCCGTGCAAACCGTAGCAGCCCTCTCAATTGACTCCAGTGACGCCATTTAAACTTATTTTAATTAATGTTTAACCTATCGCAGATACTGTTTTTAACACTCCGTCGATCGTCAACCCCTCCTTATCCTCTCACTCCCAAATATACAATTTGGCACCAGCATGACTGAGCTAAACTGTGTGAATCAGGCGAGTGACGAAGGTGCTGGTGCTGACAAGTTCGTGTCTAGTCAGAGGCCAGTCACTCCTCTGATGTCCCTACTTGTTCGGTGTGCAGGGGAACGCCAGTTCTCTTGTGTCAGTGAATTAACGAGACACGCGTTTGTGCCTGCTTACTGGCACTATGACTATGAGAGATGGAAACAAACATACAAACTACTGCCACAAACGGGTGAGAGAAACTCGCACTTTATTTACTCGGAACTTTTATACAGAATGCAAAGCATGACTGTATTTTCGGCGGAATTGGGTTACATGTTACAACTCATTTACACACAGTCACAGAGGCCCTTATTTAAGGCAACCCAAGGAACGTGCCAACAATGTACAGTCTTCAGAGTTTATTCGATGTTATATTGTTTTCTTTTTTAATTATTATGTATGCACATGCACAATGGCACTCACCACATGGGAAGGAAGTCGGAACGGGAAACCAAGAATCAGGCGTGAGCGCTCTCACTGCACAGGACCATCTCTTCCCAGAGCAAGGGCAGGAGGCACGGCGACATCGCAGTCCCACCTGCCCCATCACAGTCAGGCACGGGTTGCCAAACCCAGCCGCAAGAAGAGCTCAGAACATCCATAGAAGCACCAAGCACCTGCACGCCACTGCCAACGGACCCGAGCCGGCGCACAAGGAGGCATGCATGAGCTGAGCATCCCGGGTGACAGGGTAAAGGAGTCCCGGCGCGTGGCGCAACACAAACCACCTCAACCCCCAGACTAGAGAGCTTCTTCTTCACCCCTCTGAAACCCGCCTCCTTAACGAAATCCCCCTCACTCCGAAGCCGGCAGAGACAGGCAACATTTAAATACTTAAGTATAATTTACATGCGATATGTATGTATAGGCGTTCTTTTATAGCACTATAACTGTCACCCGACGGGCATCCTGGCGCTTAGACTGTTATGACACAATACATGATGTTTCCAGCTTCCAATCTATTTACATTGTTCTGGGGAACAGATGGGTCTTTAATGCTTTTTTAAAGGAAGAAAAATCTTCCAGGCCCCTCAGGCCTACCGGTAGAGAATTCCACAGCCGCGCTGCGGTCAAACATCAAGGACCGACCACCCATCCGGGACCTCAGAAACTTGGGTACTACCACCAAGTAAGCCGAGGCTGACCGGAGTGGTCTTGGAGGGATGTACCATGAGAAAAGGTCCTGCAGAGGAGACGGGCCTTGTCCGTGTAGAGCCCTAAAAACCAAACACAAAGCTTTGAAGTTCACCCGTTGAGAGATTGGCAACCAATGGAGGTCCCTAAGTGCCTTGGCAGAAGAGTCCAGGCGGCGTCGCGAGAGTGCCAGTTTGGCAGCAACATTCTGTACTCGGAGTTTTCCTAGCAGAGTAGCTGGTGCCCCCAGCAGCAGTGCGTTGCAGTAGTCGAGACGACTTACAATTATGCTCCGCATTACCTCTGGTCTGGCCTGTACCGGGAGCAAGGGTAGAATCTTTCGCAATGATCCAAGTAATGCCATACAAGTGGCCACCCTTTTGTTCACTGATGTGTCCAGCTGTAAGTCGGAACTAAACATTACCCCCAAATTCTGATCCGATTCGGCAGGCAGACTAGTACCTTGAAAATCAGGAGGCCAAAAACCCTGCAGTAGGGGTCCGATCCATAGAGCAATGTAGCACCTCGGTTTTCGAGCTGTTAAATTGTAGGGAGTTGTTACCCAGCCATTCTGCCGTGGTGCTCCACCGGACATCCGCGCCTGGAGGCGCTTCAAAAGGAAGACTATCCCGCCGTGAGGGCAACAGCTTGTGCACCCTTCTACCAGGGGGTCCCAGCAGGTGCCGTGAGGGGAACGGCAGCTGGGGAACACCGCCCATACCGACCACAACCACCACAGGGGCCCAGAAACTTCAACTCCTAGGTGCCCCGGCAGCCAGGTTGCGTCGGACGCCAGCACTGCGCCCGGAGGCCCGAGAGAAGCCCGGGACAAGGGCGGGGCCAGCTGCGGCCATCAAATGCCAGAGGAGGCCGGGACGGGGCACCCCCCTTGGTACTGAACTAAGAAAGGAAGAAAAAAGACAAAAGGTACAGATACCCATTGACAATCCCCAGTTTCTTATAGGTCCTTCCCAAGCGTCACCATAGTGGAACTGTTCAACTATTTTGTGGTAGTTGATGCTGATTCAGTGTTAACCCATATAAGCTATTACGCTATGACCTGCAAGGGGGGTACCAGAAATATTTCCCCCCAGAGTGACTTGCTTAGGGGAACGATGGACTATTATATAAAGAGGGTAGCACTTCCCTTGCCAGTGAACTAGAGAGAATAGAACGATCCCCAGTCATGGATAGTTCTCCCAGTATGTGTCCTCCTTCACAGACTGCAGATGCAGCTCCAGTTATATCACTACTGGAGGAACTAAACAAAATGTACGCTCCTGTGGAATCAGGAAATGTGCAAACTAGTGCTCCTATCTGCGCTATAGCAACGACTAGTACTCGCTCCAGCAGTCAACTTTAACTAACTCAAAGTCTACAGGATACTCCCCATATAACACAACCAAAACTAAACTCACAATCTGCAGTGTCCCCCCAGGTCTTTTCAACGAAAAGGAAGAGAGATGGGGTCAAACAAATGGGGAGTCAGGCCAAGTAACAAAAGCTAAACCCAAATCCCCCACTGCCCAACACTCCCAGCACTGCCACCTCGAAAGCACCTATCCAGGCTTCTTTATTGGCCTCGATCGAAAACATGATGAAGTCAATATTATCCCCACTGATTGAAAAAAATGACTAGCTTAGGGGATAGGCTCATGGTTGTCGAGGAAGCAATTAAGGCCAATTCGTTACTTATAAAAACTATGGCAGGACCCTCTCAACCACAGCGTCCAGCCTCCACAGAAATGCCTAAAACTACCACACAAAGTAAGACCACCTGTAATCCACTAGTAACCCCACATTTGAAAACTTTAAACCTTTCAAAAGCTGCCACAACATTACAGAGTTCTTACCCTAGAGTAGGGCCGAACAAAGAAACAACATTACATAAGGGAACAGCGGTTAATCATGACAATATCTCGTATAAAACCAACCATCTACATTTGCCACCAGAGGCCGCTCCTATTGTGTGCGTCCTCTCGGGAGTACCAGAACTTACAAAGGGGAAACATGAAAGACATCAGGACCTAAGAAACAAGGTTGTGTTCTGGCTAACCAAAAATAGACCTCTGCCACCCAACATCGATGGCACCATACTAAGTGTTAAAACGGTGGGCTGGCTAGGACCTCTTCCAAAAGATATTGCGGGCGATTTGGTACTTGTAAAATTCAGGAATAAATACGTTGTCCCATACCTCCAATCTTGCCAGCCACAAATAGGAGATGGTCCTATATCTGTCTGGAGCCTAAGCGAATTCTACCCTAGAACATTATATGTCCCGTCGCAATGTCAAAAAGTACAGAGCAATCACCTGATGGGCAGAAGTGGTTTTCTATCGAGTGGTCACATCAGCCCTACGTTTAATCAACTTGATCTACTTACTTGCTCTTCAATGATTAGCTGATTTATTCTATTGATTTAATCCCATTTTAACAGATGTTATTTTTTATGAAATGAAATGTATTGGTGTAGATTTGTGTACTGTTGTTGCTTTTATGATTTTTATATTGAAATTCAATAAAGCAAATGAAATGAAATTAACCTCACGCATCTTGCGCGTGAGATGCCGAGCGTCTCGTCGTGAGATGCCGAGCGTCTCGTCGTGAGATGCCGAGCGTCTCGTCGTGAGGTGCCAAATCACACGCATCTCGCGTGAGGTGCCAAATCACACGCATCTCGCGTGAGGTGCCAAATCACACGCATCTCGCGTGAGGTGCCAAATCACACGCATCTCGCGTGAGGTGCCAAATCACACGCATCTCGCGTGAGGTGCCAAATCACACGCATCTCGCGTGAGGTGCCAAATCACACGCATCTCGCGTGAGGTGCCAAATCACCAGCATCTCGCGTGAGGTGCCAAATCACACGCATCCTGAGTGGGAAAAAGTTAGTACAGAGAACTAACATACTAGGAAACAAGAACATGCATCTTTAAACATTTTCGCCACCACAATCCTCCAGGGACTACTCTATGACTTTTACCACATAAGGGTTGATCGCACAGGAACAGGTGTATGTGCCTACAGGATGGGGCGGGCCCTAGACCGCAAGCCGCCCTAGTCCTGACACACGGTCGACCATTCTATCCTTCTCGATCATGTTGAGGGGCCTGGCATTCGGGGGTCAGCCCTGGCCTGGCTCGCCGCCTCTTTACAAGACCGCACTTTACAAGGCCGTTCAGCTGGAGGGTTTCTCTGCTCCCTCCTGCCCAGTCTCTTGCAGGGTCCCCCAGGGTTCTTCTCATTCTCCTCTTCTCTTTAATCTCTACATCTATCCCCTTATTACTGCCCTGTCACAAATGAGGGTCACGGTATTTAATTATGCCGATGACCTCCAGCTCATCCTCAACCTTTCTTCCCCTGATTCTATTTCCAATTTCCTCCAACTTTCATCTATGATTGGATGAACCATAATCGTTTAAAACTCAATCTTGATAAGAAGGAGTTGGTTCTCACCGGTGCCCTCTCTAGCCCCTGGACTCCCGCTTTTTGGCCCCCAGCCCTCGGTCCCCCTCCAACACCCTCTGCTTCAGTCAAAGCATTGGGCATTAAAATCAGTCAAGATCTCGCCATGCGTTCCCAGATCAGTACAGTTGTCTCATCCCGTTTCCTATCTCTCAGAGTTATACGTAAAATCTCCAGCTTCTTTACCACCGGCGCCCTCAAACTCATTCTTTTTGCCATGGTTCTTTCCCGCCTTGACTACGGCAATGCCCTATAAGTAGGGGCTCCGGCTTATGAAATTTGGCGCTTACAATTGATTCAAAATCAAGCAGCACGTCTTGTCTATAGGCTTCCTAAGTCCCGTCGAGCCACTCCCCTGCTAAAAGCGCTTAACTGGCTACCCATCTCCCAGGGATCCCTCTTTAAGATGGACTGCCTTATCTTTATGGCCCTAGCTGGCACTGCTCCAGTTTTTATCAACACACTGATCCGCGCTTACGTTCCTAGCAGAAGCCTCCACTACTCCACACAGATCCTACTGAACGTCCCTCATTTTCAGAGGAAAAAATATGAAGGCATGAGGTTTTCTACCCTGGGCCCCCACCTCTGAAATTCGCTCCCCTTTACCATCAGGCCCGCCCCCACCTATATTCCGTTAAGCTCTTAAAACACACCTTTTCTCTCAAGCTTATTCCCCAAAGGAACCTCCCGGTCACCCCTCAGCTCTGTCACTGCGTACCGCCAAGAAACCACATGGTGCTAGAGCGCTTTATAAATCCTTTCAACTTCAACAAAGTCCCGGGTGTTAATGTCAGCACTATAGGGGCCAATAATCAGCACTGGAGTTGCCCCACCAGAGGCATTGGGGGTGCAGGGTGCCAAAAAGACATCAGGGACCTTATGCTTTTCAATGGAAACCTTTGATTCGGTAAAGTTGCTGCAGGATCGGGCAGGGAGGCTTCCTGAAGGTGACAACCAACTGGAGGGATCAGTTTGGATCTTGGGGGATGCCTGGACACCGTTACTTGGGTCACCCAAGGCCATGGGGAGTGAAGGGAGTTTCTGGCATGGGATTGCTTGCCTGCTCTGGTCACAGTCAGGGAGAGCCTTCTGGTTAAGTCTGCAGGAGTCTTCTAGAAGACTAAGTGAGGTCAAGGATCACCAGATCCCTGGTCAGGATTGCTGGGGGGAGGGGTGGGGCCTTGTGGTTTTTGGGCCACTAGCTTGGGTTGTGGGCGTCTGTTGCAGCATTGCAGAGTCATCTGATTCTGGTCTTGACACGCCCCCAGCCGTTTCTTTCACTATGTGAATATTCACGCAATAACTAATTTCGCCTTTTCTCTGAAATACGACATACCAATTTGCTTTTAATATTGCGCTCCTTTTTCTGACACAAGCATCTTATAATAATGCCACTCACAGTACTAGTCTGTTTTTTGTGTTGTCTGTTCTTACTCCTCCCTACAGACGCTACTCGCAGCAAAGTCACATTTCACTTTAACAAGCTCCATCTGCGGCATGAAATTGCTATTTAAACCACACACGGAACTCGCCGTCTCCATCCACTGAGTTCCTGGCCGGCAGCAAGAGGTGTAACAGTGGATCCTGAGAGCACTTTCCTTGTTCACTACATTATGTTGTTTACAGCCATAAGTTATAGCACAAATACCGAATAGTAGCCCTAATCGGCCAACAATTTCACAAACCACATAACACGGTCGGTTTTCTGCTCACTACTAAGGCACCTCATACCAAATCCACTGATCACGTGCCTGAGTCGATTGTTTCTTACATATGTGTCTACCGGTTTGTTTCGTCCATCTTTCTTTACAGGTACAAACTTAGAGGAAATCCTCCTCTTACAGTTAAAGCACCGTGGCGAGTGCTCCACATAGGACGCTTATATCATTAAGTTCCTTATCTCAATCCTCACACGTAGGTCCTGAAGAAAGCCAGTTTTTTAATACGAGGTCTGGCTGAAACTAGTTAACCACACCGGACGTGGAAGACCATAAGTCCCTCCTACCACATCCAAAAGCATTGTTTTTAACTCTGCCAAGTGCCCATTAATAAAATATCTTTTGGACGCTGAGACCCATAGGACAATTTTTGAACCTCACTCTAAACACCACCACTGCACACTCACTTAACACTTCCCGCTCTGCTGTAAACAGGCATTGCAGCACACCTAAGGCACACTCTGCGCCTCAGGTGGGACCAGATGATGAAGCATGCCACCAACTAGGTTGGTGAGTGAGGGCCCTTATAAATACGAATGTTTTCCTGAGACACACACATCATGAGCGTGATCAGTGTAGCTAGCACCTAGCGAAACCTAGCATACCTGGACATTTTTCTGAAAACTAGACACCTAGAGGAATCCAGGATGACCTGGATGGCTTTAACCAGGTTCTGTTACCAAGATTCCCTAGCAAAGTTTGTAAAAATAAATCCACACACCAAAGGCGTCCGATAAAAATGGAATCCCACTTGTGTGGGTGGATCAAGTACCTGTGACAGGCAAGGGCCAAAATGTATTGTGGAGACATGAGAATTGCCCATCGCAAGAAGACCAGGGGCCTCATTTATGAAAAGTGACGCATCGCTGCGTGAAAACAGCGATGCGTCACTTTTCACTGCCCACTCCTTGCGACACCAATGATGCGTCATATTTAATGTATGACGCATCATGTCGCAAGGACTTACAGATACGTCAGTATTTCTGACGCATCTGTAAGCGCAAAAGTGACGCATTGCTGGAGTGTGTCACAAAAGTGACGCATCTCCAGCAATGCGTCCTTTCACACGGGGAAAGCCCCATGAGAAAGGGCTTGCGTCAGTCTTACGCCTGCTGTGAGGCAGGCGCAAGATTTTGACGCAACAGCATCCTAAAAGTGACGCAGTGATATCTCAGATTTCACTGCGTCACTATTACGAGGCTTTTTGCGGGGGAACGCCCCGTCTGCATACATTATACCTGACGCAGGTATAATGTGGCGCAGGGGTTTAAAAAGTGACGCATCTACCTAGATGCGTCACTTTTTAAATATGGCGCAACAAGGCGCATGTTTTACGCTGCAGATGCGTCACAAAAAGTGACGCATCCGCAGCGCAAAACTGACGCAAGGCCTCATAAATGAGGCCCTTGGTTTCACAAGGGGTGCCACAAGTTTTTTTTGCCTCTGACTCAGCAGCCTTCTAGGGAAACCTATCAAACCTACACTATTCGGACTACTGGACACCCTGAGGAGTATAGGGAGGTAAGGCTTGTGTGGATCCCCCAAGGTTTGCCTACCCAGAATCCACTGCAAACCTCAAATTTAGCTGGGAAAAAAGAAAAAAATCCACAAATTTGTATGAGATCACCGTACCGGCACAAATGTCCTACCAACCAGTGTTCCCCTTGTTTGCCTAGGTGACGACTGAGCTAGGGCACAAAATCGCCAGCTCCCCATATTGACAAGACAAAAAAAAAATCTTACAAAAGGCCATTAAACTGCCACAAATCTAATCTAACACTAATTTGATCAAGTTAATCCACTACTTACACTAGTTGGTTTTAGCACCTCCAGAAACGCTGGGTTCATAGCACAAATACTTATCAAAGTATGTAAATATTGAAACCAAGCCTTCTAAAGGTGAGCCATAATGCCACTTCATGCACCAACCACCTTATGATCCATTCACGTACCACACACAAGGCTTCCAAACGGCCAGCCACAGGCCCAATCAACCAGAACACTTGCACTCACAAACATACAGCAGCCATGCAAGGGCCCACCAAATTTATACACCACAAGACAATGAGTTTGACAACATTTTACTACCTGCCAAGTCTACGCCTCCTTCGTGAAGGTTACCCAACTCATGCTGAGTGAACCTTTACTAATGGCTCCCATGACAGCTACATGAGGCTCAGGAAGACTTTCATGCACCTTTAGCGGCACTCGCTGTGCTAAATCCAACTCTTTCCAGTTGGTGGATGCAAGTTGGGGGTTGCCGGAGGAGGCCACAAAGCCATATCTCGAACTAAGCAAGCACATCTACCTTTGAAAATAAGGCAAATATGCAGGAAATTTTCCAAAGCTTTCTAAAGAGATCATAAACTATGAAGAAGGGTAGATTATGAACCCTGAGTAGTCCGTGACAACGTAGCATATGTCTAAAACGCCATTATTTGCAGTGACTGTAAGGCACTTATACAGCAAACTGAACATCTACTAAGTTCTGACGGAGAATGAACATGGTAAGCGGCATGGACCCATAAGTAGTGTAGTAAATTCAGTGAGAGAGTCGCAGCAATGGATTTGAATCCCTGGGTGAATATAAAGTTGTGACGTGTATCTGTACTACCTTTACTGCCTTCTACCTATGCAATATTCCTGGGAAAGCCCACCTACTCCAAGTTGTTCTAACCCGAAAGTATGCCTGTCCTCAGATTCCGAGACTAATCTGTCTAATTGTCAAATGAACCTGTACAAATGCCTTCCATCTCTAGCTACTTGCAGTTTCATAAAATGGTTGTCACATGCCATCAATGCTCTCGCTGTGCTGAATCAAACTCCTTCCAGTTTGTGGATGCAAGTTGGAGGGTGTCCGAGTATCCAGTATGCCATATCTCGAACTGAGCAAGCTTAGCTCCCTTTGAAAAGTAGGCAAACATGCTGGGGTATATTGCCTAAGTTCCCTAAAATAATAAACCAAGCAAAGGTCCTGTGGGTCTCTGTCACCGACACTTACTTTGACAGCGTGAAAACTCAATTACTAACCTGCATCATACACAATGTTATTGAGAATAGATACAGGGCACAATATTTTGCATGAGGATTGTTTTCTCATCTTAAATTAAAGATGTTGAAACAATCCTCATACTAGAGATTGTGTCCTGTATCCCTTTTCAATAACATGGTTATGATACAAGTTAATAATGGAGTTTGCACACTTTGAAAACAAGTAGAAATGTTGGTGAATAAGTCACAATGGATATTTGTTTGACTTAATACACTTACTACAGTTCTCAATGGCAATCAGGGTAGTCCTTGTTTAGTATATATACGTTCCATAACAAGCACTTCGAAATCCAGTCAAGACTTTAACCTTTTGGTTAATGTGGTGCATGTTCTGTCCACCAGTATGTGCAGTGTGGGGACTATAATGCACTTGTCAATTGGCAAAGAAAAGTACCACCACATTCAGAAAGCAGATAAAGGTAACAAGAAGTTCATGATTTGATGAAGTACATGAACAAATATTCTGTTGCTGCTTGCCTAGAGAAGGAGTGACCGGCACCAATTGAAAGGTTTACCCATTGGCAGATCCACCTCCGTCAATTTCCCAGTATTTTGCCTTAGTAGGATACTACATAAAGCAAGTAGGAAACAAGCATTGGCATAGCCAATAGGTCTCGCTTTTGGGACCTTATAATTATTTATAGTTATGCAGCACAATATCCTTGGTGCAATAACATCAACTGTTGAATGACTAAAAACGTATAATGTCCCAAAGGCGAGACCTATTGGCTATGCCAATGCCTTTTTTTTTTTAGAGGCCTGCCATGCAGCTTTAAATGTAGGCTGGTAAGAAAGGTTCAAACCCGAGGAGCCAGATCTATAGAGAAATAAGATAGGAAGAGAGGGGGAGTTATAATGAGATAGCACAAAGAGAAAGGTGAAGCACA